>NW_026250705.1:0-604137 GCF_024043175.1 Alternaria infectoria
TAGAATAAATAAAAATCTTTTTCTTTTAAATATATTAATTACTTAGAATAAGTAATAATATAAATAAAATATGTTCTAACAAAGCTATAAGCGCCTAGCTAGGCTTATAACCTGTAAAGAATAGATAGGTAACAAGAACTATTCTCTAATAATAGAATATAGCTTTATTAGAACAAAGTAGTTAAATACTATAATAAATAGTATAACTAATAAAGATTGCAATAATTAATTGCAGAGTAGATAATAGGTAAAAAATAATAATATTATTGCTAGGTAAAGAATAACTATAGAGAATTGCTATTTTTTTTATAGAAAATAGCTACTAGAATAATTACGTAAATATCTACTTATTTTTACTTAAAGATAAGAATTTATAATTAAATCTACTTAATTTCTAGATTTATAATCTAAGTCTACTAAATTCTTCTTATCTTCTAGATTTATAATCTAGACTAGTACTAATTATATTAGTCTATACGTTATATTATATAGACTAATAATTAGTTTAATACTAGATCTTTTAGCAATTATAGAAAGAAAGATAAAAAAATAAGAGTTATAATCTTACGTAATAATTCTTATAATAGCTAAGCTAAGACTAATAGAGGTGTTTTAGAATCTTCTAGTATAGTAGATTAAAACTAGCTACTAAAATTTAAATTACGTAAGTAATTAAATTTACTAGAAATTTTTCTAATTTGTTAAGAAAATAATAATAAGTGCAATCTTAATAAAGCTTAATAATAAAAAGATAATAATAACTAAGTTATTATAATCTTTATATAGTATATTAGATAAAACGCTAGCTAAAATAGTAAAAATACTAGTAACTTTAAATAAGCTTAAGTTTATTAAGCTTATAGTAAGTAATATGTTTCTTAGCTAAAAGAAAGTAATGCTTTACTAGCTATAGAAAGTAGTATATATATAGTAGAGTATTAGGCTATACTAATAGACGCGCAATAATAAGTAGAATAAATAGTTAGTATACTAAAAAATATATAATATAGCTAATAATATAGCTAGCTTATAAATAATTATATATAAAATATAAATTACTAGTTATCTTATAGATATTATATAAGTATTTTAGATTATCTTACAAGCTTTATACTAGTAATAGACTTACTTAGTTTTAGTTTAGTATTATATAATTATATAAGACTAGTATCAGTACAAGCAAATAGTTTAGATAGCTATTAGTAATATATAATAAATATAAAGTAGTTAGCTTATTAAAATTATATATATAGTAACTATTATATTAGTAGTAATAGTATAAGTATAAGTATTATAAGTTATAAATCTAAGCTTATATTAAAGATTTTTTAAGTTTACTTTTAGAGTCTAAAATAGTAACGTGTTATTATATAATTATATAATTACGTAATTACTAAATTTTAAAAAAAGTATGCTATAGGATCTATCTCTTAGGCCTAGAAGAAAGTATTTAGAAGTTATAGATATATTCTATTATTCTTTATAAGCTTTAAGTAGAAGTAGAAAGTAAAGAAAACTATAATCTTAGAGAAATAGTAATAAATAATAAAGAAGTAATAAAAGCTATTTCTAAAATAAAGCTATAGAGTAAAAACGTATTAAGATATTATAATTTATTACTCTTAGTTAGTAATAACTCTAAATTTATTATATAATAGCTATTCTAAGATAGTAGTAGAAAGGTTCTATATATATAATTATACTAGACTCCTTAGCTATAGTTATAAAAAGTAAAATTCTCTACTTTTATTCTAATTTCTTTTTATTTATTCTTTTATATATCTTTTTAATCTTCTATATCTTTTGTATTTTCTACTTATTAATAAAGTAATATAAACTATAAAAGCTTTTATTATCTTTAAGATATATATAAGCTATTCTATATCTACTATAACTTAAACTATAATAGTTATTACTATATATAAATTAAGTAGGTTTAACTTTTTAAACTATTTTATAAAAGTTTACTAGTTATAGAAAATAATACTTTAAATATACTATTATACTAAGTTATCTTTTAAATCTAATATAAATAATATAGTATAATACTATAAATTTAATTTATCTAAAAGTATTAATATTTACTACTTTAGTTTTATTCTTATTATACTTATAGATAGGTTTATAAAAAGGTATATAAAGGTAAAGTATATATACTAGCTAAATTCTTTAACTACTAGTAGAAATCTTAGATAAGCTAATAACTAGAAGAACTTTATAAATTATAAAGTACTTATTTATTAATTTAAGAATTAAATACTATATATTTTAACTTTAGTATAAAAGCTATTAAAGTTTTAAGCTAAGAGATCTTTTACTCTCTCTACTATAATTCTACTTACTACTATACTTTAAGCTTTACTTTAAGTAGCTTTTATATAAGCTAGTAGATAATAATATTAATAATAACTATAGATTTATAATTAGATAAATAATATAAGTAGAGTGATACTAATAGCTTATTAATTAAGTTATTTCTTCTACTATCTTAGAATAGCTATTACGTAATAGATTTAGAGTTATTCTATATAGTATTAAAAGCTATAAACTACTATACTTTACTATTTTTCTACTTTATAGTCTAATTTTAGAAATAGCTTTAAATACTTAAGTTCTTAAACGTTTATTACTATTTCTTTATTATTATAGCTCTTTCTACTTTCTACTTCTATAAAGAGCTTTTAGAGAGTAATAAGATATATATATAACTTCTAAATACTCTTCTAAGTACTTTTATACTTCTAGAATTAGAGTATATAAAATATATAAACACTTTTTTATCTTTTTTTTTTTATTAAATCTAAGCTTATAAAGCTTAAAAGCTTTAAACTTTATAGCTTAGTTTTAATTACTAAAACTTTTAAAAGAATATATACTACTATTTACTATAAAATAAAGTATTTAGAAAATATACCTATATTATAATTATATACTATATTACTTAACTATTATAGTAAAGTATTAATATAAAGCAAGATAATAATACGTAGTTAGTAACTCTATATAGTAATCTTATTATAAGTATATTTTCTAAATATCTTATACTTACTATATATAACTATAAAAATTAAAAAAACTCTCTTTTTAATATTTACTATAGATATAAATAGTAATAACGTACTTATAAAGAGTAATAGTAATAAAGGTGTCTCTAGTAGACTTAGAGGTAGACTTAAAGGTAGTAATAAGTATATAAAGCTATAGAAATATTAAAATATTTTTAAAAGTTAACGTAGAAGCTTTCTAAGAGAAAGCTTTTAGTAGAAAAAGTAGAAGTTAGAGTAGCGCCTTTCTCTTAGCTATAAAAGTAAATAAGTAGAAGTCTAAATAGTATAGATAAACTTTAAATTTAAAATAATATTAAATTATAGTACTACTATAAAATATAAAAAGATATTTACGTAGATAAACTATAGTATAGAGAATAGTAGCCTAAAAAGAATTATAAGAACTTTATATATAGAGAATACTTCTTTTTATTTTATATCTTTCTTAATATCTCTATATACTTTAAAACTTCTAAGAATCTACTAATATATTTACTAAATATAAAGAACTTCTTATACTAAACTTCTCTTTTATACTTACTATTAAGGCTCTAGTTCTTATAATAATAATAACGCCTAGCGTAATAGAATATACTACTTTAGTAAACCTTACTAGCTATATACATAGCTTATTTAACTTTCTAGTTCTTTTTAAAGACTCTAAAATAAAAAACTTATAGTAAATAGCTATAAAAATAAAGCTAGAAAAAAGCTTTTATTAAAATAGTAAGAAGTAGATAGAAGTAATTACTACTAATAAGAAACACTTTATAGCTTTATATATTATAAGTATATACTATTTTACTTAAATAACTTTTTCTTATAATATTATAATAATTATAAAAGAATAGTTTAATTAGCTTAGTATATTAGATAAGAAGCTAAGTAGTTTAGAGCTAGTAACCTAAGATAAGAATAACTTTATCTAAAATATAGTAAGTAATACTTTTTTTAGCTAAAGGTAGATAGCGCTTTACTAGCTATATAAAGTAGTATACGTATAATAGTATAGTATTAGACTATACTAATAAACGCGTAATAACAGGTAGAATAGATAGTTAGTATACTAGAGAATAGTGTAATATAGCTAATATACCTAATATAGCTAAGCTTATAAGTAATTATCTATAAAATATAGATTACTAGTATTTATATAGATATTATATAGGCGTTATATAAGTGTCTTAAGTTATCTTAGAGACTTTATACTAGTAATAAGCTTACTTAGTTTCTTTTTAGTACTACGTAATTATATAAAGCTAGTACTAGTACTAGTTAATAGTTTAGATAGCTATTAGTAATATATAATAAATATAAAGTAGTTAGCTTATTATAATTATATGTGTATTAATTATTATAAAAGTAGTATAAGTATAAGTATTATAAGTTATAAATCTAGGCTTATATTAGAGATTTTTAAGTTTACTATTAGATCTAATATAGTAACGCGTTATTATATAATTATGTAATTATGTAATTATATAATTATTTAATTTCTAAAAAAGTACGCTATAGACTCTATCTCTTAAGCCTAGAGAGAAATTACTTAACTATATTATACTTACATTTCTGCACTAGTATACTTAATAAAGTATTAATTAAGTTATAGTAGAATATATAAATAGTATAATCTATAAGTATACTTTAGATTTTTTAAAAGTATTTAGCTAGTATATTAGACTATAAAGAATATATAGCTTTATTATAGTACTATAGATAAATTACTACTAATTTTAAAATTTTCTTAAGCTTTTAAGTAATTATAACTATAATAAAAGTAGTAGTAGTACTACTACTAGAGATTATTTAGATATTATTAGTTATAATAAATAAGTTAGTCTAGAATTATTAGCTTTTATTATAAATATTTAAGAATAAAAGGTATAAGTATATAGTAAAAGGCGTTTAAGTCTATACTATAAGAACCTAGTCTTAGACTACTAGACTAATATAACCTAAAAAGGTAAGAATAACTAAGATAGTATTTTTAGTCTAAGATAATATATATATAAATAATAAGATTTAAGCTTAATAAGCTCTAGTACGTTCTACTAAGCTCTATTAGGCCTTAGGCCTTACACTATTCTCTCTCTTAAATTCTAGCTAGACCTCTAGCTAAATATATATATACTAGCCTTAAAGTAGCTTTATATATATAAATAGAAGCTTATTTATTAGCTAGAACTACTAATTTAGTTCTAAGTAGCCTTTACTTTAGGCTATATATAAATTTCTAAAAAAAATGCTAAGCTTTCTCTTTTAAAGTAGAGATTTAAACTCTAGACTTAAAAGAAGTTATCTTAGTTATTATATAAGAACTTAGTCTTAAACTACTAGACTAATATAACTTAAAAAAGTAAAAATAACTAAAATAGTATTCTTAGTCTAAGATAATATATATATAAATAGTAAGATCTAAGCTTAATAAGCTTTAGTATATTCTACTAAGCTCTATTAGGCCTTAGGCTTTATATATACATAGTATAAGATTATAGAATATAATATAGAAGACTTTATCTCTAAAGCCTAGAAAGAGTAGAAGATTTTTAATATATTATAGATAAATATTCTTTTTATTTAATTTCTCTTACTAGATATAAGAAAAAAGTTTTATTTAGCTATACTTATAAATATATATTTATTATTATAGAAAATCTTCTACTATTTATATTCTAAATTACTATATCTAAGTATTAAATTTTATTTTTTTTAAATCTTAAATAAACTTATTACTTTACTACTAAATAAAGCTTATTATTATAGTATTTAAAATACTAAAATTATATATAAAAAGAAATAATAAAAAATATTTAATTAAATAGTAAAAATCTTACTATGTAAGAAAGTTATATAGTGTTATTTTATTTTATATTATTTTATTTTATTTTATTTTATTTTATATAACTTAAAGAGCTTTATAAGTATAATATTTAAGAAAATAAGATTTCTATCTATTTCTAATAATACTTAAAGTATGTTTAGACATAGTGTTTTTCTTAGCTATACTCTAATCTTTGTACAGCGCAGGCTAGTCTATCTCTGCGCCTAATACGAGCGGGAAAGAAAGGTTATGTTTACACGATAGGTCTTCTTAAGCGTGTACTTTGTTCTCGCTAATTAGAGGAGCATGCCGCTTGCAAACCTCGACTGGCTGGTAGCATAAGCCTTGTCGATTGGTGTCTTTCCGGTGATGTGCCGGAGCTCTTTGGAGCTTCAATTGCATTCGGTCTCGACGGACGCGTAAGGGATGTCGAAGTCCTCAGCTGGAACCGAGGTAGCCGCAGTCTATGCTGAGTTTCGAGTGTAATCTGGTGGGATGATCAGTGTTCGTGGTTGATGTGGTATATTATCTATTCGTCAACCAAGGCGGCGTGCGGTAAGATTGCAACTTTGCGACCCGTTGTGATCCGCCTTGGATGGCTACTGTAACTGTGTGTCATCTCTGGTAGAACGCCTACTTCTACATGGGCCAGGCGATGAGCGCTGAAGCTTACCCTCAAGTTAATGGAGGTGAACGGGGAGCAAGATCAGGAATGCGCGGAACAACATTGCGAAAAGTTGCTCGACACCTTGTCATTGTTCCAAGATATACACTACGTCTTGAATAGAGACCTCCACGCTTCACGTTATGATGCGACTGTCTTCGCAAGAATGCAATGGATGTCGTGTCAGGGCTTTGACTCGAATCTTGCCTGCTTAATGCCGAAGACCCCCGCTCTCATTGAGCGATTACCTGGAAGGTAATAAGGGCAAAGAGGATGTACCTGCCTACATTGATAATGTCGTAGGAATAAGTCGAAGAAGTTTCTTCATACCACTGCTAGATGATTCTCAACTCTTCCCGTGTCCACTTGACCCTTGCTTCCAGCTCTTCCAGGGGAATATATTCTTCTGCATCACATGGCAGAAACCCTCCGTCCACGCCAAAACACCAGTCGTCGTCGCCACCATGACTCGACTGGGGGTTTGCTACCTCACAAGACCCAACACGTCTAAATTCATGTTGTCCGGTCTCCTCTAAGAGCAGAAACAACGCCGCATCACAACCACCATAATCAGTCCGTATCCGGAACATGCCAATGTAAATAGCGACGAATTGTCCAGTTTCGTGTATCTGAGGATTGTCCAAGTACACCGTCGCATCAAAAAGGCCAGAGAATTTCCACGAGCGAGATCTTCCCATCCCTTGCATCCGTATATGGCCACGTAGTGTGTAGGCGATGACGTCTATCCTGTGTGAACAATGTCAGCGATCCTACAAATCACATGATCCCGGTAACCTACCAAGGATGAAAAAAAGTATAGTCGTCCGCTTGAGCTGTGAACGCCAACATGCTCATACGTCGGCCGGATCTGTGCATGACGTTGGCGCGAAACTCCGCCTCATTGACCTCGTTGAAAACCTTCGGACGCCCGGGAATGACCATTTGACCCTTGCCGTCCTTACTATTTCTACCCTTGACGGAGGCCCAACTCCAAGACGGAAAATCGGACTTCACCATGGTTTCAGTTTCCGTGGATGGAGAGTCTTTGGTCCCTCCTCCAAGTCTCCATCCGAGGTCAATGCCGAAGCGCAACGAGGTCTTATCTTCATCACTAATCTCAGGGGGCCGCCACCATTGTGAGGTACCATCATCACCATCAACTGCAGGATCTTGCAACCAGATGGGGATACCATAAAAGTGGGGGTGCATACGCGACATGTACAACCCAGGTGTGTGCAGGAGACCATAATCATGGCCGTCTGACGTTCGGCCAGATAACTCGCGGAATATCCCAGCAAAGGCATTGATGTTGTCCGTTTCGTACCGCAGTGACCGAGGATAGTATTCCTCCAAGCGAGAGTATATGTTATGTATGGTAAAGGACTCGTTCTGTGTCGGAAGGAGTTCCTTGCCGCTCAATATTGTTCTTACCAGCATTGTTGATGCGAAGCTCTTATCCAGCTGTTCCATGGTCAACCCCTTTCGACACTGGAAATAGACCTGACGATCGGTGAAAATCAGGCGGCGACGGGAGAGCAGCATTTCTTGATAGGTCCAGCCCCGCGTGTTCCACATCGAAGACTCCACATCCTTACTTGGATTGTCCATTACCACAAAGGCGTGACTTCCGATACCAACAGAGGTCGCTGCTTTTCGTGGACGACTTACTCCTGGCAGACCATAGTTTGAGCCGCTGCCCGCAGCAGCTATGATCGTGACAAAAGCACTTCGATAAATTGAGTCCATATTACGGATAGCATCATGCTTTTCTTCAGGATTGTTCTGATCGATACAGTAGCGGTCGACCCACAGGTATCGCAGACCGAGTTGGAGAGTGACGCAAATGGCGTCGGAAACTGTCTGTGGGATGTTTGCCGACGTTATATTGCCGGAAGTAGCGTTGTTGGCAGTTGTATCGCCCCAAACATAGCTCAAACACATGTATTGACTGTTGGGAGCTGTGCAAAGTACGCGAGTTTTGCAGTCTATGAGTCTTGTTGGCGTGTACGGGCGGTGGCGAGAACTTTCACACGTCTCGGAATGCTCAGATAGACACACCCTGATGCATTGGTTCAATTTGTTGTAGTCAATAGATTCAGGGCTCGGTGCTCGGGCACATGGGAGGTAAGTGGCCTCGTCTAACTTTGGATTGACGAATCGCGCGTGGGTCGGAAGCAAGTACCTCCATGGAGCCTCATTGCGCAGCATGGGCCCAAATGCGAAAAATGTTGCCTCATAATCGCTGAGAACAGGATGCAGGATGGACCAAATGCATAGTTCAAACAACCCAGGTAAGTTTCCCGTATCCATCTCGCCAACAGCGGACCGTAGAGCCCTTGTGAGCAGGTTGCATCGGGAACAGCTTCCTTCTTTCACGGATCGAAGATCTGGCAAAGTGTGAGTGAACCCGCTGAAAATAGAGAAGCGAAACCGTCCCCATCCTCTCGTTTGTCTCATTTGAGACTGCGTCATTCCGGAACGAAGGATCAAATGCGGAAGATCGAAGTGATTGCATTGGGCGCAAGTACGCGTGGGATGAGACATGTGGCGGTAGCGATCAACGTGCGCGTTCGAAGCTGTGTCATAAACACGATTTCGATACAAAAAGTAAAGGACGACTTCAAGCAGCGCGCCAGATGCAAAGACGTCTGCGGCGACATCCTGATGATAAGTGCGTCGTAGTGGGGCTGTGTAGGCACAGAAGGCACGTGTGTCAGCTTCGTTGAGCGGCGCAGCCAATTAGCTGAACATGGACGTCATCTAGCTCAACGAGGCTGTATAAGAGCTAAGAATAAGATCAACCTCATTTTAAAGATATCGGTAAAAAAAACGGGGTGATTACCGAGACAGGCGCGATGCCTTGTCGTGTCGTTAATCGCGAATATTATCAAGAGGCGAAAGCAATCCTGGGTCGGGGGTGTCTCTAATGCCGATGCGACGGAGCCAGCCCGGCCAAAGACATCTAGTATTTCGCTGCGAATAAGAGAACCAAAATGAACATGGAATCGAGCGAAACAGTCGTCGAACAGATCTTGCGCTCTCGTGAGTGGTGGTAGTGCTCGAGCGAAAGGTCGATGCCTAGCAATACGAGGGCGCTTCGCAAGTTGCTCGAGTATCTGTGCGCGATGGTGTTGCCACTTGGTATCAGAAAGGATATTCTGCAAGAAGCCCAGGCCGCTGCCGTCGCCGACAAACCCGCTCTGGGTATCTGAGCTCGTTACCGTCTCAGGGCCTGTTGGTGTCCGATTGGCAACGTCCGATCTTTCGGTCGAGGCTGGTGTCGCAACGCCTGTGTCGTCAAGTTCGCTCAGCCTACGCTGCAGATTGAGTCCCTTCTCTTCCAGCTGCCGGATGTAGTCACGTGCATACTGTTCGCCGGTGATAGCATCAACGATGATGCAGGCGGCACTCCCTTTCTTACAGTTTGTGCATTTGGGTGCTTGTCTGTCGCATTTGACTTTGCGCAGTTTGCACTTCTGACATGCGGGCAACTGGTATTCGCGCTCTTCCATCGTGATACATAGTCGTGGATGCTGGCTTGCAAGTCAGTGGAGGATGTTTGCCGAACCGCACCGTTATCGACGTACCAATTTACCAACGGACACACCCAAGTTGCGTCGCAAAATGATCTCAGGCTCGAGCGTGAAGCCTAGTAGAACGTTCTTCGGATGTGATGGAGATGGGGAGGCTGGGGCAGTCCCGCATCTAGGGTACCAACCATTCTAGGGTTGGTGGCGCTGCCATGCGAGATAGCCGAATGCATGCGGGGTTGGCGGCCAACTGGGCACGTCTTCCAAGAACATCGCATTGGAGACGCGGCGCGTTGAACATATCAATACCGACCATCACGCAAATTCAATTCCGCGGCCACATCTTCCGCAGATAGATCAGTATTTTGAAGGTACGTAGTGATAATAGTACAAGACTGATGAAAAGCTGTCCATTCATCATACAACGCAATAGCTCGCCCCCCAAGTACCACAATCGTCTCTCTACGACATTACGGACATACCTCGATAAAGATGACCTCTCAGCCCATGCTCCGGATGAAGCGAGGTTCCGACATGCTATCTGGGGACCCTTCGAACATGGCATCTCAGCGGACAAAAGCTGCCAGGGGAGTCGAAAAGGACTAATGTCTGTTGTCATCACGCTGTAGACTATACGGTGTATACGACCTGGGAATCCACGCGCAATCGACTATGTACGGGTTGCTGGGTTCCGGACGATCCGTGAGGGCTTTAAACTTTGAAGATTAAGCCGTGCTCGGCCCTTCATCGGCATCTGTGCATACTAAGGTACAAAGTACATTGATTCCCCTTGCCGGTGGTTCTTTGCCTCGTTTCAAACTATCACAATATTTACCCTTAAATTGAGAATAGCAATTCCTCTCTAAGCATTTAACACCATGGAGATGATCGTTGGAATGGTAAAGAACAAGTGGGGCGCTCTACCCAAGGAATCCACTGAGTCCTTTGCAGGGCGAAATGTCCTAGTCACCGGCGCCACCTCTGGGCTAGGGTATGCGGCAGCGGCCAAGTTCGCGAAGCTGGGAGCATCAAAGATCATCATCACAGCCCGAGACGAGGCCAAGGGTGCGGCGACCAGGAGCCAGCTCGAAGCAGATGCCGGCGAAGGTGTCCACTTTGAAGTCTGGGATCTGGACATGACTTCATACGACAGTGTCGTCAAATTTGCGCAACGAGCCGTTAGCGAACTCGGCCATTTGGACGTCGCTATCCTGAACATTGGAATCTTCAACACCGTCTACCAACAGTCGAAGCATGGCTGGGAGGGTGACCTACAAGTCAACACACTTTCCAGCATTCTGCTCGGTATACTCCTCTTGCCGAAGTTGAAGGAGTCGCAAAAGCATACGGGAAAGATACCTGTACTGCAGTTCGTCAATTCGGGCATGCACACGGTCATGAACATCTCCGATGACGTTCGAAACAAGCCCGCGATCCTGCCCGAGTTCAACAGGGAAGAAACCTTTGCCGGCGCGCAAAAGCAGTACGGTTATTCCAAGCTCCTCCAGAGATACGCCGTCATAGAGCTCGCCAAGAAAATCCCGTCCAGCGAAGTCATCATCACGGCAACGTGTCCCGGGGCGGTCATTACGAATATCGACCGCGATATCAAGTTTCCTGGTGTCAAAATCGTACGGGCGATCGTGCATACATTGGCGTTCCGAACGGCGGATCAGGGAGCCAACGTATACATTACTGGCGCGTCACAGAACGAGGAACTTCATGGGAAATTCTGGACGAATGATAAGATTCAGACTGATAAGCCGAACATCGTAGCGGAGGAAAATGAGAAGCTTGCGCTGAGGGTGTGGAATGAGATTGTAGAGGAGCTGGCAAAGCATGTGCCGGAGGTCAAGGAGTGTCTCGCATAATACCTCTGAATTAGTCTGTTCAACGTAGCGTCGAATGTAAATTACCGCGCAAACAAATTCGAAATGGTCCACGTCGTGTTCTACGCGGAATATGCATCCACTCGCGCCACGATGTTCTCACTGCTAATTTTGCCGGCCAAGTGTGCCAGTTAGAGCGTGCGAACGACGATGCATCAGACAAAATTGCTCGAGTGAAAGTAGAAAATAGCGTGTAGGTGAAGTCATGTGCCGGACGAAGTAGGTTGTTAACGTGCAGTGCATGTAGTCGGAGACGATGGTAGAGGGCGGAGGGGGCTAACGCACGCTTTGACCACCAGCTCCACCAAAAAAGTTCAGCGGCAGGCGCGAACTTCAGTGCAACCATCAGCGCATTCACCCACCGCTTGCTTTTGCCAGACATCCAGAGCATGGCGCCGCCTTCCCACTCGCCCGACACGTCAATCTCTTCGCACACCCTCTCCATCGGCTCCATTCAACCGCCGCCCATGGAACTCCAACCCGCCGCGGCGACTTCGCCTACAAGTCTGCTCACCAAACCGCTCGCCTTCCTTCAGCCCACGGCGCAGCTCAATGCGACTTTCCTTGCCGCTGCGAAACGATATCTCGATCCAGTAGCCGCCGGCGTAAGCGCTTCACAATCACAGCGACAGCAAGATCTGCGCAAGAAGCGGAAGCGGGGCTGCGGCTACGATGACGATATCAGCGTGCTACACTTGAAGAAGGTGCACTTGGACGGATTTGGCGTAAATCAGGTGTTCGAACAGACGCGCAAGATCGTCGAAGCGACAACGGATGAGATTGAACTTTCTCTGCCCGACCACGACGGTGGCCTTGTGTCTATCCGCCATGGCGAGGAAGACGACGACGAGGGCATTGAAGAGGCCGAGGAGGAGTACCACACCGAATCAGACATTGGCGAAGAGGGCGTGGACTGGGAATACGACGGTGTGGACGAAGACGAGGATGAAGACGCGCTTGATGGCGAGCCGGACGAAGAGGACATCGACATGGAAGATGGAGCAGACGGCATCTTCTCCGACGATGCGTCAGACGATGCGCCTGCGGAAACCTACCAACCCGATCCCAATGGTCTCAACGACGGATTCTTTTCCATAGACGACTTCAACAAGCAGACCGACTTCCTAGAGCAGCAGGATCAGAGGGGAGAGGGTGTGGACAGCGACGATGACGAAGTAAACTGGGAGGCAGACCCCATGGAAGACGGCCCATCCACAGGCAAAGCCAATGGTATCGCAGGAGATGCATCCGACGATGAGTCTGACGAGGGCGGACCAACCTTTGGCAACGTTGATCTGAACGCACCGGAAGGCGACAGTGGCGATGAGGACGACCTCGAGGACGGTGACCTGGACGGTCTTGACACCGGTATGAACGCAAATAACGTCATGTACAAGGACTTCTTCGCGCCTCCCGCACAAAAGGCGAGCAAAAACAAGAACGGCAAGAAGCGCGGACGACCCAACCCCCACAACTTCCCCGAGAAGCAGTCACAACCAGCAGAGGAAGTTGAGGAGGATGTAGAAGGAACCATGGCCAGGGTACACCGAGATCTCTTCGAAGATGACGACGACATGGAAAGCGAGGGCGACCTCTCCGACGTAGACCCCTCAGACCCGAAGTCGAGACGATCAACACACGAGCGGAGACAGGCCAAGATCGCAGAGGAGATCAGGAAACTGGAAGCCGCCAACGTTGCGAAACGAGAATGGCAGCTATCTGGTGAAGCCCGCGCAGCAGACCGACCAGTAAACTCGCTTCTCGAAGAGAACCTCGAGTTCGAACGCGCCGGCAAACCCGTCCCAATCGTCACACAAGAAACCTCGGAAGACATCGAAGCGCTCATCAAGCGGCGCATCCTAGCCGGCGAATTCGACGAGATCCACCGCCGCCGACCAGACGATCTCGCCACCGGCCCCCGACGAGGCCGCTTCGAGCTCGACGACACAAAGTCCGGCAAAGGCCTTGCCGAAATCTACGAAGAAGAGCATCTACGAGAGACAGACCCCAACTTCGTCGAAGCCAAAGACGAGAAGCTAAAGAAGGAACACGACGAAATCACCGCGTTATGGAAGAGCATATCCGCCAAACTCGACTCCCTCAGCTCCTCGCACTTCAAGCCTAAGCCCGCAGCTCCCAACCTAGAAATCCGCACCGACGCGCCCGCCATCGAAATGGAAGATGCGCGGCCCACCGCCGGCGGCGAGGTCGCGAGCGCAAGTATGCTCGCGCCGCAGGAAATCTACAAGCCGGGCGAGGACAAAAGCAAGAGCGAGATCGTTACCAAGAGCGGTATGCCCGTTGCTCACGACGAGATGTCACGGGAAGAGAAGATGTCGAGGCGGAGACGAGCCAAGGAGAGGGCGAAGAAGGCTGGGCTTAACAAGCCGGTGCAGAAGAAGACGGAGGGCAAGGAGAAGAAGAGGGGAGAGAAGAAGCAACTCGTGTCAGATCTTAAGAAGGGTGGTGTGCAGATTATTGGACGGAAGGGTGTTATTACTGATGTGGAGGGTAAGGAGGTTAAGGAGGCTGCGAAGAGAGGGGCTGGCAGCTTTAAGCTGTGAGGAGATAGATTGGGAATCCAAGTCGGATTATGATATCTTCGAATGCGTCGCAGCAAGCTCAGTACACTCGATTCTGAAGCGCTGGTATGCGTGGTTCTCCCGTTTCAGCTGGCAGTCGTCTCTCCGTGTATGTTCCTTCAATCCGGATTCGTTTGGCGATAGCACACTACGTACCTCATGCTACCAAGCATAGTGCACATATCTTCATTACTCGAACATGCTCATTCGTGGTATATACAAAAGCTACATCACTCCATCATATACATCATTTCCATATCACATCATCCAAACCCATTGACCCCGAACGCAACCCCTACAACACAACCATACCAACCGCACACCCCGCCGCCCCAAGCATCATCCCCCAAACACTCCAAACCCCTACAAAACTCGCCTGACTACTACTCGGCTGAGCCTTATCCGTGACACCCGACTGCCCACTCGCAGTCGCCGTACACTGCTCCCCACACGCATACCCATCGGGACAGCAATTCCCGCCCGCATCCGCCGCACAGCTATACCACGCTTGCGGACAACTTCCCTTCCCTTCCCCAGTCCCCGCACCCGTAGGCGCAACGATAACAACACCATTGGTATTCACAATAGTATCGGTCTCTGGCAGCGCACAAGACCCCGTGGTCTGGCAATCGCGGCCAACGCGGCAGCAGCCCGAGGGGTAGTACGCGCTGCAGACGTAGAAGCCGGCGGGGCAGACGTTGTCGCTGGGGGAGGCGGCGTCGGTGGTTGTTACGGCGGCGCTGGTGGGGCGGACGGGGGCGTCGGGGGCGCGCGTGGAAGACGGGTTGTCGTCGTCGCCGAGGCAGGAGGCGCCCGTTGCGCAGGTGCGGCCGTTCATGCAGCAGCCGCCGCCGAGGGAGGCGGGGCAGGAGAACCAGCCTGTTGAACAGGTGTATGCGGGGCGGGAGGTTGAGGTGGAGGGAGGGGAGGGGGTGCTGGTGCTGGTGGAGGTGGTGGGAGGGATGGCGGCGGCGGTTGTGGTGGACGAGGTTGAGGTTGGAGTCGCGGAGGTGGAGGGTTGGATGTAGGCTGTTGATGTGAATTCTGCGACGCCTGAACGGATTAGAAACTACTTTCGTGATATCAGAAAGTTTGAACTTACATCCAATACCCTGACACTTGAAGCCAGGTAAACAGCATCCTCCATTCTGCGCATCAGGACAACTCGTATACCCACTCGCCTCATCACAGCTCACACTGCCCGCGCAAGTCTGGCCTTGAGGACAGCATCCCACATCGCCTGCGCTTGAGCTCCCAGAGACACTAACACAGGTGCTGCTCGTCCCACAGCACACATCCGGCGCGCCAATGCTCTCGCAACTCGTTGTTCCATCCGGGCACTTGAACTGGCGGTTCAGAAGAATATCTCTGATATGCATGCGCGCCAGCCAATCCGACTGGGCCAGCGGCCGTAGCGGCGAAAGAGCCTGCGACGTCGTGTTGCCAAAGACATCGAAGTCTGATCTCTTGGAGGATTGCAGCGACGGGGTATCCGCGGCGAATATCCAATTGTCCAGCATAAACATCTCGCCCTCATCTGTGCTCATCTTCTTGACTCCAACGGGCTTCTCATATTGCATGCGCTGCTTGACGCTCAACCCCTTCTTCACATGTTCCTCGTCTTCAGGAAAGTATTTCAGATGTCTGGGTACGTTGTGCGGCCATTGTGGTGGTGATTCGGCGAGTACGGGTGTTGCGCAGAGGGCGATGATGGCGGGCGGGAGGGCAAGTAGATGTGGTAGGTACATTGTCAACGTCAATCAACGTCAATCAACGTCAATGTGTCAACGTCGGAGAATAATATGGTTCGGAGCAGGTGCAGGAAGAAGCACCGCAGACAAGCTTGCGGGAAAGTGTGGTTGCTGGCTCGTTGTGGTTGGGATGTCAGTGGCTGGTGGAGCGCACCGGAGCTACGACTCAAGTAATTGGCGAGGCTGGGATGCGTTGGCGCCTCACCGCCGATAGGTGGGCAGGGTGCATCCTGGAGCGCGCCGTTACTGCGACGATGAGGCTCGTTTGGCTAGTCGCTGCGAGCTAAGATGGTGTATGGTTCATTAGTGTTTGGGTGTTTGGAGCTTCAGAAGAGGGGACTGCCAAACGTCATGCCGGCATGCATGTTCCGCTGATTCCGAGCTCTCATCTGCAGGGGCTTGTCGACCTCCATCCAACATGTCCACCCAGCTTCAGCCATCGACGCATCTACTACTTGGTCATCATGAGAGTGACCCATTATCCGAGCCAAATGTCCAGCGCGACTTCGAGACAGAGCATAGGTAGTGCTCGAATCAGCACGTTCGCCTTCTGGTCAGGCTTCTTGTTCTGAACGCAGGGTCACTGAGCAGTCTACGAAACGAACACAGAAGCCGGTTGCACGGCCAATTCCATTGTACATATATTCAGATGATGCATAACGCGAGGGGAGATCTCCGTCAATGACCACCGACCGCTTGCCACAGCCAGTCGGATGGCTAGCCTACTCCTTTTTCAACCCACCAAGATAGTGTTGCAGCGCGTATCGCGCGGACCTCCGTTTCCTCAGCCCGTCGTACCAACTGGTCATCTTATACAAACGACCCTGTTGTACCACCTGAGTCTGTCGAACAGCACGACTCTTCCACACCGATCAAGCCTGCAGACCCTTGCGGGCCTTGCGCTCGCTCATGCGCTGGTTCTCCAGCATGGCCACCCAGATGAAGCAAGGCACAAATGCACAAGTCCCCATCAACACCATGATTTTCTGCGCGTCGCCGAACGCGTGTACCACAGCCTGACGCTCCGGACTACCCCATGGCAATGACAACTGCGTAGTGATATCACCATAGATCTTTGGCGCCAGGTGCTTCGATTCTTCAGGGAGGTATTCGACGAGCCTCTTGGGTACGATTTGAGCCCATAGAGTGCCGCTAACAGACTGGCCGATCGCACCACCAACAGCCGTGACGAGGTTGAGAAGCGCGATAGCAACAGCGACTTGGTCGTGCGGTACAGCCATCATGATAGCAACTTGCTCCACGTTGTAGAGCATAGCGCTCGCCATGGCGCCGAGTACCTCCACCAGGATCAGGATCGCTATCGGTGAGTCGGGTGTGCGGAGATAGATCAACAGGCCAGTCATGAGTAGCTGAGTGGGGACGGCGATGACGGCACCCCATTTGTAGGTATCGGTGTACTTCATGGCGAAGCTGATGATGATTGCCCAGGTGCACGAGACGATGTTGAAGATGTTCGTGATATATCCGGCCTTGGAAACGGAAAGCTGGAAAACCACCTGAAGGTATGAAGAGTACATCATGCGGTATGAGCTAGTCCTGATGTCAGCACAGATGTCTCGCGGGTTTTGGAGGACTTACTAAAAAGCGATCCAGGAGTTGCAACCGAGCAAGCATGCCGCGATGATCGAGCGATTCTTCATGAGGTAGTATGGGAAGAGGGCATGGCTAGCGTAGTAACGCTCCCAAGCCACAAAGAGTAGGATCAGGCAGATTCCGAAGCTGACCATGCATATAAACATGGGAGAGCCGAAACCGTCCTTCTGGTAGACTGCAAGAGGCCACGGAAGAAGAAGCAGGGAGAATCCGCCGGTGATGAGTATGACCCCGATTACTGTGACTGTTAGCAGTGTATGGAAGTCTCACTGCGAGTTCAACTTGCCGTCAAACTCGGTACACCAGTGCTTGGTGCTCTGCCAGACCGTCCTGCCGCTCGGCTCGCGCGAGATGACGCCCATCTTTCTTGCTCGCCTACCCATGAGCCAAAAGACGAGCCAGAAAGAAATGGAGAATACTGGTGTCATGATAGCGAAAGATCCATAGCCCCAACGCCAAGTGCTGTGGTTGAGCCAGGTTTCACCAAGCTTGGGACCAGCCTAGACATGATGATGTTAGTATACGTCCAACCAACTTTCAGAAAAGGGACTTACGAAGGTGTTGACAACGTAGGGGAATCCAGTGAACGCCATCCAGATCAAACGGTTCTGCATAAGCGCGGTATCGGCGATGAAGATGTTGAAGATGTAATCGACGCCGTTCATGCCTGTCCAGTAGATGACTTGCGCAGCGCAAAAGGTCTGGACGTTTTGGCATAGAGCCATGAGAATGAGCGCTACAAGTACACTAGTCAGTACTGACAATGTACACTGAAGAATCGAGATGGACGCCTTCCTCTGGCCCTTGCGCTTCGGATCCATGAGTCTCTTCGCAAGATATTGGATTGGTTGGAGTGAATGAGCTTACAGGCGACAATGAACATCAAACAAAGGAGAAAGCCATGGGGTCGTCCAACGATGTCGATGAACTTGGCCAGCGGAAGCTTTGATACACCTCCGACTATGTTCGCAACGATATCGGTAATAGCCGTAAGACCGTGCATCATGAAGGCCGAGGTGACGTAGGGTCGCCATGAGAAGTTGGTTTGTTGCTGGAGGGAGTTGACGAAAGAGATGAGCATGATCCTATGGGATGTAAGCATTGCTGTTTGCATTGCTGTTTGCATCGCAGCAGTACAAAGCATCAACGGGCAGCAGATGAACTGCAATAACGAGATGGACTTACGCAGCATAAGCGGCAATCAGCCATTTCTTCGTCCAGACAACAGTCAAGCCCTCCATATCAGCCGGACCCTTGGCCTGCTCCGCGCCTTCGCTATCGACAGCGGGATAGGTGTTCATCGAGACATTGCTGTCGTACTTGGCCGTGGTGCTCGGCGGCTTAACAGAAGAAGCATCGGCCGCGATCTCGGGGGTGTCGCAGAACTCGCGGCGCTCCGTAGGAGTCATCCCGGCCATCTTGTCGATCTGAGGGACGTATCCGCTCGCCATGGTGTACCTGCGGTCGCTGGTACTGCGCATGTTTAGTTTCTTCATCTGCGGCTGCAATTGGGGAAGCTAAGTACCTTGTCGCGGAACAAATGCGACGGAATGGCGACAGCGGCGAGTTTGGGTAAAGAGCAAACTAATTGCGGTTCGCGATTGAGTGTATGGTTGTTTTGCTTGGCTGACGCGGCGGGCAGATTCTAGGGACGCAGCAGCTTGAGAAATTGCGCACGGACAGTGAAGGTGACGGGGAGAAGAGGAGGAGAACGGAAGCGGAGGATAATGCCTCACGGTGATAAACAAAGAATGCGGGGTAGTCGTCATTTCCGGTGAGCCATTTGCTCAATGGGGGACATGGAGACGTGTAGGGCAGGAGCGTCATACTGTAAGGTAGTCACGATGGCGGTTGAGCGCAGACAGGTCACTGCATGGCCTTTGTGCAAGAGTGCGCATCTCCGCTCAGGTACTATGATGCGGGTCAAGGAATGTTGATACCCTTATCGTAGAAGCGCTCATGTCTGAGGTTGACTTAGAAATAGACACGATGAGCTGGTATCATCGTCGTTGTTGACGTAGAGCAACGAGCCGGCTCACGACCTATGTCAACCTTGAAACCAGGGCCCATTGCACTTCGGATAAACGCGGCTCTCCTAGAGTCCTGTGGTCTTCCTTCTTTCTCTGGGAGTATACAAGCCGTGTAAAGGTGACTAATAGAAGTGTTCTGACCACGCGGATGGCGGCCACATAGATTTTGACAGTGAACTCGCTTGCAATGGTACCTCGAAAAGGAGGATTCAGGTCTGCTCTAGTATAACAAACTCATGCTTTACGCGTGACTACATGTTGAAACAGACCAACTGTCTCCGTACTGAAAAAGACACTCTGCCATCCCATGATCATGGTCCTGTTTCTCATCAAACATGTGTTGACATCCCCCAAGATTTGTTGAATGCGAACGCCCCTGCATCATGCTGCCAGTGCTCTCCCCTAAACGTAGCGCCAGAACTCCCAGAACCGCCTCATCAGACTCACACACTACGAGGTCTGTAGGCTGATCTGCTCAACGCCTCTCGACACTTCCTCCTCAGCGGTCTTGGCTGCAGGTCCGTCTTGACCCTTCTCTGCAGCTTCAACACCCTTGTCAGCACCGGCAGCCTTCTTCGCCTTCTTGCGCTCCTTCTCTGCCTTCTTAGCGGCCGCCTTCTTGGCCTTCTCCTCTTTGGCTTTGCGAGCCTCCTCGCCACCGAATTGCTCGCGCCACTCTTGCTCCTTCTCAGGTTTGATCTGGGTGAAGAGATAGCCGGCCGTGCCGATCTTGTGGCCGACGGGGAGTGATTGCGCCTCCCACTTGTCGGGAATGATGAGGAACTTGGCATTCAGCTGAGAGAGGATGGCGGCTGTCGTATCGGGCCTGTATTATGGTTAGCTGTAAATTCCATACTCCGATGTCGCTTATGCTGTTCGACCAAGTGCACAGTCATATGGTGAGACAGATTCAAGACTTACATGTATGGTTCGATCAAACTTGCGAGAAGGTGGATCTGGCTCAGTGCGAGCCCAACGACAGCGGCGCAACGATCTGGCTGTTCTGTAGCCAGCTTGTTGTCAAGTCGGTTGTCTTGTAGCAGCAAGTTACCCAGGCTCGAGACATGAAGCGCGGTCGCGAGTGCGGCACGAATCTTGACATCCTCCAGCTCGGTAATGTACGTCTTCAGCAAATCATTGACCTTCTTCTTGTGCTCCGTGAAGTACTCATCGTCGTACTTGGTCCAGTCAGGTACGACCGAATCATAGATCTTGGCGTTGTTGACGAATTTGATCACGCGGTTGATGAAATTGCCCAGGTTCTTCAGCAGCTCGTTGTTGTTTGCGGAAATGAAGCCGTCCCACTCGAATTCGGTATCGCCAGTTTCCGGCCGATGTGAGAGAAGGTAGTAGCGCCATACGTCCGATGGGATTCCAGTCTCCTTGGCGTTGTTGCCGAAGACACCAATGTTCCTTGACTTTGAGAACTTGCCCTTCTCGTAGTTCAAGTATTCTGTGGTTGAGATGGTGTTAAGCATGGTCCAGTTGTCCTTGGTACCGATCTGAGAACAGGGGAAGACCACCGTGTGGAACGGCACGTTGTCCTTGCCCATGAATTGGTAAAGCTTAACGTGCTCGGGGTTGTGCCACCACTTCTTCCAGTCCTCGGTGTAGGTTGCTGTAATCGACACGTAACCTATGCAGGCGTCGAACCATACGTACATGACCTTGTCCTCGTAGCCCTGATACCGGTCAGCTGAATTTTGTCGTGTTCAAAAGTGCGTCGTACCTCGAGCGGCACCGCAGTTCCCCACTTCAGATCACGAGTGATACCACGCGGTCTTAGACCCTCCTTCAACCACGATGAAGTAATGTGGACACCATTGGAGCTCCAGTTACCCTCCTTGCTCGCCTTCTTGAACCATTCCTCTTCTAATGGCTGTAGCTTGTCGAGGCAGAGGTACACGTGCTTGGTTTCGCGCGGAACTGGCGTGGCGCCATCGAGTTTGCAACGCGGGTTCTTCAACTCCAGAGGGTCGAGAAGATGTCCGCACTTGTCACACTGGTCTCCACGCGCGTCTTCGTATGCGCACAACGGACATGTGCCCTCGACGAATCGGTCCGCAAGGAAGCTCTTGTGTGTCTCGCAGTACGGCTGCGTTGTGGTCTGTTCCTCCAGGAATCCATTTTTGTATAGCTTTGTGAAGATGTCTTGCGCGATATCGGTCTGTTGCTGTGTGGGTGTACGTCCGAAGTGGTCAAAGCTGATGTTGAACCACTTGTAGACCTCGCTGTGGAGCGCGAAGTACTTGTCGCATAGCTCTTTCGGTGTGACCTTCTCTTCTATAGCCTTTGTCTCCGTTGCTGTGCCGTACTCGTCTGTTCCGCAGACGTATAGTGTGTTGTAGCCGCGCGCGCGTGAGAAACGGGCGAAGACATCGGCGGAGAGTACAGAGCCGACGATGTTGCCCAGATGCGGGACATTATTGACGTAGGGAAGCGCGCTGGTAATAAGCACATTCCGCTCGCCCTCAACGGGCAGGATCTTCTTCGTTGTATCAGTCATGGAAGGTTGTAAGCTGTATGGAGTCAGCTTGTTGGAGTGAATGGAGAAACGACGATGCAGCTCTTACTCTGGTATTACGGGATATGTGATTGGGTGTGAAGAGGTTGAGAGAACAGCGAGCGCGCAATGGGGATATATCCAGTTCCTCGTTTCTTTGGTCGAGTTTCTGAGTCAAACGCGAATGCTTGACGCACGGCGGGTGTGTGGTAGCTGCCCCGCCTAAACTTACCCCACCAGCCAGTGACGCCACTGGTGGCTGAACCCTGACTTCGATCTTTGCAGCAGCGAGAACAGTGTCGCGTTCTGGAAGTTGGATTCATATGCATCTCCGCTGAAAAGTACACAGAGGCCTGGATGACTGTTTACCTGAAGGAGCACCAAGAGTGGACTTCCACGAAGTGAAAATAAATTAAGACTGATCCTCACGACAAAATTTCAAACGCAGTCATAACTTTGGAACCCATACGGTAGCACCACGAGAGAAAGACCATACACACAACCAGATTCTCAACCAGCTGAACCGTCGAGTCACCATCCATAAAACCATGGCATCCCAACCCACAAACCCATCAACCACCCGCACCCGCACCCCCTCACCCGACCCCTTCGACGCCCTCCTAACCCTAGAAGACACCCTCTACACCACCGCCTACGCCCTCGGCGCCTCCTCCGGCGCCCACGCGGGACGAATCGAAGGACGAATTTTCGGTTTAGAAAAAGGCTTTGAAAAGTTCGCTTCGTTGGGAGAACTCCACGGACGGAGTGTAGTCTGGGGATCACGGTTACCTGGTCTCACATCCAATCTCACGTCCAATACCGTATCAAAAGAGGAGGAAGCTGGAGGTAGAACGCTGCCGCAGTTGAAGAGTAATGAGAGACTACGCAACAACACAACACTCCTGCACTCCCTAACCGACCCCCTCACCTTCGACACCGCAAACACTGAAGAAGGCGTCGCGGATTTCGATGATAGGTTCAAGCGCGCTGGGGCGAAAGCAAAAGTCATTGAGCGGATCGTCGGGGAAGCCGATAGTCAAAGTGCCTCTGCAAAGTCACCTGATGGATCACGATCACCAGCGCGAGGAAAGACGGGACCGGTGAGAGTGACTGGGCAGGGGAAAACTGGTGGAACGAAGAAGGGGGATGACAGTATAGAGGATTTTGCAGGGTCGAAGTTGTTGCGCTGAGGCGATGGTTTTGAGCATACGGCTTGAGTGTGATGACTTCGGGCGGGTCGGGCGGCGCTGAGCCCTGTCTGTCTCAATGGGGAGAATGGTAGATGAGGATCTGCGCTCGTATCATCTGGTATCCCGTACCTGCCTCCCTGGCGTAGAGCGCAACTGGGCCTCGTACCATCCCCAAAATTATGGCCTGACATCGCTACACCGGCGGAAAGAGCGAACTACCAGGCAAACGGGGCAAGACACCAAGCCATCGTACAGTCGTGCTTGCAAGAATGATGGAAAAGCACTAGGCTTCAAATTACTCCGCTATCCTAGAAGGGGACCCGGGCACAACCCAAGGTCACAGCTCAACCACTACACCGTGCTATGACATACGAGATGAAGAAAGATAATAAGAATCCATCGTAACTAAAAGGATATTGAGAAAGGTGTCAAATCGAAAGTGTGCCGCAAAGTCTCCTCCTCTCCCTTTTCGTGCTAGATGATGCACTGGTATCAAAAACATGTCGCAAATGCCCCCCCTTGCGATGGACGCACAACCTAAACCACCTCCGCTCAGATAGCATCGATCATGGGGACAGGCCTTTCCATGCGTGGCTCCATACGCGGTGGTGGAGGGCCGTTGGGCTTGCCCCCGCTACTATCGACGCGGTTATGATTCGGGAACTCCTAGTACCCGTTCATGGTCATGCGCTGGCTGTTCCTGCTGAGCTCGCGGTCGGCAGAGGGTGAGATAGGGCGCGAGGAGTGGCCCTGGTGAGAGCTCTCCTTGAGGGCAAGCAGCTGCTTGGCGCGGAACGACTCGTAGTGGATTTGTGCGGTCGTCTCGATCAGGTCTTGCAGGTGGGTGCGGGTGAGGAAGTTGCGGAGGTAGACGAATTCGCAGTGGTTCTCGTCCTCGACTGTGGGGTGTTAGTGGAGTTCGCGTGGAGGAGCGATTGAGATGGCCTACCGTTGATGATACCCCACTTGTTCTGGCGACCACGGACGTTCCTGCCATTGACAACAACAGTCCTCTCAGAGCCGACGACGGCAAAGGGGAGGAGTTCCTAGTGGAAGTTAGCGGACGTCCAGTCGCACCTCGACATCTTCCTCACCTTGATGGCCTGCTTTGCCTGGACTTCCTCGTTGTCATCCTCCTCGTTGTCGTAGGGGTACATGCGCAGGTTGTGGAACTGGAACTCCTCCTTTATCCTGTGCTTGAACTCGGCACGCTCCTCCAGGGTCAAGCTGTCGCTCTTGGCAATGACGGGCACGACGTTGACAAACTCGCTGAGCTTCTTGAGGACGACAATGTCGATGGGCTTGAGGGCGTGGCCAGAGGGCTGGATGAAGAACAGGCAGCAGTGGATGCGCGTGTCCTGGAGGTAGCGCTCACGCTGGGCGGTCAGCTCCTTGCGGAGGTAGGCGCTGTGCTGGTCCTTGATGTACTTGACGATGGGGTCCCAGCAGCGCTCGTTGTTGATCAGGTCGCCGTAGCCGGGCGTGTCGACGATGTTGAGGCGCAGACGCACGCCGTTTTCTTCGATGATGTGTGAGACGGGGTGGATGTTGGTGGTGCTGCGGACCTCCTCGTCGGGCTGGAAGCGGCCCTTGGAGTCCATGAGGTGCGAGGCGAAGAGCGTGTTGATCAGTGTCGACTTGCCGAGACCAGTCTGTCCTGTACACCGTCAATACCAATGGGGACACGTGATAGAAAGATGAAGCCTACCAACGCAGATGACATTGAACTGGAAGCCCCGCTTGACCGACTTGCGCTCAATCTGCTTGGTGATGCTGTCGAAACCGACATAGCTGTCCGGGAAGATGGGCTGCGACTGGTTCTGGTTGTATGCAGCAGCCATTGTGGATGATGGGAGCCTCGGGGCGCGGACTGGGGGTGATGGAGGTGGGTGGGTGAATGGGAATTAGGTTGGGGAGAGGAGGGTCGGAGGTGTCGTCGTAATAGAGTAAATAGTCAGGGTCGCTGCGCTGGCGACTTTCTCGTGGAGATGCAGGCGCGGGAAAGGGGGCAGCTAGGAAGCGAAAGCGCGCTAGTGGGAGGGCGGTAAGGCGCGACCTGCAAGCTCGGACTGGGGTCACGACATTTTACAACACCATCACCGGCATCGCCATTTCGCGGCCCTACGTAATCCCGTCGCAGCCAGTCACCCGCTGCAGTCATGGCACTCACCCGCCCGCTTCCTCCGCTTTGGCAGACGCTGCTGCCGGGCCTCAATGGCCCAATGCGGCCCATCCTCAACACGCCTTTCCTGCAACGCCTATCACAACCCTTCGGCGCAATCAACACACCATTCGGCGCACTCGCAATACCATCCCTATCACTCCCCTCAATACCATCACTATCCGATATCTGGGACGGCATACTCAACGCAGTGCCCAAGAAGAAGACCTCATACCGCAAGAAGCGCCAACGGTTCATGGCGGGCAAGGGACTGAAGGACATCACATCGCTCAACACATGTTCTGGGTGCGGAAGAGTCAAGCGCCTGCACATTCTGTGTCCCTACTGTGTGGATGGTACGACTGCCAATCCCCATTAGAAGGGCTATTCGCTAACAAGCACCCCAGCCATCAAGACCACCATCTTCGGCCAGCTCAACTGGGCCATCCGCCGACCGACCGACAAGCAAGCGAAGGTGATGAAGAGGGAAAAGCGCGAAGAAGCCCAGCGGATGCGGACGCTAGAGCCCGACCAGAGGAAGGCGAAGGAAGAGGCAGTAATGAAGCACACGGGCTGGAAGAGATGATGCGGGGTGGAGAAGTTGTGAAGGAGAACTACGTAGGCTGAAAGACATGGTGCGGGGAGGAGGAAGAAATCTCGAACGAGAGCAATGCCATGTAGTCTGGATGACTCTATCTGTAGCGCATAAAAGGCGCGGCTTAGGCGTTGGGGTTTTGTACAAGAAAGATGTAACAACATAACGGACAGGCGACTACGATATACACCACAAGCAAATGCACACTGGATCAAGCAATTCAAGGTGTCTTCAGCACCCAATTCTGTTGCACCAAAGTGTTCTATAATTACCCCCATCCATCCATTACCTCTTCTCACCCCCTGCCGGCGGCGGCGAACCAACCGTACTCCCCCTCCTACTCGCATCGCCCTTGCCCTCCGCTGCCTCCCTTTCCAAGAAATCCTGCCACAGTTCCGCCAACGACTCCTTATTGCTCGAGCTACTAGCCATGAGCATGGGGTCTGCGGCTGCGGCGCTCAGCGACGCCGTCGATGGCGTTCGTCTAAAGGGCGAGGAAAGGGGGATGCGCAGGCCGGTTGAGCTGGATGATGTGCCGGGGCGAGCGAGTCCTGCTTGCTCTTTTTGCTCTGGGTGGGGAGTTAGTTAGGTGGAAGGGATGGTTGGGGAGGGAGATGGAAGGGAGGGTGGGGACGTACCATCTGTCCAGCCCAGCAGCGCAGAGATGAGCTGCAGCGCCTCGAATTTCTTCGGATCACTCCGGTCTATACTCAAGAAATGCAAAAAGTAGTTTGTGATGATCTGTCGATCGACGTTGTCTTCCGGCCGTCCTTTTTTCAGTATCCTCAAAGCCTTGGTGAGATGTTCGTTGAGTGTTACCGCTTCGTGACGCAGTTTGCCGATTAACAAGTTCTTCTCCTTGACTTCCTTTTCGAAGGGGAGGGCGCGCTCGAGATCTTTTTGTGTCGACTCGAGTGTGGCTTTGGTGGCGTTGGACGCTGATTCCGCGGCTTGGACTTGTTTCCGCAGGTCGTTGATTTGTGATTCGTAGGTCTCGACGGACTTTTTGAGCTCGGCTTTTCGTACTATACATGGCCAATCAGCAAGATCTCTTTTCATAAGTGGACTGTACTCACGATTCTGTACTTCTTGCAGCGCCTTCTGCAGACCCTCCACAGCTTGATTATTGGTGTCCCTATCCCTGGCAGCCCGTTCGTACTCTTCCCGCATCGACTCCAGCTGATCCCGCAATTCAGCGTCTTTCTCAGCGAGGTTCTCGCGCAGAGATCGCTCGTTCATGGCCAACACTTCCCAGTCTTGCATGGCCTGTTTGGCGTTCTCGAACTCCTCCCTGGCGTATGCTTCCCGCGAAATCAGCTCATCGCGTTCCTTGATCCAGTTCTGTTGCGACAAAGTCGACCTGCTCCGTAGGGTCTCGATCTCGGACGCCTGGGCTTCCTTTTCTTGCCGTAGCTTTGCGAGCTCCTCGGTGAGGCTGTTGTTGTTCTCTTGTAGCTCGCGGGTTTGCTCCTCGAGCTCGGCGATTTGCGATTGGAACTCCTCGATTCTGGCCTGCATTGGGTCAGCACTCTGTCTGCTGCAAAGTCCTATGCAAACATACCGCATCGGCTTTTAACCGATCGCCCAGGCTGGTCTTGATCGTATTGACCCTGCCCAGCAAGTTCTTGTATTGTGTCTCAAAGTGCTCTTTGCCCTCGTTGGCCTCATCCAGCTCCTCCCTCAGACTCCGCATTTCCTCCTCATGATTCGCATGTGACTCGTCTGATGTCCCCGCGTTCTGCTTGTTCTGAACCTCCTCCAGACTCTTCCTCAGCTCCGTGACTTCCTGGCGTAGCGCATCGCGCTCCTTGGCTATCGCGTCTAAGCGTGCGCTGGTGTCTGAAGGGGGCGGCGGGGACGCGGAGATTCCTTGTTGCGAGCGTGAGCGTGCCAGTCCAAGCGCAATTGCGGACGAGATGCTGTGGTGTGGAGTCCCGTTTGTCTGCAGGGTCGGCGACAGCGGCGGTTGGTCGTCGTCTACGTCGTCGGCGTCTGGATCGGCTGAATGCGCGGCGGGCTTCTGCATTGACACCATTAGTACTCGTGGTTGTATAGAGGGCTCTCGTGGACCGCATACAGCCTGCTCGGCCTCATCCTCGGCGTCTTCGTCGTGATCCTCCGCGTCGCTTCTGGCGTGGTCCCCATTCACTTTGTCTGTGCCGTCCGCCTTGTTCGCAGCGGCGGCTTTCTTCTTGTTCTTCTTTTTCTGCGACTTGGACAAAGTGCCTGGCGTCGCCTGTTAGCCTGTAATTCTTCCGTGCTCCCACATGGGCCGCGACGTGAAAGCGGAGTTTACTGGCACCTCCGAGGGCTGCAAGCTCACCTACCACTCTGCTGTATGGGGTCCGATGTAGTGGGCGCAGACATCTTGAAATACGCGTAATGCAGTCGCTACCGCATCAAGAAGACTTGGTTTACGGGGGAAAGAGGCTCTGGGGGTTCTGGGGAAGCATTCGTGGATGTCTTGACTTGGCAATTCGTGTCCCGTTCTATGGTTTGTTTCGGCCCACGCGGTCCACGGGTGGCGTACGTCACTAGCCACATCTCACTACCGTTCCATCTTTAGACCGACGCATGCCACTGATACTCATCAACACGCGTGCGACGACTTGTCCATCGTTTCGATCACAAAGGAGACAAATTCTTTGTGCGCACTGCTTCACGACTCGAGCCATCAGCGACAGCGCGCCAACCTTCGCGGGGTAGCCGGGCCCTCCGACATCTCCTGCACTCCAGCTCAAACAAGCCAAGACCAACCACGTAATCATTTCGATCCTTCAGAACATGAACTACTACCGACCACTATTCTACTCGGCCATCACAATCGTGTATGCCTCGTTCACACTTCGAGTCCTCAGACTGGGTCTTCTCCCAAGAATGATAAGCCAGAAACGGAATCCAAAGGCCTCGTAAGAGGGCGTATCAGATATTCGAGAGAAGTCAGCAATTCTGTTACTCGAAAGCTCTTCAAGGAACTCCCATCACTCACTGCAACGTCAGTCGTCCACGACAACGGCTGCGGTCCCGGCGCAATGACCATGGCGATGATGGGAAGCAATCCCCCAACAGGTCTCAAGATTCACGCCACACACGTAAACCCCATGTTTCTCGCTCAGCTGCAAGCCAATCTCACCGACAAGCCCTCGTGGCCAGTCAAAGTCGAAACAATGGACGCATGCAACCTCACCTTTGCAGACAACACCTTTGACAGCGCCACGGGGATATGTGGGACGAGGTGCTCGACTCCATCGTGGACGAGTTGCCTCGTAACCAGTGGTTCAAGGTTGAAGGTGGGGTGAATAAGATAAGGATGGTTGCTGATGTTGCGATTGTTACGAAGAGAGGTTTGTGAGTGGTTTTCTGCTGTGTATACTCTCTGACAATCTAGATATGTACAAACAATACGGTATAAAGGCTCCGCTTTTCTGGTTATCGAGTGCGCCTGCTGTGGCTTTCCTATACTACACTTGCAGTCACTGGTATTCACTCCCACTGTCGTGGCGACCGTACCTTATCTTATTCTACGAAAGTCTTGTGAGTCCCTAGGGAAGGTAATGAGCTCATTTCTCAGGCTACCGAACTCACCAATACGGCCATATCAGTCTTTCACAAGACTGGTTCTACTTTTCCTATCTGAGAGTGATAAATGCACTTCTAGTGCAGATGCAGCCGGCCAAACCCCGCTCATCATCACGAGCACAAGTCCATGACTGTATATTGGCCAAAGCTTCTGCCAGGAACGTTTGCTCCTTTATCATCGCCTTCAGGCAGCACACGATAATCCGATGAGGCAATCGCGCTAGCAACGAGACTCTGCTTTGTCTGCGTATATAGATCCGCCCACTCTCCTGTTTCCCAGTCTACACATCGACTCTCAATCTACTCAGTTGTACCAAAACCTTGTACAATATGCAGCTCTTACTTCTCCTCCTCGCCGGTCTTTTTGCGACCCTGACCTCCGCATGCGGTTTTCCCTTCAACAACAATCGTCTCACCAACAGCTCCTTAGTCGACGACTTCATCGCCGACCTGGAAGTATCTGGACAGCTCGGCGATAATGGCGGCCAAGGCTGGATGTCAGTCATCAACCATCGGATTCCAGATAAAACGGTCTGGCCCGATCAGGGCCCCGAAAATGACCCATACGTTTGGATCGATTACTGCTATGCCACTGATAAGGACTACGACGCGTTCCACGACGTCGGTAAGTATCCCTACATGTCGCCTTCCACATCACGAATTCTGCGAGTACTAACTCTGTTTACCACAGTGGAGGAGGCAGCAAAAGAGTGGATGACCAAGTTGGGCAAGGGTAAAGACAATGGACATCGATTTGCTGGATTCCGTCACTATTACTACGACGACGACGAAGAGGGATTTTATCCACGTTGTGATGAGGATGACGAATGGAACGAATTCGTCCCCGAAGGTACACTTCTGATCAAGGAATCCTGGGATGAATCTGCTTCAGCAACTATTGGATTCATCCCAGAGACACAGTAAGTCGGTCATTGACAAGGATTATACTTCAACTGTCTATTATCAGGTTACTAACATCTTTTTCCTACTCCAAGAAATGAGAAACCCGATCGACACAGTTTGCTTCTTGTAGTGCGTCCTGCTGACTACGACTTATGGAAATGGGAGGTCGCTCATGAGCTGGGTCATGTTCTTGGCTTTGAACATGAGCATCAGAGGAAGGACCGTGAGCTTGTTCTGCTAGACAACTTTTCTATCCCGGCTAACAAGTTCAGGGGACGACCATGTCAACTTCGACTGCTCCAAACTCGAGGGCTACGAGACTGCCAAGAAGAAAGTGGAGACTGAGCCCGCGTGGAAGGGGAAAACGATTGAGGACGTCTGTGGATCCAACTGGTTGGGATACATGCACGGCCTCCATTTTGCAACCCCAACCGCGTACTGTACCGACATGGGTCTCGCAAAAGATAAAACGACACCGTTGGCACAGTACTCGGAAACGGCATACGACTTCGATTCTATCATGCACTACCCCTCTCGAGCGCACGCTGCAAATCAGCGAGGTGGCGTCAATGAGCTACCCCTTGTACGCTGGAAGAATGGACGTCCCGGTGACGGTTCGGGGCCGAACGATGAGAACGCACAGATCATTCCATGGTTTACGGCGATTTCGGATGGAGATAAGAGGGGCGTTCAGCACTATTATCCGTACGTGGGACCTACAGTTAATGATCAGGATCAAGATGTACAGGATGTGGGAGTATGGGATTAGCAAGACATCGGTGGTAGAGAAAGATGTCCGAACAGCAATATACCAAGGTCAGGTAGATTGTTAGACGTGTACACAGTTATACAGGTAGCTTCAATACATAGATGAACATTTCCTTTTCACGCACGTGCATATTGATGTGATGTCGGCGGTCGGTCGAAGGTCCCTGAAACCCTCTGACGTCGCCTGGACCCTGAGGCTAAAGTCGCCGGTTCCCCACATCGGGGCCGTTGCGGCAGGTACCACAATGACAGCACCACATCGCCGGAAACATCGTTCGGCATCCGAAAAAGAACCGTTAATACACACACGCAATACTAAGATGCGGCTCCTAATGTTAACTTGCAGAATTGAAGTTGCATGCAGATATAGACCTCGGTCACCGTGAAGAGCATCAGTCCATCTTCGACACATCTTGATTACCAGATTTACCCCCGACTCAACAGCAAAAGCTTCAGATCATCCACTAGCTATGGCGGTTTCGGTTGCACTCAATCTCGACTTATCGAGCCTCAACGTTAGCACCGGAAACGACGATACCAATGTTTCTAGCGACTTCTCGTACGGCTTCTCGCACGCGAACGGCACCAACGGCAACAATGCCAAACCCCTCCCAATCGTGATCGCAGGAGGCGGTTGCGTCGGCCTCTTTCTAGCTCTCCTCCTCGCACAGTCCGACATACCCAACAAGGTGGTCGTCATCGAACCGCAGCAGCCAGATCCTATGTCGACGCGCGCAATGGCACATCAACCGCCTACATATCCCATCTTATCCAAAGTCGAAGGACTGTTACCGGAGTTGGTGAAGACAGGAAGTTTGAGCTCAGGCCTCTGTTTTCGAACGAGTATCCAAAACGGCAGCAAAGTGATCGCAGAAAAAACATTCGACAACTCAGGCGAAGGCATGAAAGGAAAAGGACAACTCCTACTACCCCAGGGAAAATTCCAACAAATCCTCATGAAGCGACTCGCAGCCCTCGGTGACGAAAAGGCAGAAGTACGCCTCGGAACCAGCGTCACCTCCTTCAAATCAACACCCAGCAGCGTCACCGTGCAAATCACCCCGGAAGCCACCTCAACACAACTCGGGGACGAATCCCTCGAAGCCGCCTACTTAATCGACGCATCCGGCGCCCACTCCACCATCCGCAAAGACCTCTCCATCAGCCTCGAAGGCGAAACCCTCGACGCCCAACTCGTAGCCACAGACCTCCACTTCGACTTCCACGCCCACGGCTTCCACGACGCGAACTTCATCATGGATCCGCTTCACTACGGTCTCATTGGCCGCATCAATCACGCCTCCGCCACCGCGGATGGGAAACCCGCTTTATGGCGCGTGAGTTACGGGGTCCCGATTGGTGTGTCTGAGGAGGAGATTATGAGGACGCTGGATGAGAAGTTGGGGGTTATGATGCCGGATGGAGGACGGGATGGGCAGGGGGAGAAGGCGTATGAGGTTGTGAGGGTGGCGCCGTATAAAGCGCAACAGCGGCTTGTTCCGTCGTTGTATCATCACGAGGAGCGTGTTTGTCTTGTGGGGGATGCGGCGCATTTGACGAATCCGTATGCGGGACTTGGTTTGGCGTCTGGGATGGCGGATGCGTCTTCGCTCTCTGAGGTTCTCGTTCGGGTTCTTACTAGGAAGGCGCAGGATGATGAGAGATTGTTGAACGCTTGGTCGACGGCAAGGAGAGAGAGCTTTCTCAATGTTGTGGATAAGCCTTCGAGGATGGCGTATAAGCGGGTTAAGGCTGATGTCAGCAATGATGAGAAGATACAGGAGATGATGAGTAAGGACCCGCTTGTGGGTGCGTTGAAGAAGGGTATGCCTGTTCAGCCGCCGAGTTTAGAGACGAAGGGTGAGGAATTGGAGGGGTGGTGATGGCGAGGATGTTGATTATGCGTCATTATGGGTTTGTTGCAAAACTTCTTGCGAAGTATTGCCCTGAATTCATTATACATTAGACATGGCGTAATACGAGTTGCTCAAAGAATCATTCCCCAGCATACCATCCCCCCAAACGACTAACACCCGTAGGCAACACCTCGTCTTCAACCACCGAACTCGAAAGCTGCCCCCACAGATCCATCTCCCCATCCCAACTCCGCCCCTCTGCAGCAGGATAATCCTTCGGCGGAACAGGCGGCCTCTCATCCCCCCTCATCGTCGCAGTCGCCTTCTTCATCTTCGCATAAGCCAACCCCGCCACAGCCGCCGCATCCTGATCCGCCGTAAAATACTCCAGGTAATCCTGCAGCTGAGGAGTAAGATTACTCTCCGGATACCCCTCAACGCGTCCAGTAGTCGTCCTGTTCCATCCAAAGCTAGTAATATCTGGCAGCGCGCGAACTAGTCGCATCCACTCATGATAAATCCCCGGTCGTTGGAGTAGAGAGTAGACAACATTAGTATGTTTCCACTCCCTCACCCCCTTCCCCTCTTCCCCCATATGCCGCCCAACATGATCACACCTCTCCCCCCACTCGCTACTAAAATGAACGCAGAACCCACAGCCCCAGCCCGTCCTCGTCATGCGCCGCCGTCTCGCAGCCAGCGCATGAGCCTTTTTCCTGCCAGGCCCCACATCGGCGCAGGACGTGCATCGGTGGGCTTGGGCGTGGTGTTTCGTGTAGTCCTTCGCGAGGAAATATATGCACTCGCAGAGTCCACACACGAACATTTCGGGCCGCTCTTGGTAGGTTTCCTCGTGACGTTTCCAATCTGCTTTTGAGATGAAGGGGCGGGTGCAGATGGTGCAGAAGTAGGCGTGGGGTTTGGGGCAGAGGCGGGATTGTTTGTGTGCGGAGACGCAGGTTTTGAAGTAGTCTTTTAATTGCGGGGCTGGTTTCTTGGGGGACTTTGCTTCAATAGGGCGGTGGCAGGGCTCTTCTGTTGGGGTAGCGGCATAGAGAGGATGTTCGGCAGGCCCGTAGCACAAGAGATGTTCAGCCATGGAAAAGTGTTGATTCCTCGACATATCGGACGTGTTTGAATAACCTGATGTGGACGATGACATTGAGTCTCGAAGAGGGGTCTGCGCGAAGCTGCTGTTTCCCGACGATCGATAGCTTGACATTGCCGACGAGGAGCTCGAAGCGGAGAGGTGTTGCGACGATACGAAGGGCTGGCGTACGGTGTTTGCGGTCGGCCATTGTCGAGGAAGATGTTGCAGAGCCTCTGTTTTCGGGTCAGTCAAAGTACTACTCTAGGGCAATGGGAGTAATTTTCACATACCGATAGGGCTTTGTTGGTACTTATTGGCAATGTTTGGCTGATCCTCCATATAACCCCATGCTGAAAGCGCAGCGTGGAAGGGTTCGTTACCGAAATCATCAGTCGTATCGTATGTATACAGCGAGCCAGCGCTTGAATGTTCGTAAGCGCTCATGATGCAGAAGAGGAAAGGATGTACAAGAAAGAAATGTATTCAATGCGCGCTGCGCTAGTAGTTGAAGAACGTCGTCCTGACCAAAAAGCGAACGCCTCCATCGCCGGCTATATAACCCCAACCACATTCTCAGCCTCAGCTGCAGCGACCAGAAATGCAGCTAGCGTTGTGGAGGAGGCGTAGTTCACCTGAAACGCGGCGAACGCTGATGGCAGCCGTTTCATGGCCTGTCCGCGTTTCGAAACAACAGGCATCCAGAATGAGGGGTCGCGACGATTGGACCGAAAGTTCTAGTCGTGCAGAGACGTGCATATCTGTGTTCCCAAGGCTGTTGACCGGTTGCGATGAAAATATGCGCTGCGAGGGCGAGTGGTTGAAGCGAAAGGCTGAAACGGCGACCGGCGAATAGGCGGTGGTTTGCCAAGGAAGCGGGACCAGAAGCCATCCCAAATGTCCGACCGTATTTATAAGTTGCTGCAGTCCGAGATGCTGACGTGCATGTTCCCGAGGTACTTTGAGCGCCCAGAATACACTGGTAGTAACCAGGGTACTTCATCCGGTAAGCCTGGGTGAGTCTGCGAACCTTTTGTGACCTCGACGACCCATCTTCCTATCCACCTCCACCACCTACAAACGTCACAGTCGTCTCCTCGCCCACCTCACAGCCCGCCGCTGTCTTGTCCCATCGCCTCGGATACCTCCTCGCCTTGCTGTCGAGTCGCTGTCAAAACGTTGGGGTTCAACGTAGTCCTCAAACCTGTTTCGTAACGCTGCCTTTGCAGCCCAAAAGTCGTTCATCTCGCTGCCTATGCAGCCTAGTCGTCGTCGTTGTCCTCCTCCTCATCCTCCCCCTCACTGGAGCTTGGTTCAACAGGCGTGTGGCTCACGCTGTGGGAAATATCCCAAAAATGGTTCCATTTGTTCTTGATGTGCTCTTTGAGCACCGCTCCCTTGCACAGGAACTTCTTCCTGCTGTCGTCTAGCCACTTTCTGAAGGCCATTTGGGTTGGATAGTGGGATTGTTGTTGTGTTGTGGGTATGGTGTGTATGGTGGTGGTGGTGGTGATGGTGAGAGTTTGCCAAACGGAGCTGAAATAGCAAGCATGGCTGTAGCTACCAAATTTCCAATACAAGGTGACTGTAGATGCCATGTGGGCTTTAGTAAGCTTGGACCTTTGGAGACTTGCAAACCTATGAGCTGAAATGCCTTAATTGATGTGCTGGTTTGGTGATTTGGCGCTAGTGCGGCGGACTGGGAGCCCCCCCCCAATGCTCGGACATACTCAACACCAGATTCACAAATGCACTGCACCCACAACCCTCCCTGTCGATACTCACGTCGTTCTACCGCTACGGGAAGACACATGCCCAGCTCATGTGGTCCCCTGGGGCTGTTCTATCGCTTTGCACATCGCCGCAGAAGCTCGTGCTAACCTGCAGGCCTACCTCACACGGAGCTCTCTACGATGAAGCTGACATTGGCGACCTCCTGGTGCTCCCGAGAATCACGGCCTCTTACGTTCTCATTCCATACATGCAGCTGCTGGCGCAACTTGTGGCGGGGGACGAGGGTCGTGGGCCGCTCCAAGACCACTTTCTCTGTCGAACCTGGCATCGGCGACCTCCTGGCGACCACGGGAATCATGGCCTCTTCCATCTTCAACTCCTAAATGCAGCCGCTGGCGCTCCTTGCGGAGGCCGGCGAGGCTCGAGGGTGGCCTTGAGGATAGCCGCCTCAAGGCCGCTTTCTCCGCCGCCGAAGGCCCAGCTGCAGCCCACAGTAAGACCCCCAACCAACACCATGAAGACACTCACCTTACCCCCATTGACTACAGGCAGACTCGATGTCGCTCAGAACAGCTTCGCAGTTTGGAATTACCCCGCGGCGGAGAACCAACTGCCTACGTTCTTCGAGACCTCCGGCCGTCTCCCAGTTCCATGACCCCCGCAGCTCCGATTGAGACCACGAAGGCGGACAGGCAGCGCGACGTGGCCCTCATCCATACCTACCATCACACAGATAGAGCTCTCGGTCCTAAGATTGTACCGGCGATGGGACTGAGGGGCTGCCTCGAAGCGCGGAGAGTTCTTCCGTCGAGGACAAAGAATCGACACGGACAAAGAGCTCCGCGACCGCCCCTCCAACGACAGGAGAGTTACTTCTACAAGCGGCATCGTATGGATCCGCCTCGGCGATGCATGTTACTGCTCCGCTGATGACTACCTCGAATCTGGCGGCGTTGGTACTACCAGCCGCACACCTTTACCGATGCATCCGCGCATGCAACGGCGTCGCGAAGAGCCAGAGCCATACAGGCAAGCTTGCCTCTTGATGTGCACGATGGCAATCTCATTCGAAGGCATCACTCACCTGATGGCGACACTTACCGTGAAGACAGACAGATTCAGCGAACCGTCGCATGTCCTCAAGCACACAGCGCCGGGTCCGACAAGACAAAGCCTCCGATGGCGAGACCGCTCTGCTATACCTGTGGCCGGGATACTTCACATCTTGCGGATTTGCGCGACGACACAACAGCGACGACGGCCATAGCGACGAACAACTCCTCATACATCCGGATGGGCCACGATGCTGCTTCGCACCACAACATGCGGGCATGGGCTGCGATACAAGGGGCGCAACATATCGGGCTCTCGGCGTGGACGGCTCCTTAGACGACGGAAAGATAGACGCTTGCGCAATGCAAGCACGACAGGAAGTCAAGAGTTGGGTTCATATCTGCTCTTTCATACGGGTGTATCTTCTCCAGATTGCAGGAAGCGACCAAGTGGAGTATCCAGGGTTGTCGTACCAATGATGGCCAACTCTTACAACTTTGGTGGTCATCCCGACTCTTCAGACAACGCATGAGCCGTCTTGTCAGGCCAGATTGTTAACGTCAAGCTTCAACGCCTGAATAGTTCAGGTACAGGCAAGAGCTGCCTCAGTCGCTTTGCCGCAGCCACGACTCGATCGTCCTGGCTGTGTTCGCTCATCATCACGAAGTTCATTGAGGCCCAAACATTCTGCAACTTCATACCGACCAGCGCAGCCTGAAGTCTTATTTGACTATCTCGCGGAAGGCTGGAGTCCTCAAAATCCAAGCTCTTGATGACACCATGATGCACTTTCATCTGGAGGCCGATGTCGTCCTTGGGGTCGAGCACGAGGCTGAAGGCAGGGGTTTGCGACCACATCCAATCATCAGTCTATGGACGTTAGCATCGACAGCGAAATAATCAAGGGCTACGTGTGTACCTGTAGCTCGTCGTAGCCTTTCTGGATATCGGGGATGTTCAAGTGCTCTTCGCCGACAGTCTGCACGATGCTTGGGGTTCCCAGCTCAGCATACATTGACGCAAACTCCTCTTGCAGACGTTCCTGGAATGCTGACACGTCAAGACCGATGTTGGACACAGGCGAGCTGACACTCTCGACACCCTGGGCTTGTATGACGCTCTTCGCGGGAGATCGCAAGTAGTGGGGTATAATGTGCAGGTTCGGCGAACTCAGCAGCGTCGTCGCATGGTGCAAGGCGCGTTGACGTGTCAGCTTGTATGCTGAGCCGGAGACCTTCAGCGGTCGTGGTCCGCCTTCGTCGGTCGTGTAGGGCGTGCGATGCGTGTCTTCAGGGTCGGCCGTGTGCCTCTCGTGCCCTTGGTCGAGAACGATGTCGTGTCGCTCGTTGACTCTGGCGCGCTCGATGCCCAGCTTGCGCAAGGCGCGGACAACCATCTCGGCGTGCAAGTCGCGTGTGAAGTCGCCGCGGGGACATGTGATGCTCCAATTGAGGTTGCCCTCGTCATGGAAGACTGTACCTCCTCCGGAGCGGCGGCGCACAAGGTCGACCGTACCGATGCCCGGTGGCTCGCTGTCTTTGGCGTCGTGGGCCCCGCGGGCGGCGTTGAGGATGTCCAGATTGACCTCCGTCCACGGGTTCTGGTTCCGCCCGATGACGACGCACGGCCTGTTCACATAGAGAAACAGAACAGTGCTGTCGGCGGGGCTCTTGCGCAGGATGTGGTCTTCGATGGAGAGGTTGAGGTACGGGTCGCTGCTGCGGGACACATAGCACTGCAGCTTGTTGGCGGGGTCGGCGAGCTTCTCCGTGAAGGACGAGTATTGTCGAACCGTATCCCATGTCGTATATGGAATCGCTGAGCTTCTCCAAGAGCTACGCAGGGCGTCTTGTCGTCCGGGGAGGAGCAAACCGTTCGGGGCATATATTGTCCAGCCTGTCGAAAGCGTGCGGAAGCTGCGAGGAGCCGCATACGGATTGCGACTCGTGCATTCATGTCGTGAGCAGACGCGCTGAGCTTGCGATATGCTCAGACCCCTCGATGGCGCCATGACGATTGGGTCGATGTTGGTGTTGTGGACATGAAGTTGGCGAGGCGTTGAAGCCGCCAAAGGCCCCACGGCATGCCCGAACTAGCAAGCACCGCCGAGTGGCCCCAATCTTCCCAACGTCAAACCTCAAGGCTGCGATGGCAGTCTCTGCTACCACCACCTCCTAGGTATCTACGAGGCCTACGTATTCTTCCTGCATCGCTTCCATCATCGATGCGGAGGGTATTACTGCTTGCCATCTGATCTCACGCATTTTGCCCCTGATGACCCCGCATCGTGGGCTTGACACGGCTTCCTTGGATGTCGTTCAGGACCGCACATCTCCTGCATTGAGGATGGCATAGCTTCTGCAGCTCTTGCAAACTGACCTCCATCTTGTCCGGATCTCCTGGCGTCCATGATGCGCTGACATGGGTCAGATCATTTCATTCGTTCCTACGTCTTTCGTGAATGTTTCCCTTTGTCACTTCCAGCACGATGCTACTCCTCATCCACGTCACCCTTATTCTATATGTTCATCTCAAGTCTCCTCTCCTTTCCGATCCGACATGTTAAGGCGCCGCACTCTTTGACGGTCGTCGTCACCACGGTACCGCCCCCGCTCTGGATTGCGCCCTCACCACCAGGGCCCACACCACCATCACCGCCAGCTTCACCAAGGCGATACTCAACACCAGGATCATGTCGATTTTTCCCAAATTCTGATCCTCTTCTCGGGGATGCAAGTATCGTCGACCGGAGATATAAAGGGACCTGGAGTTGTATTCTTCCATCAAGTCATCCAGATCAAATAGCCCGGCGGTCAATCGCACTCTCACCTCAAGAGGGACACAAAAGCTAACGAGTTCGAATAGTATCACTACCTGCTATCCTTTCTTGCTTTATTCTTTTCTTGCGATTTCCTGCGGCCGCTATAGGGCTTATTCATTTCCTTAGAAAATCACAAAACCCTATCTGGCTCGCTTCGGCGGCACTTGGCTGGCTGCGTACCACACGACTTGGTAAGTCAACATTCCCTTCCAATTGACCGCTTCGGCTGTTCGATCTGGATGACTTGATATTCTTTTTTTGCTAATGTGTTATCCAGAATGTGACGTAGCCTTACTACATAGTTGGTAGTAAAGTCTTAACATGCTTTAGAGCCCTTCACCCGCTCGTATCTTCGCATTGCATTCTATCCTGCAGCACACTCGCTGCTTTATGTCTTTTTGTGCAGAAGGTATTCACACGCTGCCGAAGCTACACATACACGCTGCCTCCCTGAGCGTAATGCTGTTGCTCCCCCGCAAAAGGAGCAAACGCGTCATCGCCGCACAACAACAAAACCTCCGCTCCTGCCTACACGCCGCGTAACTGCTGGGAGCCACCCCCTCTCCTCACCATCAAGTTCAGCCCAAATCTCTTGAAGAGGAGAACCAGAAGTCCCTTCGCTACATAACCGCCGTATTCCAGCCATCATCCCATCAAAGTCCAAGAAAATAGCGTAGTGGTCCACTCCACTCCCTCCAACACCGCTCAACTCGCTCGTGTTCGAATCACGCTAACGACATCTTCCCAGCTCCCCCACCGGCCTAACCTCACCGGTCTTTGGATTTCGGGGCCTATCCCCGGTCACAGAAGTGTGATGCTAACCAGCGACAGAGTACGCTAACTTGCAGTGGAGGAATCGGGGGACATCACGACGTAAGTTACATCTTCTCCTTCGGCACATAACACGATACTACGCTATTTGAGATGGACATTCTTTTTTGCTGTTTGAAGGGTCTCAGGTTTTTGGTAGTTTGCATATCGCGGCGGTGGCGGCGGCCTAAGCTCCATGTGTAAGGACATCTCCCCTTCTCCTGCTAGGTCTGAGTGAAGACGACAATAGCAGAGAAGAGTCTGCTAGGAGTAGAGGCGCGTGCTCCATCTCATCTTTTTTGCAATATTGTTGTCTTAGCGAGTCGCAAATTCCTCTTCTCCCTCACCCTCTCCACCACCGACATCCCCTCCACACCAGCGCCAGCGCCAGCACACACCACACCATCTTGCCTACATCAACCCCCAGTCACGCACACACGTCCTCCTCAAGCCACCCACAAACCTACATACCACCTCCGCCGCTCCTCTCCCCATCTCCGCAACTCACCCCACCACCTACATACCCCCCACACCACCTCCGTCCGCCTCGCACCACCCAGCCAGGCGACCATGGACCCCAACGCGGTCCTCACGAACACGGAGGTGACGGAGACAACGGCGACAACCCAGGCCGGCAACACCACACAGAATGTGGCGGTGGTCCAGAGCGCGGCGACTACAACACAGATTGTAGAGACGGTCGAGGTCATCACGGTCACGCATACGACTACAAAGGTCACCAAGGTCATGACTACAACGATGAGATAGAGGATGTGGGTGCCAGGGTGGTCGATGGGCATACATTTGGGGGTTTGGAAAGTAGATGTATTCATTATATACACTACCGCATTGGAGTTTGAGGAGTTGAAATAGCGACGTCGGTCCTTGGGGGACTGTCTGCTTTGGCAGCAACAGCGACCAATTGGTCGACTGTAGCTTGTGTCGCGTCGGTTGTGGTTGGGAGAGGGACTGGTGGGGTAGAGGTTGTGTTTGTTGATGGCGTTCTTGCATGGTGGGGTTCATCTTCTTCGTCTCGGTCTATCGACTCCTCCCATTCCACGTCATCTTCTGCTGAGCTGGAAGCGTTTGCGCCTTCGGGTTTGCGGGCATGATAGAAGAATCTACGTAATTAGCAAATCTCGCTTCATAACATAATGGTGATGTCCACTTACACATCAGCATAAAAATGCCGGTCTTTCCTCTTGGCCTCCGCTCTGCACTCCGATAGGAAGACTTCCACTTCCTCTCTCGACCACTTTAGCACGCGGGTGAAGAGCCCTAGTGAACTACTCGGTAGCCAGTCCATTAGATCTTCATATACAAAGCGACCCAGCAGCTTGAACCTCGCGCCTTTTGCCCACTTCCCTACAGGCCACTTGTAGTTCTTGTAGTTAATACTTTTGAAGCCGGCATTACGAATCTGCGGCGTGAAGTGTCTTGGACTGGTGCCATCGAGACCAATCTTCTTAGCGGCATCGAGGAAGTACTCTGACCAGCGGATGAGCGGCGAGTTCTCAGCAGTTACGTCAGGGTCCATGCATCTAATGGGAAAGGCAAGGTCTTGGCATTCGAGATAGCCTCCTGGCTTGAGGTTGGCGTACGCCTGCGCGAAGAAACGGTCCCAGTCCTTGATGGCTGCGACCATGGCCCGCGTATGGATATAATCGAACTGATCGTGAAAGATCCAGTCTTGCTCGCAGTCATCGATTAGGAATTCACAGTTTGGAGGCACTTGAGCGGGTTGTATAGGGCTCAGATCCGTGCCAAGGACGCGAGCGGACGGATGCTCATCAGCGAACTCAATGGACCAGATGCCAGTTCCACATCCCACGTCGAGCACATTTTGCACATCTTTGGGGATAGGCGCTCGATAAAGTTTGCCGTCGAGTGTGAGTCTGAAGGCGTGGTGCTGTAGATCCAATCGGTCCGCTTCCACCTAGTGTCGGCATCAGCAACAGTCATGCTACTCCCACCGATAGTTGCACACCTCATCATTGGGTACAGGGTACTGTCCCTCGGCATACGCGTGATACCGTCTGCCGTTCTCGTAGCGAAAGTTGAAAACCGAAGACGTCGCCGACATGGTGTAAGACGACTGATTGTCACCGTAGGCAGAATCGCCAAAGTTGGAGTCGCGCTCGTCGCTCTGCCCTTCTGTATCTTCACTCTATTGTGACAGCTGTCAGTCGGGCGAGCTAATACAGCCAAGCTTTGGAACAGGGAACGCACGTCGATTTCGAGCGACGGACCGGAGCTGCTAGCCCCTTCAGCAGTAGAATCATCATGGGCGCTCCCGTTAGTGTCTGTCGAGCTGCTCGAGGCTGACATGTTGATTTTGTCTTTTCTGGGGTGGAGAGGGGCACGGCGGAGCGGTCATACTGGTGGCCTTGGGCTTCCTAACGGCGCTTTAGATGGATTGTGCGGTATCCAGCTCATTGGTAACCCAAGCGCAGACGATCAATGCTGCGTTGTTAGGTTCGCGTTTTTCAGGCGCCCCGGCCAATCGCATCCGGTGGATGTGTCGTCGGACGGAAGTTCCCAGGCCTTGCCATGTGCCGCGTCTTATTCATGGAGTATCTTGCAGGAATGGCACGTGGGATGGCGTGCATATTCCTTGGAGTTACCCCGTCGGAGTTGGCGAAGGCGGTGTCGGCGTACCCCGAGCGTACAATGGCCGCGCTATCCATAGACGCCTCCGAAGACCAACATCCGCGAGAGTGTTCTGGGGATTTTGAGTGTTTAGTTGATTGCATGCGCAAACATGTGACTGGATTCCGCTGCAAACTGATGCGGCCAGATACGACTGTAGCATCGGACATGAGCCTTGAGCGGTGGGTGTGGTGCAGGACGGGCTGCCGGGCGTAATCCCCGTGTTGGTGGCCGGCTGCGATTAGCCGACGTCGTCAGTGGCTGCTGCATGTCGCATCGAGCCGAATCCAGCATGTGACGATGGCTTCTATGTTGAAGATGGTGTTTTTAGAGACACAATCATCAGTATGGTGAGGTTTGTAGTTGGAAGACAGCAGATTGCCGGCGAATCAGCGCCAAGAAGTCGCGCTCGCGTCTCCACCCGCAAGGGGCGCCGATCAACGGCGGCCCTTCAACCGCTGCAAGAGCGTTAGGCATTTCCCGTCGCTAATCGACTTCGCATTGTCGCTATTGCATCAAATCACCAGGTTCCAGGGAGAAAAATCGCCGTAGCGTGGGTCGCAGCTTCCCCTTCTGAGCCCGTACAGGTCGCGATTCTCAACACGACATCCGAGACGCGTCTTCCTCGGCATCCGGGTCGGTCTGCGCGGACTCTGCCTGCCACTCCACAACTCACTCCGCCGACAGCTGGATCCAATTCATCCATCGCTATCCGATCGGATCGAGACTAATCTATTTCGAGTTTGGGGTTGAGCCTGCCTACGCGTCTTCACGTCACCAACCCGGCACTTGCCATGTCGCAACATCATCAAAACAGCTGGCGCCCTCGGCAACAGAACCGCGACTACAGAGCGCCCAAAGTGAGCAAGTGGCTAGATGAGAAACAGAAGGACGACGACCAGATAGCTCCAGATGGTGTTTCCGGATCAGCCAGCCATCTCGAGCGATGGGCTCTCATGACAGCGGACATGCCAGAGCACCCTCCTAAGCGTGCCAAAGCGCGAGACATGGAGGAAGAAGTCCGCGACCGCATTCACCGAAGATATCAGGGTCCAAAGCATCTTCCACCAGCGACTTCCCAGGACGACCCTGAGCCCATGGACGGTCACATGGTGATCGATCTTACAGGCGATGATGAGGTACTGCCCCAAGCCCTCGTGCCCAAAACAACCACAAAGCGCCCCCGCTCACCATCTCCGGTTCCCGACACACCGCGCGTCAATCTCAGTAGTGTAAGCTATATCCAGGCCGTCAAACGCCGGCGATCAAGATCACCATCGCCCAAGAGATCTGCTTACTCTGCGTTCAGCGCTCGAACATACGGTACAAAGGCGATGAGCATAGCAGAGTCTGACGAGGACTATGACTATTATCAGTCGAGTGAGTGGAGCTTCCCCAGTAGTGAAGATGAAGATGAGGAGATGGAATGATGGGTTTGGATGAGGCGCACAGAATATGATCACGAGCAAGCCGTTCAGCAGCCGATGGTTGGACGAAGGCATGAGAGAGGGGGTTTGAGCAGCGTTGCGCCGAAGTAGATGGGATCAAACAGTGAGTCTCATCCACACTGACCATGTCCAACACAGCATCACCGCTAAACCTCAATGTTGGTCACATGCAGATTTAACAACACGTGTACATTAGACTTTAAGAATTCTACCAAGGCCGTCATTTCAATATGTACTGGGTCGCAGTGCGTGAGTATTGTTGCTCGAGCTGACAAATTAACAAATAGACATTGGATTCCTCAAAACTTCGTTGAATTTTTGCTCAGCCCTGGAAGCTGCGAGGCGCTGTTGAGATGGACCTTGGCTTAGTCGCGTTCGCGCTCAAGGTCGAGACCCCTCCGACAGGTCCAACACCTGGCAATGGTTGGAAGGCAGCCTCATCGGGCCAGTTACCCAGAGAAGCCGGATCGCCACCAATACGAACCCACTTCGCATGCGAGGGTGTAGGTCCATCCAGAACAAACATCCTGTACCAGCCCACGGGAGCGATGTATGGGCCCTTCGGCGCCTTGACGGTGCATGACCGGCCTGAGCAAGACACGCTTGGGAACAAGATACGTGCGCCCATCGAACTTCCATGGGTACTGGACTCGGAACCAAGCAGCGACACCTTGATCGCGCCACCGGAGGATGAAGTCACAGTGAACGAGTAGTCTGCCTCCCAGATCCAATCAACTTGTGGCAAGTCGAAAGTAGGCTGCGCTGCGCCGGAGAGCAGATAAGGCGGAAGGAAGACCTCCAGACGGTGCTCCTGAGGATGCTTACCCTGATCTTGCGGGTCGGAGCCCGAGACCAGTACTCTTCCGTCATCCATGATGACAGCTTCGGAGTGGTACATACGTGCGATGGTAGTGTTGGCCATGACACTCATGCGCTTGCCTCGTGGCTTCCTGGAATCGTACAAGACAGCATTCAAGTTCGCCTGATCTGCAAGCCCAAAGCCTGCCTGTCCAATCTCAGCTCCGTTCAAGATCAGGTAAGTGCCATCTGGTAGCGTTGCCATGCAGGATATGACACGTCGAGAAGGCATCCTCTCGAGACTCCATTGGGCATTGGCAGTATCTGGTTCGATGCTGACACAGTTGTCAAGTCCCACGTTTGGCTGGGCTGATGCGCCACCGCAAATGAGGACCTCCAACGGCGCACTGTAGGGGTAGTACTGCGGAAGAAGGACTTGAGTACCCTCAAAGGGATATGTGCGGCCTCCTGTAGCATCGTTGACGGCAGCCGGTACCTTTGGCAGGATCTTGACCGTGTCCAAGCTGCGTTCATCAAGGATGCGTGCTTCGTTGTAGTACTGGATGAAGATACCACCAGATGGTAGCACGACCAAGAACGGGTACAGATTGTATGGGTCGGTATCTCTCAGGTACTGCGCTTCATACACAGGTCCGACCGTGGGCAAGATCTCCATGTTTGGCACTGGCGGGCCGTTCGAGCCATCTTGTCCGCCGACGATGAGCATCGAGCCATTAGCCATGACCATTCCTGTCGGGTACCAGCGACCCCTTTGGAGCTTGACGGTGTTAACATCTTCCTGCCAGTTGTTGGTACCGTTGACACCGGCCGAACCGTCTGGCCAGTAGATGCGGACGCCGAACAGGGAATCTGTCGACCATCCACCAATGTTGATCTGTCGGCCGGCGCGATCCGGCAGAGTCAGACCAGCAGCACAGAAGATGTCCGTCTTGATGCCGGTCAGCTCACGGAAGGCGTGGAAGATGTCGCCACCAATCGAAGGGTCGAATTCGTATGCACCGGTGGTGTTCGGCTCGCCTGTGCCGTGCTTCTCGAGGAAGGAGACCTTGCCGTTGACACCAGGCTGTGCGATCAGAGGAATGATGGGACCGCCGACCAAGAACTCGTAGCGTCCCGCCGCGGTGCCTTTAGGGTATTCCCATACGTACAATGGGTCACCCTCCCACTTGTACCAGCTGAGTCGGTTGCCTGCGCCGCAGAGCGCTTCAGGGTCACCGGGGCAAGCAATGCTACATTCAGACTCTGGGGCGGGCTTCGAGCCAATCTTCTCGATACCATCGAGGTCACCGCAGTAGCACTCTTCTCCGTACTCCATTCCGGCGGCCATGTAACCGAAGGCTTGGCATCGACTCAGACACCACTCCGGTGAGTTACCAGTCTGGTTCAACAGCTTGTGCGGGAAGACCTGGTTGCCGATGTCGGTGATACATCCTTGGTATTGCCAGTCGCTCACGTTCTGGGTGGGCGTTGGAACTTTGACGACTTTCAAGGGATCTTGGCTTGAGTAAATGCTCATTCGGTTAGGACCTCCGCACGTCTCGGCTTGGTTACCAGCACACTTTGTGTTGCACTCCGACTCGGAAGAAGCAGGCTTGCCGCCCATTCTCACCTACATGGATTAGCGATGGAAGAATCTGGATGTTTGGATTATACTAACAGCATTGTCACAAAAGCATTGGTAGCTGTACTCCATGGCTGCAATCTCATAGCCAGCTTTCGCGCATATACTGGTGCATGACGCAACGGTCATCTTCTGATCATCGGGTTGTTGGTAGTTGACGATGCGGAATCCGGGTCCATCGACATAGCAGCCTTTGTACTCGAAGCCTTCTGGGAGCCCAGTAGCAATGGGCGCTGCGCTGGAAGCTCCAGTAGCAGATGCTGTTGCAGAAGCGGTTGGTGTAGCTGTGGCCGAGGTCGAGGATTCACCACCGGTGTAGAAACGGAAGAATGTCAAGCGATCGGGACCGCCGCACATCTCTGTCTGGTTGCCATTGCATGCCATGTTGCACCCCTTCTCGCCGTCAGGCGCGGGGCCGCCATTGGCTCGAATTTGGTTGTCACAGAAACACTCGCCGGCATACTCAGTACCAGCCAGGACGAAACCTCCAGCTCGGCATGCAGCCTTGCACTTGTCGTTGGTCATACCACCAGTCACTCCCATTCCCACGGAGAGCGACCGGCCACCGACGTTATCCGTGTAACATCCTTCCGAATACCATCCTCTCTTCGGTTCCGGAGTTGTGGTATTGCTAGGGAGTTCTGGCGCCGCTGAACTCTGCGCGCTAGCGGAGCAAACCAGGGACAGTACCAGGAGATGCAGGCTAAATGGCAGCCGCCGCAGGGCATAAAGTTGCGCCATGTGTGGCGCAATGGGAAAGTGTCAAACGAGCGACAAAAGTATATTGAATCGACAAAAGTTCCGAGTGCAAGAAGGACGCACCGGCTGTTTAACAACACCCTGGGTATCGTATTCGCATCCCAGGCAAGACCATGTATATAAGCGTCTAGTATTCCTAACACCTCGACCGCCTCCCAGCCCAAGCCCTAACCGCGCCTGATCACACCGACGCCCACATCGCAGCCGCATTGTCTTCCAAGTCCGGTAGGTACATTGGCGACAGCCGGGGCTGCATGCGTACGGCGCCTCTTTGTCTGCACGTGTCAGCACGCGAGCTGCAACATTTCAATAGTCGACATGTAGACATTGCGGCTGACAGGCAAGAAAAAAAACAGGTCCAACATACGGCACCGCTATCAAGTTAGTACTCGCTTAGGCAGGTGTCCCGCTGCTTGGTATTACCGGATAAGTAAAGGCTCTTATCACGACCCAATCAGCACACGCATGACAGACGCAGCGTTAATTTATTTTCTCAGCAATTCTCCTATTGATTTCGTTTAAATCGGGCGCCATGCTTGCTGGCGGCCTTGCGAACTAGTCTGTGCGAGAAAACGAGGAAAGGAGGGTCTAACAGCCATGTCGCCCGTTGCACATGGCCCGTCGTTGGCCGACCGTGTCGCTGGGCAGAGAGCACATGGCGCGCCTAAACCAGCGGGACGATACGGAGAGAGGTCCGTAGCCCTACACACCCCCCGATCCTAGCCTCACGATGCAGCGATGTGCGATACGAGCCCGGGGATGAGTGCGCCGCTAAGAATAGTGCTCCGTACATGACACCAGGCTGCTTTGCCGCTCTTATGCCGCGCCTACACTACAACACCGTATCAGTATTATTGTGTTCTGGTCTAGCTGCAGCAACCTCGCACAATCGCTTTGTTACATCGTCGACATTGTTATACGTGGTCTTGTACCCTGGAGGAACGTGTTCGCAGCCCAATGCGACAGTATTGCTCGTCAAGCTACGGTACTCTCTAGTCTGCGCAATGCCACAAGAACTGCCAAGCCCAATCACCACGATATCCGCCCCCAAGCTTCCCGTTCGTAAGATGAAGCAACTCCAAAGTGGGCGCCCCATGGCTGATCGACCCCGGGCCGTGTGGGGAACATCCAAGAAAATCCTGCGAACAAGATATGCTGCCGTCGCCCGAGTCTAGCCATATTCTCACATTGTTAGTTCAGGTATTTACACCGGTGGGGTGTGGGTTCGACGGCAGTCTGGCCCAAGTGTTAGGTGGAGATTTTGGCGATGTCAAGATGTGCACTTGCTGCTTCCTGTCGCCCTGCAAGCCACCATGTACCTAGTTGTCAGCCTTGTGGTGGGTTGCGTGGCATGTGATGGGCAGGAGCTGAGTCATGCGCGCTTGTATGTCACTCATAAGGCGGTGTTGGCATGAGTGGGGTGTTGCTTCTATCGCGACCTAAGCTGTGAAGAGGAGGTGGGATGTATGCAGAATGCCCGCTTCGGTGTATTGGCATTTCGTATCTGCAGACATGTAGTCGGAGTGGAGAGTGGGATGAAGCGGTAGTTCAACACAGTTCGAAAGCAGGATAGCTTACATTCGCAGATACTGATGTCCCGTTGGGCTGACATAGACCTCGGGACGTAGTAGTAGCTGAACGCAGTGTCGAGCATGTCCGATAGTCCTCATTGGAGAAGTGTAGCTGACTGCAGAGAATCGATACATGTGCGGCTGTACCCTTGGCATATATCAAAGTATGTAGATCTGAATTAGGAAACTTGCAAGTCTGAGGGTGTAGACAGGATTGGTGAACTAGTGTATCGACAGCTGAAGCAACTGCAAGTTCGTGCGAGCTGGTATTGCTATCGCTCGTTATTGGTATCGCCGTGTCAACGAGATATTGGCTGAATTCTGAGGCGCCATCGTAGTGTATTGAATGCTCACCTCAGGTGGACTTTGCTGGCAAGCCGAGGGCAGAGGATTCGCGAACTCCAAACTCCGCCACGAAATGAATTCTCCTCGCCGACCTTGATACTCGGTTACTGCAGCCGAATATGTTGTAGCGCATTGGTGTGACGATGTACCTCTAGCTGAGGGCTGTGCAAGAGATGAGGGGCAGATGCGAAAGATAGACTAGAGCGGCCCGTGTAAGAGTCTACTAGACTGGAAGTACTACGACTAGGCGTGGTAGTCAGCTGCCATGAATTGATCCCCAGTCGGAGATGTCGTATAAGTTGTAAGCCACTTGCTAGCAGTATTAGAGATAGAAGGCGCATCTTGAACGATGCCGTCAAGCGTAGCCACTTCCCACCTGGGCATCCTGTGTGGCGACTAGTCCCGATACGGTTAGTGACCGCGGGGTAAATGCGCAGGTCCGCAGTTCAGGGTCCTTCAGCTGCCCAGCCTTGGAGCAGATCATCTTGCACGACTGAAGCCAAGAGAGAAAGCCCAGATCGCGCTCGATCAGCTGTAGATCTCATGGCTTCGCTACCGCCCGTACGTGCCTGCATCTTCGATGTAGACGGCACGCTCATCAACTCAGAAGACATCTACACAGACATCTACAACAACATACTGCGCGAGTACGGAAGACCAGATTACCCATGGGCGATCAAGGCGACGCAGCAAAGCAGAGGCATAAAGGTATTTGTTGCTCAGCCCTATCATATCGCCCCGGCATGCTAATGCTTAGTACAGGGTACCAAGCGTTTACTAGACTGGGCACAGGTACCCCTCACGCCAGCTGAATGGTCTGCGAAAGAAAAAGGGTTTACACATCTCTTCGAAAACAGTAAGGTGCTTCCAGGTGTTGAAACTCTTCTCTCAACCATGAAAGCCAAGACATCACCGCCTGTGCTGCTTTCGTTAGCTAGTTCAGCTGGTCAGCAAAAGTTCGCACTAAAGACGTCGCATATACCCGCTATCAATGCGGCGTTTGACGATCCAGCATTCCATGTCTTCGGCGATGATCCGGAGATGTCTGATAGCAGGAAGAAGCCAGAGCCTGATATCTTTCTCCTCGCTTTGAAGAGATTGAATGCCGCTGAGACAGCACGTGGTGAGCGTGCCTTGGAGCCTGCAGAGTGCTTAGTGTTTGAAGACTCGATCGCAGGTGTGGAGGCAGCGAGAAGGGCGGGTATGCGAGTAGTTTGGGTGCCACATCCCGGGCTTGCGGAGGTTTGCAAAGGGCGCGAGATGGATGTTCTTATGGGAAGGACGGAGGAAGATGGTACTGTGCCTGAGTATGGAATGCCAGTGGAGGGAGATCCGAGAAGCCCTGTCACTGCTGAAGACGGTCGACTCATGTCGGACGATGGTATGGCGGAGCTGAGGATAAGCCTCGATGACTTTCCGTACGCCGCGTATGGTATCAGTGTTGCGCAATGAGTTAGATGCGATCGCTTTTGTGCGCATCTACAGACATGGCGAGGCATGGTTACTTTACTTCACAGAAACCATGCAACGCTCGTATCAACACTCATCTGATTATAGAATCAGTGCAAATGATTGTTGTTGATGAGGAGTGGACATCACAAGGCGGGCGACAAAGTAAAGGGGCCTGCTTAGTCAGCATTGGAAGCTACGTAGCAGCCCCGCCGGGCACAGAGCTGCCGACGCTTTGTCGCAGCCCGTGGACTGTCAGCCATCAGCCATCAGTCATCCCAAGGTTTTCATCAAATGTAAGGACGCGCCGTTAACATACGCCCACGTTTATTTCGATGCGACGAACTCGCTCACAATCAAGATTTCCCGGCAAAGGAAACGCGTACCAACGAGCTTGCGAGTGCGCGGCAAGATCTCCGTCAAAGTAGCAGCTTCCCGAGGTCTCAGCCTCTTTTCTGCGCGCCAGCCTCTACCTCATCGCAATTCTCGTCAACTGTCGTGCTTCAATGATTCTGCGGCTCCCTGCCGACCGTATCGTGTTCCGAGAGCTTCTCCATCGTGGCTTGCAGATCGTCCGGGCAGAAGACCTGGCACAGGGTACTCATATCATCGAATACGACTTGGCGCTGCTGTGACTCGGGGACATACATCGCATTACCGATGTTGAAGGTCAACGAATACAGACGATTCCGTGCGTCCCAGTCTTCGACAGGTTCGGATACTGGGAAATGACATTTGTAGTTGTCGATATAGGCCTTGCTACTCACGCGATGGCGCGGTGCTCTCCAATTGCCAATATCGTACTCGTTGTGCCCGTAGAAGGAAGCCACATCGAAAACGAAAGCCTCGCCAGTCTTGGCGTCGATCGCCGTGTTACCATCCCAGCAATCGCCGTGGATCAGGCATGGTTTCAGAATCCGGCCTTCTTCTTGGAGAGGTAACAGTAGACGTGGCACTACATTCCGGAGGGTGAGATCGCACACTGCGTCGAATGCTGGCCAATTGAGGATTGGCTTCGCCAGGTCCATGACATGACCTAGATGCTGACTGAATAGAGCACACCAGGAATCTTCCCATGTATCGACAGCCTGAGTTATTCGCCCATGGCACGTCGAGGGATGGAAGCCGAATCTACCAGTTGGGGATACAGATCGTAGATGCATATCCGCTAGTCCTTTAGCCAGTCTGACCGGATCTGCAGGCTGTTCGCATCAGCATTTGGACATGCTTGAGAACCGCAATACCCATACCTGCTTTTCTATGTCTCGAAACGCCGTAAGAAGGAAATGGGCCGTTGACCCGTTCTCTTCAATTTCTCCCCAGGCGTAGGGTCGTGGGACAAATGAAGGCGAGACCGCGTAGATTGCTTTGAGCGATTCGTATTCGCCTTCGCACATCTGCCTTCCCACTGATCCCAGAGATACGACCTGGAATTCATTAGCAACCACTTTCCGAGATTTCTTTTGCAAAGAGCTATGCCTTTAGGAAGTAGTTGTCGGTCTCTCCTGTAGGCAGTCGCACAACGATCTTGGCGGTTTTGCCCCATAGCGATTTGTAGTAGTTGAAGGCGTTAATGACCTCAGTTCCGGCGATGGGAAAGGCTTGTACAGAGTGAGTATGATATGAAAACTTGTCATGCCAGTATTACCTTCTATAACTTGCCTGTCTACCTTGTAGGGTCCACTAACCTGCGGTAGTGTCAGAGAATCAGTCGGCATCTCGTCAGCACATGCCCACGCATCGCTAGTGTTGTTCACAGGCATGATACAGAGCTTTTGCGCGGCTGTGTCAGGTATGATGATCCTGTGATGATATGCGATCAATAGTGACTGGACTGATACGTGTATCAAACGCTATAGCGTGAAATAACACCCCGGTAGAGTTTTTGTATGTGGAAAAGCTTTGGGGTGCGGGGTTGACGAAAGGGGAAGTCAATCGATCGATTGGATATGTAAGGAGAAGCGCATGTCTGTGGCGCGGTAGAGGGGCAGTCGCGAGCTGATGTACCCCGCAAACGAGGAACGCATGGGATGTCACAGAGCCAAGATCATTGTCCATGTGAAGATAGTCTGCAGATTCCATCGTTCCTTACTTTTAGTGAAGCTGACAATAGGAAAGATCAGTCTATTTGCCCTCAGCCCAACGACGCCTTCTGGGCTGTTACAAGGGTTGCCACGTCTATTGGCAATTGAATACGAGTGGGAGAGCGGAAACGTGAGCTGCGGTAAAAATGACTTCGCGAAAAGCGTCGGATTGATGAGAAATGCTTCGAGTGTGATGTCTGTTGTCTCAGTAGGCCGGCGATCTAGAGCCAAGATAGTCGCTCCACTTCGACATTCCGAGATCGGAAGTGTTGCTTCCGAAGGTGACGCACCTCGCGAACTCGCATCGCCTCCGCCGCTACACACATCACATTGCTCCATTCTCACACATGATGTCAATACCAATGCTACTAGAAGGGTTTCCCAGTGACGCTCCCTCCGCTCCATCTACGAAACTCCGGTACGCAGACGTACGCGCTCACCCACTCCCGTGTTGACGCGACTTGGCTGAACCAACACGTCGATGTATCCAGGTCGCCGTAACCGCAACTGCCAAAGAGTTCGCCGGCACCTATCGCGGCAAGCAATACCATGAGCCAGACTTCGATGCCGTGCTCGACCGCGCATTAGCTGCCGGGGTAGAGAAAGTCATGCTGACAGGCATGTACGCATCCGACGCGTCTTTCAATCTCGGCATAGCGCGAAAACGACCCGAGCAGTGCAGGGTCACAATCGGTGTTCACCCATACCATGCGGTCGAAGCTGATGAGGGCGGAGAAGAATACTACAAGGGCCTGTCTGACAGCATCACGACGACCTTGAACGAAGAGCCCCACCTTCTAGCCGCTTTCGGAGAGCTCGGCCTCGACTATGACAAGCTGGCCGAAGCCCCAAAAGACGTTCAGATACGCGTGTTCAAGCGCCAGCTCGATATGATTGTGAGCGCGGGATGGAAACTACCCCTCTTCCTCCACTGTCGCGCCGCATTCGAAGACTTCGTTGCTATAATCGAGCCGTACATGGACCGGCTGCCTTTGCGATCCGGCCTAGTCCACTCTTTCGTTGGTACCACAGCGCAGATGCAGACTTTGACCGGCATGGGCCTACATGTTAGTGTCAACAACTTCGCTTTCCGAGATCGCGATAGCTTGGATATGATCAAGCATGTTCCATTGGATAAGCTTCAGATTGAAACAGATGCGCCATGGGGCGATATCCAAGCGTCTAGTGAAGTCGCAAAAGCGTATTTGAAGAATGCGACGAAATGGTCTTGGGGAAGTAAGAAGAAAGACAAGTTCAGTATTGGTGATATGGTGAAGGAGAGGAATGAGAGTTGCAATGTGGAGAAGGTGGCGTTGATTGTTGCGGGGATTAAGGGTGTTGGCGTGGAGAAGGTTGCGGAGAGTGCGTGGAGGAATAGTGTGGATATGTTCTTTTCGGGTCAGGGCAGTAGATGATGTTTCTACGTCAAGATGGAAATTTGGCATCATGTCCAGCCTTGGGGAGAGTTGCTTAGCAAACGCGCGATGGAAGTAGCCTAAAAGAACAAAACCTTCAAATTCTCGCATGTGCTATGCTACCTCTACTTCGTCCCATGAGTACCGTTTCCGTTCGTCGCTGACCCATTTGTCAGTCCTCCATTCGTCCTAATCCCATTCGACTGCGTCCCATTGACTGCATTTTTCTTCGCCCTCGGTACCTCCACAAGCACCTTGTACGTCTTCCCAGCCGTAACATTCTTAACAACGCATCCCTCCACCTCCTCCCCATCAACCACAACCTTGACATCCTCAACATCCCCCCTCTTAATCTGAACATCAAACACCGCACCCCTAAACTCCCTCCTCACCTTCATCTCCTCCCAATCACTCGGCATCTTCGGCGCGATCTTCAGCCCCTCCCTTACACCCCTCAACCCACACAGCCCTTCGATAAAACACCTATACACCCAACTCACAGTCCCAGTATTGAACAGCTGACTCGAGCGACCAGCCGTGCGGTCCAGATGCTTAATCCCATACCCGCCACGGTAGTAGTTAGGAATGAAAATAGGGAGTTGACCCCTACGAATCAAATCCTCTTCATCAGGACCGGGGATCATAGCGCGGAGCGTGGCGTACGCGCGGTCCACTTCATCGATACCGTAAAGGGCCCAGGCGTAAAAGGCAGCGGCGTGGTTGTACACGGAGCCGTTCTCGCCTTGACCGGGATACTTTTGCGTTACGCGACCGACGTCTTCGCGCATAGCGGTGAAGGGCGGGCCGAACATGACGACGCCGTAGGGTGTGGTGAGTTGCTCGTCGACCTGGGGCAGGATTTTCGAGATTTGCTCCGAGGAGGCTGCGCCGCCGAGGATGGACCAGGCTTGAGGGTTCAGCCAGATGCGACCTTCTTTGTCGTCTTTGATGCCGAACGTTACGTTGTCGTCTGTGATACCGCGGGCAAACCAGTCGCCGTCCCAGAGGTGCTCGTTAGCTGATTCGTTGACTTGTTCAGCGCCGGTGCGGTATTTCTTCGCGATGTCGGGTTTGTCGGCGTCTTCGCAGATTTGCGCCCACAGATTTACGGCGTAGGCGGTTGCGACGGTGAGCCAGCCTGATACACCGACGCCTTTGGGACCGACCATGTTCATCGGGTCGCACCAGTCGCCCTGCGCGATGTAGGAGAGTCCGCGGTCGTCTCGTGCGTTTGAGGAGAGCAGCCAGTCCATGGCGCGGCTGAAGCGCTCGAAGACTGTGAAGGTGTCGCCGTACATGCTGGTCACCTTTTCGTCTAGCAGCGCGTAGTCGCCTGTTTCGCTGAGGTAGATTTCGAGGGCGATGGGGAGCCAGACGCAGTGGTCGGTGTGAGGGATTTGGTTGATGTACTTGAGCACCGCTCCTTTGGCTAGAAGGATACCATCTGGCATGGAGCCGTTCTTCTCCTGCTGACCGACCGCTGTGGTGATGGCTTTGCGGGCTACTTCCGGCTTGATGAAGCTCATGCCCATGTTGTCTTGAAGGTAGTTTCGCGTTTGCGGATCGGTCGTAAGTCTGTTTACGTCGCCGTGGTAGTATAATTGTCGGGGCAGCCAGTTGTTGACTAAGTTATCGAGATCTTTGTCTGGAGTCTCGAGACGTACGCAACCGCTGCCACGTTGAATATAGTCTTCGTAGTCTTTGGCGGCCTTCGCGAACGCCATCTTGTTGAGGTATTTCTTGCGCATGTCGAGGATCTCGGCTTCGTCGTATGCGGGACCGAACAGAAACCTGTACTCTTTGCTCTCGTTCTCGCCCAGATCAGCCCAGTATTGAACGACCGCGGTCGGAGTTTCGTAACGGGCATCGCTGTTCGAAAGCTGTGACTCTTTTAGTGCCGATGGCGCTTGTAGGCCTCCTTCGCCTTCGAAAGCTTCTTGCTTCGCTTCCCATGAGACTGGTGTGGTTTCACAGAGGAAGTAGGTCTTGTCTTTCAGATATTTCGTCTTCGGGTAATCCTCTGCTTTTTGATACGGAGTCTTACAGCTCCCAACCACGCCCCCAACGTTCGTATTCCACTCCGCCTCTTGGTTCATCCATGACATGTAGCCCAATGGAAAGTAGGGGTAGATACTCAAGTTGCGCTTGCGACTTGAGATGTTGGTCACATTGATGCTCCAGAGTTCAGCCACATCGTCGGTGGGCAGTAAGAAGGTCATCTCGACACGAATGCCAGACTTCTCCACAAGCCATTTGATGTCGCTTTTGCCTACATCGAAGGTGAAGCGATCCAACTTTGCCCTTACCGGTTCATACGGCGCCGAGAAGATCTCGCCGTTTTCCTCATCCTTGATGTATACGAAACGGCCAGGGTGGTGAGCATAGTAGTTTTGCTCCGGTTGCATAAAGGTCTTCGCTTCGAGGTTGGGCGCGTAGGCATATTTCGCGGGCTCGGGTTGCATGTATTGTGCAGTTGCAAAACCACGACATGTGACCTGAATCATCATACGTTGGTTCCAAAGGAATGCACCCGCTTTGGGCATCTCCGTGGGGCTTGTGAGCTCATAGCGCTCGCCATTTTGGGTAGGTTGTATCATGGTGGGAATGTGAACAAGGATAGTACCTGTGATCTCCGCGGGAAACTTTTATACCACGACGGGATGGTTGGTTATACAGGGACGTGACGGCCGACATGGCTTAGGAGGCGTAGCTTACTGTGTTTAGTGACACTGCACAAGTCAATTGGAACGCGGGACCAATGCGGAATCAAAACGCGTGACCAGGCACAAAGTCTTAGCGTTTCTTGCTGATTTAGTCTACAGCGGGAGTGTCAAACTCGATGCTCGTGGACAAGATTGCCAGCAAGGCAAACGAAGGTCGTCGATACTCCTATGAGAAGAAGCAGCAAGAGCGCAAGCTTAGGATGACCTTGAAAACGAAAGTCCGACCAGCGTGCAAATCGTAAAAAGGACGACGAGGGATTTTCGCAGGTCAGTCATCTGTTCCTCCATGGTTCATATAAGGTACACAGCACAATAAGCCGCACCGCGTGGGGCTAAGCGAATGGCGGTGTGGGGTTCAGCCTGAAAGGGTACAACGTAAGCGCGGAGACGGTTGCCCGGACCGCAACGCCTTTAGCCAGCCGTGAGGCAATACTGCGAGTCCCAACATGTCGAAAACTCAACGATCTTCGCATCGTCAATATGCGCACACGATCCGGATTGCGCAATCCGAGCAACCGATTAGTGTGGGACAGCGGCGAAGATAACGGAAAGTGTATGGTGGCGTATGCGCCGATGTGCCGAAAGCAGTGTGTCAGCTGCTCGCAAGATTGTGTGATCACGGGTGACAAGGAAGGGTATACCGTGCCGGCGCCGATATCCGTTGTATCCACAGCCACTGACATTAATTGTGACCAAGACTCGCTACCGGTTCCCCCATCCCGGGTATGCCCAGCGCTGCAGCCCTGCAGAAGGTGTTGGGTATCGTGAAGTGTCAATTTGTTCTTGGCTGTCATTGGTACGTGTGAAATATTGGGTGATGCAGTCAGACTGACGAGAAAAAGCAAAGAGCGGGAAGGGTGGGGTGAATTACCATGACCAGCGATTTAAACACTATCGCAACACTGAACATAACACCAATCCTCCACGCCAGCCAGGACGATCTCAAAGCCGAGGTATCGTTTGTCCACTGGCCTAGGACTCTACTCAGCGGTCCACAACGCCGCACCGTTTTCACCCTAACTCTCTTTAGCGGCTTCGTGCTGTAAAGTTGCTTTGCCCGATGTCTTCGTGATTTTGACATACTTTCCAGTCTCGGGGAATGCTTTCTTTGTGGCGACAGGAATCGGGTCTTTGTCCCACCACGATGGGAGAGCTGGGACGCTTGTCCGCCAGAACCGCGCAGTCCCATCGCCGTCGACACTAAGGTAAACATCCTGTTCTTCCTTGTCTAGAAACATGCCGCATAGACTGCCCGCAACGTAGCTAGCCATCGTGCCAGCAGGTCGCCAAAACAGCTCTTTCGCGTTGCTTTCGGTGTCGTAGATCAGGGTTGATCCTTCGTCCGACTCAATACCCAGTAGTCGACCTTCGTTCATCCATAGAACAGCATGGATCTCAGACATACTCAGTCGTTCTTTACCCTCGATCTTGAAATGCTGAAGTACCTTGCCATTGGAACCATCCAGCGGGTTCCAGACATATGCTTCTTTACCAGCGCAAAGCGCAATCTCCGACCGCGCTGGATGCCAGTCAAAGCACCGGCACCAGCGGGAAAATTTCTCTGGCATAACTGCTACCTTACGCCCGTCTAAGACATCGTGAACCTGCACCACTGAGCCACTCTTAGTACTCCAGACGATGAGCTTTGAGTCTGGCCTATAGATTGGTAAGCTAAGTTAGCATATGCCTTATGTGTAATATGTACTGGAGTAGTGCTTACGAGAATGCGCCGGCCCAACTTTGACCACCTGATTTGTCTGTAGCCCAAATGAGAACCCCAGTCGAGACGGAATACATGCGTAGCGACCCATCCCAAGACACGGTGGCAACGCACTCCATGTCCGGGCTCATAGCCGACCACATGATAGCATCCGTGTGTCCAGTAAGGCGATGCATTTCTTTACCTGCTTCGACATCATAGATAACGACGAGCGGCAAGTCTTCTGCTGGGCGCATGCCGCTTTGGGTCGAATGGTTGTTCGAACGGTACAGCATCAGTCTGCCGTCCTTGCTGAAGCGTTTAGACCCGAAGCCGCCCAGTTCCGCGTTGTCAATGATGGTGTTGTGGCGCCTATTATAGTCGGCGGCTACATGACTGAGCGCTTTCAAGAACTCTGTATGGAGCGAGGAGCCATCAATGAACTCCCTGGTCCATTCGTGGTTTGCTGCAAGTTCGGGCGCGATTGCATCGATAGCTTTTGTAGCCCAGACGGAGGGATCGATCGGCTCTTCTTTGTCGAGTGTGCGTCCGTTTTGGTCAAGGTCCCAAAGGATAAGCTGGCCGATTGTACGTTCGGAACGCTGAGTCTCATCGACGACGGAGCTCACCAGGGTGTAGCCAGGTCTCGGAGTCCCTGTACCGGAGGTTTGCTCGATCTCTGAGTGGCTTTCCGCATTGGCAACAGAAGGTCGAAACTCCACCGATCCACCTCCTTCGAGGATCTCGCACAGCTGTCGGGTATGAATATTGTACACCAAGATCCGCCCCAAGTTACTGCTGATGGCCAGCAACTTCTTGTCAGAGCTCACAGCGGTATCGTAACTTCGGTATGTAATCTCGGATTGTTGTGGCAGATCGGCGCTGAAGTTGATAACATCGCGCGTTTGCGACCACTCCTTTGGGTGACCTGAGGCATATTGAGCGGGGATGCCAGCGCGTTCAAAATCCTTCGCCGGTTTGAGAGGGAAGGCATACTCCTCCATGAAGCTTTCGCGCGTATAGCATTGCATATTGACGATGAAAGTTGGCGGACGAAGTAGTGCATGTCGATGTTCTCTTGTTGAAGATGGCTGCCTAGCCGTGCGAGGCGGGCATGGATCGGCAGATGACGCGAAGGTGCGCAGAAACCAATCATGGCTGAGAACTAATAATTTTAGGATCGAATCTGGTATTACGCCTAACTGTGGTGTAGCAACCACATATTAGGCAACCAGATGAAGATCTACAGAACCGGAAATCACGGCGCGTTGCCGAGCAAGAAAAACGGAAATGTATGAGCTGAAACGAAACGTCAATCCCACCTATGCCGTGCGCCCATCGATGCTCGACTGCTCCGAAGACCAGGAACAAAGAGGATGCAGCAGCAGGGTAAAGCCGCCAGATAGGCTCACTGCCTCAACATCACCGACAAGCTGTCACTGCAGAGCAGATCAAACCCATCGGGACGCATCAGCATTACTCTCGGGCGTTGCCTTTGTTCAGCAGCCATTCATCTGGAGATGGAGGGAGAGCCCCGGCTACTGAACCCACAAACGCAGTCCGAGGACCGCGAATGCGAAACGCCCGTTGACGTCAACTTTGTCAGAATAAATGGGAGGTAGACCGAACACACGATGCCCATGAAGCAGCGCGCCGGCTCGCGAATAAGTTCTGTAGATGCTGTCCAGCATTCGTAACGCGATGTCAATAGTCTTGGCCAGGTCCGTCGCGTCGAGACGCGTCCGTCACGCGCGATTGCGACAGCGGAGTCATATTAGTATCGAGGATGCGTGTATCAGATCTCGTGGCAGGGGACAAATGCGACACAATATACGGTCATCGATGCTCGTGAGTGCGATTGTGCTGAGGGATTGCACGCGATGTACAGAAAGTGGCAAGGTTGGTCGCGACATGAGAGACGCGGGCCCTTGAGTAGAGGCTTGGCGACCAGTATGGCCGCTAGGCTCCTTTAGACATAGCGCCTTTCCACATTAACACAAAGGTGTGCCTCTTCTTATTTGTGCGCTTGTCTTATAATAATCTAATTATAATAACTTTAATAGTATATTAAGTAGTTATATATATAATAACTATAATTTACTAATAACTAAGTCTAAGCTAGTACGTCTCTATATATATTTATAGTATAGTAATAAGTTTTTAAAATAACTTTATAATAAAATAGCTTATACTATAAAACTATAGTTAAAGTTTAAGTATATAAAGTACTATTACTATATTATTTATTTTTATCTAAATTCTTTATTATAGTAATACTATATTAGCTTCTAAGTTTAGCTCTTACTAACACTAAACTACGCTTACTTTTAGCACTAAGATATTATTTTATTAATAACTTAGATAAAGTAAAGAAAATATATATACTAGTAGTAGAGTACTTTAAAAGTAGCTACTATATTAAGCTAGTTAATATTAGGTTCTAGCTCTAAAGAGTCTAGGCTAACTTAGTATTAGCTATAAATATCTTAAAATTACTATTATAGCTTAGTAGTAATTTATCTCTAGTCTTTTTAGAATAATATACCTAATTATAGTCTAATATTATATATCTAGTATTTAACTAACTCTATTATTTAATATTTAAATTACTTTACTTTATAATACTTTTATATATACTATTTAGATATAATAAGCTCTAAAGTAAGTCTCTTTAGCGTAATATAATATAGTAGTAAGTAAGCTATACTATTATTACGCGTAATAAATAATAACTAGAAGAAATTAGCTTTTATATCTTTAGAGATAGTAATACTATTTACTAAGAAACTTATAGACTTATTAAAAGCTTCTTTAGATATTACTAATTTAGCCTTAATTATTAAAGATAGTAACGCGCTATTAAAGCTTATTTTAGAGCTAACTAGACTTTTATAGACTACTACTACTAAAAATAAAAATAAATAAGCTACTTTAACTTATAAACTTAAGAAGTTATATAAGTAAAAATAATTAGAGCGTACTTATTAAGATATAGCTTATTTTAGAAAATTAAAGTATAAAGTACTTATAAGTAACTACTTAGCTTTTAAAAAGAATATTATCTACTATACTTTAGCTCTAAGAGATAAGTTCTAGTTAAACTTAGAAGCTTTATACTCTAAAAACTTAAAAATATTTACTATATATAATTACTTATAGTATAACTACTAGGTATATAATTATAAAGCTATTTTTAAAAAAGTACTCTCTACTTTCTTAATAAATATTTAAAAGATAGACTTTACTATAAGATTTCTTAATAAAACTACTTACTCTACTTAGAATATCTACTTTTAGAACTATATAAGGCTTAAAGCGTTTTAAATACCTACTTAGAAAAAACTTAAAGTAGTTATACTTAATATACTTAGTTTTAAGTTATTATAGTACTTTATAGCTTATAATAAACTTAAATAAGCTAAATAAAGGCTAGATTAAAATTCTAACTCTCTCTTAGTCTATCTTAATATACTTTAAAGTAAACTAAGTAACTACTTAGAAAAGTAGCACTATATAAACTTTATAAGTACTTTTCTTTCTAATATTTAGAAAGAACTTCTACTTTAAGACTAGAAAGACTATAATATAGTCTTTAAGCTTAATACCTTAGCTTACTACTATTAAAGTAAAATAAAGTATACTACTACGCTTTCTAAGTATCTAGCTTATAAAGAGAAGTTTTATAGCTATTAAGTCTAAAACTTTTTTTAGAGCCTTTTTAGACTTAAAAAAAAGCTAAGAAAGTAGGTTTAGTAAAATCTAACTTATAACTAGCTAAATTAGACTAAAATAGTTTAAAAGACTTTAATATAATTTATTAAAAATATAATAAAACTAAATACTTCTAAAGAAACTATTAAAAGTCTAAAAAAAACTTTAAGAGCTTATTTAGCTAGAGATTAGAAAAAGATAGTAAATAAAAAAGCTAGAGTTCTTTTTAGCTACTTATATTACTTTAGACCTAGTATTCTAGAACTTAGAACTTCTTTATAATATACTTTACTTTAAGCTAGTAAAGCTACTAATAGTAAAAGTATTACTTAGCTAATTAGAATTTATTAAGGCTTTAGTAGATAGAAGTTTTTAGTTAAACTTTATTTTAGTATTACTTACTATAAAGTAAAGCTTACTAGTTTACTTTCTACTTAAGCTATTAGTAAATAAAGTAAATAGTAAAGAATTAAAGATTTATAGTACTACTATAGTAACTATAAAAGTAGTAGATTTTTATAAAAAATAAAAGATTTAGAATATTTTATATATTATTATAAAAGTTTATAAGTATTAGGTATACTTAGATTTACTTTAGATAAACGCGTATTACTTAAAAATTAGCTACTTTATATAAAAGCTACTCTTTTAGAGTACTAAGTTTAAGAATAGAACTATCTATAAAAAGATTACGCTAAAAAAAGCTAAGAAGTTTAAGAAGACTATATATAATTTTATAGTAAATATATATAGCTATTTTATTATCTTAATACTTTAGTCTAGTTTAAAAGAGGCTAAAGAGAGTAGTTTACCTTTATAATATACTAAGTTTACGTACTTTAAGTTAGAAAATAACTTAAGAGTTTTTACTAACTATAGTTTATAAAACTTAGCTATTAATCTACTACTTAGAACTATAGTACTTTATTAGCTATTATATAACTTCTCTAAAATAAAATTAAAGCTCTTATATAAGTATTTAGATAAGTACTTAGTATAAAAGTAAATTAAATATAGTAAGTCTTTAGTAGAAGCGTCTATACTCTTTACTAAGAAGAAAGATAGTAGTATATACTTATATATTAACTATAAGAGCCTTAATAAAGTTACTATTAAGAATTAGTACTTTTTACTACTTATTATAAAGTTTTTAAAAAAATTAGCTAGCGCTAAATTCTATACTAAACTTAATATAAAAGAGGCTTACTATAAAGTATATATTAAGAAGAGTAATAAGTAGAAAACTACCTTTTATATAAGATATAGTAGTTTTAAGTATACTATAATATCTTTTAGCTTTATAAACACTTTTATATAGTTTTAGACTTATATTTATTAAGTTCTTATAGAATTAATTAATATAACTTATATTATATACTTAGATAATATTTTTATTTTCTCTAATACTAAAGAGAAGTATAAAAGCTATATTAATAAAGTCTTATATAGATTATATAATATAAAGCTATTTTTAAAGCTTCTAAAGTATAAGTAGTATATCTAGCGCACTAAGTACTTTAGATATATAATTTTCTCTAAAGAAATATAAATTAATAAGAATAGAATTAAAATAATCTAAGAATAGTCTAAACTATATATAGTACGTAAGATTTAGGTATTTATTAGTATTATAAACTACTATAAGTAGTTTATTACTAGATTCTTTTAACTTACTCTACTATTAACTAAACTAATCTAGAAAAGACTAGAAGTAGCTAAAAGTAGCTACGCCTAGTAGAGAGAGAAGAGTTAGATTCTTAATCTTAATAAGAAAGCTAAAAAGACCTTTTAAAAGCTAAAAGACTCTTTTCTAAGTATTTCTATTTTAACTTACTTTAAGTAAAATAAGAAGACTAAAGCTAAGATAGATACTTTAGATAGTATAATTATAAGTATATTAAGCTAATATATACTAAATAGAGCTAGAGAGTACTAATAGTGCCTAGTTAACTTCTTTTTACGTAAGCTTATTATAGTAGAGTATAATTATAATATATATAACTAGAAGCTACTTATAATAGTTAAGAGCTTAGAGTATTAGCGCTAATACCTAGAGAGTATATACTTTAATCTCTAGACTAACTATTAGAACTTAAAATAGTTTATAAAGACTAAGACTCTTAACTATTAATAAGTTAGGTTTTATATTATACTATTTAGGTTTAATTTTAATATCTACTATAAAGTAGAGTTTACTAACTTTATAAATAGGCTTTTTTACTACTTTAACTATATAGTAAAAGCTTAGAAACCTACTTAAAAGTATAATAAAGCTTTTATCTAGCTTATAAGAGATTTTATAACTAATAGTAATAGAACTTTTCTTTTAGTAGCTATAGTATAGATATACTTTACTAAGTATACTAAGAAATAATAAAATCTTACTAAAGGTCTAGAGAGCTTTAACTAGGCTAGTAAATATACTATACTAGAGCTCTAGACTCTAGAGAAGTATAATAAGATAAATTATACCTTTTTAAGTACTTTAGATAAGTCTAAGTCTAAAAGTAACTAGTCTAGTCTAGATAGAGCTAAAACGTGCTATTATATAGTAAGAATACTAGTAACTACTAAAAAGAAGTTATAAGTCTTTTAAGAATATTATAATAACTTTCTAGTAGACTACTTTAAAGTAAAATATACTCTAAAGAAACTATAAAGGCGCTACTTTTAGAAGAGTATATATAAAAATATAAAGTAATACTATAAGAATTACTTTATATATAGAAAGTCTACTTCTATAAAGTATAGACTTTATAGCCTACTATAGTTTTTTCTAATACTTAACTACTTTTAGAAAAAGGTAATAATAGACTTTATTATAGAACTACTACTTAGTATAGTTTCTAGTATAAAGTATAACACTATACTAGTTATTATAAATAAATTAACTAAAATAGTCTATTACGTGCTAGTATAAGCTAATTAGAATAGTACTAATCTAGTATAAGCTTAGATATATAAAGTTATCTAACTTTATAGCGTACTAAAGTATATTATTTTAGATTAAGACTTTTTAATAAACTCTAAGTATTAGAATTCTTTTCTTTACTACTTTAATACTAGAAAAGTTCTTACTTCTACTTTCTATTCTTAGACTAATAGCTAGACTAAAAAGTAAAACTAAATCTTAGAGTAGTATCTTTACTACTATTACTCTTTAGAATAGAATAATTAGGCGTACTAGATATCTATTAAAAAGTTTATATATAATAATAGTATCTACTCTACTACTAGAGTTACTCTTTTCTAAACTTACTATAGAAGGTACTTTTATAAAGTAAATTAGCTTAATTTAGCTCTTAGTAAAAGAGAAAGCTTTATAAAGACTAGCTTTACTAAATAAGTAATTAAACTATAGTAAGAGTGCTATAAAAAGATTAAAGTAGTAAATACTTACTAGAAAGAGTATATTAATAAGTACTACGCGCTAATACTCTTTAAAGTAAAGAACTAAGTTCTAGTCTCTAACTAATATATTAGAAGTACTTACTTAAAGAAAAAGCTAAATTAGAAGTTTTTTAGACTTAGAAAAATTATAGACTAAATTAGCCTCTTAGCTTTTTAAATTAATTTTCTAGAACTTAATAGTATCTATCTAGTATTCTATATATTACTTTTAGAGTCTTTTAATTTAAAAAGTACTATTTTATACTTTAAAGCGCCTAAGTAAAATACTTTAAGAGAATTTAGTAATAATATATATAAAGTAGAATATATTATTAAAAAATAGTATAATAAGAATAACTAATAGAAGTATCTAATTAAATAGGTTAAGTACTTAAAGAAAGAAAACTTATAAAAACTAAGTCTAAATATTTTAGCTAATACGCTATAGAAGTTCTAGAATAAGAAAAGAATATAATAGTATAGAAAATTTTTAAAAGCTTAGCCTAAAAAGTAATACTATAAATAGCTTTATAAAGAGAAAGAATAAGTTAAGTTAAGCTATAATAAACTATTTTAGTATAAACTAAAGTATATCTTTACTTTTTTTCTTTATATAGAGTTTTTTAGAGTATTTAATAGTATTTTAGACTAAAATAGCCTCTAATAGTCTAAAAGAGCCTAGTATAGGCTATCTTACTTTAACTCTTTCTAGCGTAAAGTTATTAGTTTTTTAGATTTTATAATTAGTTTTAAAGAATAAGATATTATACTTTAGGTAAATTTATATAAATAAATAACTTTAACTACTATAAAGAACTTTTATATTTATAGAGAAATTCTAACCTAAGTATTACTTAAAAGCTTCTAACTATACTATAATAGCTTATAATAGCTTAAAGTAGGCTAGTACTACTTAGTCTAAACTAATTTTATATAAACTCTATTAAACTCTACCTAAATATACTAGAAGAGCTTATATTACTTTAGAATAGGCTAAAATAAGCTATAAGAGACTATTAGAAGTTATCTAAGAGTAACTTAGAAAATACTAGCTCTAAAATACTTAATCTTATCTTTTTTAGTTTTAATCTACTTCTTAAGCTAGCTCTTTTTAGTAGTAGCTTTATTACTTTTTAGCTAAAAAGTAAGCTCTATTTAAAGTTTTTAAATAGTATTTTATAAATCTTTAACTATAAAAATAATAGTCTACTTAGTAGGCTTTAAAGTAAAATACTATAAAAAAAGTTAGTATAAGCTAAAATAAGCTATAAAAAGCTAAAAAAGAGTAAATAAAGGTAAAGTAGCTACTAGTAATCTATAAAGAGCTAATTAGAGCTATAAAAGTTTAGAAGAAAGTATTTTAGAACTTACTAATTACTTAAATAGTAATTTAGCGTTAAGCGTACTAGTAACTTTATTAGCTCTTTTCTTAAATATATAAAAAGTACTATTAGTAAAGCTAGTAACTATAGTCTTAGTTTTAGTCTTATTATTAAAGCGCGCGCTAGACTTAGTAGTAGTATAGCTATAAAGTATACTAGAATAAAATTATAAGTACTTCTAATTAGAAAAGTAGTTACTACTAAAGTTAGTTAAAATAGTCTAGAATAAGCTATTATAAACTAATCTAGCTTTTTTAAGCTCTATAAAGACTTTACTAACTCTAAAGAGAATAGAAAGACTTATAAAATACTAGATTAGGCTAAAATAAGCTAATATAAGTTAAAACTTACTTAATAATATTATTATAGATACTCTTATACTCTTCTACTAAGTCTATCTTTAGGTAGTATAAGTTACTATACTTAAAGTTTTCTATAGCTAGTAGAGTAGGCGCTAAAGTATTATTAGAGGCTTAAGAATATAAAATAATAAGCTTTTTACTAAAGAGCTTCTAGTTAACTAATAATTAGTAGATAATTTTATATATAGTTTTTAAGTTAATAAAATTCTCTAAAGACTATATTAGTTAGTATTAGTATAAAAAGGTCTAAAATAAGCTAAAATAGACTAAAACTATTTATTCTAAAGCTATTTACTATATATTAGCTTTATAAAAGCTAATAAAGAGTAATAGTAGCTAAAAAAGAGTAAAATAAGTACTTATAGTAAAGTACTACTTATTTATAGCCTAATACTAGCTATATAAAATAGTTTAGGTAATAGTATCTTTAGATAGTACGCTAGTAACCTTTTTAATTATACTAGTAAAAATAGTATACTTTTTCTTAGTCTTAAAAACTAAGAAAGTATAGCTATAGTAGTTAAATATATAAAGCTTATTAAGCTTTTATAACTATAAGTAACTAGTATATAGTATATAACTAATCTTAAAAAGTCTAAGTACGTAAAAGTAGCTTATAGTAATTTAATTATTACTAACTATAGTTAAGTTAAAGTAAAAAAAGCTATTAAAGCTTAAAATAAAGTAATATAAAGTATAAGAAGTAGATATAAGTAGAAAAAAAGTAAATTAGTATAAAGTATACGTTAATAGTCTTAGTTAAAGTACTAAAGACTAGTTAGTAGTAATTTAGTATAATTTATACTAGAAATCTTTAATTTAAACTAAACTACCTTATTATACTTTAAAATAGGCTATAATAAGTTACTTTAGACTTTTTTAAAATTTTAAAAATAATAAGTAAAAAGAGCTAATACTTACTATTATAAAGTAATTAGAGAGTAAAAAATAGAAAAAAAAAATCTAACTAGCTAGAAATACCTAAAGTATATAAGCTTACACTAGCTTTACTAGTATAGATAGTAGCTTTATACGCGCGTCTATATGTAATTTTCTAGAACTACTACTTTTTATAATAGATTTCTACTTTTCTATAGATATAATATACCTATACTATAGTTACCTTATTTAGTCTATTAAATAATCTTAGAAGTAGATTAAAAGTAATCTACTCTAAAAAAGAGAATAATATTAGATTCTAGCTCTAAAAAGTCTAGGCTAACTTAGTATTAGCTATAAATACTTTAGAATTACTATTATAGCTTAGTAGTAATTTATTTTTAGTCTTTTTAAAATAATATATCTAATTATAGTCTAATATTATATATCTAGTATTTAACTAACTCTATTATTTAATAGTTAAGCTCTTATACTATAAAATTAGCCTAAGTAAAATCTATAAATAGCTAGAAGTATTAAAGTAATTACTACTAATAAAATATAGTAATTAGCTAGTATAATAATATTAATATTATATAGCTAGAGATTAACGCCTTAAATAACTTACTATTATAGATACTAGTAAATATAACTCTTATAGATAGAAACTAGCTACTTACTACTAATAACGTAATACTTATAGTTATAAATGCTATTATTACTAAGTATAGTAAGTAATTTAATAAACTAAAATAGTAGTAGCTTAAAGTAGTAAGTATAAGTTAGTAGAAATAATAAAATACTAAGGTAAAATTATAAGAGAAAACCTACTTAGAGACTAGCGTCTTAGCAATAAAATTACGTTAAAATATTAGAAATATTAGAGACGAAGGTGTGCCCACATAAGGATCAGATTAAATGACAATCCCGACCTTATTATACACAGTGATGTATCCAGGAAATCCTGTAGATTCGACGGCTCCTTCAACCCCTCGTCCCAGCACCAATACCACCTCCTACGCCCCCTCCTCCTCACTATCCGTGGACCGCTCACTATCCTCATCCCACAACTCCCGATCCACCTCCCCATGATGCCCCGCATAAGTCGGATACCGATGCCCCAAAAACTTCCTCCTCTTACACCTTGGACAATCAGCACAAGGATCATCGTCCTCGTCATCCGATACCAAAGTGTGATCCTGAATCCGATAATACTTACCATCTTCAGGATCGTAAACACGCTTGCCTTCCGCCTCCTTCTTTTCTTCTGCTTCCTTGATATCACGGCCGAAGTTGAGAATGCATTGGGCGACGTGTGAGAATAGGAACTTTTCCGGGGGCCAGTTCTTGTAGAGGTCGAGGGGATCGTAGTGGGTTCCGCTTCCGATGGAGAGGGTGAAGTCTTTGTTTTCTTTTGCAAGGCGTGCGAGGCAGACGTCGCCGCCGCGAGTTGTGATGTCAGCACTTGTTCTTGGGTCTCTGTCGAAGATACCGAGGGCGGTTTGGGGTTCTTGTTGGACTTCGAAGATGACCTTTTGGATCGCGTCGTGTGCTTTTCGCAAAGGAGATGCAAAGGCTTTGTCGTCTTTTGCTATGCAGCCCCAGTGCTCCTCGTCGGCGGCGGCGCCTTCCAGGATATAGATACCCATCCGCGGATCTTGGCTCCATTTGTTGTCCCAGGAGGGGTCTGTAAAGAGGGAGCGTTCGAGGTGGTGCCAAACTTTTGCGCATTGGTCTTGCAGAGCTTGCCAGCTGAAGTAGAGGTCCATGGCATCGCCTTCAAGCCAGTAAATAAGGTCGCGGAGGAGGGCGGTAGGGCCGTTGTCATTTGCGGAGTGCTCTTCAATGTATGGGCGCCAGCGTTGGCTTGCTAGTGTCCACCATACCATGTCGCGCTCTCTGTTGAACTTTTTGGCTAGGCGGACCAGCTCTGTTTCCGATCGAAGGGTGTTGTTGAGTTGTCTGACTTTATCTTTGTTTGGATATCGAACGTTAGTGTCTTGCTGATAAGCTGCTCACGTTAAGTGTGTACGTACCGTCAACAGCTGCGTCGGTAGTGGCCCATCCAAAACTTCGCTCCAGGAAGATCGGAGCCAGGATACTGGGTTCTTGTAACCAACGGCCGTCCCTTAGCTTCCGCATTTCCTTCAGCGTTTTGGAGGTCTTCTTGCCTCGTGGCTCACGGGCTGCATCAGAGGCAGTTCGCCCTACCATTAGATAGACCTTGCGAAGGGACTCGCCGAGGGTCTGGGGGGCACCACCGAAGAAAAGCCTCGCTTCGTCTTGCTGGTGGATGAGATACTCCATATCCGGCCATACAGGGCTTTCAGGATGCAATAGCTTGGTAGCAACGTATAAGTGTGTCATCATGCAAATCTGACCCAACGCGCGTTCTAGCTGATAACCTGATGTGTTGAGTTGCAAATAAGCGTCGTACATCAAGAGTCCACATCGGATCGGATTGGGCTTCAGGGTTTCGCATGGGTCATCTGCGACTGCTTTGGTATAGGTAAGGTCTGTGGCCATGTCTTTTCGAATATCCGCTGCATGTCCTTCAGTCGGGAAGGGTTGTATCCAGCTACGCTCCAGCGCCTCTTTCATGGCCACCTCCCGATCTACGCGTACATTTAGCTCATCGAACGGATCGTGCAGATGGTCTTTAGTTAGAATATCTTGTATGTCGAGCAGTATTTGTATTCCGAACTACCCGTATATCAGTATGGTATGCGCCTTGTTTCTTCATCAGTACTTACAGTAGTCCAAATAGGGATCTGGCGATGTTTGAACATATGCGCCATACCGCGAGATACTTCGTCCATGGCTATTGTCTCGCCATGGCGCGAAGTAGTGTGTCGGAACATCCGGGCCAGTTCAAGCGTGCGGTAGGTGTCTTTGTGGACGCCACCGACTGGATTAAAAGCAGATTTCGCAACGATGGGAATATCTGTTTTAGGCTTCTTCGAAATCCTAATCGCCTCCAGGTAGTATTTTAGGCCGGCGTAAACTGGCCACATACACCAGTAAACTTGTGAGCACGCATGAGAGCCAGGCATCATAAGGCCACTGGGAAACAGGAAGTCCATAAAATCGGATGGGTCGATGATGTCCGGATGCTGACTGATCAACAAAAGAGCTGGTAGTACTGCGAAGTATTAATGGCTGTGAGCTAAATGGCGAGACGTTCAGTCGATGACTTACCCCATACGGGATAATTTTTCTGAGGGTACTTCTTTGGGCGTACAAGCGTTAAATCAAATTCAGACTCAGCGTGCCGCACCAAGTCGATAGCTGTGTTCGCGATGACAGAAGCGTTCACCAAGTCGACATTGCCGTCCTTGTATGAAAACCAGACTTCTTGAACAATGTCGCGGAGCTCATGTATGTTGGTAATGAACGACTGGATAGCGAAGAAGAACTCGGATTCGATTTCCGACTCGTCTTGCTGGATTTCAACAGGGTTCACAGGAGGTAGCGATTCCATCGAGTCATCTGGTCTGGGGGCAGGCTCCTCCCCAAGCTCATCCTCAGGCTCAGCCTCTTCAGCAGCGTTTTCAGGGTCAACCGAGAGACTGGAGAAAGTATTCTTCATCTCTCGCAGGGAGTCAACGTCGGACTTTTGACTTGGCTCCTTCCTTTGAGCACGAGGCATAGACTCCTTAACCAGCGGCTGAAGGATGTCAGCAGCATTTCTAAGAATTTCGACGAAGTGAGCATGGGTCTGATTGCTCTCGTCTAGGACCGTGTCGCTATGCGATTGTTTGAACCAAGTTGCCGCTTTTTCTCGAGCCTGGATGGCACGATCGAACAGTTTGCTGAGCGCTCCAGGGACCTCGACCTTGGGGACTTTCTTCGCAATGGCTTCTGCCATGGGCACAAACTCTCCAACATTGATGCGATAGGTATCCGCAGGGGTATTCGCGGAGGCAGCAGCAGCTTTTTGGGCTTCTTTCCTCGCCTTGCCCTTGAGTCGTTTAGCTGGCTGCGGAGTTGACTGTGGAGGAGCTAGACAGCTACTGCGCTGGTAGCCCACTTTTTCGGCGGTTGCTGCTAGCCATCCCGCGATGTATTCTGGATATGTTAATTGAGGAAGGTCCAATTAGGCGGTCGACCAACCTGTGTCCTTCTTGTATTGCCTGTAATTCGACGAAAAGAATGAAGCCATGGTGTGACAGATGGAAACGGCCACCAATCGATTATGGGTTGATACCTGATCTAGGCTGATGGAACAATGTATTGGGCTAGAGAGATGAGGACCTGCCGGTTTGACAAGCTATGCAGAAACTACTGAAGAGATATCGGTGGATGAGTCGCAGAGCTCATGCGCCGCGTTCCACCACGACAAAGTCAGCGCGATGGAGACTGTTTGCCTGGGGTTGATGCAGATGCAGATGCAGATGCAAACACCTGGAAGTCGCATTTTCGCCATTGTCACGGATGCGCAGGGCTTCCAGGTTCCCCGCCAGCTCAGACCATCGTGAAGAGCCAATGGGACGGTGGCGCGAGATCCACTCGGACGCTTTCCGAGGGGATTGCCACTCTTGTGAGGGTGTTATCGAAGCAACACTGTAACGTGACATTTTGCACGTCTGGCAGAGCCTTTATCGAAGATAATCGTGGGGACTGGATATGAAGTGCTGGAAAGATAGCGCGAATGTGGCGTTATTGGAGATGCAGGAGGTTGTGGTGTTGGTGTTGTGAGAGGGCAGGGGTGAGAGCCATGACGTGCCGGACGCGAGAAGAGCTCCCCGCGCACTATGAGCTCAGCGCATCGGTAAAGCTTCGCAACGACAATGGCTGACATGGCATCGCGAATCGCGTCAGTAAGAGGTTTGCTACCTGATCTCGAATCAGCGCTGCATTCATTTACCTCGTCTCCCGCCAAGTTCCGTGTCGTGCGCACGGTCAACGACACGCCAACACAGCCCAAGACACTCTACATCCTCGACTCTTCCTTCAACCCGCCGTCAATTGCCCACCTTACCCTCGCGACATCGGCCCTGAAGCAGTCGACGCCCCTAGAGAAGAGCCCGTACCGGCTGTTACTGCTGTTCAGCACCCACAATGCAGACAAGGCACCGAGTCCGGCAAGCTTCGTGCAGCGCATCGCCCTCATGACCGTGTTTGCCGAGGATTTGTCGCGAAGCTTGAAGAGCGCGTCACCTTCGATGAATGATGACGTCTCCAACGTGTCGATAGACATTGGCCTAACCAAGGAACCATACTACAGTGACAAGTCGGTTGCCATAGCCGAGACCACACCACCGTTCTACGCGTCGCGGCCCATCCACATCCACCTCGTCGGCTACGACACCTTGATCCGCTTTTGCAACCCCAAATACTACCCCAAGTACGACCCACCGCTTTCGGCCCTCAAGCCCTTCTTCGATGCTGGCCACAAGCTGCGCGTTACCCAGCGACCGACGGACCCGAGCGACGAGTCGTCCAATGAATTTGGTACAACGGAGGAGCAGGAGAAATATCTGCAGAACCTGAAAGATGGCAATCAGGAGAAGGCTGGCTTCGAGCCAGCCTGGGGCAATAACATCGATATGGTGCAAGCCGAGGAAGGCGTGGGTATAAGCTCTACCAGAGTGAGAAACGCAGCCAACGCGGGTGATTGGGACACAGTGGGCAAGTTGTGTACTGAAGGCGTCGCCGCTTGGATCAAAGACCAGGGCCTATACAGCGAGGATGCTAGCGGCAAAAAGATGATGGGCTGAGATACAACCACGTGCATGGCATGTGCAACAGTGATGCATATTCGAGTCTCTCAGACGCAACACCAGAGGGCATGCCTATCGCAACCAAACGCCACTTCGGCTGCGTCAGACTTGTGTTGTATGTTTGGATAGCCACTGCATTGGGAAGTCGCCATGAACAGCATATGACACGATCCTTCCACACCGTATGAGGCCACAACATAGATGCAGCCGCGACTGCCTCATCTGTCCAGCATCTCACGCCATTATGTTTAGTCTTCGTCATCGAAACTACTTCCCCATACGCTAACATGTCTTCTGCAACCATTAGCACCTCCACAAGCTCATGTTGGCATCGGAAAGCTGTCCTGTTTCCATCCCTCTTTCCCAGCTTCCGGCCTTGGGCAAGCACTCCACGTGCACTGACGCAGCCATCAACAAACCAGCAACTTTCCATGTGCAGCCACCCACTCATCTTTCCCTCACCACATCATGGCGACCAAGCTGTGCTGTACGGCCGAGCAGGACGATCGTTCAGATTCGCCCGAGCTACCCAACGCCCGCGTCAGTCAGCCTACACCGGTGAACAGGCCGCTTCTACCCAAAGATGCTAGCTCTCCTAATTCACCCTTCACGAGTGCCCGTTCGGAAGACCTTCATGAGCTGCATGAGATCTTCCACAATGCTCGCGACTCCAACGAAGATCGAGCCATGCCAATGCGAACGCTTCGTGCACGCTTCAGCCGTCCTTCGATGCATAGCATCCGCAGTCTACACAAGATGACGAGTATGCGTTCACTGATCAGACGCAAGTTTTCGAAGGAGCTTCCCAAGAAAGCTCCGACTGTTTCATCACCACATTTGCAGCCGAGACCAAGGAACATCACTCCAGCTGCCGGCACTGTCGTTAAGCAGCTGAAAGACGGAACGAATCAGCAGCTTCAGATTACCAAACATGACCTGCGCAAGGATCTCCTCAGCGACAAGAAGCCTGATGAGGGCGGTTATGATTCAGATGCTGAGGCACTTGACGAAATTGCAAACAACATTGGCAAGAAGTCACCTATCAAGCGTGCAAGTATCCACAGCATCGATTGGACTACCACTACCGGAAGGTTAGATGTTGCGAGCTCGTTGTCACGTCGTACTAATAATGGCCAGCAAAACAACACCAGACTCGTCGAAGAGAGACCGTATTAGCGGCGAGCTCAATGATGACCTCCCTCCCTACAGCATCGATAAACCACACGCCGGTCCTTTCTCCCACCGGTTCAGCCAAGTGTTCAGCACGCCCAATCTGCGATCGGATACGCCTGGTGGAAAGGACAACAGGGTCAGACGATCGCATTCGGCTACATCCATGGGCTTGCCGAAACCTTCTCCCCTCTCGCCGTTACGACTACCAAGCCTTACCGATCACGACTCAGCTGGAATACCGTGGGCTGAGGTGATGCACAAGAGCCTTCGTCTTTCCCAGTTTCCTGTGCCTCCACGCCACGTCAGCCCAGAAGCATCCGTTACAACCTTCAACAAAGACGGCCATAAGCGACACCAGAAACGAAGTAGCTCCACTTCGGTATCGTCGCACCGAGCTCTTGGAACGACTGCTTCTCCTTGTGGTCGCCTCATTGAGATCCGCGTTCAACAGCCAACATCCACTGCAACCCCAAGGCCGTCTACATCTATCAGAGGCACTCTCCGTGGAGACTCGCCGCGTAAAGTACGAGGACAGGCACATAACAGCGAGGATAATGACGATGATGACAACCCTCGTCGGTCTGTCCATCTTTACAGCATGCGCATCTCACATCATCTACGCTCCGGGTCTCTTCTCTCATGGGACCAACTTGCCGATGCACCAGAGCTTCCAACTCCGCCTCGCGCATTTCGTGAACGCACTCTCTCAGACCAGAGCCGAACTTCCCCACAGAGTAAGCAACTAGCCCGCCATGACCGGCAAACATCGAGCTCAGGCTTTGCCAGCTCAAAAGTTCCGAGTAGATGGGGTAAGGTATTGCCGAACGATCTTGACACCCGACCTGATGTTGCTTCTTCCATCTACTCAAGTCGTCCCCAAAGCCCACCCGACAGTTTTGGAGGATCGGTGACGACTCTACCGCGCACTGATACTGAGAATCGCCCGGTCAACATTTCGTCTGCCGACATACGACAGCCTCGACGTTCTGCTTCCTTTCCTACAGACAACGAAGACACACCAAGACCAGCTAAAAGACATGGTCTTACCAACCTCGCAACAGTCACTGGCCATCAGGTCGAGCCTTCGCTTCTTGCACCGCCCGCACCGCTAGCACGCAAGAACAGTGTTGCTGATACCAAGACCTCCAAATTTCGAGAAGAGTTCAGCCCATCTCCACCCAAAAAGAAGATGACACAGTCGGCATCTATCATCAAATTCTTGAACCCGAAGCGCCTGAGTCTGCGCAGCCAGAGTGAAGCAAATCTCCAGTCTGAAGCTTCTTCCTCCTCGGCCGTCGTACTTGCCGCTGTGGATGGTCCATCTGACACGCTGGAGCTCCCTGTCAATCATGGACGTCGTCAGTCACGGTCATTGATTAGCATGCAGGCTGAACAAGATGCACTCGGAAAGAACAAAGGCGCCAATCATGTATGGGATCGCGCTTTGCAAGCGCATCAAGACGAGAAAGCATCTCTCTATCTTCCCAAGAACAGGGACCTCGCTGTTCATGCGAGCCCTTTCCGCGAGCGCAGCGGCAGCGTTTCCGTGCGACGCATCAGTGTCGAAGGCCTGGATCCAGCTAGCCGAGCTGACGATGGTTCCAGCACGCGGGTATCGACATTAAGTCCCCACGCCGGAACACCCGGTGAAGAGCGCTCCGAGGGGCTGTTCAAGATGGTGTCTCGTCGCAGTGCTATGATAGGGCGTGATGACGTTAGCGTTGGACAAGAAGTGGCAAATGCATTTGAGCGGCAGGGCGACAGCACGGATGTCGTCGGGGCCTGGGGTCGTTATCCTTCGCACACGCGCCATGACCGTACCGCCTCTGCAGGGAAGGCTGATAACGTGCAGCCTCGTGACTTCGCGCTTGAGGCAGCGATCAAGTTTGCTTCAGCAACGGATGACGAGGACCTGATCGATCCCACAGCGAGAAGACCGTCCACCCCACTGCTGCCTGGCGAGAAGAAGAAAAAGAAGAAGGTTGGCAGTGGTCGTGTAGCGAAGAGCAACTCGATGACTTTCGGCAAGACTCTCATGAAAAACTACACCAAAATGTTTAGGAGTCAGAGCACAGAGTTCCGCAGGCATGGTAGAGGACACCGCAGTTCCATCGCATCTGGCGGCATTCTTGAGCACCCTGAGCTCGAGCTCTTGCCTGATGTTTGGGCGGGTGAGGCTCACAGAGACGTTGACACGTACATCCCAGGTGATGAGCAGTCTGTGCTGAGGCAAGAAACCTTGAAGAAGAAGGCTAAATCCAGGAGCAATCTACGCGCGGAGGATTCCATGGCAACACTCCGTCCACGGCGCAACTCGTCTGCGCCCAATCTCAACGAGATGTCATTCGGCGATGGCGCAGCTGATGCGCAGCACGCAAACGATCGAGCACGAGTCTGGTCTACCTACTACGAGAACTGCGTCGATGCATACCCGCGTCTGAGTATGGACACGAACCGAGTCCTCCAGGACTTTGGTCGTCCAAATCGGCACTCATTCGATAGCAGGCAGATGTCCGTGCACTCACGCACTTTACCTACTCATCTGCGGAAGCACACGCGCAACGCTAGCCAGATGAGTCAGATGAGCAACGGAAGTCGGGCCAGGAGCTTCGGCTCGCTGGGTCAGGATGACAGTGCTTTCGAGGAACGGAGCTTAGTCAGCGTTAGGCGAAGCACCATGGATCTGATCTCCAAGTTCAAACAGCAGGAGGCTACGGAGCATGAGAGAATCTTGTCCTTCAGCAGGATGGACAGTGGAAAGGCGCGGGAGAGTGCGACGGCTCAGTGAGGTGGGATAAATTCGTGTCACGTCGTAATGTCTAATATTTGCTCATTGAGTCTGCCAGTGCGACGAGTGTATCGTTAGTGTCAGCATAGGTCAGTCGGTAGCATTTACTCGTCATACTTGGTCAGTTTCTCGTTGTGTTGTCATCGCCCTTGAGGCTGGTTGTGCAATGCTCGAATTTCCATTGGCCGTGTATTTGCTCACCCAAGGCATGCACTCACGGGTATTAGAGCCGCGACCCACTTCCACTTCTGCAGCCAGTGGCAATGCCTCGATATCCAAAACATCTATCAATTCACAACAACATAGTGGCTCGTGCGGTGAGGACCTTGGGCTAGCGATTTGTTCCCACGTTTGACGTAGAATATTCCTACGGTGGGCTTTCGGAGTACTTGTCCGAACACATTGCGCGCTTTTCTACTGGGGAGTGCGAACTCTGGATACAGTCATTGCATTCAGTCAAGGCCGCTGGAAATTCTCCCACTGTTTCTGCTTATAAGCCTGGATGTATCCTGTTGTCTTTCTATCTCCAGAGAATTACGATCGCACACTGACTGAAGCACTAAGCCAACTACACACGCTCGCTCGACCCCACCAACGCTCATATATCACGCACCTGCTCGACTGATACATACGACCAGTCAAATCACATTCGCACTGTCATCACACACTCAGTGGACTATATACGGTCAACCCGCGTACATTCACGCCGTCATCACACACTCAACTGACTACACATCGGCTCAAGTACTACATACGATCAGGCAATACATACAGTTACCTACTACATCCGCCCAACACTACCGCAAACGCGCTTGCACACCACACCCAGGCTCATACACCACACTCGCGGTCCAATAGCCGATTTTCAAAACATACGCGAGACTCCTACAAACCATGTCTTTCCAATCCCTAGCCACCACCCCTGCAGTCCAGGCCATGAACGACAACCTGTTGAGGAATCTGTGGTCTTATCGCGAGATGGACGGAGTGGTTAATCAAGGGGTGGATGAAGGGGACGAGACGGAGAGTGCATATGAGGAGGGTGAAGATGTGGAGATGGAAGTGGAAGAGGAGGTGCAGGAAGAGGTTAGTTCTTCACCACCACCACCAGAAGTAGAAGTGGAAGTGCAAGTGCAAGTAGAGGTCGCTGCAAAGGAGAAGAAATCACCTAAATTACATATCCCAATGAGGATTTGGAATCAGGTTGTGCCTAGAGGTAAGGCTAATGCACAAGTGGTGCAAAAAGTTCAAGAAGTTCAAGATCCTAAGGTGGACAATCCGAAGCGCAAACGCGTTTCTCTTTTCCTATATCAGGAAGAAGAGATAGAGGCAAGAGAAGCCCAGGTGCAAGAGCAGGAAGCAGAAGCGCAAGTAGAAGAAAGAGGCCGCCGAAAGCGGACAAAGACATTGAAAGCCTCTCAAAACGAAGAGTTTTCACGGAAAAAGACGAGCGGAGCTTCGCGGTCACGTGGACATGCGGCTTCGGGTTCGACATCTAGACCCGCTTCCCGCACCGCTGCTACTGCGGCTCCACGTTTACGTGGAAGCGAAAACGCACCACTATCCTCCTCCGCCCTCGCCCTAGAAACCGCCGCCCGCACGCTGGAAAAACGCGCCGCGGCCTCCACCTCCTCCTCATCCACCGCCCCCTCCCCACCCCTCACACCCCCCACACCACCCCCCAAAGAAGGCCCCCGCGCAGCCTTCCACCGCCTCTTCCCGCACCTTCCCCCTCTCTCAGACTACTACCACATCGGCGAATGGCGCGAACTAATGGTTTGGAAAGAAGCCAAAGGCTGGATTGTACGGGCCGCAGATGACCCATGGGAGAAACCGGTGTTTAGGAAACCGGGGTGGAATAAGAGGGATGAGGAACATGAGATGTTGTGGGAGGGGTGTGAGAGGAGGATGGTGGGGGAGAGGGGGTGGACGTATGAGGGGAGGGTGGCGGGGGATGAGGGGATGGTTAGGGCGGCTGAGAGGGCGTTTTATTGATTTGATGGGGGTTCTGGTTCAGAATGAATATAGTGCGCTTTTGACTCAGACTGCGGTTTGGTCTTTTGGGCAGGTGGTGTATTTTGTATGAGTGAGGTTGCGACTACATTGTTTTTGTAGTCTCTACAGAAGAGTTCGCCCTTATAGCCGAGAGCTGACAATCCCCATACGGTGGCGATTGGGTGTGGAATGTTCTGATGATGGTTGTAGATACTGTAGTATGCGCCTTGACGCGCCCCGGGGATGGTGCTAGCCTCTAGAAGTATCAACGACGTTCCTATCGTTCTGAACTCAAGCTCATGTTGGGTATGTGCACTTGTACTGCATATAATACTTGAAGCGCATCAGTGGACGCGTATTCACCGTGGAGCGCGTATTGGCTTGGTGCGCATCGTCAGATATGGCTAGCGCGACCCAAGTGGGCCCGCCAAGCGAAATCCGGCTTTGGCTTTCACGCCTGCCTGCCACCCTGCCTTCCTCCACTCGCAGCCTTCATGATGACGCCACGCGTCAACAACGCGTCTTCTCCAACATCTTCATCTCCACCGTTCTCATATTCTTTGCATCTAGCGATCAGATTGCGCAATAGTCTTTTGCTTAGACTTCAGCCCAACAGCGGCGTTGACATCCGGGAACATCATCCGAAAGTGGTATGCGCGCGCTCACAACGGAAGTCGCACTTCCTGAAACGATATAGTCATGTTGTTATTACACTGACACATTTATTGCTATCGATTCGTCCTATGGAAAGACATTCATCATCTACTGAACATTCGAGATCTTGAAGCCACCCGGCACAAGCTTCTGAAAGACACCCGCAGGGTCATACTTCTTCGCCGCAGCCTTCATCTTCTTTACAGAAGCGGATCCATAGCTTGCGAGGGGATCTTGCGTGTTGTCCGCGTAGTTCAGGTAGAGATATGGGTTGTCGGCACCGATGCTCTCAGCATACTCGCGGATACCGTTGACGAGATCGGCGCCTGCGGCTTGGAAAAGCGCGTCTTGCTCAGCGCCTTGCCAAGAGATGTAGGGTTGGTATACTGTTGATACTGATTAGCGACCAGTCTTCACAGAACTTCGTGGTGAACTTACAACACAGCACCTGTTCACCAAAGCGCTCCAAGCCCAGCATGTTGCCGCCCTTGGACGCGCTCTGCCTCCAGTACGAAGGCGGAAGGGGCTGGTAGAGCACATAGATCTGCCAGTCACCCGTAGCCTTGGCCTTCAGGTTGGACAGCACATCCATGTAGATCTCATGGGCTTTGGTCATGACGCGGAGATCATTCGCGAAAGTCAGTGTGCCAAAGTATACGCTAGGTTTCGATCAGCATCTGTCAATGGGAATGGCGGCTAGCTTACCTGTGTGTAGTAGCGCCCGCGAGTTCCGCTGCCAGCGATGACATGTTCCTGATACCCGTGGAGTCCGAGATGTTGCCAGGAATCGCCAAAAACTCGTCATAGGCTGCGGGTCTCGATACTGGCTCAGCATAGTCGTACGCGTTCAGGATCAAATCGGCGCCCGCCGAGCTCTGATACACCGGCATGACGATAGCTGAGCCCTTCGGTTCCTTGTCAATGTTGTTGGAAAAGTTGATCAGAGCCTTGAAATGTTCTTGGATGGTCGACTCTGGGTAGATAACGAGACCACCCCACATGCCGGCGTAGTCGAAGGTGCCGAATTTGAAGCTAGTGACGATCCCGAAGTTGTTGTTGCCGCCTTTGAGGACAGCAAAGAGATCTGGATGCGAAGTCTTGGATGCGGTCACGATACGACCGTCAGCGAGAACAACCTCGAACTCGATGACGTTGTCGCAGACCAGACCCCGCCCCGGCGAGAAGTACGAGATTCCACCGCCGAGCGTAAGGCCACCGACGCCAACTGTGGACGAGCGCCCACCACTTGTCATCGCGTTCAGTGGCTCCAGGGTATCGTACACGTCGTTCCACGTTGCCGCAGGACCGACTTTGACCAAGGCCTTCTTAGCATCATACTCAACGGTGCTGAGATAGTGCAAGTCGAGTGTTACGCCGTTCTCGATATTGGAGGCTCCAATGTATGGAGTGTGTCCACCACTACGAATCGCAAACTTGCATGACTTCAGTCGACTAGCAGCTGTGAGGGTCTTGACAGCAAGGGCGACTTCTTTGGCGGTCTTGGGCTGGACGATGCAGTTGGGTGTGATAACCTGTTGCTTGACATCGAAGTAGGAATCTTCCCGCGTCTCATACGCGTCTTGACCGGGGTAGAGCAGCCGACTCTTTAGGGAGGTGAGTGCAAGAGCGGAGCACTGTAGATGTTAGCAGACGTTTCGGATAGAAAGGAACTAGGGAGCAGCCTCACGCAATAGTCAGCATGTGCGAATGGGACGACAGCCGCTGCCGCAAGTAAGGTAAGGGACAAGCGAGTCATGATGATAACCAGTCCAATAGGTGAAGAGATAACACAAGGAACACTCGATGACCGAAACCTTGACGCAGGCTATGGCACGCTTTTCTACTCGCTCATATCTCTCAACAGTTTGAGGGAATAACATCAACAAGGATGCGCAATTCCTGCTTATCAATGACTCGACATATGAGATGAAGCTGGATGCTCGAAGGATGCTAGAATTGTGTCTAGGACTGGACTCAATGTGGCGTTCGGCCTGTGCCGCGAAGGCTATACACCCGTCAGCAACGAAGCGGCAATGCTGTCGATTTGTTCGCTAAAAGGTGGCTTGCAGGGGTCAATGAACTCATGCTTCTCCATAGGTTCGAAATCACTTTACACACGGCTCGGCACAAGAAGTTAATTTGAGGATCATACGCGACCCTGAGGAGCGGACCGCGGAGAGTCGGAAACGAGGCACGGTTGCTTTAGCGATCATCAACAAACGGTTCGGAAACCTCGGTCGACCACACTGATGGATGCGATGCCAAAGGGATGGCTAAATCTATGAACGCCACATCCTTGGCATGCTTATGCTCACCCCAAAATTCCGCCAGACAGGAAGATATCTGAGCCATTATTGCCATGCACAGTCATGACTCCGATGCAGTGGAGTGGCACAGGTATACTGACCAAGTTCTTGGTCGGCGGTGCAGTACTCCAGGCCAATCCCTTGCTGCATGTGTGAGCCTCACTGCCTAAGCGATGCGGCGTATACAGTGACATTGCTTGCGCACTGTGACTGAACACAACAGTCAACAGCAGGATTTCATGTGACATGGGACATGGTTCCATGTTGAGTATGTCGGTTGATCAGAGCAAGAAATGACGGGTTGCGATAACCCAGATGATGGGGACGAGAACTTGAACTGAAATATAGACACACACCAGCTTCGCCGATTAGCAGGGACGCATACTTTCTCCACATATTTGCATCATGGACATGAACGAGCCCATTTTCCCGGCCCCGGCTGGATACGTTGTCGATGTCGATAACCCGCAAAGAACGGGCGAGGCTGCCAACTTCTGGATTGGCACCCTGGGCATGATCATCGCCGCCATCTTCATGGCTATACGCGTTTACACGAAGACGAGACTAGCAAAGAACTTTACACCAGATGACAGTAAGCTCTTCAGTTCTGGCTTAGATCGCCAAGGGCCGAGATCATCACATCTAGTTACTGACAACATTTATAGTAGCGCTGCTCATAGCTTGGGTGCGTTGCATCGCAGCTTGGAGAAGATAGCATGTTCGACAAATCGTGCTAACGATAAAACCTACAGTGCTTCTCCATCGCAATACAAGTTCCCATTCTCTGTGCGTTTACCATAAACCACTTCCTCTGTCCCCGATCTAACCACCCAGCAGTCCAATACGGCCGCGGCACACTCGGCGTCCACATCTGGGAACTGACTGGCCACCGCGTCAACTCCACCATGAACGTAGGCACCACCCATCGACTCCTCCCAGCAATCCCGACTAACCACTCAATAGTTGATCAGCGTAGCAAGTATAATCTACTGCCCCTTCCTCGCCAGCGCCAAACTCTCCCTCCTCTTCTTCTATCTCCGTCTATCCCACCTTCGCTGGTTCAAATCATGTGTCTACGCAAGCATGTTCCTCGTCGTCGGATACAACATCGCCCTTGTCTTCCCGCTCATCTTCGCCTGTACACCTTTCCGACGAAATTGGGATGTTACCATCACCGAGGGGAGCTGCATTGATAGGACACCTCTGTATATGGCGACGGCGGTGTTGAATATGGCTACGGATATCTTGTTGTTGGTTTTGCCCGTGCCGATGGTGGTTAGGTTGCAGATGCCGCGCGCGCAGAAGATGGGGTTGATTTGTATTTTTGGGGTGGGCTCGCTGTGAGTTGACGAGTATAGATCAAAGAACGGGAGAAAGAAAGCTGACAGGAGCGACAGGACGTGTATAACAAGCGGCGTCCGTCTCGCCCTTCTCTTCCCTATGCTGCAGACCATCGACCAAACATGGGCGATCGTCATGCCGGGAATCTGGATGTGAGTCCCATCCCAATCTACCTGCCCCATGCACCAAAGCAACATTTCCATAGCGACATCCACCCAATCTCGTCACCACCAAGTACCCCGACTAACATTCTGATAGCCTCATAGAAGCCAACCTCGTAATAATAACCGGCTGCCTCCCCACCATGCGCCTCTTCTTCCGCCACGTCGCCCCCCAACTCATCGGCGAATCTACGTTACGCAGTAGTCGAAATCGAAGTCGCGGTACCAAACAAAGCCGTAGTGCAGGACATGACGCGGGTGACTCGCAGCACCAATCCGAGCTCAAGACGATTGGATCGCGGACGAAGATGACAGCGCGGTATGAATGCGTAGAGGATGATGGTGTTAGTGTGGGGAGTGAGGAGAGGATGGGAGCAGGGTGGAGAGCCGATAGGGATTCCGAACGGGGTATTGTTGTGGAAGAAGATGGAGGTGGGGGGATTAGAAAGACGTCGAGTGTGGTTATTGAGAGTGAGGTTTGGGAGGGCGGGAAGGGGGAAGTACGGCAGAGTGTTACGCATGTGCGGTAGCCGAGATAGAACTGACGTAAAGAAGCTGTTCTTGTCGCATCAGATTCGTCTTATGTTCATTCGTGTTGGCTCATTACTGCAGCCATCTAAAAGCTGAACTTCATACCCCCATTCGCGCAAATTACACTACCCGTAGTCCACCCCGCCTCAGGCAAACACAACATCCCCACCACACCTCCAATCTCCTCGCTGTACCCCGGCCGTCCACCCGCACCCTGACTCGCCTCATAGATCCTCTCCGGATCGATTCCCTTCCTTGGCGCCGCAAGCGGCGTATTCTCGATGAACGGCTTGTTCTGAGCAATGAACGCATCGTCGTTGCTCCAGTACATATCCGTAGCAACAGGACCGGGGTTAATCGCATTAACCGTGCAGCGCTCCGCCAACTCCCTTGACCACGTCCTCGTCATGCTCTCCAGCGCCGCCTTTGTGCCACCGTAGATAGACTGGCCTTTGTATCCCAGGCTCGAACTCACAGAGCTGAGGTTAACGATACGACCCGATCGATCATTCGGCAGGTACTGTGTCGCCGCCTTCACCAGCAGCAGCGGTCCCCGCACATTGATATTGAACTGCCTAGCAAAGTCCTCGCAATCAACATTCTCGACGTAGTTGTTTCCAGCGACGCCCGCGTTGTTGATGATGATGTCGAGTTGGAACTTGCCCGTCTTGGGGTGCTGGAAGTTGTTTTTGGTAACTTCGACGAGGTGGGCGGGGCCGTTTTCTGAGCCCATGCTTGCTTGTACGCTGATGGCTTTTATACCGTATTCGGCGGAGAGTTCGGAGGCGAGGGAGGAGGCGGTTTCAGAGGAGGAGTCGGAGGTGTAGTTTATTACTACGTTGCAGCCTTTGCTGGCGAGGTTGCGGGCGATTTCTACGCCGATGCCTGGGGGTGTTAGAATTGGATGGAGTCTGGGTATGTGGTTGGAATACCTCGAGATGCTCCGGTGATGATGGCATTTCGTCCCTCCAGCACGCGCTGGCCTGAACCACCTGCCAGGTTTGTGGAGGCGGTTCGGGTGTGAGTCGGTCTTGAAGCCATTTTGATGCGTGTAAATATTATCCGTCTGTGTTTCACTGGCTCGGGGGGTTGTTACGCGTGTTATCGTCTACTTGGCTTGTCGATGGCGGGGTTTTATACACGATGCGGGGTTGTGGAGACAGCTAAATGAGGCAAGTACTCGGTGGTTCCGCCGCCTCGTCGTGAACCCTTCGCTCGGACATTTACCGACCATCGTGAGAAGAGCTGCAGTGCAAACCACCGATGGCACCTGACTCGCATGCCGCCTTGGTGTTCTGCTCGAGACGAGTTGATGGCATTGTCCCGATGTCGATGATCTTCAGGGTCTGAGCTAACCCAGAAGATGCCTGTTGAGATGCAGAACCCGCTAAGAGCTGGCGCGGAGCTGATTCATGCTGTCATGGACGACGTGTTAGCCATGGCCAATACCCAACACCCAGTCGAGAAGGGATCGTTCCTGCGTGAATCTTTACAGGGCGCCTCGTCCCTGTGCTGTGGAAACATCCGAGTTCTCACCGGACACGCTTGAAGTTGCGCAAGCTCGTCACCGCCAAGGCTCCGAGCGCCCCTCCGCCGATGTCGCTTTGGGGAAAAGTTAGCATTAGCAGAGCTAGTGCGCGATAGCTGTGGGCATGGGAGCGCTAAAGCAGCAGGATAGTCCAAGATAATCGCTCCACACTGCGTAGATTGAGGGAAGCCCTGACGAACGGCGGATTGTTCTCGCCGTTGCAGAATAAAGTTGAGGGCGGTGAGTGCACCGTCGAATCGGAGCCACGTAGGCGCCAACCCCGCGACGTTGCTGCATACGCCAGCAAAAAACATAAAGCACACCATCCGCTACCACTCTTCCTCCTACATCCCACCTTCCTCCCTCACCCTCTTCCCCTCCCCTCTACCACATCCTACCCATCCCCCCAATTGTCACAGTTGTCCGCATCGGACAATCACATCACAATGGTACACTCTTCAGTACTCGGTTTCCCCCGCATGGGTGCGGACCGTGAGCTCAAGAAGGCCAACGAGGCCTACTGGGCGGACAAGCTCTCGCGCGATGACCTGATCAAGGAGGGCAAGCGTCTGCGGTTGGAGCACTGGAAGATCCAGAAGGACGCCGGCGTGGATGTCATCCCCAGCAACGACTTCGCCTTCTACGACCACCTCCTCGACCACATCCAGCTCTTCAACGTAAGCACACGTCATCCAATCCCCGCTGCAGTCGACTAACAGGACTAGGCTATCCCAGAGCGCTACTCCAAGCACTCGCTGCACAAGCTCGATGAGTACTTCGCCATGGGCCGTGGCCACCAGAAGGACGGTGTCGACGTCCCCTCGCTGGTAAGTCCCGAAAGTTCGGGAGTTATCAACACCATCTAACCCCACTATAGGAGATGGTCAAGTGGTTCGACTCAAACTACCACTACGTCAAGCCCACCCTCCAAGACAACCAGACCTTCACCCTCGCCGAGAACCCCAAGCCCGTCGCTGAGTTCCTCGAGGCCAAGGAGGCTGGCATCACCACCCGCCCCGTCCTCATCGGACCTGTCTCCTTCCTCGCTCTCGGCAAGGCCGACCGTGGTCAGTCCGTCGACCCCATCACCCTTCTCGAGAAGCTTCTGCCCGTATACGTTGAGCTCCTCCAGAAGCTGAAGGAGGCTGGTGCCGAGTACGTCCAGATTGACGAGCCTGTCCTCGTCTACGACCTCCCCCAGAAGGTCAAGGATGCCTTCAAGCCCGCATACGAGAAGCTCGTCGGCAGCGGTCTGCCCAAGCTTGTCCTCGCCACCTACTTCGGTGACATCGTCCACAACTTCGAGGTCTTCCCCAGCCTACAGAGTGTTGCTGGTATCCACATCGACCTTGTCAGGAACCCTGAGCAGCTCGAGAGCGTCATCGGCAAGCTTGGCTCCAACCAGGTTCTGTCCGTCGGTGTCGTCGACGGCCGTAACATCTGGAAGACGAACTTCAAGAACGCCATCGAGATTGTTGAGACTGCTGTCCAGAAGCTCGGCAAGGACCGTGTCCTCGTTGCCACCTCCAGCTCCCTTCTTCACACTCCCCACTCTCTCGACAGCGAGAAGAAGCTGCCCGAGGAGGTCAAGGACTGGTTCTCCTTCGCTTGCCAGAAGGTCTCCGAGGTCGTTGTCATCGCCAAGGCTGTCAACGATGGCCCAGCATCCGTCCGTGAGGCTCTCGAGGCCAACGCCAAGTCGATGCAGGCTCGTGCCTCATCTGAGCGCACCAACAACAAGGCTGTCAAGGACCGCCAGGCCAGTGTCACCCCTGAGCAGCACGAGCGCAAGTCTGGCTTCCCCGAGCGTTACGCTCAGCAGAAGAAGCACCTTAACCTCCCCATGTTCCCCACCACCACCATCGGATCTTTCCCCCAGACCAAGGAGATTCGCATCTCGCGTAACAAGTTCACCAAGGGTGAGATCACACCCGAGGAGTACGAGAAGTTCATCGAGAAGGAGATTGAGGAAGTCGTCAAGATCCAGGACGAGCTTGGCCTTGACGTCTACGTCCACGGTGAGCCCGAGCGTAACGACATGGTGCAGTACTTCGGTGAGCGCCTTGACGGTTATGCCTTCACCACCAAGGGTTGGGTCCAGTCCTACGGATCCCGCTGCGTCCGTCCCCCGATCATCGTCGGTGACATCTCGCGCCCTGCTCCCATGACCGTCAAGGAGTCCAAGTACGCCGCCTCCATCTCCAAGAAGCCCATGAAGGGTATGCTTACTGGACCCATCACCTGCCTCCGATGGTCCTTCCCCCGTGACGATGTCCACCAGTCTGTCCAGGCCCAGCAACTTGCTCTCGCCCTCCGCGATGAGGTTGTTGACCTCGAGTCTGCTGGCATCTACGTCATCCAAGTCGACGAGCCCGCTCTTCGTGAGGGTCTTCCTCTCCGTGCCGGCACTGAGCGCGAGAAGTACCTCTCATGGGCTGTCGACTCCTTCAAGCTCGCCTGCGCTGGTGTCCAGGACTCTACCCAGATCCACTCCCACTTCTGCTACTCCGAGTTCCAGGACTTCTTCCACGCCATTGCCGCGCTCGATGCTGATGTCCTCTCCATCGAGAACAGCAAGAGCGACGCCAAGCTCCTCAAGGTCTTTGAGGACAAGGCCTACCCCCGCCACATTGGCCCTGGTGTCTACGACATCCACTCCCCTCGTATCCCCTCCGAGCAGGAGATCAAGGACCGTCTCGCCGAGATGCTCACCTACCTCAAGCCTGAGCAGCTCTGGGTCAACCCCGACTGCGGTCTCAAGACCCGCCAGTGGAAGGAGACCAAGGCAGCGCTTGTCAACCTTGTCAACGCAGCCAAGTTCTACCGCGAGAAGTACTCTTCTTAGGCTCTTTGCTATTCAGCATATCCTCTTTGATCTCGTTTCATCAACGAGGTCAGTTCAAGCAGCATATCAACATGCCGCTTTGTAATGTGTGTAATGACTAGTTATGATACCCAAAAGTTCAACCTGCATCATGGGTCGTTTGGCGGTGCAAAAAGGATTGAAGAAGAGGTGTGTATGGACGCATCTCAACATCGGCGTTCATCACAAGCAGCGAATGGGCTGGCTTTGGCGTTATGATATTTCTGGGGACTATGTGTGCGACGATTGTCGCAGGGAGATAAGATAGCATGGAACGGAGCAAGAGCTCTGTCGATGTAGAGTAGACGATCTCATCTTGATCTTGGATGAGCTGAATGGAGATATGTCAGTGTCGCTCTATAAACAGGTCTCCACGCGTGATGAATGAATTGTCTACATGTATGATGATGGTCTTACTGCTCCCTGCTGCTAGCTCGGGTATATAATCTTTTCTCTCAACCTCTGCTTCTTCCTATTAGAAACTCCATCTGAGGCCTTCGCGCACTATGTTCACGATGACTTCCGCGGATCATCGCCTTCTTGTTTCATTGCGCCATTTGTCATGCGAAGTATATGCGATAGATGATCACTCGTTGTTAGTGAAAGCGGTGGTCTGGTTTTGCGATGTTGCTCCTCGTGGTATAGCATGGGCTAGGTGAAGAGGTACCAAAAACATTGCTTTCGCCGTTGTGTGATGGGAGGTTTGAGGTATTGATCCGAGCTACGAGGGACTGCTTCTATCTCTACGTCGATTTCAGCTTAGGTAGTGTCTGAGAAACAGCAAGAAGAGATGTAAAGACGACGAAGCTCCTATGTACTCTTGCTGTTTTTACACCGCTGTGTGCACAATATCTGCGTACCTAATTATAATTCATTGTTTCTATTCATATTCTATAACACTGCGATGACGTACATGATGCCTTCTGGAAATGGCGCGGTGAGCGGCTTGCCCCCGCCTATAATACTGACAGCATGTGCATTAACAGACACGTCCTATTGAGAAGCGGCGGAAACGATAACTGCTTTAGTGAAAGTACTGGTGATTCATCGCAAGCACAATGCCGCTGCATGATTTCTGTATATGATCGCACTGCAGATAAAGATTCCAAGCACCTTCGGCGAAGATACCTATTAAGCTTAGGTACAGTAGTATGTCGACGCGTCCCTAGCACACGAAAACCTTCTCGACGACTAACTTGCACTTCGAACCTCATTTAATCGTCTTATGGGTCATCGCAGTACTATTGGATGAAATTAAAACTAGGATATTCTGGATCGCATATATACAATGGACGTATATCGGCCGTGCGACTTATAAGTGAGTATATAATAGCGACTGCTGCGCGTCTCGGCCGGCTTCCAAAGTTCTCTCGACCACCAAAGGCCCGAATTGTCAATAGATCTCAGCTGATGTGTCGTATATCTGAAACAAAAAAGCGGATGGGAAGGTTTACGCGTGGAAGGCGGCAGGCAACCTTGGAAGGTGGGGGGCTGCGCGCGTTCGTGCTGACGATGATGCTGTCATACCACCGACCTTCTACCAACCTCCTCTCTTCCATCTCAACTCCGGATGATCTTGTACGCCGCGCAACAAAATCGCGATCGCGACGGTTTCTCCGACGACGGAATCTCTGTAAAAAAGAATTCCCTCCAGGACGGCTCATAATCGGACGTCGTTAACAGGCTATATCTTCACATGCCATGATGCGCGCAAGCCACAAAGCCGTTGCCCCGAACGACCCTGTTTACTAACCAATGCTATCCACCTTGGCGTGGGAAAATCAGGGCAAATCAGGCCCAGACGCGTTCGGAACGGCTCCCGATCGTGGATTTAGACACTCATTGGACCGATGGACGCCTTCCACCGAAATACAGGCGCTAGAATAGCGCGTTGCGCAACTTGGTCGATGGCTTTCGGCCAGGGTCGAGGGCGTTGCGGGCTGGGCCTCTGTTGACAGACCAGCCACCTCGCGGTCCCGTGCATGAACCGCAGATCTGAGCCCACCACCCGACCTGTATCTGCACATCTCCAACTCCACCCGTATTGTCGCTTGCGTCGTACTATCTGTCCCGCAATTCCCAAGTGTCGTGGTTCATGGGACGTCATCTCCAGCATTCGAGGTGAAGGTCCTCGCGCATCATCCCACCACTATGTCGACATCACTAAGGCTGCCTATCGAACTTCGGATGCAATGGCTACCACTCCTGTCGACTTCGCTACTGCTGTCTGCCGTCGCAGCCCAGATGCCATACAACCCGACACGCCTCCTCCAAAACAATGATACCCTCTACGTCTTCCGCCCGTCGTCGCAATCGTCCACGCAATTCGCACTGAGCACCATCGATCTATCGTCCCAGGTCAAAGCGTCGAACCTGCCCTACAACACACTGTACGCAACGCTGCCCTTCCTCAACGACAATGCCCCGCGCGCCTTCACCCCGGTTCTCGACCACGACGGCAACCTGACTGTATACACTGGCGACTGCACTCTGGGTGCGAGTGGTGGAGAGTTGTGGAGCTTTGTACCGGATACCTCAGAGAATGTCGTCAAGGGCAGTTGGAGCAAGCAGGATGTTTCCGTGGTCGACAGTTCGCATACGTTCATCATGGGCGCGAACTACCTCAGCGGCGGTATGACATTCTCGTCTATTGTCGACGGAAAGGCTGCGAATACTGGCGCATACTTCTTCGGTGGCATGTGCCCTGATCAGAACGAGACTGCGAGCGACTGGCAATCTTCGGCCAACTACTCAAACTTCATGGTCACCCTACAACCATCGGAGGATACGAGCAAGCCACTCAATTACGACATCGATGTCTCCTCCAGCCGTGGACCACCGATACCAGAAGCTGGGTTCACCATCACTGGTCTTTCGCCTACATACTCCGATCGAAGCGATGGCACGCAGATACAACAGCAAAACTTCGTCCTCATCGGAGGCCATACCAGTGCTGCCTTCATCAACATGTCGCAGATAGCCCTCTTCTCCCTTCCGGAACAGGGCTGGACCTTCATCGGCGTCGACCAACCCGACACTTCTCGTACAGACCTAGCTATCCGAACAGACGTCACCTCGATCGATCCTCGTTCCGGTCATACCGCTGTGCTGAGTCCGGATGGCCAGCAGATCATTGTAGTCGGAGGTTGGGTGGGCGACATCAACACACCGGCAGACCCCCAGTTCGCCATACTGAGTGTCGCAGATGGTTATGGTGGTACTGGTGACTGGCAGTGGGTAGTTCCATCTACTACTGGTACCGGACTGCCGAATGACGGTGGTCTATATGGTCATGGCGCGGCCATGCTCCCAGGAGGTGTACTGATGATTACCGGAGGCTATTCTATTTCATCATCCGGTACACAGCGAAGAGAGGTTGTGCCAGCAGCAAACACGCAAACATACTTCCTCAACGTTACCTCGAATACCTGGATCTCGGATTACACTCCCCCGGTCAAAGAGTCGCCATCAGAGTCTGCCAGTAGCGGGCTGTTGTCTACGACTGGACAAAAGGCTGGCTTGGGTGTCGGTGTTGGTATCGGTTTGGCTGCGATATGTGGAGTGTTCGCGCTCTACATGTGGTATGCACGGCGTTTGAAGAAGCGAAGGGAGTTCCGTGAAAAGCAACTGCAGGAGATTTCCTACACTACTCACAGATACAATGCCGAAGACTACCCTCAAAGCTTCGATGGCCGCGGCGGGAACTCGGATGCTCTGGACTATATTACCGATCAGAACGGGCCTTACTACTTCCCAGCCGGTACACAGGGTGGACAAGGATGGAAGGCCACCAACCGCGGCGATGTGGAGAGAACTGGACTACTGGTCGAGATCCCAAGTCCAACGCGTGGACTGCGACGCAACTTGAGCGGTAGACCTCAATACGCCATGGGCACGCCCCGAGGTCCAGGAAGCATACATCCTATCGATGAGTTGGAGGAGGAGCCTGATGAGGAGTCTGCGCACGACAACAATACACCGGGCAGGCATCAGGAGATGGCAGAGACACGACAAAGATCTGGGTCGGCCATACTTGATAACGCTCCAGTTCTGGACCCATTTACGGAGTCCCCTGGACGTAAAAGAAACACTCTTCATTCAGCGTCTGCGTCGCCTCAACACCAGAGTTATGAGGTTAATACCAATTCAGCTGGAAGGCTGTCCCCTGATAAGTCTACTTCGGAGCGTACAAGCTCGAACCTCAGCGAGAGGAGTACGCTGTCATGGACTTCATCTAATGGCGGCGTTGGGCGCAGTGGATCTATGCGTTCAGGTCCTATGTTGAACACAGCCATGCGTGCCAACCCATTCAAAACGCCTGATACAAGTCCCACTCATGACAAGCCTGGCCGACACTCACCAGAAGACCCGCGAACGCAGTCCTTCAGTAGTCTGCAAGGAGAGCAGGATGTCGACTCATTCCGCACCGCACAATCGTCATTCTCTCGTCTACAAGCAGAAGGCGAGGTACTACTCGGCGGAAACCCAGAGCGATCAAGACCCGACACCAGCTCATCCGGTTCAACCACACACCGCGACTCAGACCGCAGCAACAGTCGCGCAGCCACAGCCACACCAGCAACATCCTTCGCACTAGACCTATCATCCGCCCCTCGTCCCGCAACCAGAGAGCGCAGAATGAGCTGGCTAGGCAGCGTCCGCAGAGTACTAACACGCTCCGTCTCAAGCGCCGAACGCACGCGCTCCCTCACAACAGCACCAACATACCACGAGCCCTACAGAGACGATCCCACCTCCCCCGTTGACCCCTCTCCCCGCTCCATCAACAGGAAATCCCTGCCTGCTCCCGCGACTACAAATTCGACACCCCAACGCGCCGCCTCCGACGCAAGCTTCTGGCGCAACCGCCGCGGCAAGCAAGACTGGCTCGAAGAAGAACAAGACCCCGCCTGGCGCCGCACCGCAGGCGATGACTGGGGCGCCCCCGAAGACATTGCCATCTTGGAGCGTGAACGCGCACGTCAAGAGTGGCGCGAACGCGGTAGCAATCTCCTCGTCACCATCAACAGTGAGGAGAGGTTACCTACCCCACGTACACCCATATCCCCAGACCAGCTAGGCGTCCCACCATCACACGATAGAGGAGATGACAGAGAACGTCCCTGCACCCCCGCCAGCGAAGCAGACTGGGATGTCGAAGCCGCAGTCGAGCGCCGCGTTGTACAGGTCATGTTCACAGTTCCAAAGAGTAAACTCAGAGTCGTTAACGCGGATATCGATGGCGCGAGCATGTTGAGTGATGTTCCTCCACGGGATGTTGGGGATGATAATGGGAATGGGAATGGGAAGGAGTCGCCGACGAGGGTGAAGGATCTGGCGGGCAGGTTTGAACAGATGAGTGGGAGTAGAGCGGGTAGTCCTAGGATGTCGCCGAGGCCGAGCCCGTCGAATTCTATTAAGAGTTTGAAGGTTAGGGGGAAGGCGAGTCAGAGTAGTTTGGCGAGGCAGACGAGTATTAGGAGCGCAAGACTAGGCAGCGGGGCGAACCCGAGCCCGCTGGGCAAAGGGAAGGAGAGGCAAGAAGAGTAGAGACGAAGACGGCACCTTTCGGTTGTACGATTTCTTTTTTATTGATCTAGGGATAGCGATTGGCGTTTCAGGATCGATAGATATCCTCGATGTTTGTATTTACGTAGTAGCACGATTTAGTCTTGATGGATGACGTGCTCCACGGTCGTTTTTAGACGGAGATGAAGACGAAGCGATGTAGTTAGGATGTAGAAATGACCTCACATTTTACTCCTAGCCTTGCCGTTGCACGTTGAACACCTTACCGTCACCTTGACCTCTATTCAAATCATGCCGTCTGAGAGATGCTAGATTCTCTGGCTAAGAATGTAAGAGACTTCAAGGTACCTCCCGTCGAACCGTCTGTCAGTGAGTGGACGGGCCAGCGGGTGTGACATCGCAAGCGCGGTGGGTGACAGTGTGTCGATGAAGACCCTTTGTTCGTTCGTTCGGTTGATACGGATAGTGATGGGGATTGTGGATCTGGTGTTACCTGTCCAGCATCATCAAAGCCTGTCCTCTAAAGTTGGGGGTTTCGTGTTACATGTCAACCGTCGTTGGCTCTATACGATTTCGCACAATATAAAGGACTTGTGGGGTACGTAGCGCCTGTACTCATACCCATGTGTTCTCGAATGCTCGTACGCGAGGAGGCGGGAGATATAGGGATGGCGAATGAAAGTCTTTGTTCAAGACATGCGGTAGCTCGACCAACCTTTTGCTATCGGCGAAGAATTCTGGCTGGCTTGATGGCGGCAGGTATGGGTTGCTGGCATGTGCCCTTGCGGAAGAGCAGGCGGATGAGTGTGCAATCCCACCATGCACCCAATACAGAAGTTGAACAAGAGGAGCGACGCCGAATTGATCTCTCGAGCAGCTGGATTCCATGACGATGACGAAAGTGGGACGGATACCTCGGCCACAGCATGCAGATCGACTTACCAATCTTACTTCGACTGGTGCTACCGTTCCAGTACAGACTGGATACTATGGTATCTCGTCGGCGATACATCGAAACAAGAAGACCAAAAAACAGACAATACCACAAAGCCACCTTGCCGCGTCGACTCCGCCATTGGACTTGATCTGCTGAATCAAGAGAATGGACAACTGTGCCGTAACGCGGCGTCGATACCACCCACCGCAATCGACCTTACGTTTCGTTTTGAAGATGGTCAACTCGCCAAAACACTGGAATACCGTACGTTCGCAAGATGGGAGCACGTCAGCACACTGCTAGGCCAGCTGAGCGAAGACGGCATCATCGTCCACACGCTCTGGGACGTTGACGAAGACATGCCGATCAGCAGTGGTGACTGGGATGCTAGGATTCATCCGGGAAGTGTGATAGATGCGTGGTGTTTCAACGGCGAAGAGAGTTGTGATTTGGATAGAGATAGTAGCGAGGGCGAGGACGAGGTCGAAGGGGTGAGAGGTCAGAAAGAGCATGAGAATTGGTGGTTTGCGAGATGGAGGGGAAGAGTAGAGAGAGAAAATGTGAAGAGGGAGGGGGTGATTGAGGGATTTTCGTGGTTCATGATGGTGATTTGGTGTATGACCATCGTCGCTGGTATAGTGGTTTTTAGTCTAGTATGTTAGGTGAAAAGTCATCGCAGGAATCACGTACACGGTGATGTGAACCGTAGGAGAGTGTTTAGGAAGGAAGGCGCAAACCGGCTGCTCAGACAGTGGCCAAATGGGGGCGCTTCACGCTAGCACCAATCTGGACATAGCCCCACTCCAGGGCTAAGTTAAATCACGCGTCGAGCTCCAGAACACCACCCAGCCTCGAACACCTCCCTCATTGATTCGAGCATCGCGTTGCTTTTCGGGCTTGATTACACGATACTACGCACAATACGACACGATGACGAAAGCGAGCGCTCTCAGCGGCGTCTGTGTCATCATGCGGTTCGCGCCTCTCACGCGCCGTGACCCTTCCCCACGCGACCAGTATGCTACACCTCTACCTCGCGAAAGCACACGTTCTACCTGGCGTTATCGCGACCCTGTGTAGAGTAAGATTGGCATTGATGGAAGCGACAATGCATCCTCGATGTGTGCTGAAGCGTCTCGGTGGGCAGTAGATTCCCAGCACCACTATATTTTCCATTCACCCGTTACTAACCCCTTGCAATTGTCCGTGCATTTGCGTTTAATCGAAAGAAGAAGAAAAAAACACTGGGCGACCTCACTAATTGTATACACAATGGCTTACAGGTTCATACGACCGGATCTTCCTGCTTAACATCAAATCACAACCACTCAAGTTAAATCACCCACAACATCCGAGTATGGCTCCAGTTGTACATGAGATCGATCCAGACGCGGATACAGTCATAATCTTACGATCACCGGGTGATGGTGAATACTTCGCTTGGTGGGATGATTCATCGTTCGACAACCTTGACATACTTGATCAACTCCCTTTCAGCATGAAAGAATGGGACACAAAGATGTCGCTCTCGGACGATATCGAAGTTCACCAGTCACCTGCGAGGGCGTTCATCACGAAGGAGTCGGATTGGGTAATCCTTAATGTTCCTGAGGGATCTGTCCTTTATCTTGTCTCGTCACGCCACCTCAAACTGGCGTCACCGGTCTTCAAAGCAGCGCTCTCACCTCGTACCTGGAGTGAGGGATGCAAGCAGGCCGACAGTCGTTACCATATCACAGCAGACGATTGGGAGGAGGAAGCATTCCTCCTCTTCATGAACATGCTACACTTGCGCAGCCCTCAGATCCCGAAGTCTGTGAGCCTCGAACTAATGGCGAAGCTGGGAATCCTCATCGACTATTACAACTGCGCCAGTGCGGTGGAATTCTTCACCTCGGTCTGGATGAACAAAATCTATGGTGATAAAATGGAGGGTGAATACTGCCGCGAGTCGATACTGCTGCTTTGGGTTTTCCATCTCTTCGGGAGCAAAGATTGTGTCGCTCTCCTTGTTGAGCTAGTGACCTTTTATTGCAACGAGAGCAAACTACGCACCTTGGGACTTCCCATACCCCAATCTTTGTCAGGTAAGTTAGCGATGTTGCTCTGAGACACTTGTAGTATTCTAACTCGCGGTAGATGAGATCGAACATCGGCGACATGAGCTTATCAACAAGAAGCTGTCATATCTGCATTATAAACTGACAATGAACCCCAAGCCGAATGAACACCTGCCAGATAGATTGCGGGAGACACTGAGGCGAACCATCGGTGGCCAAAGACGTTCAACCGGATATCCCTACCTTGAGGTCACTGTGGTGGCACTCGAAAGGGTCCTTCTTGACTACTCTCAGGAGCAAGTGGAGGCTATACTCGAACTCGAAGCCACTCGTATCGAGTGGTTCCGCGCAAACGGCTTCGAGCTCTGCTGGAACAATCACGAGCTGAGCTATGAGTAGAGGACACTGAGAATCAGGTACGAGGATGCTATGCGTGTCGCGGAGCTTGGGGAACAAAGCTATTTCTCACACATGTGGCTTATCGGCAGCATACACATCGGTACAATGTGCTGGAGGCTGTAGAATGGCAAGTCTCTGGAAGTAACGATGGAGTCAATGAAAGGCAACGACTGATATCTTGATATATGTCCAAGGGAGTTCGGTCCTTACCGGCGGGCCGTTCGCAAGATTAGTCTGGTGTTTATCCGCCCGATAATTGCGACGATCTCAGTATATTATACTTGCGACTTCTCTCATTTGCGACTTCTCTCAGCTACGGTTCCTTCCAGGATGCAGGTGGCGGCGAAAATCATAGAAACCCAGATTGCTCGCAATTATCAAACGATCTAGGAAGATCTCGAACGCAGGTGACATGCTCTAAATACCAATACTACATTGTTACCGGAAGGTGCTCGTATGTGCCTTGCATGAACTGTGGCCGAGGCAGTGGTCCGGTTATAACGCCAACCCAAGTGGGCGGCCCTAGCCCGGTGCTAACGAGCGCGCACAGAACAGGATCCACACGTCACAACCTGTCACAACCACCCATGTGGGGTCATCGGTCATGTTATCGCAACGCCACGGCCAAAACAAGAAGGAGGTTATCCGGCACACAAGCCTTGTCAAGAGCCCCAGTCCGAGGCTTGTCTTTCTTAGCCCCTTGCTTGGACACTGTCGGTTCCATTCAACGCATCGCATATGCGCACCAAGACATGAGCGACAATCGCAATCTAAACTCCATGGGGTAGGTCGGTAATAACACGACTATCATGCAGGGACTGAGGTCGACCGTGGTTGCGGTATAAAACTACAATGCAGTCCGCTGTTCGTTGTCTCTTCATCCGCATTCGCTTCGGACTACCTTCGCTCAAGGAAACCGGTTGTGGCAAAGATGGCTCCTGTGCTTTCATTCATCGTTGGCTCGCTGTTGGCTATTAGGGCTTTCGCCGAGCCGTTTGAGAAGCTCTTCGAAGTTCCAGAGGGTGGGTTGTATGCCGTGACAAGTTTGGATCTGTGCTAACGATTAACAGGATGGAAGCTTCAAGGCCCAGCATCTGATGCACACACGCTCAAGCTCCAGATCGCGCTCACGCAAGGCGATACCGCGGGCTTTGAGCAGACCGTCATGGACATCTCCACACCCTCAAACCCAAAGTACGGCCAGCATTACGAGTCGCACGAGGAGATGAAGCGCATGCTTATGCCCAGCGAGGAGACCGTTTCGTCCGTCTCTTCGTGGCTCAAGTCTGCCGGTATCGAGAAGTTCGAGACCGATGCCGACTGGGTGACCTTCAGGACCACTGTCGGTGTTGCCAACGAGCTCCTCGGAACGAAGTTCTCTTGGTTCGTTAGCGAGGAGAGCACACCCCGCAAGGTTCTCCGCACCCTTGAGTACTCCGTGCCCGACGAGATTGCCGACCACATCAACCTCGTCCAGCCGACTACTCGCTTCGCTGCCATCCGCGCGAATCACGAGACTGAGCGTGAGATCTTCGGTATCCAGCTCGCTTCTTCTCCCAACATCACTGTCAACTGTGATGCTTCCATCACTCCCCAGTGCCTGAAGCAGCTCTACAAGATCGACTACACTCCCGACCCCAAGAGTGGCAGCAAGGCAGCTTTCGCATCCTACCTCGAGGAGTACGCTCGCTACAGCGACCTCGCCCTCTTCGAGAAGAACATCCTCCCCGAGGCTGTTGGCCAGAACTTCTCCGTCGTCCAGTTCAACGGTGGTCTGAACGACCAGAACTCCAGCGACGACAGTGGCGAGGCCAACTTGGACTTGCAGTACATGCTCGGTCTTGCTCAGCCCCTGCCCGTCACCGAGTACAGCACCGGCGGCCGTGGCCCATGGGTCGCTGATCTCGACCAGCCCGATGAGGCTGACAGCGCCAACGAGCCCTACCTCGAGTTCCTCCAGAGCGTGCTCAAGCTCAAGCAGAAGGACCTTCCCCAGGTCATCTCCACCTCCTACGGCGAGAACGAGCAAAGTGTGCCCAAGTCTTACGCTCTCAGCGTTTGCAACCTCTTCGCTCAGCTCGGTAGCCGCGGTGTCTCCGTCATCTTCTCCTCTGGTGACTCTGGTACCGGCTCTGCCTGCCTTTCCAACGACGGCAAGAACACGACCAAATTCCAGCCCCAGGTAAGTTCTGAATGTACGAAATGCATATGAGACATATACTGACTTCGCACCTCTCAGTATCCCGCAGCATGCCCATTCGTCACCTCCGTTGGCTCAACCCGCTACCTCAATGAGACCGCTACTTTCTTCTCCTCCGGTGGTTTCTCCGACTACTGGAAGCGTCCCTCGTACCAGGACGATGCCGTAAAGGCTTACTTCCACCAGCTCGGCCAGAAGAACAAGCCCTACTTTAACCGCCACGGACGTGGATTCCCCGACGTCAGCGCTCAGGGCTTTGGCTACCGCGTCTACGACAAGGGCTCTCTCAAGGGCTACCAAGGAACTTCCTGCTCCGCCCCCGCATTCGGTGGCATCGTCGCTCTCCTCAACGATGCTCGCCTTCGCGCCAAGAAGCCCGCTCTTGGTTTCCTGAACCCCCTGCTGTACTCCAACCCCGATGCGCTTAACGACATCGTCCTCGGTGGTAGCACTGGATGCGATGGCCATGCCCGCTTCAACGGCAAGCCCAACGGCAGCCCGGTTATTCCGTATGCTAGCTGGAACGCTACTGCGGGATGGGACCCGGTCTCTGGTCTCGGCACACCGAACTTCCCGAAGCTGCTCAAGGCTGCTATGCCGGCTAGGTATAAGGCTTAGACGGGCGGAGGATATGTCTTGATGAATGTGCGATAGAAACAGATTTGGATAAGCTATAATTGAAGCATTGAAGAACAGCTGCTTTGACCAATCTTGAAGACCGGAGTGATGGACTGGTAATGTGAGCTCCTCGCCCTGTCATGAAGAGCATCGACAAAGTCTTCTATGCAGGGTCTCAACTGACCCCAATTCCGTTGCTATTCTATGACGCATCTTCAGATCTGCACGACCGTTCGTTCATTGTATCGGTGTTCTCGTAGAGGCATGCTGCACGCGTAAAGCTGGAGAGGGCGGGTATGGTTACATAAGCGGGGCACGAGCCATCTCAGCCGCTGGATGACGTAGAAGCTTCGAGAAACATCGCGAAGCTTCACGCGTCTTCCTGACAAACCTCGAAGCATCACCAATCGTCGCGCGTCGTCCACACTGTTCCAGCATCGTCCTCTATCTTACGGAATCTGCATTGCTCATCAACGCGCACGCAATCGGCTGCTGCCTGCACGACGCCTCCACAATGGCTATAAATCCATATCTCCCTGCTCTCCAAGAGCCCATCATCAATTCGAAAGACAAATACATCTACAGACCTACGATCTACAGCTACTCTTGAGCCTCATCACTCTACTACAATATTTTTCTCATCGACCAACAAACTTCACTCCTCGAACCAAGCACACCAGCAATGGCGTTCATCCTCACTCCACGCATGGCACCCGCCTATGAGGCACAGCAGTGCAACCCCTTCGGCTTCTGCGCTCCAGTAGCACGACCCACACACGGCTACCGTGTCTCTCGTCCTCAGCCTCGCCGCCCACAATACTCGCCCTACAACAACTTCTTCAGCCAGGTCGATGAACTCCTGAGCGAGATCGACCGCGAAGCTCAACGCGAGGCACAGCGCAAGGCCCAGATCGAGGCCCACCGAGAGGCACTACGCGAAGCTTACCGCCAGCGGCAACTACAGCGCAAGCGCGCACTTCGAGCCGACTTCCAAGTCAACCAGGTCGAGCAGGGGTGGCAGGTGGATGGAGACATCCAGGGCTTCGAGCAAGACAACATCAACATTGAGATCATCGATGAGCACACACTGAAGATCGCTGGTAACACCCAGTGGCAGTCGGAGAAGTCGCAATCTCAGCCACAGCTACCTCAGATCGAAGCCCAGCCTACACCTGCCGCCAGCATTGAGCAGCCCACCGCTACACAGTCGGAGCCGGAAGTTGAGACCACCACTGAGACGGAGGCACCTACTACTCGCGCCGCTACACCCGACAGCGATACCTCATCGCACAAGTCATACCAGCCCACCGTCGAAGACGACTTCGAAGACCTCGCCGCTGACTTCCCATCCTCTCGACCATCATCTCCCACCGAGCCACGCGAACCCAAGGGCAAGGAGAAGGCCGTCGATGAGCCTAAGAACACCGAGACCGCTGTGGTAACCCAGCCACAACCCGAGGTACCAGTCCAGCAACCCCAACAACAATCTCAGGAGCAGCCCCAACAACAAGAACGCGTCCACGGATCTTTTGAGCGCACTTTCAGGTTCCCTGAACGCATAGATGTCGCCAATGTGAGCGCTAGCTTCAAGGATGGTGCGCTCAAGGTGACTGTTCCTAGGGCGCAGGTGATGCAGGTTAGGAGGATTGCTATCTTATAAGTGGAGGTTGGATTATGAGTGGGGCGGAGTAATGGCAGACAAGAGCATGAATGCAAGAGATGAAGTCATGCATAGCACATGCATGGACTGGAACAGGAATGGTTTTGTAAGATATTTGCACACGGTGCTTAGACATCGGTTATGAATCAGTGATTGTTTAATTCAAACTTCTCATCACACCCTCTGTCTTTCCGCTGTTGTACACTAATGCTACTCACTTCATCCACCACCACACTTCCCTCCTCATCCCTCTCATCCCGACTCTCCCCTTATCCGAGGTTAGACTGGCCTACAGCATCAAAGCAACAATACCCAAAGCAGCGACCACTACACCTCCAGCTTCTCCTGCACCAATGGCAACAGCTCCCCCCGTAGCAGTGGATGTTGCCTGCGTCTCTGTGCCGGTGGTCTTCGCCTCGGTCTTGGTGGACTCGGATGATGCTGACGCTGACATGGATGAAGCCATGGAAGATGCAGCGGATGAAATCGCCGATGATGCGGAGGCGGCGGGGTTGCTGGGGCGGGGGCGGGGTGTTAGTACTGTTTCAGTGCGTTCAGAGCATGAGGGAGGGTGTTGGTGGTGTTGTGCTACTTCCCGAGCTGAGGGAGGAGGTCGGCGATGCTGTGTGGTATGTAGAAAATTACTTACGATTCCGCTGCGAAAGCGAAGCCAGCAAGAGCTGGGAGAATGATGGTGGAGAAACGCATGATGCTGTTTGGTGTTGAATGTCTTGGTCTCGTATTACTGTGTTTGAGCTGTAATTTCGTGGGAATTGGTATGTTTGCAGGTGAACAGGAAAGAGAAACCTACATGTACAGCTCAGTCACGCCTTCATATACTCTACACCTGTCATCACTACATTGCACGAAACCCCTGAGTTTGCGTTGTACATCATTCCGATCACGAAACCGTGATACCGTACACGACCACTAGCATTTGGTGCGTATACCCCTTGCTGTGCCTAATCATAGCATTGTTGTGGTTGATAGGTACGTATCGAGGTACCAATTCCTGTAGCCGTCTTGGCGGAATCGATGAAGTGGTACAAGAGCTACTGTGATGGAGGAAGTATATGGAGCTTCGCAAGCTTTGTGGCGGGTGATACCATTGAACCGGATGCAAATGGATTTGTCCTACAAAGTGCGGATGGTATACGCGTTTTGGGTTTTTGGTGTGCGTGAGCCACAGCAAAGCTATCTCAATCATCCCCGCATAAGAAGTACAACTTCAATGTCTAGCCCGAAAGAAAGCCAGGTGGTTTAAGTAAAATGCGCTCTCTTCTTCGCAAGGAGGTTGTTGTCGATCAAAGTCGTGGGATGTGATATGGCGATTATTCGCTGGGCTTCGCGCTCAAGATCGAGTCCTTTCCGCAAGTAACGTCCAAGATTGGGCCATCAATTTTCCTTGATACTGTTTGGGTCGTGTGCATGAAACTTCTCGTTTTGCGGCTGTAGTGGTTAAGTATAGAGACGACCATTCCAACGAACTCTAGCAAACCACTGTTATTAACTTACTAACCCTCTTATACACACCTAAAGTATCCTGCGAAGACTTAAAGCTCGAGCGCGAAGCCCGGAAGATATCTGGAAGATCTTGGTGTGAGGGAGGCCGCGACGAAGGGCGCTAGACATGATCGAGCTAGCGTTGATATGGACAAGCGCCGGCGATCTCTCGCTCTTCGCCGGCGATATCCGACATGAGCTCCTGCCATCGCTCCCCACCTCCCCTCCATCATCACAGTTCATGAAGCTCATGTATATCGAAATTTGTGCCGACGGAATGCCGGCCGCGTGTTCGCACAGGAGAGTCCTTAAGCTCGCCATTTGTGCTGCCTGTGGAGGCACGCCTCATCGCATCTGGCCACCAATCTTCGCAGGGGTGAGCGAAGGGGGCGCAGAAGAGCTGACATTCAGCCGCGTTTCGTCAACCTCCCACTTCACTTTCTTTCCTGTACTACTCATCGATGACCTTACCTGAGCGACGTATACCAACAGATGACCATGAGCAGCTCGCCTATTTATCCGCATGAATTGAGAGGACGTACGATCCGCCTGCTTACTGTCGAGCCAGACGAGCCATCGGCCCCGCTACGATGCCAACTATCAGAAACATGTCTAGACACGAATCCAACCCCGTATCACGCTCTATCATACTGTTGGGGCGCAAACCAAAATCCTGTTCAGATAACATGCAACTCGCATCCTCTCCAAGTAACACCAAATCTACATTCTGTCTTGCACGAGTACCGCCGCAGAGGAACTCAAGCGCTTCTCTGGGTCGACGCAATATGCATCAACCAATCCGACACTTCAGAACGGACGTCACAGGTCCGCATGATGGATAAGATCTACACCGAGGCGGAGTGTGTGGTGGTGTGGTTGGGCGAAGCGCAAGCAACCGACACACTGGCACTGGAGTTGCTCAAAGAAATACATGCGCCTTGGGCTACTTCTGACGATATCCCGATATTGGAGAACGGCAAGGATGCCCTGAGCCACGATGCGATGCTAGCGCAGCGGATGCCTCAGCCGTATTTTGATGCGCTGGCTGCATTTCTCTTACGACCTTGGTTCAGCCGAATGTGGATGTACGTATTACATGATTTGCTTGGAACCTGCGTATCGCCTAGCGGCCCCGTTAATATATCGCAGTATTCAGGAGTTTTTGCTCGCACGCAGGGTGACGATCTGGTGTGGAACGAGTACGATTGGGGAAGACTTTCCGGTTCTTGAAGCAACCGCGCGGTGGCTGCAAATGACAAACTGTATACTCCGAACAAAATTTGCGGTGAATGCGTTTGAAGACCCGGAGGCGCGACGAGTGGGGAAACTTAAGCTACCCTGCGCGTCTGTCTTGTGGTCAATCAAGCACTCAAGAGAGAAAGAGATGAATGGCACGCACGACATGCACGACATGCACAGCGTTTTCACTCTCATGACGATGACCCGCTGGTTCGGCGCCAAGGATCCGCGAGACAGAATATTTGCACTCGTGGGTCTATCGAATGAAATCGACAAGACTTTTGTGGACTACAACAAAAGCTACGAAGACATAAGTCAGGAGGTCAGCCATATGATTCTGGATGGTATGATTCAGCCAACCATGGGTTGTGTATTGGACATCTGGTCGTGTATCACTCGGGGAAAAGATGATGATATCAGGGACCAGAGTTGGGTTGTAGCATTATTTAACGCGCAAAGCTTCCATTACGCGCCAATGAACAATGGATACCCGTCAGTAGATTCGTTGATTAAACAAAAGCCGGAAATCCACTTCTCAACGAAAGAAGACAAAAAGGTAAGCATCACCTGAGTCTGAAAACTTGCTCTCGACTAACAAAACTACTAGGTTCTCCACATCCGCGGTATTGTCTTCGACAAGGTAACCCACCTTGTTTCTTTCCCGGACTTTGGAGGCCAAGTCGAACTACCCGTCGACGACAACAACATGCACAACTTTGCTGCCTATCGTGACTGGTCCGTCCGCGCGAGCAACCTCCTGGTACCGCCTGGAAGTACTGAGCCGAGCCCGATCTACGAACCGACCGGTGAATACACATCTGAAGCATTCTGGCGCACTCTATGCTGCAACCGCTCCGTTCAAGACGCAGTGGAGCCTCCCGTTGATGGAAGCGGCTATGCTGCATTCGCCATGTATTGTTACATTCATGTCAGACGCCACCGCTATCGCAATCTCAAATACTGGTATCTAGGCCTTGTTATAGCCTGTGTCTCAGCTCTGATGTATCACCTCCGAAGCAACTGGTTCTTGTCAAGCACTGTACTGCTCATCCTTCCCTTGCTGGCTCACTATGGCTACAGGACATGCAAAGGGCTCTTACACTCTGTTCAGGCTGATTTGCAGCTCAAGCAAAGAGACTTCGAGGGCTGTCACTTCGCTTGGATGCAGGGGCGGCAATTTGGTCGTACAGAGCTTGGCATGGTTGGTTTGCTGCCCATTTCGGCAAAGGTTGGGAATTGCATTGCTGTCTTCAAGGGGTGTAGGGTTCCTTTTGTGTTAGTGAAATCTGAAAAGGGATATAGGATCGTAGGCGATGCTTACTTGCATGGTGCTATGAATGGAGAGAGACAAGAGAGTGAGGGGGAGATGTTGAGGATTCTGTGAGATGACATTCGCTTTGAGGGCGCATGTTGGGGGGTTCACGATGGCGGTTGTAGTGCAGAAACGCTCGAAATGTGATTACATTACATTACATTACTAGATTATATATGAGATACTGGGTTTCAGTGTGTGGTAGGATATAGGAAAGGGAAGATGAGGCTCGAAGGAGCTGTCGACTATGGAGGTGAGTCGGTTAGACCTCAGAGCATACATGCCACTCCCAGCCTGTCTTCGTACAGCAGTCGATGCGATCGAAGTCCTTGGCAGAGACACTTCCAGCACTGGTAGTATCGAAAGTAATTTCCTGGCCTTCGTGGACGTTGGTGGATCCCCACTGAGCGAAGACGACGTTCTTGCCGGCACCCTCAACAGAGATGGTGCGTCTGTTATCAATTTGGCCTACAGTGTCGAAGACCTTAGTGGTGAGAACACCAGGCTTAGCCTCGTCGAACATGGCCGTAACGTGGAAGCGCTCATGACCCCACATAATAGTACCCGCAAACCAGGAGAAGTGGATCTTGCGAGCGCCAATATCGCCATCAACACGGTAGAACATACCGTGTCTCCAGCCTCCGTAGATGTAGAATTGCTCCGCGAAAGCATTGAACACGTAATCTCCCACTGTGATGACACCCCCGGTAGTGATGCCGATCTGCGTGGATGAGGTTTGGAAGATCTTGACAGCGAAAGGCAGGTTGAGGGTGAAGTATTCGTTGAAGTAGGGGCGGTCTGCGGGGCCGGGTACCATGGGCACGCCCTCTGATGGGTCGCCGCCTGCGATCCTGGTGTATGAAGGGGCTGTTGGTCTGGGTGCGGGAACGTTGCAGGTGCTTTGGACGACAACAACGGTCTGGAAGTCCTTTGTCTCGGTCGCGAAAAAGGTCGCGGCAGTAGTAGTAATGGTTTGAGTGGTCGTGACGGTGCCGGTGGCGACCTGAGAGCAAGCTGCTGAGATCTTGCTGGTGGGCCAAGCTGCGATAGAAGCCGGTGTTACGAGGTCACGCTTCTCAACGGCCCTGTTGAGCTCTGCTGCCATGGTATCGTTGAGCTTTGAGATGCTTGGGTCGTCCTCGTGCGAGAGAGTCTTGACGGCTACGATTGCGATCTCGTAAGGGTCGACAACGACGTCGTTGGTCACTTCGGTGCTGTTATCCGCGCGTCTGGCGTGTCTTCCGTTGAACTTGGCCGCCGTGACGATCGCAATTCCAGAAGTGGAGGTGCTTGTCACGGTCCTTGTGATTGTAGCAGTCTGGGGAGCTGGTGTGATAGTAGCGGTAGCGGTCGCAGTTGTAGTCGGCTGGGAGTAGCCAATGTAGCTGCTGCAGAACTCATCGCCGCTTGACTTGAGGTATGAGATGTCGCTGGGGCAGACAGGTACACCATCATCGCTCTCATCGGTGAACCCAAAGCTGTACTGGATGGTGTAGTGATCGTCGCCGCGGTATTGGCCATCGTTCGTCGCGAAGGAAGCATCCCACTCCTGAGTGTACATGGAGCAGTATTGACCCTGCGAGACACCGTTCTTGAGCAGAATGTAGGTGTTGAAGTAGCGGCACAACTGCGGCTTGCCATCAGCAGGTGGGTGTTCAGTTGCCCATTTGTTCTGCTCTTTGCAGGCAGCTGCACAGAGCTTGGCATCGAATGCGGGCTGGACGAAGAGCTTGTAACCCATGTAGGAGCCTTGCTTGTTGCAGTCGAGAGGAGAGTTGATCGCATTGTTCTTGAGCTCGACTTGTTTGTAACCCTCAGCAGACTGTGTCGTGAGAGACGAGTAGCCGTTGCTTCCAGCGATGGCGACCTCAAACTGTTCTCGCCACTGTCCGTTGTTGTTGGCAGTGTCGGTGTAGACTGGTCCGCCCCAGAACGAGCACTTGATGTTGGCAACAGCTTCGGGGTCTCGGCATTCGGGTCCTGGGTTTGCCGAAGGGTCGCGTTCAACATAGATGTTGAAGCCGAGACATCCATCCTTGGAATTACACTCAGATGCGCAGTGAGAGGGGTCGTAGGTCTCGACTACCTTGTAGCCAAGGTATCCGTAGGCACTGCTGGCACCTTGTAAGTTGGTGAAGGTGTTGAAGTATCCGGAGGGTGTGGAAGCACCCTTGGCCACAGATGCGATCTTGGAGTCGGCGCGGAACTTGCTAGCAGACGACAGGTCGAAGCCGTAAGTGTTGGGGTTGCTGGGCTCAGGGTCGCAGGCCCCACGCCTCAGATGCTTCTTGATCTCCGGTACGGCCGAAGGCTCAGACACAGGCTTGACATCGAGAGGATCAGCGACGACCTCGGAGACGACGTCCGCAATAGCCTCAGTTACTTCGAAAGGAACTGCTTGTTCCTTCAAGCCGGGAATGATGTTGATGACTGGGTCTATTTCTAGTTAGCATGATACTAGTCTTTCATCGAAGAGATCATACCAGGCGTAGCATCAACTCCAGCGAAGTCGATGTCTTGAGCTCCGACCACGGCGAAGGCCGCAACGGCAGAGAAAACGTATGAATACCTCATTATTAAAGATAGTGGGTTGCTCGACCGTAAAGAGTGACTGAGCGGATAAGTGAATGAGAGAAGAGGCTGCTGTTGCTGCTGGCTGTATCTTCTGTGCCTGTATGGATCTTTATATGTTCATGATGAGACCTTGCAAGAGTTCGTCCTCACTACGATCCAAACAAGTTTACGCCATGGAGGGCGGAGTCGCCGCAGCTGAAGCATGCAAACATCATGGCTTTCTCGAGGCGTAGCTGAGTGAATCGAGCAAAATCGTGCCACATATCGAAATAGGCTGCTCGAGTACCACAAGAAGGTAAGTCCTGACGAGCCACTTGACTCGTTCAGTCCCAACCTCGCGTAGTTTTGGTGGTTCTCAAGCCACACATCGAGAAACATACCACTTCTGCTGCCGACGTTGAGGGGCGCCCTTCAGTTTTCGATCTAGCTCTGCATCTGGCAGAGTCTCGCAGTCCAGAACATGCACGTGGGATACCGTGCGCGCTGCCGGCTCGTGGGGGATGTGAGGATAGAAGCTCGCTTGCGAGCGAGACCCGCAATGCCCCTGGCGCGGGAGGCACTAGCGTCGCCTTGGCACATCGTCTTGGCGCCTGGCAGCAATTCTCGTCGAAGCCGAACATTAAAACAACACCCGCAAAGAACAGTGCTCCCTCTTGGACGACAGCGAAAGACACCTGCTTATCCCTTGCAAATGAGGCCTTCCAGTAAACGGTGTCTAGCAAATGTACTTGCGGCACTAGCATGGGCATCATGCACTCATCTAGGGTGCGACTCCGTGAAGGTGCAGCTAACCCAACACTCAATCATGAAGTCTACTTTAGCTTCAACAGAAGCAATGGTACTATTTCGTATCCGACACCTTTAGCTCTTGGCGTGATCTCCACGTACCCAAATCGATATCCGGCGGCGGCTCGCTAACGTTCGTGGAAATTTGCCCCTGCCTCAAGGTTCCGTAGCTTGCGCAGGGTTCGGAAGTTCCTCCATCTCCTTATCTTCTCACCCAACAACCCGTCAACAAACCTGGGGAGTCGCTCTACTGCCCTGCTCTTTGCTCTGGAGACCATCGTGACCTTGCGAATACCTCGCCCATGCGAACTTTCAGAAGGTTCCGGTGGTCCCGCTGCGCTCGTCTAAAGCAACATGTCCACCCACGAGCGATCAAGACCAGTCAGTCCGGAGTGAACAGCCGTGTGAAAGCGACGCCCCTCATCATATACTGTTCGCGCTTCTTCCAGGCCACCGTCTGATACCTGGGCGTTGTTCAATCGTGCGTCGCGATTCGCATCAGGACTGGCACTCCCATAGTATCCTCCCGAGGTCGACCGGCGACAAGATGGAAAGCCTGGTCGCCCTAAGTAGCCTACGAAGACCTCGCATCGCATCGCATCGACCACATATGGCCTTTTCGAAAGTGTCATTCCTGTGTCCTGTTTCGGCGATCTTCGAGTGAAACGGCGCGCTAGAGCTAAAACTTCGGCCCGAGCACATCATAGCTGTTACAGAGACTCTGAAACTACTCATCAAAGGCAGGGCGATACTAAGAAAGCCATCAGCGCTTCGCATGTTCTGCATCAGGCCATTGAATGCGCATTGTGGCGGAGCTGTCAACGTCTCGCCACAAGCTTACACTTTGTCTGAATCGTCACGGATAACGGCACCACTAGCAAGCATGCGCAGTCGCTACAGTCTTCTCCTCAAACTCGACACTCAGTACAGGGACCCTCCTACTATCGGAATATTTGCATCGGCAACTGGCCAACTCAACATCTACAGACTTCCTGCACGCGCTCAGACGACCTCTGGTAGTGCAAACGCACGATATGGAAGAGCTTTCTCACTATTGAATGCCGGCGGTTTATCAAAATTACGTGGGGTAAATCCCAATAAACGTCAGCTTGTTTATACACTAGTTGATAGTCACTGTACTGTAAAGGAGGTACTGTTCACCCAGGGAATGTCATTTTACGTTTGGCTGTGGGCGGGTGATCAGCCTAAGCGTACAACGCCAGTCCTGTGCACCGGAACCAAACTTTCGTAAGACCAGGATTGGCCTGAGGCACGTCGCACACCAACGCAACTGGATTACACATGTGGAAATAGGTCGGTGGTACAAAGTTTTGCGGTTCCAACAACTGAATTCACGCAGGCGATCGACGCGATAGCAGCGCATCAACAGCTCTACACCTTCATGGAGGGAGGCAGTGTTGCAATCTCTCCCAGGATCCCGGCATCACTTGCCACGCGTCGCCTTCAAGTGCGTCTACAGGAGCAACCTGTATACGACCTCCGCGGACTGAAGCTTCGTGTTTCGCGACTAATTCTCCGTCATACCTGCGCACTGGAGCATCCCACTCCACGCTTGTGCACCCAACACTGGAATTTTGACAAGCATCTTTGCGCAACTATCGCTTTGACATCGATTAATATCTTCTCCTGAAGCCGCCACTAGGGGGCGAAGCACGCGTCTGGATAGTACTATGGAGCGACCAACGTTTCGAACGACCTGTCAAAACATTGGCCGTGCCTGACTACTGGCTCCACGCTTGGCAACGCTCGAACTTCAATGCACACCAGCTTCGCAGGAATCGCATTCATTCTTCTCAAACCGACAGTGAGGCTATTGACGCGTGTTGAGATGGCATTCCTGTGTCACGGATGGCTCCCAATAGACGACACATTGCCTACTGCTGCACCACGTCGAGTCCAGTAGCGCTCGGAAGGGATGATTCATCTTGACGACGAAGACAACCCTCATCACTTTTGAGTTGCTGTGGCGCGTAGTCAGACGACCCTCGTGATGTTTCTCGGTTCTAGCTCCATCGTGCTTTGACTCTTCAATCTCGCTACAACCGGCACACCAGTCGGAACGCACATCCCGCTAATGCATCAGCGCCTCCTGGCCTGGCGCGGTGCATGGATACCAACTCCAACAACAGGCTCGTGCTGATCCAAGCAGACAACGTTCAGCCCAGGAGGACGGAACCATGATCTCTCTCAGGTGGGCACGGGAGCACGGGTCGCACAGGCGAATATGAAAATCGGGAGTGCCCACCTTACTCCTCCCATTTCAGTGATCAGATATAATGGCTTTCGAAAAGCACGTCGTTTCTTACAAACAGAGATCATCTCTTGCCATTGTGCTTTCACCTCCCATTCCTTTAAGGCCCTTCTCTTCTATCACTGCTGTTAGTCACCCATACGCGATGTTCGACCACGACAAAGAGAAAGACTCCGGTCTGCCTTTCCATGAGCCTTCTACAGCACCTCCCTCGGAAGACCGAAGAAAGCATCACTTCCTACGGACTGAGGCCACAGCCTTCTTGGGAGAGCTTATTGGCACCTTCATGTTCCTTTCTTTGGCTTTCACTGGTACTCAAATCGCACTCAACGCTGCCGGCACCAACGACTTGACCGCAAGCTCGAACCCCATACCGGATGTGGGAAAGCTTTTGTACATCGCCTTCGCCTTTGGTATCTCTCTAGCCATTAACGTCGCCATCTTCGCCGACATCAGTGGCGGTAAATTCAACCCAGCAGTAAGTTTAGCCACGCAGCCTGTGTTCGTATGACCCCGGCACTTGGATAACACCATATGCAACATCGGGAACACATACAGCCATCATACACGTGCAGTGTAACAGACGCTAATCTACTTCTCCACAGGTTACTGCCGCCTTATGGCTCACACGAAAGATCCACTGGCACCGTGCACTCCAAACCATCATAGCGCAGATGATCGCTGCTATAGCCGCAGCAGGCTTCGTCTCCGGTCTTTTGCCTGGCGAACTCACCATCGACACCAAGCTTGACGCATCCATCTCCGTCACAAGAGGTCTATTCCTAGAAGCTTTCGTCACCGCGCAACTGGTCCTCAGCATCCTCATGCTGGAAGCTGGGTCAGCGAAACCAATGTACATCGGAATGTCGCTATTCATCGCCGAGATATGCAGTGTCTACTTCACCGGTGGCAGCTTGAACCCAGCACGCAGTTTTGGCCCCGCGGTCGTTGTCGGGTTCACCAGCTACCACTGGATATACTGGCTAGGACCAATGCTGGGTGCAGCGGTAGCGAGTGGGGCTTATGCACTCATCAACTTTGTACGGCGGGAGCAGATATAAAACATCGCAGCAGGACGACGTAATGAACAAATTATCTTTCGCTTTGTTGGCTGGTACAGCAGTTCTGGGGTCGATGCAAGTCATCGGGTTTTGAGTCCCACGGGTGGGATGGACTATGTGGGCACAGCTTGCTCTCTCCTTTGTCACTTGACTTCTTGGACTATTCTCTAGCCGACGTGAAGGCTCTGGTACCTCTTTCTTAATTAACATGACATTCTGTTACCTTCTAAAATCGCCGCGATGCAGTTCTACACATGGTGAATTAGAGAATACTTTGAGGATATCTCGATGGAATAGCTACATATGGTGAAGTAGAGAATACCTTAAAGATATCTTGATGGAATGTTAGCAAATTCCGACACTGCTCGCTCACTCTTGAGCTCATTCCATGGGTACCCATCACTTGGGGAAAGTATATGTACTATGTTCTCAGTTTCAAGTAGCTCTCTCTACGCACAAGATATACAACCACCTACTCCAGTTGCTTTGAAATACTACTACTACTGCGTCTATTCCAGCCCGTTCTGACCTCATTTGCTTTGAATCACAGTCGCTCAAAGTCACAGACGCGTAAACCGTATCATGAAGACTACAACGAAGAACCAACAGCGCTCACCATTTTTACGTCTACCTGGGGAGCTACGGAACGCTGTGTACGCGTATATCTTCGGCATCAACGACATAGTAGTCGTCCGGCGACATATACTAAGCATCCATCCACATCAACCCACCATCGGTCAGTGTATCCACGTCCTTGGAATCTGTCTCCAAATCCGGGCCGAAGCCACACCACTTCTCTACTCCAAATCCATAATATCAGTAGACGAGGTTGTGGATCTAAAAAGGCTCGCTACTCTCACTGGTCATGAAGCCATAGTGCATATCATCATTCCTTGGAGAACGGCTTGGACGTTGGTGTTGATGAACAACAGATCTTTCGGACTTGTGGATTTGGGGTCACAGCGCAATGCTATGTTTCATTCGTTCAAGGGGCTTAGGAAGGTGTCGATTACGCCCCAGTACCACGAGGTAGATTCGAGGGACGTGTTCCTGGCTATACGAGAGCCATTCAATGATCATGAGCTAGAGGTTGTTTGGTGGCAGGAATCGATACATTGAGATGGATACGAGGGTGATTGGAGTGTAAGATTGAAGAATTTGAGTATGCGCGAAGGTATACGACATATCCTACCACGATCCAATCGATGAGCGCGAGGTGACCGCTCTCTCACTCACCTTCACCTGATCAGCTGGTCCAAGCGCGTATGTGGTGCCTTGACCTCTGTAGCGTGTTGAAGGCTTTTTTATCCCTACTCACCACCAGGTCCGCTGTTGCATTGCTTACGACACTCCCGTCCACTACACTCAGCCATCAGGAAAAATGGATCGCGAAGCCATGTAAGCAATACCTGGCGATTACGTGCAAGAAATCCCACTGACAGAAGTACTAGCACTGCCGCTAACCAATTGGGATCTCCCCTCCTCCGACTTCCAGGCGAGCTTCGGAACCGCATATACGGTTTTGCCTTCTGTGGCAACAACACTCCCCGAACCGCCCTTCTCAAGACCTGCAAGCAGATCGAGCACGAGTCGAAGCCAATATACTACTCTCAAACCACCCTTTCATTCTACCACTTTGCGGATATAAGGTACATGGTGGATAGGATAAAGCCAGAATTACTCGCTAGAGTGAGGTCAATCCGCACAAGGGCCATGTCAACAAGCTTAACGGCGTCGGACTGTCTTCGGCGCAATTATAAGAGCGTCCGGCACACCAAAGACTGTCAGAGATATACAAGCTATCTACCGGGGCTGAAGTATTGGCATGTTTATGGGGATTTGAGTTCGTACTGGCAGGAACAAGTGAAGGAATGGATCGGGATGCTGATGGATCGTAACCTGGAGCTCACCTTTGATTTGACGGAGTAATCTCAAGGCGGTGGTTGTCGTACATATCGCATTCTCTATTTTGGAATCCCGGGTATAGAAGTCACTTCCTTGACATATACGTCTTAGTGGGGTATCATAGCCCGAAATAGCCCAGTGAATGCGGAGGGCAAGCGAGATAGCCACGTGCGCTAGCGCCACCTTGTACCATAACAACCACCCGGTCACACTTGACAACCTCAATCTCTTTCCAATTTCAGTCACAACAAACAAACTCTCCGACTGACCCCATCACTGTGCAAGCTCAAATTCGTCGAGGTGACAATGGATCTCGACAGCATGTAAGAAACAGCGACAGTGAAATGTCGACTCCGAGCTGACAGATTGCGATAGCACCGCTGCGAACCAGCGCGACTCACCTCTTCTGCGCCTTCCCGCCGAGCTTCGGAATAAGATATACCTCTATGTATTCGATGATAATGACATACATCTCGTTCATTACCGCCGCGACCTTCGAGTCCCTCCCGGCTCGCCTTACCCGATGAGCTTAGCGCAGAGCTGCACTCAGTGCCGCTATGAAGCCCTTCCTTTTTTCTGGCAAAGCACCATATTTCACCTGAGGTACCCCAATATGAGTAGCCTCGTGCTCAATACGAGCCAGAGCTTGCGCGACAAAATTAAGGTCGTTCGTCTTGATTATAGCGTTGCTTTTAATTTTCATATGGACACGCGTGGTCATGAGGGTGCATTTGCTGGGGTAAAGAAATTCGTGTGGGGATACGACAGGCTCTCAAGAAGATATGCAGACGAGAAATGGATGAAGAAGATGAAGGCGACTTTTGGAGAGGACGCTGAACTTATTGATTCAAACGGCAAAGGCTATGTAGCGGAAGACTGAGCATGACAACGCAAGGAAGATCTCTGTTGGGTTCATTGTAGATATTATAGAGGTGCGTCCGGAGTAAAAGGACTTCTCATCAAGCCGACTCAACATCAACAGTATACGTCCTATCATGATAAATCCTCTTATCGTTCATCGGCGCCGTGCTCTTATCCGACGCGCCATCGTGTATCCTCTCCCAAGCATCCTGATCGCGCCCATGATGCACAGCCGACAAGCTGAAGCCATGATCCGACGGGCCGTGGTAGCTGTCTCCTCCTCTTTGTCTGCGCGAGCGGCCGCCTGCGGTGATGGTCGTTGCCACGCGATGTTTGCTGTTCGGGTCGGTGCTGTTGTCGCGTTCGTTCTGGAAGTAGTGGCGCAGGGCTGGGAGGGAGGAGGCGAAGCAACCGATGCCTGTTTCGACGTTCGAACAAAGGACGATGTGGGCGACCCAGAAGGGGAGGTTGGTCTGGGACTCGAATTTGTTGACGAAGGGGATGCGTATCATTGTGATGATTGATGCGCTGGTGTTGTTAGTGATTGGTCGTACTGCTTTGAGAAATGGAGACTTACAGCGAGGCGAACGATAGCAGTCCGAATGCTTGAAGCTTCGATTGTCTCTTCATCTGCGTGTTCCATAGGATGATAGCCGGCACAACTACCAGGGCCATGTCGGTCAAGATTGTCGACACTGTAGCAGTGTGCGCGATGATGAGGAATGTCTCCGCCGAAGCGCACTCTCCGTCGCCACTCATGATCAGCGTCGGAGTCCCTGTATATATTAGTCAGTGTTGTCCGACCTGTCCATTGCAAACTGGGCATACTTACACAAAGCGCGCACCGGCTGGCAGTAAGCCAATGTTCCAACGAAGGTAACAAGAAAAGACGCCCATGTGACGGCTAGCAAGACCCAGACGGTAATTCTCATAGGCTTCTTGATCGATGCAATTCGCCTAATCGTGATGCACACTGACGATTTGACAGTCGCAAGTGCAACAACGTAGACCAAGATCCAGATGAGGTAGTACTTGATAGCTTCAGACTGCTGCCACGCATTGAGGTCCTCGTTCATTCTACCGAGGCCAGCGAGGCAGCCATAGATAGCAAGGCCTGTAACAGGGATGTATGCGATCTTTGAGGTCATGTTAGTATAGCCCTAGTCGCAGAATCTTTGGTGATGAACGTACCGTGCCAACAACCATGAACGCATCTTCCAAGCCGAATATCCTTTTCTTAATTCGGATATAGGTTCGCAACGCTACGGTAACGATGGAAAGGGCGAAGAAGATGGACGAGATGACGATGATGGCGAGCGGTAGACCGTCCGGTGCAATCAGCCTCGCAGAAGGATCGACATCGTTCATGGGCGCCGCCATTGTGGGTTCAAGACGAATATGATCAGCAAAGCCACAGACAGAGTATGTGCCTGCATCTCGAGGAACCTGCTATTACTTTATACGACTCCGCCGACATTGACCGCACCAGCTCATACCCAGTTGAAGTGGATCATAACAAATAACCACCAAGGCCCTCGACTCACGCTGATGCACCCGTTCCTCCTTCGCGCCGTTACCATCCTCACACTTCCCTGCCCGGAAACGGTTGTGACAGCCGCGAACTCGACTCGCTGCAGGGTCTGGTGCGTCATCTTCGCACCGTGCCCACGTGTAGCGGGAGGAAACATGCAGCCGTTCGGACCAAGACGACGAAAATCTTGCTAGAAAGGAGAGCTATGCGTGCTATGTAAGTAATCTGACACGTTTTTGTATCCATACAGCGACGCCATGGCGATGGTACCGAAAAACTAGCGGAGCGATCTCCCGCGCCGGCGATCAGGATGCCGGGTCTAGATGATGGCTAGTGACCGCTAGTCGTGTCTCGAGACGGGAACCTGACTTTCCAGGTCGAATCGAGAAGCTGAAGAGCAGGTGGACCGAGTAGAAGGTCCGGACTTTTGGCGCTGGGTCAGATCGTGGGTTCGGGGCGAGGAGTTGCTGCGATGGGGGTCCACTTCATGGACGGAAGAAACCGAACAGATGCGCCATAGACTACCATTAGTACAAACATTAAGGATTTCAAGATTTCTGAGGTAATGTAGACTTCTCTAGATGCGGGAGTGCAAGTCCGTTCACCCAGAGTCACTGTTTTGGTCGCCGCTTTGAGGCCATCACTGTAAATTGTATTGCGAGCAACTACTTGCGCACGTATTCTTCCCCATTTTCTTCCTTGTTGCACGCATATTGATACATCTGAGTATCGCTAGTCTCCGATGGGGTCCGCCCGCTTGTTTCCAGGATGCGAGAGGTGAGACTCATCCTATATGAGCCATATGTCGCAAGGCTTGTGTGATCGCGCCCCCTGAGTACACTTCCATTCTGCTCTGATGTCATATTATTCCTCCAGGTACTTGTACTCAACTGCGATTCCCAGGGCGGAGATACCACGCAGTATATCTTCCTGTGCCTTGAGGGGAAAGTGAGGAATATTAACCACACGAAGCTTCCGCAGCATCGGGAATTGCTGGAGATCCCACGGCACACGGAGTGGTAGGGCGCCGCTCCGATGAATTAAGCTTGTCACTGCGTACGAATCCACAAGGAGAGACGTGACGAGAGCGGAGTTTGCCGGGCCCATGTAAAGATTGACTCTTTGTATGTCACAGATCGCTTTGGCGTTGATGGTGCATCTATCCCAGAAGATTTTGGTAGCTTCGTGGCGGATCTGTTGGCAGGTCGCGAGCACGTAAATCACGCTCTTGTTGTGGCGAGGCATCGAATAATCCTGGGGTCCCCAACGCTCCTTCGCAACCACTTCTGAATCGAAGAAGACGTACTCATAAATGCGATTGCGAGTCTCTCCGGGAAGACGCAGAAGAGGTGAGTTGAGCTGGTTGTTTCGCGCGCTAGTATGGTCAGTGAGGAAACATTCAGGGGAGCTGCGTACTCACAGTTCCTCGAAGTATTCGGACGGGGGTTGGTTCGCGGTCATCTTCACGTGGGTGGCCATGTTGTTCTTGTGGATGCTGGGTGTCGTACAGTTAAGGTGAGTTATCTGCATGGAATGCGACCGGAAGGGAGAGCAATAAACAAAGGAGCCAGCAAACACTCGTTGACACGTCTGGATTAGCTCGACGCTAATCGCCATTTGCCTAGACACTTTCCACAATTGTGGAAGAGGGAAGAGGATTCGCCTTTGACTCAGACTGATGCCTGGTCTTGGCTCTATCTGATCAATGAAGTCACTGCAGAAAGAAGAGGCGACGGAGCTTATGACGCAATACCAATAGACGCGGTTTAGTTTGTGATAAGTAAGTGTAGCGCCATGTCTGAATATAAGACGTTACAAAGCCTATCTCCAATCGCCCAAACGATCTAAGAAATAAATACGTCACCTCTATCAATTACACGTCTCTGTGATACCTGAGAGGTACGAGCTTTGAGAATGAGACAGATGTATCTAGGCCTTCTGCGAGAGAATAATTGTCTCCTCGTCTAAAGATGGACCGCTCAATCTTCCTTCCCTGCCTTGATCAAATCTCCCCTGGCCCATCTATTTGTATTCAGAGCCTCATTATACCAACCTCTGTACATCCACCCCGATTACTATCCACCACGAGAACCAACGCCCCCAGCGTCCAGGCGAACGAAGAGTTTACAGGCTAGAGATTGATACTGATACCAAGGTCGCGGTGTCGCCACGGGTGATAGAAGGCGCGCGATCAGATGAAAAGCTGACATGGATGGCCTAAGCGCGAAGGAGAGAAGTAGTGCTTAGAGAATTGAATTGGATTAGGTGATGAGGCGGACGGATTTGGGTTACTCTCGTGCGTGCGAGGAATATGCGTTGGCAACACGTTGAAGTGCTGCAGTCGATGGCACTAGAGTATCGTCACTTAGATATCGCAACACGAAGACATCAGTAAACAGCCTGGTGACAGCAGTAGAGCAGTAACCACATCACAGCACCAAACCAACAGGAACAACAACATACAAATATAACGTTCATTGATATGGAGAATCCGTAATCATACTCCCTTAATGCTACATCCCACATCCCATCGCTAAAAGTAATAGAAAGCCAACAGTCAGTCTTTTCGAATACATTCTATTACAACGTATAGTGTTGCCGCAGCGCCGTGAGCATGAAAGTGGTATCGTGAAAAAGGCAGGAAATCCAGTTGCGCCAAATGAACATCGTGATTTAAACCATTTTGAACGCCAGGAAACCCGATGATAGGAAGAAGAGCAAAGAAGAGGAGATGTTGTACGTGTTGGTGTGGGGTGTTATTGCGGAAGCGACTGATGACAGCCATGCGCCTCCTGCCCAGCATCCAGCTTCTCACCCGTCCGCATACTCGTAGGAACAGAAGCATCTTTCTCAGCATTCGAAGCCACTTGTCGCGACTGCGATTGCGTTTGCGATACCTGAGTCGCCATCGCACTCCCATCAGCAGAAGCCGAGCGCTGCGACCCGTCTTCCTGGACATAAGCAATAGGACCCCAAATGCGCCAGTGAAGCAGTATAATATGCGTAATCCGATGAGCGAGATCAGTCAATTTCGCCGTCTCGGGATGTAAATGCGCAAAAGCAAACGTATCGGCGATGTTGGGTCGAGACAATGAGGGGAGAGGCGGCATGGAAGGAGATATGGAGACGAGCGCGTTGAAGAGTTCGATGGGCGAGGATGTGCTGTGGCGGTCGACGTTGGCGAGGATCTGGGGGAGGAGCGAGGCTTCGAGGCGGGATGCGTGCCAGGAAGATCTGCGCACGAATAGAGTGCGGAGGTGTTGGTTGGCTTCGGCCATGTGGTCGAAACTGCAGGAGGGGGTTTGGCCGGCGAGGTGCGAGGCCTGGCGGAGGATTTCTAGGGAGAGGGCTTCGGAGTTCAGCATCCATTGTTGGGGGCCGTGGCCTACGGCCTCGCCCATGATGGCGGAGAGGGCGGTGCGGAGTTGTTGGCCGATGGCGAGCGTCATGGAGCCTTGGTAGCCGAGCTGTCGGGCGAGTTGTGTGTACATCTCCATACAGACCTCAAACATGACGAGATCGTCAACCTCAGCCTTGAGCGATGCTAGGCGATCGTGGTCTAGGAAGAAGGTATCGGGAAAGTCACTCCGTCCGTCTCGGCCGAATGTGATCGCTGTGACTGCGCGAGTGAATACCTCCAGCTCGAAACATGGGCCAGCTCGGGGTCGTGGCGAGCAGTGGGGGCCGAACTCATCGACTGCGTCGGTGAACCAGGTTTGTGCTGTGTTGATGTTGACCCTTGCCCTACCGTGGACAAGTCTGTCGAGATGGTAGTGCTTCTCAAAGTTGACGCTGTCCTCGATCAGGAGCGTCTTCAGATTTCTGATCTGGTGGTTCGCGACGTCCTACATGAGTTAGCTTGAGCACATCTCAATTCTATCAGGCAACTTACGAGTTTCATGGCCTCTAGAATGCCGAACAGCTTCCTCAGGCCTTCTACGATCTTTTCGAGGTTGCGGTCCGCCTCACCCAGTCTTGTGCAAGTGACCATCTCGTCGACAAGAATATCGCGCATCGGCGCGCAGTGCTCCTTGAGTAGTTGCGCCATCCACTCCGACAACCGCCCCAGATCGCACACTCCTCGTTCGATAGCTTGCATCAGCATAGGAACATCGAGATGCTCGTCCACTCTGGAATGGTCGCGATCGGGAACCAGGCTCTTGAGAACATCGCGGACGTTCTGGAACAGGATCGGTATCCGCCGTTGCGCATATGGTGTGAAAGCTTCGACTTGGATTGGTGACAGTGGTGGTGTGCCGTGGAACATGCGATTGTAAAGTACCAGTTCTGCGATCAACGCTCCCCAGTACTTGTCTGCTACTCTCTCCTTCTCTTGGCCTTTGACGCCATCGACGTTCGGTCTGAAGCTGAGGTCTCTGTCGAAGTTGACGTCATGCCGTAACTTGATGTTGGTGATGATGCTCTGAATGTCCAGCTCGCTCAACGACTGCTTGGTAACTGGCGGTAGATCTAATGCTTCGAGAAAGTTCTCTGCCAGCTCCTCGCCAGACTGTTCCACTCCTGTCTCTCCAGGCATCATAACTCGTAGATATCCTGCGAGCTCTTCTGGGATGGTGGAGTGATAAAGTGATAACGTTCGTGCTGGACTTCCATCTCTTGATCTAACCTCGACAACTGCATGCCGTGGTCCTGACGCGGTCTCTTCCATCTGTCCATCCAAGCACGTCGTAGAACTATGCCATGACGTGGAGGCGCTTCTGTCGTCGACATCCATGGCCGACCGTGAAGCAAAGCCAGGTCCGAAAGAGGAAGCTGTGTTGACAGGCTTGGTCGGCTGGGAACGCATCTCCTTCCGCCGACGGATGCTCCCGCAGTTCTGCTGCATGGTGGGCCGGGTTCTCATAAGATGACGTAGGTAGGGTGTACGACGACGGTTGAAAGCGGGAAGGTGTCGAGCGCGCGAGTGTGCGTAATGGCGACGATGAAGCCTGGGGAAGCGAAGGCTCAAGAAAAGCGCATGGGGTTGCTACAAGCGCCAACTACCACTCGTTAGCTTACAAACTATCCAAGACAGAGCGGTTTGTAAGACACAAGCCAGAAACGTGTTCATAGGCTGTTTGACGCAGCGACGGGTGGCCGCTGGAACGAACGAGATAGCTCCCGAGTCAGACAAGCACGAAGACGCGGGATCGTGCTTAGCAAGTCGTACCTTTTTGCATGTGCCCTCGTTGGATACCAGATCAATAGGATCTCTTGTATGCCAGTCGAGGCTTATCTCATAGCAAGCAGGACAAAGTGGTCATTCGCGATGATGACAAAAACAGAAGAGTGACGATGCGAAGCGTGAAGAGACGGCTTCGTAGGAAAACCACTTTGCTGCAGAAGCAAAGTGCAACAGCGCGGAACGAGCAAAAAAACAGAGAGACAGACAGGAAGGGGTACTACTGGATGGAGTAGTAGGTAAGGCGTGCGAGTGCTGCAAGGTGACGCTGCGGAAATCAAACAACGTTTGTGTCGTTGTGGGTGGTTGTGCAAGGTCGGAGGCTGAGGTTAGGTGCGAGCGGGTGCCCTTGCATTCTTGTTTAAAAGACGGGCACAGACCTGTGACTACGTCGTGGATTATGCTCTGACCATATCTTAAATGTGCAATCCAATACTTTGGGACGTGGGAGGCGATCGCCACAGAACGACCGACGGCGTTAGGGCGTTCCGTAGGGGACCTCGGGCGTGTCTGGTGGGCGTGAAGCTGCAACGCGTGTCATCCCAGCGGCGACTGCACACCGCTAGTCAGCAGCGACAGCAATTAACAGACCTCAGACGGTAAACGCGGAGCCGCAGTAGCGCTGTCTCGCTCGCCAGACACGGTATCCGACGATGTCGTGAGGGAGCAGAATGCAGCAGATGTGCAGGCCCAGCACGCCGAGACCGCGTGCAGCCACCCGTGATTGGCTGCAGCACCGGGGAGCGCATCACGGCCGCCTCACTTATTGAAAGTAGGGCGAGCATTTGGCATCCGCGCTGCTATCCGGGGGGGATGAAAAGAAAATCCGGTCCCAGTCCTGTGTCGCTGTCCTCGACGCGACTGACCCAGTCTGACCGGACGCTGCATGCAGCACACATCCATGGACTGCGATGGCAAGCAGACGCGTCGCACGTCGTGTCCAGCTTCTAGACAGTCGACCCACCGACGTCAGTCGTGTTCCTGGCCCCTTCGATGCCATCATGAGTCGTCCACAAGTGCGATCGTCGGACGTCCTGGCGTGCGGGCGCGGGATCCAAAGGCGACTGAAACGCAACCGCTTCATCTAGCAGCCTTGCCGCTCCGACAAACTGCCGAGTGCCCAAGGACCGACTCGTTCAGAAGACCTGTCCGGTTCGTGTGTCGCAGATCGTGATGGGCAAAAGCAGAGCAGCCTCTCATGGTATGACAGATAAGCGACGGCTGGTGACGGGCGGACAACGGAGGGGCTGCTAGTAAGGAGGGCCCTGGGTGTGGAGAGGCGCTGGTCGTATATCACTTCGCGGGTGTGAGGCGATCTATACCGCGTGCAGCGAGTCTGGGTGGGACCAAGAGCATCTAGAAAAACGGGAACATGGAGGGCCCCATTTATCTATAATATAGTAGGGCTGGAGACGCCGGTGTGGTTCTGAGGCAGAACCGCGCCTGCTGCTGCGCTTAGGAAGTCGCGATGTCACACGATGCACTCTCGTTGGATCGGACTAATTATCCCCCTCGCCCGGCGCACGCTGAGTGGTTATCGCTTTGATTGTCCAAGGACTTGAACATGTTCGCAGACGTCCTCCGCCCGTCATGTGGTGGATTGTTGATAATGCAGGTCCCGACGTAAGCGCAAGGAAGGCTCGTTGGTAGTGTAGTATCCTGGAAGATCATTTCGCCATCGTCAGGCACCACTCCAAAGTGCCGAACAGCCATCATGCCTCACTTCGACTCTACATCCCGGTCCAGTCACGTCGACACGTAAACCTCGCAAACCCCGCGTTGCGTTGCGATTATGAAGGAAAAAGTTTCTCAACCGCGACAACGTGTCGTCTTGCGTCAGCTTCACTACGACAACACAGTGATTAGAAACGACGAAGCAAGCCACTTCATGGGGTATTCATGGGATATCCACGGACATGTTCCTCGTTATGAGGTAGTAGTTGCTCATCTTTGAAGAGTTTTCAGTTTGACAAAACGTCTCAAAACTAGGTGTATTGCGATCATCCCGTCCCCAATGGACAACTCCAATAACGAGCACGAGATACGATCACGCCATAGTCTGGATCAGATGTGCATACTCTTCTTTCATGCGTCTCTAGGGTGTTTCCTGCTTCAATAACCAGCGCGAACAAGATCATGACCCAATTCTGAGTCAACGGCGCACACTCTCCCTTCGTCATCTCCCAAAAGTTGCCACTTCAGTGATCAGTGCGACACAAGATTGAGTACAGTATGAGTCAACGGCGCGTACCATACTGTCTCTTGTTCGAGAATCTTTCCACAGCTAGTATCTATCGTCCATCCCACCCCTAGACTTTCCCGTCCTCTACCTCTACGAATCTACCCGCCCTATCGCATCTCCCTCGTCCACTCCGCCTCATCTTCTACCCTCCCCTCCCCTCCCCTTCCTCCTTCCACCCTATCAACTTCATCGATCTCCCTCCGCTCAGCCCTCCCACCTAACAAACCTCCCCCTTCCACCATCCCCATACCCCCTCCCTCCTATTTCCCTCTCCTTCTCTCTCCTCCCCCTAACCCTCTCCTCCCTCACCCCCTCCCTCACCCCCTCCCTCCCACACTGCCTACACCAGCTACACTCGCCCTCAACCCACATCGTCTGGCTCAACCTCGCGCCCACCGGACACGCTCGAACGGGGTTGAGCGAGCGAGCGTAGGGGCACAGGCGGATGTAAGGGGATGAGGGGGCTGGAGGACAGGCGCAATGGGGGTGAGTTGTGAAGGTTATGATACACATGCGAGGCTACAAAGTCGTTGGAAGTTGGCCTGGGATTTGGGGTAGGGTGGATGTTGGATGTTGGTGCGCGCGAGGGGGTAACGTAGATGTTGGTGCGTTGTTATGTATCCCGAATGATACTCCAGGACAGTATCGTAGCCGTGCGAGCGATGACTCTTCTTTCCCGTCTCGATGTACCAAAAGCTTGGTATTACTCTTTAATCGTCGATGAACGGGACAAGCTTTAGACTAAGTAAAGATGGCACGATACAATTGTCGTAGTGATACCGTGAGGATACTGGTACCTCATCAATACATACCTACAATCTCTCATCTCGTCTTATCAGCAAGCCATCTTCTTTCAACACTGCCACAATGTTTTTGCTTCAAAGATACGCGGGTACAAGAGACAACGGTACAAGCCAACCAAGCGATTGTTCAGTGTAACAAGCACACTACCCGTTTGACCAGTCGCAGCAAGCTGTCGTTTGACCTAACAACGACAACGAGGCAGGCTTTGCAAGTCGCTATCGGAAAGAGCAGGCGCAGTCATTGCCTTTTTATCCGACCCAGTCGGAGAACGTTGGTTTGACAGCACAACATCAGCCAGCATCGCTACCAGCGAAGCAGACGTTACGCGTTCCTTCTATTATCCAAGGAGAGCTAGTCGCAATCCCTCTAACTCTTCTGCATTCCTCTTCGATGTAAAGGTTCCTCGCCCGAACGATGATTGATCGAAATTTCAGATATTTGAAGCTTTGTATAGCTCTCTCTCATCAGATGGCACTCGAAGTATATTGTACGAAGACCAGCAGTGTATACAAGCTATTACAGTGCTACCATCTATTACTACTGCGTCGTACAATTGGTTAGACATCGACTCTGGTGAACGCTGTCGTGAGTTAGCTTAGATTGTATGAAAATAGAGATGAGGTTTAGTAGCACAGAGCAAGGCAGAGCAAAACGGAAGAAACGAGGCTGAGCCAGTATTCCATAACAAGGAAAATAAGTATTATGATAATGTACGTTTTTCATCGTGCAACGGCTTTCCCACCTAGCCACGTATACACAATCCGTCGGTCGGTCGCACAAGCAGCCTAATCCACACTATCTGCTTGCTTGCGTGCTTGCTAGGTCCAACGGTTAAACCAGGAACATCGACCCGACTACCGCTTCAGGCCGACGTTTGCCTCCGGTTTGAAAGCCCTAATATAGGTACCAATTCACAGCATCCTAAGCCGCAGTATCCATAGCCGGCTCGCTCTTCGTCTGTTTACCCGTACGACCACGGGTGACTTCCTGCTGTTGCTGTTCTCCTTTGTGTTGTTGGGGACTCCTAGCTTCCTGTTCGTCGGAGCTGTCGTCGATGGGGGATTGCGGGCGGCTGTCGTTTAGGTTGCGGCGGGAGCGTGCCATCTAATCATCTTGTTAGTAAACTCATCCTCTCAATTCTTCATGTCCGCGTATTTGCGGTTAAGCAGGGTTATGGAGATGGAGACAACGTACCCAAGACCTCACACCACCAATCAAACCCAAATTATACCCAGCGGCAAACTCGCTACTCTCCCTCGTATTATTCGCCCTCGGAATATCAAGGTGACTGAGTCGCGAAATCGCAGAAGGAGAACGAGCAACCGTGGCTGCTTCCATGGTTTCCGCCTGCGACTGCTCGCGCGTGGGTGTGCGGGCAGGGGATGCAGGGCGACTCGATTGCCAGAATTGGCGGAAGTCTTTGCTGAGTTCCTGGCCGGTTGTTGTCCAGTTTGCTTTGATGCTGTCGCGCAGCTCGGCCATGGTGCGCTTGACGTCGAGCTCGTTCTTCTTGAGCCAGGAGACGTTGAGTTCTTTGCGGGAAGTGCCGCGTTTGAGTTGACGGTCGATGTATTGGTCGTAGTCGCGGACGATTCTGGGGTGTGTTAGTATAGGCAGGAGGAATTGAGTTGGCAGACTTACTTTGTGATGATACCTGTTGTGCTGAGACCCTCAGTTCTTTGGGTGACGAGGAACATGCCTCGCTCCTTGATCGGGCCGTAGATATCGTCACCCTCGTCTGCGCCGTAGGGAAGATCGTCGTGGGCGACGTAGTCAATGTTGTGCTTCAACAGGAACTCGGCGGTCACGATCCACGGGCAGTCCTCGATAACCTCGTCGACCCATTTGCAATGGCGCACGCTCTCAGCACGTTCTCTCGCCGACAAGACGGTAAGACCCTTGCGCTTATGTGTCTCCTTGTTACCAGTAACGCCAACTATAAGCTGGACGTTGGGGAAGGCCGTCTTGGCCTGCTGGAGGGCGCGCATGTGGCCAATGTGGAAGAGGTCGAAAACACCGTCTGCGTATATCCTGACCGGGCGTCCCTCTGGCGGCGGGTTCGTCTTGTAGCCTACGGGGTCGACCAGGCCAGCTTTGGGCGGAGGCTCCATGCGCATGCTGCCGGCTTCACCACCCTCGCCGTGGTCGTCGCCGGCGAGCGATGACGTGCGCCGGCTCTTCTTGCTCGCGCGCTCATCCTCGTCGGTATCTTCGTCGCCGTGGGCGCTCTTAACGCGAACCCGCTTGGTGGTGGTGGTGCCATTAGCATCGGCCTGGCGCTCCTTCTTGGACGCGACGGCCTGGAGAACAGGGTCCTCGGCACCCTCGTCCGAGGCGTCGCGCGATGAGGGCTGCACAGCGTCCATGGCGTCTTTCTTGACCGAAGATACAGTGGTGGACCGCTTTCGTTTTGGCGGCATAGGCGTGGGGTCGAGGCAATTACGGACAATTACGCTGCACGTGCAAACTCAAAAACTATGTTGAGAGGGCGGAGTGGTCTGTAGGTGTGGAGAGTAGGAGTAGGCGTCGGGTGCGCAATGCCCAGATATGGGGGAACACGCGGGTGATAACGGTCGAGGTCGGGGCAATTATGCGCAAGCGCCAATTAGATGGGTGAGGAAGTGACGACGGCCTTGCGCAGCATCGCAGACGCACACAGCAGAGACGGTGAGACAGTAGATAGACAGTGGATAGACGGTGACGGCGTGGCTAGTATAATGTTGGACACGCGTAGATTGCGTCTAGCTGCCGCTCCGTAAATTCTCGCGCTTCCTTGAATCCTGATCTGATCGGCACCTTGGCATGACGCCAGTCCGCCCAACGCTCCCTGCGCCACACGCTCTTGACGCGAGCGGACTGGTTGAGCGCTCCAACATGGCCCACGTGTGGCATTTCCCATCCTGATTCCTCGCATTTGCATCATTCGCATGTGACAGGGGCCTGCCAACTTCTGGACTCTGGACCCTGATATTTAACAATATGTCATGATACCTAGGTATGGGAGATCAATGTCGGAGGTCTGAGCATTGAAGGCCAGAGTGCTATCATCTGGACATAACCTCCACCACCTCCCTCCACCTCCCCTCCACCTCCCCCACCCACCCATGCCTGCCAACTTCTGGACCCTGTGCCTGATCTGAGAACGTGTCATCATGCCTTTACGTCGAAGTACTCAGATGTTGAGGTCTACAGCGTACATTGGAGAAAATACCATTCGCATATCTGGTTGTTGCGGTCAAGTCGCGCCGAAAAGGATATCGTAATCCTCACAATCAAAAACATAAACATAGAAGGAGTAGAGCATCGAAGTCTGAGCATTGAAGATCAGAGTTCTATAATCTGTATTGCAGCTCTATTAGCATAAGTGTGTATACTCTTACATAGTACACTCATGCGCTCGACGCATCCACCTCATCCACCACCCAAACCCTAACCTCCCCATCATCCCCCGTAGTAAGCACAACCTCCTCCTCCTCACTCCTCCTCCCCTTATCCGCCCTCTTCGCCCAACAAACATGATTAATCTCAAAGACATCATGCCCAGAAAATAGTTCCGCAACAACCACCCATTCAGTCGGACTCTGCGCTTGTGCGCCATCAACGTTCATCTCCTCCCCACCAGCCTGTCCTCTCCACCTCTCCTTATAAACAATGACTTTACCATCGCTCCCCGCACTAACAATCATACCCGTCCTGCGACTCCAAGAAACCGAATAGATAGCGCGTTCGTGAACCTGTGGCAGAACAGCGTCTTGATACCACTCCTCGTCGATAGCCGCCGAGCGGATGATACTAGGGACGCCCGTCTTATTACTCGCGTTGTCATCCCCCTCTTTCGCTTTCCTACGCCATATCCGTACCGTGCAGTCATCCGAGCAAGTCGCGAGTCGCGGTCCCGATCGTTCCAGCTCCGTGATATATTCCGCTCGCTGCTGTTGTGACGCATCCGATATACCAGTAACATCTTTCCTCCAATCCCGTCCACCCATCCCACCCCCCTCAAACTCCGCCCACCAAACCGTCTTCCCATGCCCCTCAATCATACTCACCTGAACCCAATCATCCGCATCCTCCTTGTACAACCTAACCGTATCGTCGTAGCTCGTGCTAACCAGTAAATCTTCCTCGGGGTGCCACGCCACGCTCTTGACATCGCCGTCGTGTTCCTGCAGCACAGCAACCGTTTCAAAGTTATCGTCTTCGAGCTCCTCCCATATCCACACGCTCTTGTCGCGGGAGCACGTCGCTAGATATTGCCCGCTGGGACTCCAGGCTAGGCATTTGATTTCGGATTCGTGGCCGTCGAGGATGCAGGAGAATTGGTAGTCGTCTGCGTCGTCTTGTTCGTCTCCATCACTATCTTCCCCACTTGCACCAACCCTCCTACCCGTGAAGTCCTCTTCGCGTCCCACACCACCCTCCTCCCTCCGCCATATCCCCGCACTACTATCAAAACTCCCAGTCGCCAACACACTCTGGCCGCGTGTATTTGGTTTCCAAGACACAGTCCGCACGCTGCGCTTATGCCCACCCGTTATAGAATGTAGGAGCGTGAAGGAGGTCAAGCTGTAGACGCGGACGCTGCGGTCGGAGCACGCAGTTGCGACGATGGGAAGCGAGGGATGCGGCGCCGATTGCCAGGTTCGTGAGTTGGAGGGTGGTGTGAGGGTTGCGAGGGGTGTGAGTTTGTGGGTTGGTGTGGTGGTGGTGGGCGAAGACATTATGAGGGGCCGCGAGGGCGGGCTGGTCGCGATGGGTGGAAAGCGATTGTGGCGGGTTGTTGGAGGTTCCAATGGGATCAGGGATGGATGTATGCTGTAAGAGGGCGTACACACTAGCTGGACTTTGGTAGTGGCTTGCAGCCGGAATTGAGTCAATGTTTTTTGGGCAGTTCGCGCGTGGGGCATAGAAAGTTCAGATGAGCGTCATTCGCCAAGCCTCCCACCATTGCGGGTCGGTCTGCGTTATCGGACGCCTCTGGCCTTCACATATGCTTCATCTTGTCTTTGTTCCAATACATCTACTTTATTCTTCTTCCTACATAATATACATATTACAAGCTTTACACTCTTTTGTCAAAGCCCTGAAGCAGCTCCCAGATCCCAAACGCCTTCCCGTGAATCGTGAATGTCCCTCGTTGTGTCATCGCATGTCATTATGAAGGGTATTCCAATGCCAACAACCTCGACGCCGGTAATGCTGCAAAAAAAAAAAGAACTGTTGAAAAGACACCATCCCACCGATCAACGGTGTCTACTTCCGGATACCGTGGTAGCCTGGCGGGCGAATCGCGTGCGGGTCGCGGAACGCAGTGGTAATAGACATGAGTCGGTCTGCCAGCGTCTGTTGCTCCGTCTCCGCCATACCAACATTGGCGCGAACACCAAGATCGTGGAGCTCTACATTCGCACCCGCCTTTGTCTCGTCCACATGGATGTTCTGGGTCGAAGTGACCATGATGCCTCCCCATGGATGCGACGAAGGCTCAGCTTGAGAATGCGTGGTGCAGTTGACCAGACCCTTCTCCGAACACGTGTCTGCTTGCTGCCAGCTCAGCTCCGTTGAATTCGATCGCTTCGAACGTAAACCGCGAGTCCATTTGCCGCCGCGGCTGCTGGGTGGCATCTTCGTAATGGAGGGTACGCGTCGGAGGCTGCTAAACTCTTTGTGGTTCTTCTGCGCCAGTATCGCGTGGTCGGCGCATCCTGGCTGTGACCTCAGGTACGTCTGGAAAAAGGAAAGGGGAATAGTCTTCAGTGTCAGGCTCTGCAGCGACTGCACGTAAATTTCCTTGATACCGCAGAAAGCGAAAAGGGTGGCCTGGCTGGACTCGGTCTGCCCGTGCATCATGTCAATCTGCTGCGATGAGAACACTGAACGATGAAGAGTTTCTTCGGGACAGTCTCGTAGAAGTTCCATGATTCTGTTGCGGAACTTGTCGAGGAAAAGATCGTCCTCTGAGTCGGTCGCGGTCCGCTTGTTGATGCGCACCAAACAGTCGTCCAGACTGCAACCGTTGAAGGTCGTGAGGATGTTCAGCTGCCGACTGTCCAGCTCGTCGCTGCTCAGCTTCACCATCGGGATGCGACCAGGTGTAGCTCGCGGTACGATGACGTCCAGGCCTCTCATACCGGGCTTGGGCTGTACGAGGAAAGATCCGATGTAGGTTCCTTTCTTGGGAAGGGATAGCTGCCTCTCACTGAAAGCTTGTAGGCGTCCAACGAGGTTCTCAAGATCATCGCGCTGTATCTGCAGGCTGCGCGCCAGGTGATCGCTGACCTGCTCGACACTCGCGAATCCGTATCCAAGGTTGTGTAGCCGATGTGCCTCGATGGTGTCGACCTTCTTTGTAAGTACAAGCATCTGACCTCTTCCGAATAGGATGGGGTTGACCGCTCCAGCTTCTAGGTCCTTTGTCGCTACGTCTGCAGCCACGATGGTCTTGTTACCGTAGTTGCCTGTCCAGATTGCGCGGTTCATCACCGTACCCGTTGTCAAGACCTCCTCATAAAGATTTCCAAGATTCTGCAGGCTCGTGTCGAGTGTCTGCGCAATCTCGTGCGCTGTGACACAGAACAGCTCCCGGAATGTAGCCGAGTAGCTTATGTCGTCATCGGCCTCCAGAGACGATCGGCTGTTGCTTCCGTGAGTAGGCGCTTGGAGGTATCCTGTCGCTTGTAGATGCTCTCGCATCGTCGGGATGAGATCGGAAATGCCGGTCCAGTTGCGCGATACTCTAAAGATCCACTGGAACACAGGATGCGATGTGTTGAATTCGTCGTCAAATGTTCTTTGGTGGAACTGGTGGGTGATGGTCTGACATGGCATCAGTCCGCTTTGACTGACGAGCAGTCTTCCTTCCGGATCGAATGTGGCGATGGCAAGAACGACCTGTTGAGCTCGGTTCTTTTCCAATCGACGTTGACGCTGTTTGATGAAGCCGAGAAGGAAGCATACAGCACACGCACTCAGGCACTGAATTCGATTAGCAATGCGCGAGGCTCGTAGAACGTGTGACTTACAAGGCAAAGAGAGATGATGAGGTTCGTGTTTCTTTCTTGACCAGGCCCGTCGTGGTAGCCGCGGATCTCATACCAGGTGCCAGCTGCCGCAGTCCAGTGCATGCCGCACACGGCCAAAGCGAGTACGACGGCCACGATGATTCGTCGCCAGACGTTGTTCATCCAATGCTTGTTCCAGTGGAAGAAGAGACTGAACGAAATGAGACAAGCGCCCACAGCGATAGATGCAGCTCCAACGACGTGTGGCCAGCTGAGGATGATCCGGTAGTTGGTAGTGCCGTTGTTTCCCAGGTAATGCATCTCTGTTACAGCCGCTCCTCCGCAAACACCGCATACGCCCAGTGATGCGAACCGAACGAGAGATCCTTTGCTTCCTTTGTAGAACTTATCCGCAGCCGATAGTCCCAAGAACATGACGACCACCGGTAGGACAGCCGATACAGCGGTGTAAGTCGAACTGTAGTAGAGTTGAATCTCTTCTTCTCCGTCACCGAGCACGATCGCCCTGTTGCCGACGAAATGCATACACCAGATAGCCACCAGTCCGAACGAAACTGCGCAGCCTCCTACTTGTACCCTAAACTGGAGTTAGTGGTTGTCGTACAGCGAAGTAAGATCAGAACGTACCACGACCGCCATCCTGCTCCTGAAACTCTCCGATGTAGCAACTCTACAGTTGTGAAAGCACCAATGAGGCTGACAATGTATGAGCCTACAATGAGTGCAGGAAGAAAAGATATAGCGGGTCTGCTCCCCAGCGGGTACTTGATCTCGATCTCTGGGTTCAACATTACGAAGCAGTTGTTGATTGAGTGTTTTGAGATGTGTCGTACTCTCGTGAGGCTGATAATGCGCCTTACGTTCACTTCCTCAGCTGTGAAAGCTGCACTCTGTCAGTTGGTCATGTTTGTTGCATTGATGAACGAGTGAGATTACTCATTACTTACGTTTACAGAAGAGGAGTGAAGTGAGATGGAATCAGCCGAGCGGAACCGCACTGGTATAATCGCCCTGAATGTGTTTCTTGGATGAAGCTCGTCACAGTCAAGTGGTTTGCATCATACACCGCAGATCGACGCAGGAAGGCGATTTCGGTGTTTCGTTTTGAGGATCCAAGTCAGGAGGTGACCAGCGTCTTGTAAGCTAATGACTTTTCTGGGGTCCAATCGCGCGTATGCGGAGGTAATGGTATATGTAGGTTCTCCTCGCAGCAGTCAAAACTTAGAAGTCGATCGGAGGGGTAGCCGGTGAAAAGAGGGTTCTGCAGGTGTGTACCTGAATGCGTTCCGGTGGGTAGTGTTCCCTTCTAGACGTCCGCTGAAGTGGAGGACATAGTTTGCGCCTGATTAGTCTGGTGCGGGAGGCATGACAGCGACACCCCGTCGCACGAAGTCTCCACACTCGTCTGCTGGGACCGATCACATAGCTCCGCCCTCTCCATGCCGAGATGCCCATGGCGCCAATCCAGTTTTCCACGCCACAGCTCTGGCCCCTTCATGCAAACGACCTTGATACGGCTTGGGCCTATTAGCCTAGGTGTAGTGGCTTCGCGGCGTGGCCTCGAGTAATTTCAAAGTTCACGAATCCCGTTCGGCCTGACCTTCTAGCCACTCGCGCAGCGAACGCGGCCCGCTAGTCATGCATCTGTCCCCAACAGGCCGTGGTCTCCTGCTGTGTTACAAACGTGGCTGATGGATCTCCGAAGGACCGTGCTTTCCCTACGAATACGTGCGAGGATAGAATTCGTGAGCGGGATGTGAATTGCAAGCGACGAACAACCACCGCGGACTGCACGGCCAGAGGCGAGTGTCATGCGGCCTAGAATGGGGCCAGATGTCATCGCGAAGCTAGCGTGCAGACTCAACTCTGGTACCTTGGCCGACTGATCCCGGGTATTAAGACATATGGTACGGGTGGTAATTTGAGTTCATTCAGAACGCCAACACGGCAACGAGGGCGTCTCCGCGGGGAGGAAGCTGACGCTGATGAAGCGTGATTTGGCCAGGATGGGCATGTCGCACACGCTCTGGGCATGTTCCGCATATCCAGAGCATCGGTACAACAACCATTGATTGACGAAACATTGTCGGTCTCCACCATGATGTAAGGTGATGGATCTTCGCAAGGCACCTTCTCGACTCGAAGCGCCCTGTCATTCCAATGGTTCTGCGCAAGCGACGAACGCCGCGCTTCAAGGCCTCGATTGTAGGGACTGCCGTGCCGTGTATATGAAAGAGGACTATACCATTAGCATGACAACAGCCAGCCATGTTCAAACCCAGGAGGCGGTTGCGAAATGCAAAACTTTCAACCCGATGGCCCGTTCGAGTGGTAGACTCGGAAGAGCCGAGTTGACATGTGTCGCCATGCTCGCAAACCTGCCGTTGGTACGACGGCACATAACAGTAGTGAGGTGGAGACAGAGCGTGCTTTCCTCCGATCGCAGATTCTCAGGACGTGGCACGGCCTGTGCCCGATAGCCGAAATTGATCACCTCCCGTGCAGCTGGTGGGGCGCGAATCACGTTCAGAGAAGAGGTCGACGTTGGAGAGCGTACAACAGCTGCAGAACAATGTCATGCCGTCTCGCAGCTCTCGCAGGCATGTTACACGAAGAGCCGCTGACCTCCGACATACAGCAGCCGCTTTCGCTTTGCCGGCTGCTGAGTATGTGGTAACTTTCGTGAGTGTTTGCATTCCGAAACAAAACTTGGTTCGCTTAGTGCAACCTCGGCAGCGGAGGACGCGAATCATTGGACATCGGCGACGTTGAGTGACAGGAAAGTTTGGGCGGACCTGTTTACGCCACGCGGTTCACTCCGGAAGTACGAACAAGACCAGTCTGTCTGGTGCAGAAGGGGTTCTGGTAGTCGAAGTTTCTTTGAGTCCGCGCCACGGCAGTTGGATCGGAGTTGAGCAATCGTTCTGTGGAGGCGCACGCCGTCAGGGACCAACTCGAGATGTACAGGTCCTTTTCCTGTTGAGTGCAGGACCTGCAGGATGATGTGCAGCTTTAGCCACCAGCCAAGCAATCCTAGAGTGCAGGAGGACTCCGGAGTAAGGAAGGCCGTCTATGTACACGATTCATGCTTCGTGTTGCGAGGTTGTGGCGGTTTCTTCGAAGGGCGTTCCTGGAAGCCGTGATCTACCTACACGTGCATCACCCCATTGCTGACTCGATGGATGGTCGACGATAGGCCCATGGGGTGATTGTTCCCAAAGTCGACCCATATGCTATTGTAGAACCGGTGGCAGAATGCAGGAACGCAGGGTAGTTCCGTGAGGCTCAATAACAGAGCCGACTATGAAAAGCCACATTTAGAGTAACCGGATATAAATATCTTCGGAGCCATACCAACGACCACGTGATGCTGCCCTTCCTCAATGAAACGGGTGTTAGCTCGCTTCGGCCGAAAATCTATACAGCCGAAACTCTATTCTGTAACAACAATGCTAGTGAGCTGAAGTCCAAGTGCGACCCCTTTGTGTCTAAGAGACTAGCAGCAGATCCTCGGTATGATCAACGTCACCTTCAGCTGACATTTGATGTAAAAGTTCTTGCTCGGCGTTCGGCTGCTGTTGCGACGAAGGTTGTAAAGTCTGAGATGACGAGGCACCCGACTGCGGAACATACATGTCAGGTGTAAAGAGTGGATATGTAGCTGGGCTGCCGGGCGTATGAAGCTGTTCATTCGTTGGACACGCTGTAGTCGATGTTGCATTTGGAGAATGCGAGTCGAGGAGCAGGTCGTCATCATCGCGAACATCGAAGAGCAAGTCTGGGCTGTCAAGAGATCGCGCTTGTTGTTGGGTCGCTTGGGGACCCGCTGTCAATGCCGACTCATCCTCGAAACACTCGTGCAGGCCGTCAGCCTGGAATGATGTAGTGGGCTGAGTATGCTGCCAGGCTTGTTCCTCATCCGCGAGCATGTCGTCAGAGTCTGGCTGGGCTTGTTGAACAATAGGCGCCACACACGGTTTGATCGGGGCCATGGGTTTATCCATGAGACTTCTTTGGGACTGTACCCATAGATGGCTTGCGATGGCTGACTCGGCTTCAGCGGCCTCATAGTCAGCGTCAGGTAGTGTTGAATCTAAGCGACTTGACAAGGCTTGGTGCGCAACCATCTTCAAGTCCTTTATCTTGTCTCTTAACGAGATGGATGCTGCCTTTACGCTGCCGATTCGGCGTATGGAACAAGCAATGGTAGGTAGGAGATGAGCTCTTTGGGACAATGCCTGCTTACGAGTTAGCACTGCACACAGGATGAGAAACATCTTTCTCTCACGACAAGATATCCGGTCTTCCATATCGCAGGAACGACATCGGCCAACCCTAGGCGGAAAGTGCTCGCTTTGGCCTTCAGTCCCAGCGGGGCCTTGCTGAGAGTACCAGAAATCGACAAACGCAACGCTCCATCGACCATGCTGGCAATCTCTATCTGTTCTGGTAATTTGGGACTCGTGTGGGACTTTCGCCGCCCCGCAGAATCGTTTGTCGGTCGATTGCGCCTTCGTTTCGATATTTCTGCCTGTTCAAGTGATGCTGATTGAGTCGATACCACACCCTCTGTAGCTGGTCGTTTTCGTTTCCTGTGCGCAGAAGCCCTCGGAGCAGTTGACGTGCGGTCAATGTGTCCAGCAGGCGATAAGTCCTGGAGTTCAATCTCGTACAGAAGTGCATCAGAGTCCTCTTCTTCTAGAGTCGCTACCTTTCGCTCACCCGGGGATGAAGTCGTTCGTTTCACTGCGGGCCTCCTACGCGGGCTTGCTTCCAGAATGTCCATGCAAATGCGTATGGACAGGAGTGAGACTGACGCGATTCCCTTGGGCGGTTGAATGTCTACCGCTGGAACATCCGAGAAGAGTCGGTGACGCTTCTTTCCTTCTTGCATGCTCGTGACTGAGGAGTGGTTGATGTCCAGACGTATTGTCCCGGGGTCCATTGCGATATCTGTTCGATGCGTTGGCGTCAACGTCAACTGATCCCAGACCTACAATTTGTCAATATCATCCCAAAACAGGAGCAATTATACTCACCGGCGCACCAAGAACGGCATTTGCGAGGTCTTGCAGCTGCTTGTTAGGCAAGTGCTCATCGCGTAGACTGAGCGTCATGTCAATGTGCATGTCATGTCCACGGCTCACCCATACAGCACCAGATGTCAACGCGTCTAGATATTCGGCTGATGTTACTTGCTGTAGGTAAGTTGCATCCTGTTTTGGTGAGATGGTGATCAATGTTGTGAGCCAAAGCTCGTGATCAGTAGCAGGCGAGCTGAGCACTGCGCGCCCGAGCTCGATTGATCTCGACATTATCGTCCAACCAGACTCCGGTCTGTGGAGGAGGCGAAAGCAGCGACATGGGCATTGCAGAGATTGGTGGAGCGACGGGGTCTGAGATTGTGATGTATCGTTATCGGTGCCAAGAGATGGGTTCGGCAAGCACCCTGAGGGTTGTTGCTTCCTCGCGGGCTCGCGAGTCCTGCAACCTCCACCTCGCGTCGCAACATGAGGAGCCTCACCACCAACGCGCTTCGGCGCGTCAGTCAAGCTGCATTGCCCCAAAACACCATTTGCAGTTCTCCAGTAGCAGTCGCGGGCTCAATTGGTCGAAGACATCTTCATTGCAGCCCCTCGCGACGCACCGATGGCGTATTTCGAGAGCTCACGTCGATGCGCGTGCGCACCCCATGGATAGAAGCCTTGCGCCAACAGCAGTCAGAGGGGAAACAACCTACGGAGCCTTCAGGAAAGCCCGAAGTACCCAAAGATCGCAAGCTGACAGGGAAACGTATGAGCGAGAGCTACCATTCGGTTGTACTCCCGCTGGCTCAGGACCCATGGATCCTCGACACGTATCTTAACGCCTCAGGGCACATACGGCTCGGAACCATCTTCATGGATCTCGATGCTCTCTCTGGCATCATTGCGTAAGCGTTCAACAGCTACGCGTAGTAGCTGACCTGGTCTGAATGCTGCAACAGGTACAAGCATACCGGAGACGACGTGACTACTGTTACGGCTAGCTGCGACCGCATTACCATTCACTCCCCACTAACCGAGATATGCGATCTAGAACTATCTGGCCGTGTGACCTATGCGACTGGCAGAAGCAGTCTGGAGATCACGATGCAGGTTGCCAAAGCACCTAAGAAGGGCGAGCAGGCCAAAGACGAGGACGTCTTGATTAACTGCACCTTCACCATGGTTTCGCTAGATCCAGGCACCAAGAGGTAAAGATCAATATAGTGGGTAAGGATTCTGGCAGCTAACTGGTCCGCAGGCCCGTAAACGTCAATCCTCTAATCGTCGAGACGCCCGAAGAGAAACGTCTCTATGCTCTGGGCGAGCGTAACTCGAAGGTGCGAAAGGAGCGTCGGGACACCTCTTTGCTCAAGCATACGCCGAACGACCTTGAAAGCGACCTCATACACGCCTTCTGGCAAAAGCAGTTGCAGTATCATGGTCAGTCGTATCGCTACCACTACTCATCGCCCAACTAACAACCGCAGACCCCTACGATGACCTACGCAAACCCGATAACGTTGTCTTTATGGATGCGACGCGTCTCCAGACCGCCACAATCATGCAACCGCAATACCGCAATCGCCATCACTTCATGATATTCGGTGGCTTCCTTCTCAAGCAGACCTTCGAACTCGCTTTCACTGCTGCCGCAGCCTTCGCACACGCTCGCCCGACCTTCGTCTCCCTCGATCCTTCCACCTTCCAAAACCCAGTGCCCGTCGGTAGCATACTATACCTCACGGCTACGGTCGTATACACAGACCCGCCGCTGATCGGCGCACCGGATGAGAAGGTCGACGATCAAGCCGAATACACACGAGTGCAGATTAGGATTGACTCCAAGGTGCGAGACGTGGAGCATGGCCACAGCAAGCCGACAGGGCAGTTCAACTATACGTTCACGGTACCGAAGAACATCAGGGTCATGCCAAGGACCTACCAGGAATTCATGATGTACATCGATGCAAGGAGGCGAGCTGAGCAGGTCAAGCGGACATTGGAGGAAGGATACGGTGTCAGCCCGAAGACGGCAGAGGATAGTCTGACAGAGTGAGGACTGGACGTCACGTTACAGGCAGGAACAAGGCAGATTGAAGTCTGGGTCATTGCTATACAGCGTGCGCTCAGCAGTATGTCCTGTAATTCAGCTTATACGAACAGTATCCAACAAGTTGACCAAAGTCTCCCATAATCCCGAACGCCTATCCCAAGAAACCCACATCGAACAAGGCCTAGGAGCCGGTGACCGCGCCTGCGTGCGCCGATAAGCCAAATCATATAATGAAAAGGTATAGCGCGTCTAACACAGGTCGAAAACGTGAAAAGGAAAGTACCGCGTGGGATTGATGCTGCATGCAGCATGCACGAGGCTGACGGTACAGGACGTGCATCAACAAGGCGGTGAGCCTCATCCAACCAATAACTGCAAACGCGCACGCGTGCCATCACAACGCTATGTGAAGTCAAGACCGCAACGTGTAAATCGCCCTGCAGGACAAGTCAGCTCCCTGCCATTTGCCATCGGACGTGTAATCCGTCTCCGCGCATCCACTCCACTCCACACATTCACTCACCCTGCATACCCGCTTGTCTTCCCGGTCAGCCGAAAGGAAAGGTGAAGTCCACCCTTGGGCCTTCCACTCTATAATTCATCCAACTCAAACTCCAACGCCACGTCTTCTGAACAATCAGTGCAGTAGTAATTCGAGAAGCCGCCGCATTCGATCTTCATCTTGGAACACATGTCGATGGACCAGGCGTCGTAGGAGTAGCCTGAGAGGAGGCGCGAGGAGCAGACTTCGATGCTGTTGGCCCTGTGGTGGTGTTAATTGCGGTTTGAGGAACTGGGGATTGGGAGAGGTGGAGGGAAGGAAAGAAAGGGCGTACCAGATGTAGTAATCGTGGTTACAGTAATACCACGAGTATGTGTATGAGCACATCTTGAATCTGACACCAGGTTGTTCGTGGGAATTGGTTGGATAGGTGTTTGTGCTTGGGTATGCTTGCCGGCGGAACGATGGCTGTCTGGATAGTAGTGTCTGTATGTGTAACGATGCTATACATATACACGTTAGCTGACCGCTTCTTCCCCTGTAGATCTCCCTTGCGTTCGTGGGTTGTGCTTCCGCGGAACATGGAGTGTGGATTCTAGACCCTGCATTATAGTCGTGGCTCCAACGGAGCTGTATGCAAGATCTATTGTTTACTTGGTACTCACCTGCAGGTCTGTTACTCCCGAAAAAGAAACCTCAATTGTAAGTCTTGGAGATGTGCTCGTGCCTTCTTGATGTCCTGTACTTCAAGTTTACTTTGATGATGTTCAAAACAGCTTTGATTCAGTATAAGATCGGTCAAAAGAGCTCTAGAAGGACATCACCGCGTCTTTATGCTCATCACTTCTGACTCTTACCAGGGGCTTGGGCCGACGGCTCATTGCAGATACGCCGATATGCTTCATGGCAGTCCCCCGGATTAGCTGATAAGACGAGGCGGTGCTTTCCAACCAATCCAACCAACCACATGTTCGTGTCATCCAAGATGGGAAGCCGAGCCGGGGGATAGATCCATGGCCCATGCTCGAGGTTCGGCTGTTCTGAGGTCGCGTGGAGAAGGCGGTGGAGGTTCAAGCATGTCAGATCGATTTGGTCTTCAGCTCCTGACCTTCTTTCAGCCTCGACGTAGGGGGTTGGAGTTGGATTCTGACATCTAGTGTATGATCAAGTGTGTTCTTTGACAAGTCTAGTACTGCATTCTGACGATAGCGAGTGCAAAGGTGTGTCAAGACACCCCAGACTTTCCTTCTCGCCGACGACCGGTTGGACCCTGCGTCTGCGCTCGGGACCTGCATGCAGGGACCTCAGTCTAGCCGGATCGGCCAGCTTCACTTCTGATTGGACAAGGCAGACCGGAACGAGCAGCTGTAACGGCCTCCGGCCTTGAGATAACGATAGTAAAGCTGTTGAAGATGGATTGCATGACTGTCATGTAGCTTCTTGAAAGGCTGCTGAGTGAAAAGGGTGCGATCGCGGTGTCTCTGTTGATCACGTGCCAAGATGTGTGACCACCTGGGCAAGATGGAAATAAAGACGATTGAAGATTATACCTAGATACAAGCCGAACTTCTTTACAGGGACTTTCACGCGATCTTCATCCCCTCCCGCGTGTTTGATATTCGCAAAACTACATCCAGATCGTTGCTCGTTGCGGCATCGATCAAAGGCCTCCTGCTTCGGTGAAGTCGGCGGTCTTATCGGCTAGCGTGCGATAACCGACAATGCCTGGGGTGTCGGCATCGCGCAGTCTTCCAGCTTCCAAGGTTCTTCAGCATCGTGAAATGAAGTCAGCCTTGAAGATATCCAAGGCGGCGATACGATGCCGACACTGACCGTGTCACCCGTCACTCATCACGTGCCGAACCTGCCCCAGCGCGCCCTCGATCTCGGTCTCGGTCCTCCCTTCTCAAAACCCGCCGGTCTCGCCAAGCAACATCCAGGAAATCGCCCCGTCTTTCTAGTCGCAGACAAGACGGGGCATCGCATCGTCATCAAATCCGGCGCCCCGATGGCTGTCGGGCCTGTCGCACCGCAATGCCGAAGGGTTTCGATGGTTTTCGACGTGTATTGCCTGTCTGGGCAATGTTGAGGTCTGGGTCTGATGGTGGTGTCGCATGTCGGGCGGCCGACCCCGAAATTTCACGGGCGTCGGCGGTGTTGGAGGGCCACCGTCGGCCGACGCTCGCGAGTAGGAGAGGGATGCGGGCTATGGATACATTATTTCCCGAGGCTTGGGTACGGTGTTGCAAGCCAGTAATGCGCGATACATTCGCAAACATACTCCAGTTATCTCGGCATCTGGTTGAGTCGCCGCATCATTCCTGGTTTGGTCGGTCTTCTGCCCACCCAACGTCACACCAAAGACCCAAGTGATCGCTGAAATGCGCTTCCGACCCCGATTCCGCTCCATCGGCCGACGTCTCTCCACCACAGGATCTCACTTCGCTCGTCTGCAGGATGCGCATGGCTGAAGGGTTGAGGTTAAACAGAGCAACTTTGTCCAACCGGTTTGGTGGGAAAGACTGTTCACCGTACACGCCCCAAGTATGGCCTGAATCATTCGGATGAAGCTCTGCCCACGCATCCGCAAGACCGTTGTTACTGACTAGCTCGTCATCTTCCGGAAGAATGCAATTGAAGTCGCCGGCGATGACCCCTTGGCCAGCAGCCCCGAGGTATGAAGCGCAGATGGAGACTTGACGCGGCCTCATCGACGGATTGATTGGCAATGAATCCAGGTGGACGTTGATAAGCCGAATTCGAGTAGGCTTTTTCTCCGACGTTTGCTTGCCCGAAGAGTTGAGGATCAGATCGCAGCACAACGCGTCTCGTCCAAAACGACTAGGTAATGCGACCCTCCAGATTGCGCCTAGCTGGATACCATCGGTGGCTACCCAAAACTTGGACACCAGTGTGATGCTGATGAACTTATGGGTTCCGAAAGCCGAAGCGTTGACATCGCTGATGTACCAGTTTTGTTGTATCCAGGAATCTTCAAGCAGGGCTGTAAGACCCTCTCTTGATACTTCTTGCAGGCAAATGACATCTGCAGCTCCGGTGGTTTTGATAACCTGCAGTAGTGAGGACATACGGGACTTTGGTAACGGCGCATCGGCGTTCACGTTCCAGCTGACGAGGCGGAATGAGCCCGCCCATTGGTGCTTAACGCCAGGTCGAGAGGCTTTACCACAAACGAATGGCATCCGGCGGTTTTGATGGAAGTTGTACCACTTCTGGAAGTTGGGCGTTGCGGCAGCTGCTGGCAAAGGTGTTTCTTGCCACCATGATGTGATGTGAGTGCGCATTTGCGATAGCATGGCGAAGTCGTATTTGTGGTGTTTGCCTGAAGGCGTGAAGCGCAGAAGGATGGCTTTTTGGTCGTTTGTATAGTGGCGGGATAAGGTGAAGTCGTGATAGGCGTCGAAGTAGTAAAGGGGAAGCGATTTGGTGGTCTACAAGTTATGCGCGCGAAATTTGAAGAAGCCCTTGCAACGTATGGGTGTTGGTCGTTACGGGTTAGCGTTGATGCCGTACCAAGGTTGAACCTTCGGTGAGAAGGCAACCGCTTACCTATCCACGGTCGCATTGCTCTTAGTCGCGGGATGCTAGGGTGTATGCCCTCATTCTCAAAGAGCTACATGGTATGTAGTCGCCTGCGCTGAGGATGTGAATATGGATACGGCTGACATTTCATTGGCGTGTTTCAGGCAGCCAAGAACTTCTTACGCATCATGAAATTTACCTAGATAGTATCACAGACTCTTTGCTTCATCCATCTCGTCATTTGGGGATAATGCCTACATGCTCCGTCTCTCCAGCATTAGATTAGCATCGCGCCTTCCACGTGAATTTGTCTCGGACGGACTGCGCAATGCTTTATCGTGATGCATGTGTCGGAGACGATGATATGCCAGCGAGAAAGTGTTCTTAGCTGCTTGTAAGCTTGTGGATGCGAAGCTGATGTAATGGGTGCTGGTTTTTTCTTTGAAAGTCGACTGCAAATGTTCTCTATCTGTGTTTTTTTGTTCATGTAGCTATTAGATATAGTGAAATACATTGGTACACATATGACTATCTGAGACTGATCTGAGAAAGCTATTCTGGCATGAAGTCTTCGTCGCAGTAAAGATATGCAGGGGCTTCAGAAGTCCACAAGTAATCGAGAGAGCAGTTCTTGCAAGCGTGCTGAATGTCGTTTTGAACATTTCTGTACCCTTTTCTGTACCAATCGTCTGGATCATGTTTTCCACATTTGTGTGCGAGTAACGCTTTGCGGAACCACGCCAGATGTTCATGGACTCTGTTCAGACTAGGCTTTGCCAATGTAGGCTTGATTGCAGCGTACACATCCCATTGAGGGTCCGATACAATCCAGAGTAGAATCTTATCGTCGACAGATTCTCTTCCCTTGTGGAAGATGTTTTCTCCATCTCGCCACTCGCAGTTCCAAATCACCGCTACCATCTGCACAAGATGCTTGATCACCCACGTAGTGTCGACTTCTTCAGATGCTGAATTCGTGATGTAGGCGCATATTCCGGTGGACATCGCTGCTGCATTTATGAAAACACAGTCTTGGGTAGGGTCGGAGACACAATAGGGCTTCACTGAAAGCGAATGATAGGCCTTTGTGTATTGGTAACATGGTGCGTAAGCTTTGTGAAGCACCGCTCGTGGATTCTCACAAGTGCGCTTGATGAAAGTATCCAGACGTCTTGCCCATGGCGTGACCTCGCGGTCGCTGTGAAAGCTGAGGGCAACACGACCATCCAGTTTCTCTTGTTCAGATGCGGTGGCACAAAGCACGTTAGTCTGGTCGCTGGCGTAACGCCGAAAGTAGCTCTCAGGACTTGAAGCCCAGGCTTCACGCAGCTTGAGCTCAAGTACGTCGGCGTGAACAACTAGCTCTTCCTGCACTGCGTCGCCCATTATCCACATGCCCTCAGCGACTGACTCAGTGAGCGCAATATACGTCAACTCTCGAATAGGTGCACCGTCACTGTCTTGACGGTATCGCAAATAAAGCGAAACCAAGATTTTCTGCTGTGGAAGATCCTCAACGTCTCTGGTATTTTCGAGCCCGGTCCATGCCTGTTCGATGATCTTGAGTCCCTGGGCGCTGGATAAGAAGAACCAACAACGGCTCGCATGAACCGTTCTCAATCTTTCCCAGCCCGCGCCCATGAAATTTTTCTTAGCATCATCATCGGTTTCAGTGATATACAGTCCTCGTACTCGTGACTCGTACTTGGCGCTGTCCCAGACCCTAATATCGATATGATTTCCAGTGCTCTTAAAGAGGGGTTCGAAAGAAGGCACAATAGTGGAGTTTATCGCATCGAAGGCTGGTTTCGCAAGCACCTCAGCCGTTTCAGCTCTGCTAATGGCAGCGAAAGGTCCATCGCCAATCCGAGAGTTGGCGTAACCAGTCCTTGAGAGGATGTCGGGGTCTGCGGTGACTGTGTAGGATGACTGCTGACCTTTGTCTACTACAGACTTCAGTTGTCTAATGATATTGGGCCGGTAGATGTCACGCGCCCAATCAACGATGTAGTCCATGATGAGAACTAATTGGAGTGCTGCATCGTGGCGGGTGATGCTCCCCTCCCATAGAAGGATGACTTTCTGCCGAGATATTAGTAAACCCGTTGGAAAAGCCATGTATCAACTTACGTAAGAAGGCAGACTGTCTGGACTAGACTTTGTGACGTAACATCCGTATACCTTCCATTCTTCTCCCCTGTACGCAAGAAACCAAGATAGCGGGCCTCCAGGTACCTTCATCTTGTTGTCCGGGTCATCTTGAAGTTGCAGCTGTAGGTACAGATGGTTTCGTATCGGTATTGCTGTTTGCGTCTCGATGTCTTTCCAATTGCCATCGCCTTTGTGGCTCTTGGCTTCCATCGCTAGGAAAGGGTATATGCAGGGTTGGTCACCACCGTCTGGATTGCAGCTCATAGTCAGTCTCTTAGACAGATATTTGAGTGCAGTGTTCTCTCCCAAGTGGGAAATGTGTAGTTGCTGCAAACTCTCCGCCATAGCTTCGGTAGTTCTTAGTCCGTAGACTCGATCAGGCTGCTTCTTAATTCGATGACGATTCTCCGGGTCGTTCTGGATGAGGCTTCGCTCGCCAATACGATACGTGAAGATATCGGTCAGTCCTGTACTCAAACTAATCACATGATCAGCTGTGATTCGCTTGCTTGGTGAATCTATCGACTCACATGCTATGCTGTTTTGCCAATGGCTCACACGAGCATCCTGAACGACGTTTCTGACGCTCTACGAGCGACATCGTTCGACTGTTACTGTGTTTCGGATCCACCTGGATGCAAGATTCCCACAGACGTCTCCGACATCCTTGGCTACTTTCGGTCAGCGTGCGAGACATGAAGTAGATCAAATGTATCATACCATCCAACTTCGATCTTAAACCGTTTAAAGACGTAGGGCTCAAGTTCCATTCTCCAGCTATCCTCGTTCTGGTGATCATCCCTCGATCGAACAGCCCAGTAGATCATCTGCTTAGCCCGCCTCTTGTTCTCGAGCTCCCATGGCTTGTCGATGGTGTCAGGTCGAGGTTGTATCGCATACGACTCGTAGCTCATCTTGCCCAGTTGCTGAATATGCTTGAACTTTATCTGATGTTCTTCAGGGACATCTCCTGGGTGCGGTGGGTAGAATTCCGGATAGAACTTGATGCGGAACTCTTTGGCTTTTGCCTCGTCTTCAGCAGCTTTCTGGCAAGCTGTTCGATTGTCGCAAACAGCATCCGCTGTTTGTTTGTCGGAAACAGCATCCGCTGTCTTCTTCCCTTTCTGTTTCTTTGGCGCCGGATCCGCATGTGTAGCTGAAGCTCCACCTCGTTTTCTCTTATTTCCAGTACTAGCAACAGTCTTCGAGGCTTGCGCATTGCCCCTGGTTCTCAGCGTCGGAGCCATGAGTGCTGATACGGAAAAGGTAATGAGATCTGGTGTAGTCGGTCTGAGTCTTGTAGGTAAGCTATGGCAACTTTGCTCCTCGACAACAAATTGCGACAAAATGTGGTGCGGCTGGCGCTGGGAAGTTACGACCAGATCAGCCGGCCGGGGTTGCGTTATAGGTGCCTTGACTCTTGGGGCCAAAAGGCCCAGCAGCAATCCTCCGCGCAGGCAGCATGTTTCGATGCATGAGCTTGAAACCGCCTACTAACTACATTCCGCCCCATCTTCTTACCCGAATCTCGCTTCCCCCACACTAGCGTGGATGCGACGGATGTTGATGGCCTGAGCGTGCATCAGGGGGATTCGCGCATCGACGTTTTGATCCATGGATCAATCACTTCCTACACTTCTCATGTTGCGCGTCCGTCATGGTGTGGGACTGCTACGCATTCGTTGTTGGTGTTGTTTCCCCACGCGCTCCGTTTTGCTGCGGGTCCCTGTCACCGCCCCCGAGCTCGTGCGTCATAGATATGACATTCTTCATCCTGCGTCTACTACGATCTCAACACTAAATGAAGGCAACGCCTATAGTGGGCATTGCGTGCGAGATGCATCGGGTCCGCTTATCTCTTGCTCCATAATCCCATGCGTTCCAGGGCGTGCCATTCCCTTCATCAGCCAAGCCACTGGTCGAGCAGACGGTCGATAGAGAATTCCATGGGGAAGTATCCGATAGCGTCGGTGGGTAGGTAGTCGATCCAGTCACTTAAGGGGCCACGAGGATCGATCATGCTCACGGCTTTGACGAATTCCCAGGACTCTGGATACCAGCCTGCTGCCTCCCAGTCGATGATAGCCGACACTCGAACGACCTTATGTTCAGTTTGCACCACCTCACCCTGCACTGGAATAGCCTGGCTATCCTCCAGAGTCACCATGATATTTCGGGGGTGCAAGTCACCATGAGTCATTACAATGCGATGATCGTCCTTCATAGAGCTCCGAAGCATTTTGACCCATGGCGTTACCGTTTTCTTGGGGTGCTGGAGAAGGAAGTCGTTGAATTCCGCTTCGGTGCGTAGAGGTGCTGAGCTTATGCGTTGAGTTCTCCTAAGATCTTTGCATAACCCCGACGTAAAACTTCCTAGACGTACACCGGATCCACAGTCCTCAGCGGTAGGAGTGCGAAGGAGCCGGAACAAAGAATTCAGCTGCTCCTGTACGAATGTCTTCTGCATAGCGGAGAGATCTGGCCAAATGCTTTCAAGTGTGGTGCCTGTTGCTCGGAACATGAACAGATAAGTCCTTTGGTCACTACGTAAAACGCCTAGGCAGTGGGGGATCGGAAGCTCCGGCACATGTGTGGCAACGTATTGTAAATTATCGATGTGATCAGGATCAAGAGACTGGGCGACTTTGACTACATGGCTCGGCCCGGTCTCGACGACGAAGGTGTCGTGGAGCTGAAAAAGGATCTCTCCGCCGCGTATCAACTGGTTCAATGCTGCCGCCATTTCTTTGGATATATGGCTGAGAACTTCGTCGCACTCTGGTGTTGTATGTACCATATGCAGAATCGATCTGTCCAAAGAGTGAGTGACTTTGACGGAGCCATCCACTGGCAGGTCCAGTAGCCCATTCGCAACGGAAGGCTGGTGATCTTCGTTGTGCGTCTCATCAACTAGGGACGAGTTAAACGCTACGGCGAGCTCATCGACCAGACGCGGATACCCTGTTGCCTCTCGCTTCAAGACTTCAGAAATATCTGCAGCAGAGTCACGGCTCACCATTGAAGTCAATTGGCTAAGCGTGGCTTCATTGGCTAGACTGCGCGCCTCTCGAACAGCGACATGGGTGGTGGTAAGCGTTGGATCGTCTGAATCTGCTGCGTGTGGCATGTCGAGCGTCCTGAAGTCGTAGATAGTGACCTCGGGAGTTGTAACTTTTCCTTGCGGAGGTGCCCAGGTGGAAGATTCATGAGGGGCGCCAAGCTACTTGTTTCCCCACACTAGCGCGGATGCGACGGATGTCGGTGGCCTGAGCGTGCATCAGGGGAAATCAGGCACCGGCATGATAGTCCACAGCTCAGTCTACTTCTAACACACATCCTCCATCTTTGCTGCAGGTCCTCGGCGATGCCAGGGCTCACTTACCACCCACTCCATTAACAACAATTACTGCGACGATGTAGCGCGATGAGCCATTCGTGATTACCACAATTGATCAACACCCAAGTATTCTTTTTATGCGCAAAAAAAACTCTTGAATGAGGTAGGTCACGATTACTCAAGACTTACAACTCTTGCAGACATGTTGCATTGCCCAGCTGAAGTTCTGTCGCGCTAATGCCACGCTTGACCGAGAAGCGTGCGGCAATGGTCATGCGATCAGCGATCTCGCAAACATGAGCAGCCGCTCACAATAGCATTATAGACGATTGCAGTCGTATGCTATCTCTTTACCTGTTCATAGTCCCATATGTATATAAGCCGCCCATACTCTGGGATCGCCTCCACGCCAATGCTCTCCAGCATCTCTAGTACTTACCCCAAACCCGTCCCTGAACACACCAAAGCTCTTGGAATCACGAAGCGGTTTGAGGCCATCCTGCAAACATATAGACACGCATTCGTGACTCATTTCCGCATTCACCATGGCTGCAAAAACGCGCTGTGCGAGCTCAGCCGAATGTTTATCTGACACCTCCCACAAGGAGCCGATGACATGCTGAAAGCCGACAAGCAAACACGCACTCATCAAATGCAAGCCTTCGTCGATCAATTTATCAGCACTGCTCCGCCCAGTCGAGCAGGCCGAAAGATATGCTATGAACGGTGGCTTTTCGTGAAGCCTCAAAGACAACAGGTCCTTTACGGTGAGAGGGTCTTGCTGCCAATCTTCGACGAGAAGCGTGCTTTCGAGTGGGTCTTTTGGATCGGACATGCCATGACCCGCGAAATGGAGAATTGTGGCGCGACTCATATCTGCTATGACAGCGGCTTTATTGGGCTTCAGTCGTACCTCAGGTAATTCCTCAATGGTGGGTAGTTTCGACAGTTCATTTCGAACCAGTTTCCCTTCTTCGTCTGCGGAAGGAAGATCGCTGCCTCCAGGCGTTGTTCCCATGGACACTATGAGGGGTCGGTGCAAAGACAAGTGGCTGGCTATGTTCTTTGCGTTGCGCTGACTGTATATCATCGCTTTGATGGATGGACTGTAGGAGGATATGACTTTGTCCATCAAGATGAATGACGAATTCTTGGTGTAATTCCCAGCTGCGTGGATGGGCAAGGAGCACAGAGGACCGCTTGGCACCCACCACAAACGCGGCTTATCTGATGGTTGATGCGATATCAAACCTGAACGCTGTAGGGCCTCAAGTATAGGCTGTACGAGGACATCCCAGAGCCATCGAAGCAGCTCGAACATTTTCGGTTGAGTAATTTTACGCGACATCAGGAGCGTGGCCCAAGTCTTGATTGCGTCGAGTTGCAGATTTGGAAGAGGAACGTGTTCCAGATGGGAGGATGCGACAATGAAAGCATCACTGCGATAATCACTAACGTTGATGACAATGACAGGACCAGCTGATGCTATAGCTTGCATCTCCTTCATTGAGGGCGGTGCAAGGAAACGAAGAAATCCGTCTTGTTCGCGAATATGCGCAATGCTCTCATCGAGCTGTTTTACGATGTTGTTCCGGTGTGTGAAGTCGAGAGATACGTTCGTGCCGGAAGTCGCATCTTCAATACTGGCCTGTGCAGCAGACGATTCGAGGCTGCTCCTAAGATGCTCAAATCGAGTAGCAAGATCTGGATGCTGAGATCGCAAGGCCGAAATGTCAGAGCGAACATCGAACAGCAGACCGAGAATGATGCCCCGGCCTTCTTCCAGGATCTCGAGAGCCTTTTCAGCGGTTGCACCCGCCTGTAGTGCTACTGAGGCAGCTACCGTAGTCATCCCAGAGAATTTTGATATTGCGTCTTGTTGATCTTTTTGTTGCAGAGATCGGGGACTGACTCTTTGGAGAAGACTAACGGCAAGTTGCAGCAGAACGTCTGCTTCAGCAAAGTTGGCCTGCAGTATCAGGATGTCGGCAGCTTTTCTAGCTGCTTCAATTCGCAAAGAAGGCGAAGCAACGGGGTTGTGTGCGCATTTGCTTAGATTGCGAACAGATCTTTCCAGACTCTCGACAGAACCAGTAATCTTGTAATGTTCGAATTGTGTATTACCAAGATTGCGAAGCCGCGAGGGGAGTTTTCCGTCAGTAGGGAGCGTCTGAGCAACGACCGATTGAAAAAGTTCAACGGCTTCGGTTATGTTTCTCGAAGAGTCGGCCTGGGATATGGGGCTCATTGCGCTGATTTGCAAGATCCGTGCCAGGTTGTTCCGATTGGCGAGATACTCCAGCTTCGTGGGCCGACCGAGATGAACCGCCTTCCGCGCGAATAGCACAGCTTTGTTAAGATCGTCTGCATCGACTTTGTTCATGTAGCGGGCGATCAGCAGACCAGATAATGTACTGAGTATTGTTTCAGTAAAATGATTTTGATCAGACGTGTTTCGTTCCGCATCAGTCGCGCACTGTATCGCTTCTTCCAAGTCTTTTTCAGCACCCTCTCGGTCGAACCTTAGCCACAACACGCCAGCAAGGTTGTGCATGCGCTTCGTAAGTTGAGAACTATCGAGTGGTGTTCGATCCAATGACTTCCTTGCAGCATCAATCGCGCGATGAATGTCCTCTTTGACCTGCATCAGCTCATATCGGAATCGAACTAGGCCTGTGAGAACGTTCCAGTATTCTTGAGCATAATCACTCCTCCCCTCAGCTAGATGCTCTATCTCATCGAGCTTTTCAATCCCTCTGTCTAAATATATCACTTCTCCCTGGCATAGGTACATGAGTCCTTGGCACGATGCACTCTCGGTTTCGTACTTCAGAAGCTTCGGCGAGTTCGGTGGTAACAGGGTTGCAGCTTCTTCTGCGATCGGAATTGCTTTCGCCAAGTGTTCTGGTTCTCGTGTGGTAGAGTACAATACTCGTAGCTTAACGGCAAGGTTGTGAAGGTGAAGGGCCCGATCCCTGTCTGTCTCGGCTGGCAAGATATCCAGAATCAGTTCCGCGAAGTACACCGCTCTTTTGACATCGTTGGGGTCGTTCGTAGCTTCGTATCGAAGATTGAGCATCATTGATGCCTTGTCGCAACAGTCGGCTTTGGCACTCGGGGTCTGGACTTTGCCGAGGGCCTTCTCAAGGTAACGAACGCAACGAGTGATATCATTGACATCTTGGAAGTTCTGGGCACGGCATCCTTTGATCAGAGCAATGGCAAAAGACCACCAAGCCTTTCCATGGGAAGTCAAGATCCAGACGATTCCCTTACGAGCATCCTCGGCTACTGCGTGGCGATATTGTTCCAAGTGCGTCCGTGAAGACTCGATGTCTGATGGGTCGTAAGAGTCGTTCTCTGCCAAATGAAGCACCCAATCATGCTGCTCCAGGATACTAACTAAGAGCCTGTGCCTTGACAACAACAGTTCGCGATGCACAGGCATAATAGCGTGAATCGAACACTGTAACCAATAGAGCGCACATGCAAGGTCCTCTTTGGAGTTCGTTCGTTTGAACTTGATCATGAAAAGGTTGCTGACTTTCGCATGAACCCGGTGTTGCATATCGTGATCTTTTCCATGCAGTGATAAAATCCTGTAAGCTGCATCGATTGCAAGATTGAGGTCCGATTCTGTCATGGTGCGAAGGAACATGAAATAGCGTATAGAGGATAGGCACCAGACGTCCCCTGCTCCTTCATTATTCTCAAGCAGTGTTATCAACCCTTGAAGTGTGTCGACATCTGCCGCTTCGAACGTTTCTTCCAATTGCTGTCGTTCTGCAATTACTTGCGCCTGCTGTTCGTTTACGCTCTCCGTGTCCATACCTAGGTATTTGGTCTTTTACCACTGCTGGTTCTTGTGCACGCGGGGGGTTGGAAAGACTTGGTTATAGCTATCCTGGAGATGGGGAACGGAAAGGTGATGTTTACACTTCTCCGCAGGCAGTCTTTAAGCGGGGCCTTCGCCCTGACGCTACGGCTCGCAGTAGGACAGACATGTGGGCTGCGGACGCTCAGGTTGCCTATGTGAAGACGTCAGATTTCGAGGAGCGCATATGCATCAACAAGCCATTTGGGGGTCAGCTGAAGTCTAGCCCTCGGTGGCGTTCTCAGCGCGAAGGCTCAAGGTCCACAAGATCTGATTGGGTGACATAATTTGAGCTAGTGCTGGTCACGAGGTGCCTGTCCAATGATATCGAGTAGATCTCGCTTATCCATGGATGTCTTCCGAAACCGTCTTATCACCCATCTCACGCCTCCACGCTGTTCTAGGGAGCTGCAGGCCGGCGTACTGTGTGAACCAACTTCCTAGTTGATTCCTCAACAAAAGCCGTCGCGAGCTCTTGACACACGCTCGCGTCGTGAGTGACCGACCTGACTGCTTCGCTTCTTTAACACGATTACCTAGGTACTACTGTATCTTGTCTCTGGTTTTTCTTTTTGACATCAGTTGCGAACATGGCACCAGGTGTACTATCCACCCTCCAGCTCAAACACCCTATCGCACTATCTGAAGTCAAGCTAGGCCGTCTTATCACCAATCCTCTATATCCGGATGACAACTTCTTCCAGCCCAAGGCATCGAAGTTCGCAGAGCATCACGATGCAAACGCTCGCAACACATCTACGCCAAGCGACTCACCACCTATGAAGGTCTCAATCCAGCCATTCCACAACTTCAATGACACTCTGAAGCGCTCTCGCGGAACAAAACTTGAGCTCTCTTTATTGAGCTTGCTATCGACATCTACAAACCTCTCTAAAGGCAGTTCCAGGACCATTGAGAGCCCTTTGTGCCTCATCCACCAAGTGCGAAATCCAGAGTCTTATTTCGCAACAGTGTGCAAAGACAAGACAGCCTGTGAATGGATGGAGGAGCAGAATCAACGTCCAAAGACATATGTTTATCTGATCTGTGGATTCAAGACTTTGACGGACGCGACGTTGGAGCGAGATGGCACGAAAACGACTGAGTTCACACCTTCAGCTTCTTTACCTGCTGCAACAATCGCTGGTGCAGCAGCAGGAGTACCGATAGTCCTTCCAGATGGTGTGGGAGATGTTGAGGTTGGCATGGGCATCACAAAAGAATCGAGCGAGAGTCTGGGTTACTCTGCACCGGGAGAGCGCGTCTATGCGTTACAGTGCCGCAAGATCCACTTTAAGCGCTTCTCATCAAAGGTGGACGGTTCTCGTTTGAAGAAGACAGATGAGAATTGCTGGATATCGTATATCGATGAAAAGTCAGGGGATACGGACGAAGATGCCGTCGAAGCAGAGCTCGCTGGTGCTTTTGGCTTGGAAGATATCGACGACGAGTATGAGACGCTTGAGAAAGTAGAAGTGGGCTCAGAAGAAATCTTGTTTCAATCCGAGTAGACTCACACAATGGCAATAGCTTGATACTCAAGAGAACTATTCGCGTGTGAACTAAAGAAGTCGTGCTGGCCGTATGGATTGATCGCGTGTAGCAAGTATTCATTTGGCTATTATACCAGCGCCTGAATATGGAAGTCAAATGTTTGCCAATCGTCGTCCATCTTCGGCTGTTTTGAAAGGGGAAATGCACCATCGCGACAAAGAGGGGCTAGCTCTTGCAGGAGATCGTCCAAATTCTCAGCTGACTCGTTTCCTCTCCAGTAACCTTCATCTTCAGCGACTCGTAACTTCTGTAACGTCATGGCGCTCATATCTTTCTCTGGGACAGATACGAATATTTTGAATGTGTCCACGATCGGGATGTCACGTGCTGCAGCAGCCTGCAAAGTATCCGAAATCGCGACAAAGAGATCTACGTTGAGTTGATCGTAGGGCGCAATACTGTAGAACAGGTTTGAGTGCATGATCGAAATGCCCATTTCCGGGTTGAAATTGAGGATAACGCAACCGATAGTTTTTTCGGAGTTATTCGTGACTTTAAAACGGAACAATTCCTTTTGTTGCACACGATATACGCCGTCTCGCTGCCGTTCCACGCTCTGAGCCGCAGGTAACCAAATTGAGTCATCGGTGTCCTCGTCCAAAACGTGGTCGCGACCGTTTGGCGAAGGCTCAAGAGTGACATAGGCCAGGTCTGGGAGGTTGCCAAGACGAATGTGTGGATTCTCTAAGCCTTTCAACAGTTTGAACCGGGTTATGTGTTCTAGACGGGCGATGAGCTTGGACATGCTCTCATTGCCAGTAAGCGAAGTCAGCGTGTTGGAGATATGGTCAGGGAAAATGTCCCCAACGCACTCAATCCGATAGAGCTCGTCATGATCCAACTGGATTTGGAATTGAGCGTCGTCGTCATTCGATAAGTACAGCTTTTCCTTCCCTTTCAGGCTATGATACCAGTCGTGTTCAAATTGGAGAGCTGGGGTGCTATTGGCAGGGATGAATCGGACTCCGGCAGTTCCTCCTAGCGGCAGGCTTTGCAATACGGCTGGGCATCCAACTTCAAGCTCTTGCCATTGTGATTCCATAATGCTTTGTGGCTGAAGAAAGACAGCCCGGCACTCTCGCGATTTGGTTTGTTCGACCCGTACTTTCGCGAGGATGTCTGACTCTGATATCGGCGATGCGGGGTCAAAGTGGAGAGGAAGAATGGCATAGACGGAATGGGTGTATACTGCATCCATTCTGCCACCATCTAGGCGCAGCTGCTGCCTTTTCTTCTCCACTTGAAGTACTGTGAGGGTATGAACTCTAGACCTGAAAGCCTCGTCGAAGAAGAACCGACGCATATCCCCGATAATGAAAGGCGTTTGGGAAACCACCAGTTCCGCTATCTTTGAACGGACTCGATCGTAAATGGCACGAGTAGACAGCCGCGTAGACGTGTTTCGAAGCGTATCTAATAGCCAATAGGAGAGGTACCCGTGTCTGTAAGTGTCGGTAGCTGTTTTGCAGGTATATTCCTTTGCCTTTTGGTAATCAAGGCAGGCAGCGAGAGTCACAAATCCGCTCGGTGATTCCAGCCAGGAAGCCTTGCCAGCCCAATGTTGCACTCTAGCCATGTTGTCAGGAACATCGATCTCTTGGTCCGACTGGTAAGTGCCCCGAACGCCACGGACCCCTTCAACTTCTTCGTCATCATCTTCACCCCGCACCGCACCGCCGGAGAAGCAACTGTCGAGTACCACTGTAAGGACCACATCCTTTGCAACGATGTCCTGCAAGAGAGCGCCGAGTTCCAGATCCCTGAGATATTTGCCACCCTGTTTGATATCCCAGGGCACAAGACAATGATCAATGTTTCCGTGGCCCTGTCGCAGAGATTCGAAAACTGTCGTAGCACATGCTCCGTGTCCAGAATAGTGGATGTAGATAATATCCCCTGCGGCAGATGTCCGAGCAAGATTCTGTAAGGCGCCAACGATATTCTTGTACGTCGGTAGTTTTTGAACCTCACTGCTCTGTTCGTACGGGCTTGTGGTTCCTGGAACAGGCGCGAGTAGAGTATCAATATTGCCAGCAGGAACTTTCAAGGTACGGAGGAGGTATTCCCGAATAGCGAGTACATCGTTGACGCAGCCCCGCAAATTTCTGTATTCGATGTCGTTCCCGCTAGTGTCTTTCCTTGGATATTGATCCTGTCCTTGAACCTCATACTCATCGATGCCAATCAAGACAGCTCTTTTGGTCGTCATGTGGCGAGGACTGTTGTGCGTCACACTAGGCTGTTCGTTTTCGTTTCGACCTCCAGTCTGAGCTGTTGTGACATTCGCAAGTCCAACCAGAATGTACATATGGAGCCCATATATCGTTACGCGCGGCTGTTACCAGATCTTTGGCTACCTGGGTAGCGCGCCACGGGCCGCCATCAGGGCGTTCTTCAGCTCTGCACCCCTAGCGTGCGGAGCGAGCGACACACAACAAGCCAGACCACATACCACTTGCTTGCGCCGCGCAGACTATCCTCCTATCTTGTCTGCTAACATACTACTGGCACTTGAGGGAGAGGCGCCACGAGGCCGCCCGCATATGCGTGGCGTTATTGGTAGCGATACTGTCTGACAGTTTAGACACCCATGAACCAGAAGCTGCACGTACTCCACGGTATCGAGTCCAGACACACTCAGCTTTGCAGCCACGGCGTTGCGAAGGTACAAGGCCGACCAATCAAAGGGCCTGGACACCATACCTAGGTAGAGATGTAGAAGACGCCTGCAAATGTAGGACTCTAACCCTGGGCGAGGTGAGGGGGTCGAGGCGATGAATGCGCATGCATGATCTGACGTTCCAGCGCCGCCGTTCGCTGTTAACGATTCAGCTCTCAGAAATAAATAGCTTCCTGCTCACATGCTGCTTGAGAACGGTCGCGGCCATGGAGTAGCTGCGCGATTCCGGCAGGTAGCGCAAAGACTTGCCTGCACCCTGGAATTTTCGCCAGTCTTTGCCGCTTGAGACCCCTCCGCGTGTTGTGGTGTTGAGTTGCGGTTGCGCATGGAGTAAGAGGGTCGTTCTGGCTTCGCTTCACCGATGCGCAATGCTAGATTGCAGTATCGCGTCGCCTGATGGTTGAGGGCCGTATAGCTACCCAGGTAGTGCTCATCGTGGGCGTTGGCAGGCATTGCCGCCTTTACAGTACCTAGGTAGCGCTTACCTGTCGACCCCGCACAGACAGCGTATAGCGCCATCAAGCTTGCCAACTCTTGTGCTGGTCTTCTCGACAAGCTTTGGAGGTTCGCAATTCAACATTCGTGATGACACACGACGGCGAGTCCGTGTGGACAGCAGCAGCTGCGTGCAATGGGTATATTTGCGTGCAGATTGCTCGTTCTTCTACATACGACCATAGGATCATGAAAATTAGGCTTCCCGTCCGCTCAGCCATATACAAGCATGATACCGGCGGATTAGTAGTTAGGTGGGTGACCACTAGCGAATCCCCGCTGTTGTATGTTTTTGCCAAAAACTCCATCTTTTTGCCCATCGTGGTTCACGTGCCAGTCGAACCCCGATGGGCTCGCTCGTACAGGAGAGAGCGTGGGTGCTTTGATCTTGCATGTGTGGTGAAGGTGGCGACGCCCTTTCTTTTTGCGCGACGGTCGCAGACTCCAAGAACATGCCTCACTAACCTTGACTTGGACATTAGAGTAAATACCATGGTATCATACATCTCTATCTACTTCAACTCAACAACCTTCTTCCCCTTCTTCTTCGCCTCCAACACCGCATCCCTCCACTCCTTGACCCCGTCCAACGCGCCCTCCGGATCCGCCTTCTTCTGCAGTAGATAACCCTGTATCTCCGCGGGCGAGAACACACCCTCAGGCAGCGCTTCCGCGAACTGCTTCGCCATCTCCGCAAGCTTTTCTGGCGGTAGCGTCGCAAAGTTGGGCTTTGATGGCAGAGCGCCGCTAGTGAGGGGTGAGGAGGTACCACTCGATGGTCGGACTTTCCTCTTCTTTGTCTTGGATGGAGACTTGGTTTTCTCGTCATCGCTCTTCTTCTGTGTCTGCGTCGCTAGGTCCTCTTCGCGGCTGTACATGCGACGGAAGATTTCTTGTATTTGCGTATTGGTCGCGAGTGTGAATTTGATTTGCAGGTCTACCCGGCCGGGGCGGATGAGTGCGGAGTCCAGCTTTTCGGGGTAGTTTGTTGTCATTATGAGGACCCGACCTTCGCTGGATGCGGCGCCATCGATGATATTGAGGAGACCAGCGAGGGAGATCTTGCTCTTGCTGCCTTCTTCGTCGGTGGGAGAGGGAACTGGTGGTGGGGGAGGGGGAGGTGTGGGCTTCACGCTAGGTGCTTTTATGCTAGGCGTCTTTACGCTGGGTGCTCGGACGGATGATCCTGCATCGTCTGTGACGAGGGTGGTGGTTTCGCTGTCTGGCTTGGTTATCTTTCGTGGGCGTAAGGTTTGGGTAAGTCTTCGGCGGAAAGACTTCTTCTTCTCGATCTCGGAGATGGACTTCTGCTTTTCCTCGACCTTCTTCCCATTTGTGCTCTCAACCTTCTCTTCCTTCTCTGCCTTCTCTGCCACGGTTTCCTTCGCTTCAATTGGTATCTCGGCGTTCTCTTCCACCTCCGAGACGCGATCTGGTTCTGGAATCTCAGAGGACTTGTCCCGGCGAATACCCGCGCTATCAATATCTTCTAATAGGACGATACACCGGTTAGGCAGCTGGCTGAACAGCATAGCTAGATCCGACTCGGTCATGTCACGCTCACTCAAAGAAGCGCAGTAGACGCTAAGCCCAAAGATTCCAGCCACTGCGAAGCTCAAGGATGTCTTGCCTGTACCAGGAGGTCCGTGGAAAAGATATCCTCGCCTGTGGGGAATACCTCGGGCGGCGTACCACCGAGCCGTAGCGGGGTGGAGGTATTCGTTAATGTCTGCCACAACCTTATCCTTCTGCGTCTCATCCAAGGTCACTGTGCTGATAGGTCGTGAAGGTCGGCTTGACTGGGTAGACCAATAGCCACCGTGTTTAGTCTCTGCTCGCATTATCTCAGTCGTGCTGTTACTCTTGTGCGATGACCATTCCTTGACATGATCTATCAACTCCTTGACGGGCTTCGTGCTGCGACCCATGCAACGGATGATGACAAAGTACTCAATCCGTTCTGCGTACTTGTTCTCTTGCGAATCCTTCCTGAACTGGAAATAATGGCCGTTGTGGGTGAAGCTGTCGTCACCAAGATTAGGCTCATAGTACACTGGACTGGTGCCTTTGTACTTGTCATAGTTAAAGATCCCGGACTCGTCCAAAACGTCTTCATCGTCTGACTCGGGCTCGTCATCAGAGTCTGCGCTATATCGAGTCTTGGGCTTCCTCGAGGTAGCTTTCAGGTCTCTGCTGACTTCCGTCATGCGCTGTTCCGATATCCAGGATATGAATTGTGGGTATAAATCATCATCGTCGTCTATCCGGATAGCAGAGGTACCATAATCCCTGCATGAACTGTTAGCAGACCGCAGTTGATTGGTAGGATTGTGGACTTACTGCATCCATGTACGCCCCCTGTTGTACAAGAACATGGCTCCTTGGAAGATGCCAAATAATAAAAGGTATAGAGACATCGTGCTTCCAACATCGAACCCAATTTTGTTGAGGACCAGCTGGACAATAGCACCGAAGCCGGGAATGTTGATGGCTGCATCTGCGAGGCCAGGAGGTAGCGATTCCTTCAGGTTCTCCATGATTATACCAGGCCGGTGGCTCAATCCGCACGCCGAAGAAGTTTTATGCGTGGACGTGTCTTGAATGAATCCCGATGCGTTTGCTCGCGTAACAAAGCACCCAGGTTAGATGTGTTTCCAGCGAATGTCGGTGATTGTTGTAAAGTGGTAGTAGTCCAAGAAGAGACCTGTGATATACTTATTTGTCGCAAGCGCAATTCACCAGGCATCCAGATGATGTATGTCGATTTACCTAATAGCTTTTATCGTAATGACCTGTGGTTGAGAAAAAGGGCGGTGGGATGGCAGCCTGAGCTAAGAAGTGGCTGTGCACAATGTGCAGCCGGTCCAATGCGATCAGCTTCGATATCAGCCTCTCAAGGCTCTGTTAGGAGAAAGACTCCTCGCTGGGGTAATGGTCACCTGCATGATGCGTCCAGTGAGTGGAGACCGCATGTGTCTAAAGTGCAGTGGCATCGCTAGGTCGAATGAGAGCGTTCGCGCGCAAACAGCGTGGCTCCAAGCAAGGCTGAGTGGCGTACACTCTGAATCCCAGGATAAATATCCTTCGCGCACGAAGGGCGACTGAAGTGGCTGAGATGCATGCTGCTGTGGATACGGACGCATCATTACCGACTTTGGTGAGAAGAACCGGCGATGCCGGTCGTGAAGTGCGGGCTAGCCGGTGAGTCAACGCCCACCATGGTACCATAGGAAGGGCGCTGACTCGAAAGCTTAGCGAGGTAGTGGCAAGGCAGCCGCAGGGTTGAGATGTGATGGGGTTGGTTCATCTGCAGATGGCGGAGTGAGGGCTGTGGCGCACCGGTGGGCTGCAATCCTCCGCATGTTCGGGCTAGCGTATTTCTGTATATGGTCTTGGCACTATACGACTTTACGACGCGGGCTGAGAATTCGCCCGGGAGGCTCCATTGCATGTCCGCAACTGGAGACAATGTGTTGGAGTTATTCGTGTGCGATAGATTTCAGAAACAAAATGATGTAGAAGTGGTGATGAGATTTCATTGGTAGACATGCCGTCTGGATATCAAACGCCCCTACGCCCTTTCTTTTGCCGTGCATCTATCCTAGCCCCCCTAGTTACCCAACCAGTCTAAGAACTCTGGCGTGAAGTAGCTGACCACTATCGAAGCTCCCGCTCGGAGTATGCCCTGCGTAGCCTCTTCCGCCATCTGCCTCAGGTCGAACACACCTGCAGCTGCGGCTGCGTGGATCATAGCGTATTCTCCAGACACCTGGTATGCTGCAATGGGCATGTCCTTGCCAATTTCCTTTGCATCGCTAATGATGTCGAGGTACTGGCTCGCAGGCTTGACCATGATGATGTCCGCACCCTCACCAATATCTCTGACGATGGCTCGTCGTGCCAGACCGCGGCCGCCGGGAGGTAATTGGTAGCATCTTCGGTCGCCAAACGAGGGCACTGAGCCTGCAGCGTCACGGAAGGGACCGTATAGACATCCTGAGAACTTGGCGGCATACGACATCAGCACGACCTGGTGCGAGATGCCGGCTTCGATGAGCCTCAGCTTAATGGCGCGTATGCGACCGTCGTTCATGTCCGAAGGCGCCACGCAATGCGCGCCGGCATTGGCATATGAGAGCGCCACATCCGCGATTCGCTCTACTGACAATGCATTGTTCAAGCTGCCATCCTCCTTGAGGATACCGCAATGACCGTGTGAGGTGTATTCGCAGAGGCAGACGTCGGCAACGATGAAGAGGTCGGGGAATGCTCGTCGCAGCAGGCGGATGGCCTTGATGACGGGGCCCTTGGGGTCGTCTGCGTTTGTGCCCAAGGCGTCCTTTGCTGAAGGTGCGAGTGGGACTCCAAATAGTATGACCGACTTGAGGCCCTTTGCGACGAGCGGGGTGAGGTATGGCACGACCTTGTTCAGGCCTCGGCGGTGGATGTTCGGCAGGGAGGGAATGAGGATTTCTTCGTCAGGCTGGTCGGAAATGAAGAGGGGGTAGATGAGCATCGACTGCACCAAATGTTAGCTTTCGTCATAGGCGCATGGCGTCATTCCCCTCACCTTTGTGAGCTGTCGCTCGGCCTGCCATGCTCGCGACAGAGGGTGGCTGTATCCTCCATGCAATTGGCTCTTGATATCTCCGGATATGCTCACGCTGGTCGCGGCAGTGCTGGCGTAGGATCGGGTGGAACGCGCTTCCGATATTTGGGAGCGCAGGTCGGGTCGCTCTGGCCGCTCCGAATTGTTCCGGTATGCGATGTCAGAGACGAGCGAGGAGAACGACATGGCGAAGATAAAGCAATAATGTCTTGTAGGTTGGTGAAGGAATCGAAAAGTTCAAGTCCCGCCTGTGCAAAGAAAGTGGAATGTCGCTGACGTTGGCGTCGGGGAAAGGTGGCGTTCGTGGTAAATGCGGACAGCCGAGGCGTCAAGTTTCACTCCGACTATAGCGATCGCACTTCGAGTTTCAGAAAATCGGAGAACGGACAAACGCAGAGACGAGATGGGGGTATCGGAATGAAGAGAACAATTTGAAGCGCAATTCCTTAAAAGATTGTAACATCCACACGGTTTGCGACGACTACTATACGCATGTAAGCTGCAAATTGTCTCCGGTGCCCAATCAAATGTGCAGGATTACTGAGAACCAGACGTGGCCTAGCGTCGGATGGTGTTAGTCAGCTCCCAGGTCGAGAAGTCGGGACAGTCTCGGGAATCTTGGAAGCGCATCGAGCTTCATCACATGATGCGTCGCCGAAGTGAACACCTACGCAGTCGCGCTCCAAGCGCACAAGATCGATCCTCAGCTTCTTCCACGAGAGCATGATGTCGTTGTTTCGAGTCGCGAGAACCCAGCGGGGCGCACGCCTTTTATGACGATGTGGCTGGCTCACAATTTCCCGTCTCTGGCCGTCTGTCTACCCACCATCGCAACTTCCACCCTTTCATCGGCCCGTCTACAATGGAGTCTTACTTTTGTCTTATACAGTCGCCATCGTTCAGTAATCGGGATATCTGTCGCCGCCGCTGATCAACATCAATCTCAACATGACCGGACGTGGCTGCTTTGCAAAGTTACTCCTCAACTCAACAGTGTGAACGCGCAGTATGCGATGCGAGCCAACGCCAACATTAACATGGTACCGCAGTATCCTAATCAGATGCAGACGCCAGGCAGATAACGCCACGTACGAAGTCTCTGTCGTATACCCACCAAAACCAATACGGACAGGACCCTCAAAGCAAAAAGCAACATCACAAAACGAAAACATCAGCTTCGGAATGCGATGTTGTTGAGACAAAGGGCAAAGCGGGGTCGCCTTTTCAACCTATGAGCACTTTCGATAACCCGCTGTATTCGCTTACGGCTCGCATGGACACAACGTGTATACCGACGTCGTGCTTTCTTTTTCGACATCCCAAGACCCCGCTGCCCCTAGCTTGAACCCTAACCTCGAAAACAAACATCACAAAGCAAAACCTCTATACCTAGCGACCATAACCGACACTCGGTTAGGCTAAGAAGAGTAACTCCGTCCAATAGTGCCACACCATCAAGTTCATTATTCCTACTAGTCTAGGAGCACTGGGCGCTACCCCGAGTGCCGCGTCGCTCCCTTGACGGTTTTCACTGCAAGCCGACAGAAACGGCAGTCCACAATCACTGTACTGACATGGATGATTGCGCGCCGTCAGGGCGGGGCAGCTAACGTTAGACCCCGTAGGCCGTTCATCATCTTGGTGTTGCGCATATCACGACAAACAAAGTATAAGCCGTGCGTCTTGTGAAAGATAAACACTAGGTATATATGTAGAGGGCATGCAAGGCACACGAATCCTTTCTCACCCCTGCACTCATCGCAACTCCACTCAACTCGGTGACTCGATTGACTGTTCCAATCATGTCTGACCTACGCGCCCCCACCGTTGCTGTCAACTTGACACTGATAGTGTTGACTTCACTCGCTATTAGCTGTCGTGTCGGGAGAAAAATCAAGATAATGAGCAGCTTTGGCTGGCATGATGGTGAGCTCAGTCCACTTGTTTCCACACGAGTCATCATACTAACTGACATGAAGCTCTTGCTGTCTTTGCCGGGACTTGCGCCATCGTCTTATCATGTATTCAGATGTATGCGACACGTCTGGGAGCTGGTCTGCACGAGGCAGACATCGACCCGGCCAACATGGAGATGCTCCTCAAGGTACATCAAACCCAACCCACGATCACCATCTTCCACTTACTAACTCAACACCCCAGATGGTCATGGCCGCCCTAATCTTCTACTTCTCCGTCAACTGGGCCGTCAAGCACTCACTCCTCATCTTCTACACCGAGCTCACTTTCGAGCCATGGGCCCGCCGTTGCATCTTCATCATGCATATCGTCGCCTTCTCCTTCGGTCTCACCTGCGTCGTAACCAGCATCTTCCAATGCGTCCCAGTGGCAAAATGGTGGGACCCAACCATCGAGGGCTACTGCATCAACCTGAGTGATTTCTCCTACTTCAACTCGGTCTTCATGGTGGCCTGCGATGCCGTCCTCTATATCCTCCCCGTCATCTTCACCTGGAACGTTAAGCTCAGGCGCCACCACCGCATCGCCGTCAACTTCCTCTTCGCCTTGGGCGGACTCGTCCTCGCTGCAAGCGCAACTCGCGTCTACTTTGTCCATCGACTCGCCGTCATGGGGGACTTCCCCTTCCAATACGCCGCATCCATGATCTGCGCCGTCGTGGAGAACCATCTTGCCGTTATTGTCGCCTGCGCGCCTAGTATCAAAGCCGTCCTCATCCGCTACTACCCCAGCCTGCAAAGCAAGTTCGAACGCATCATCAGCGACGAGGGCTCCGGCTCAAAGGGCAAAGCATACCGGACTGGGAGCAGCGATCGTGCTACATATGATCCTGAGGCTGGGACCAACGGCAGTGAAGATGTCAAGCTGCAGATTGTCAAGACACAAGATGTCAAGATTGAGAGGCCAGATGCGAATCGCATGATCACTGGTAGCAGTGGGAAGAGTGAAGGTAGTCTACTAGGACGCTGGTGGCGGGCGCCTAACAACTGGAACGTCAGCGTCGAGAGCCAAGGGAAATAAGATGGAGGATTTTGTATATTCGTAGTCGTTTCGAGGTTGATTCCCCCTTCCTTCTGTTCAGTATCATACCCATGTAGTCCTCAACCACCAAGTTCATATCCATATCCACAACTTCTCACACCTCCGTCGTCCTCCCCGCCCCCTCCTCATCTCCCAATCTCACCCCCAAACCACCCCGAATACCTCCCCCCCTCACTCAACATCCTCCCACTCCTCCTCCCCACCCCCAACCCTCGGCACCCCACCCGGCCCCAACAACGGCCTATTCCCTCCCGTCCCAATATGCACGAAGCCAAAAGGCTCACCAATGCACATCTCCCTCTCCTCTTCATACTCAACTTCCCTTTCACCAAAACCAAGCGCAATCTTGATCTTGGCCCACAATCTCTTCCAAAAACCGTCAGACTCGATGACCTCGGCTTCGGTGACAGGCTGTGGCAGCGCGGTGATGCTGGTATCTTGCGCGTCTTTGAGGTTGGCGAGTGTGGGGTTCGCGAGGTGGTGGGATGTGTTTGGCCGGGAAGAGGAATTGGCGTCGGCGAAGAGGATGGAGGTCATGGGGAGGAGGTGCTTTGAGTCGTTTTGGGCCATTTTGTTTTGAGGCGCGGGGGTTTGCAGAGGGTGTGTGGTGTGATGTGCTTTGTGCGCTGGTGTTTGTCAGTGGCTGTATTGCAAAGATATGCAATGCGAGTGTAGAGGTACGGCGAGGTTGTAGCTGGCTACGAGTCTGAGAGACGGAGGATATCTCTTTGTTGTGGTCGCGGCGCGTGTCTCAGTTCGTTTGTTTGGAGGTTGCGTCATTGCGCAAACGGTGGGTTGAATGCGACGGTGAACGCGAGTTGCGTACGCGGGGTACGGGCGCGCCCATAGTGGTCTGACCTTGGGGTGAATAAAGCGTTCATATTGTTATGAGCAGAGTTATCCTCCATGAACTCTATTATGCGCTGGAGTAAACTGCGAGCTCCTATCGAATCGGTGTACTACTACGATGCGACTGGTTCATCGCCTGAGTCCGGCTCGCGACGGCTTTTGACTTATTGATCATCGTGACCAGGCGGTAGATATTTCACGCGGTGTACCAATTGATACGAGAACCTATAGTCTAGCCTAATGGCCTGTTCATACCCAATTATCGTGAGCTGCTTAGAAACATAGCCTCAGGACTCGGGGCAAAATTTACTGTAAACGCCCTCACCGACTCCTCGGCTTGGGAATTGCAGTCCATCGTGAGCAGAAATGGACTCTATCCCTTGCTCTTGAACAACTGAAAATACTATCACAATATCTAGGGAGTAGCGGCAAACGAGCTGGGGTGTGTTTCGTATATCGAGGATGGCGCGGTGGTACTTCGGTTGTCGTCGCGTCCACTCCTAGGCTCGTTCGTTGTTGCTGCCCGTACACGATCGGAATTGTGGAAAATGCCAAACTCACGCCTACGAATAGAGGAAATAGTCGCATTCATGAGAGCATTCGAAGTGGAAGAATGCGCGTTCAAGAAGTTCAAGCCAAGAAGGACATTGGCAGTCGCCGCGCGGCGCGACTACCAAAGTAATCAATCGGGCTTACTTTGTACCTATGTACCTCAAACCCAAGCTATCCGAGATCGCTCCCGATCACATCCGTCCGCTTAACAAAACATCGAGATCAGATTTACTGCAACATCGCTTCCCCAGATTCCGTTGCCGATGGTTAAACAATCTGGGGTAAAGTTGTCCACGGAACGATTTGTGCCACCAATCACACGATACAACACCAAGGATGCTTCCTCCACACTTCCCCGCAAAGTCACGATGGCAATGGCAAACAGCGCGCATGTTCGATAGTCGGCCCGTAGAGGTAAGCGCGACGGAATAATTACAGACTGTAGTAATCGCGTAAAGGGGTGCATTTCGTCAATCTAGTATAAGTACCCGGCCGTTCCGATAGACGAGTACCGAATACCAGGTCACTCGTTCTCTGCCGATCAATATGGTGTCTCGTCTGATACAGTTCCTTGCGCTTGCAAGCACTCTTTCTGTTGCAACTGCCGACAAGTACACAAGAACAAAGCCCGACCGAGGCGCGTTAGTTGTCGATGCATCCGGCGCAACCAACGGCAGCTACCCCAGCATCAGTGCCGCAGTAGACGCACTGCATAACAAGACCGATGCCCAAAAGATCTTCGTCGTCGCTGGAATATACAACGAACAAGTCTACATCCCTCCTCATGCTGGCCCCATCACCATACAAGGTTCCACGAAGGATGCTCGCGGCTACAAGGACAACGAAGTCACCTTGACATACAATCTCTCGCGCCAAACACCCGGTCTTGCCAACAACGACGCAACAGCTACCCTGCGCTTGAACACAACGAATGTCCGCGTGTACAACCTGAACGTCGCCAACACCTTCGGCGCCGCGGAGAAGAACGGACAAGCCCTTGCCCTGAGTGCGCAAAAAACGAACCAAGGATTCTACGGCTGCAAGTTCACCGGCTACCAAGACACCATCTACGCCAACATCGGACGCCAGATCTACGCAAAGTCTTTCGTCAATGGCGCGGTAGACTTCATCTTCGGTCTACGCGCCATCGCGTGGTTCGACAAGATCGATATCGAGGCCATTGGTCCCGGCTGGGTCACCGCTAATGGTCGCGAAGCGGAGAATAATACGAGCATCTACGTCTTCAACCAGGTCAACGTCTCCGGAACCAACGGCACGAACTCGACCTTCCTTGGCAGGCCGTGGAGACCGTACTCCAGGGTGGTTTTCCAGGATAGCTATCTGAGTGACGTGGTGAAGCCAGCGGGATGGGCACGCTGGGATGATGTGCAGAGTGTGGACAGTGTTGTGTATCAGGAGTACATGAACTATGGACCTGGCGCGAACCCAGAGGCAAGGGCGAACTTCTCGTCGCAGCGGGATGCGCGAATCAAGGCTTCGGATGTGTTTGGGATGAACTTTGAGAAGGAGAATTGGGTTGATGCGGATTATTTGTAGGAACCTTATAGAATTGGAGAGAAGGAGTATTGTACGATAGATTTGATAGAGCTAGTAACTGGACCATTTGGTGTGCTTCAACCCCGCGCCCTATAGCATCGCGTGCTGCCGACATGACGACCATGTGTGCCAAAGACACTCATGAGAGGCAGGACTGGATTAGCTGGTAGTTTGACAAGCCTTTGGAAGTCGTATAGTGTGTTGGGTGGTTGCGAATGAAGGCGGTTGGCAGAGTCGGAAAGTCCGATGGCCAGGAGTGGGGCATCACGTGATCATCCGCGTCGGCGGGCAACATCTCGGCATCCATGTATCTTCAACATAGCGCAGGGTAAATCATCACAATGCGATTCCGAGCTCTTTGGGGTTCTATCCGCTTCAATGTATGGCATCGTGATGTGTAGATATGTTCCTACGTTGATGATGTCGTCGCGTATTCTTTGGCATACGTCATCATCTTGATTGCGCAACCTTGGAAGCTCTACGGCACACGCAAACATCGACAAAAAGTAGCAATGAAAGCACTGATGTTCGGTGTCATGCTTTTCCGCAGCTGTCATAGACGAGTAAGAGTGGGTTTGTACGGGAAGTAGATGCCGAACCCCTAGAGATCGACCTTGCGGCTTGATGATGACGTTTTGCCAACATCACTGGCACGTCAAGGAGGGAGGGTGATAAACATGCGTGAACATGTCGCTGTGAGTTTCTGCAAACAACGACTTTGCATCTGTAATATCCTGTAGAATACTCGTAATATACCGAAAATAAGATGGCATCAAGATTTCTTCAGAGCTTTTCGCGCTCAGCGCCCATTGCCACCCGCTCCATCCAACAACGAAGCGAAGGTAGCTACCCTCCCTTTAAAACAAAAGAACAAAAACTAACGTACCTCCTCTCAGTCCTCGCACCAGTAATCACCCGCACATACGCCAGCAGCGCTGCACCCGGCCAGTCATCCAACGTGTCCAACCCGCAAGCAAGCAGCGCCGAGAGCCAGTCCATCAACAAGAGCGCCTCAGTCGGCCAAACCGACAAGAACGATGGCGACCACGCATCAATACAGAACCCAGTCAGCCATCCAGAGCACGACCGCGCAGGCGCGACGGAGGAGACAACGGAGAGTCAGGACAATATGAAGCATGACCCGAAGGAGTCGGATGCGAAGAAGAGGGAGAAGACGCTGAACTATGGACAGAACAAGCCGCTGGATGCGGCTGATAAGTAGAGTTTGACATGGGAGACAATTGGTTATCCAGCGAACTTATGGAGCATTGAAACCTGTAATAGCACTTCGAACACTGTCGATGCGATCTTGACCGCAAACCCCAAGTGGTGATGAGGCACCGTAGGTTGACACAAAATGTTCACACACTGTGTTTGAACTGAGACGGAGCCATTGCTGTTTTGGAATCATTACTCGAGTAGCGATCATCGTCTTGATATACGATGCGGTCGCATCAAGTCCTCGATGTCTTCGCTGTTGCTCCCAATCTTTTCCGATGGCCGACTATCAGGATTTCTGTACAGTGTAATGCTGTTCATCGAACGAGTATCGGGCCTGTAGAGAGTGAGGAGGTGTCAAGGGCGACATTGTGATGACGCATAGCCAGTGTGTGAGATTATCGGGCTGACATAGCAATGTTCGGCTTAGCTCATCAGCACATAGTTATGGAGCGCTCTCCATCAGTGAACAACGATTGCCATTCCGTCCCAATGTCGCGGTCGAATGGTGCCCGGAATTGCCCCAGTCTCTCGTATACTCTGTCTTCGTACATGTTTATCTCTCTCAGCAACAAGCCCACCACTATATTGTCTGCATGGACAAGTGCCGCAAGTAGAAACATGCTTCCGTTTTCGGGCTTCTCATTCGGCTCATCCATAGTGACGTAGAGACGTTCAAAACCCTCCTCTTTCAAACTTTCTGTGTTTTCATAGCCGATCGGCCCACCCAGCGTCCATTTGATAGGTCTAGACCAGGCTCGAATGGTCAGCAGTATCATCTTCTCCATACATGGTCTTCGCTCGCTTTTATCAAGGGGGAAAAGCCTGTACTCTTCTGCGATTGCTATAACCGTCAAAGACGCTCCAACAAATGGTCGCGTTCTCAATCGGCCATTCATCGATGCCCAGCTCCATGTTGGCGTGACCACCCAGCTGCCATCCAACATCTGGCTAGAGGACCTGGGCAGCCTTTGTGGTGGCCTTTCATCAGTACGGAATGAATGTCCAGGTGCACGATTTGCTCTCCAGTTCAGACTTTGTGGGAGCGTTTTCCAGAAATGGCCAGCAAGATACGTGTCGTTTAATGCGTAGTGCATGCAGCTTGCGATAGCCGAGATAGCAATCAACTTGTCCGCTTGGGGATATGTGAGCTGCCTCGCACTGTAATCGACAAGGATCTTAGACCAAGTATCCTCTAAAGTCCGGCTGTCTAAGGCCTGCGGAATGGAAGTTATCTGAAGACCCAGCGCTTCATTCAGAACTGCCCTCGTAGGGTCAGGACAAAGTTCGAAGCCGCGTGGAAGAGATTCGCTTGCGTTTGGGACCCGTACACAGTCCCAGAAAAGTTCTCCATGGCCAATGCTCAAGACGCGAGTAGCCAACAGGCGTTCTTGTAGGACCCATGCGCGACTTCCGAGGGGCTGTTGATAAAGCGAATGTTGGAAGTACTGGCTTGGTATGACAGTGAAGGCAGGAGGTGTGCCGGTAAAGTCCCCACTCATTCCTCGCATAGCCATAGTTGTAGTGAAAGGCAGATTCGCTTTACGATTATAACCTCCCATACAGCTTTGGTCCGGGTGCGCAGCCTGTACCAAAGAAATGTTGATGATGCAATTCGAGTACACTTCTTGCATGCGACTGCACTCCAATTGCCAGTCTTCACTACTCCCCCTGCCAGACTGTATGATACAGAGAGCATCGATCCAGAGGTAGCGAACTCCGAGCCCTTCTACGAAGCAAATTGCCTCTTGAAAAGCAATGGGTAAATCTGAATGGGTTATTCCGAGCCGAAAATCTTGCATGTTATCGGCCGTTAGCCGGATGAAGCTAGGATTTGGGCCCCAGCAGTAGCTCAAAGCAGCATACGGGCCCGATAGTTCCTCTTCCTGTGGTAGTACTAGTCGCACTTTGTGGCTGCCAAGTTCGAGGAGCCGTGTCGGATATGTACGCGGTTGTTTGTGTTTCTGACACTGCTCATGGGTGTCTAGACAAGTTCTCATCCACTTTTGCGCAGCCTGTAAGGATTCTGCCATGGGTATTGTGGACCATCTGCCGTATGTACCGACATTTACTGGGACGTTCGCTGTAGGTACTGCGACAAATCTCCGCGGGTCGAGCTTTTTCGGAAAACCGTGGGCAACACTTTTCTTTCTTCCCCACGTGGATAAAGAGGAATAGCTAACCATATGTTCTTCTGGTAGAGTACGGGAAACTCGAGAATAAGTATCTGGAATCTGACCGATGATGAAGTGACTTTTCAGGTCGTCCCTCAAGTGACCAGTTTCTGGCCTTACAGATTCCCACAAGGGAGTACAGATGTAGCATCCGGCTGTTGCTGCTTTGGTGAGAGAGGCAAGGCTCGAATGATGCTTGCGGTCGCCGCGTGAGAATACACGTACGCATTCTTCGCAAAGCATCTCCGTCAATATTCAAACACAACAAGCTCCTCCTTCCGTTGGGCCAAGGCGCCGATACAGTGGTGGGAAAAGTGTGAGCGTGAGCAGGACATTAGAGGGACAAATCGTGACGCTTCTCGTCGTGCATACTGTGGAACCACAACAAATTACCTATCAGGATGTGCGAGGTCGCTATGAGGGTTGCGCGATTGCGAATGACAGTAGAGGTGGTTGCGGTGGCAGGGCGTGAGACGTAGATGCGGAGTGAGTCGCAGCTTCGTTGATCTGAATCGAATTGTTTACCACGCCGCACGTTGTATGCGCCACGCACGTGATGTGCACACAAAATCTTGGAGCACAGCCTTGGAAGTCAGCTTAATGATAAAAGGTCTGCTCTTCAACACTCAGTACTGGAGTCCTCGGACGTCGTAAATACGCGCACGCATAACTGCAATTGAACTAGTTCGCCCTCTAGTTCTAATCGCAGTGAATCATGTTCTTCACGCCACATCGCAGAGCCCCAGCGTATAGCGCCACAAAACGCATCCGTATCCGAAAAGCCGATTACCGTTCGGAGGAAATGAAAAGCAAGGACAAAGGCGGTTTGTTTCGCAGTTTCGAAACTGTTAAACGCGGAACAGCGGACACTAGTGTTTTGGCAGGGGCGATCCACCAATGACAGAGCACGAGACCGGCTTAGCGCCTCGGCAACGTCTCCTGTCGTTCATGCCGTGGTCCCTAACCTCCACAATAGTCCTAGGCCTAACGGCGAAGATGCCTCGCTTGGGCGAAAACACCAGGAGGCTTGAAACTTGGGTGGACGCGCCGAGGGAAGGATGCCCTGGGCTGTGCCATGGTGGGAACGAGGCTTCGGCCTCAGGCATAAGTACCACGAGCGCGCCACTCTTTACGGTTTCTTCATCGCGCTTCATTCTCTTACCAACTTTACTATCTTTTCAACTTCTTCTATCGTTTATTACATTCGTTACTCAGGCACAGGATGTCTCTTTACACTCTTTTTGCTGCGGGCCTGCTCGCTCAGTTCGCGAACGCGTACACCGTCATTCAGATCCCTCCCCCTTTCATGGAGAAGAACATCGATCCCATTGTCTACCCAGGCGAGTTCGAAAAGTCGCATCTACACTCATTCTACGGCTCCGACGCCGTTGTCGCCGGTACCAAGACCAGCGCTGAACTCCAAAAGGGTTGCACCACCGCTGAGAACCCCAACGACTTGTCCAGCTACTGGGTGCCCACTTTCCTATACACCAAAGATGGCAAGAACTACGAGCCCGTTCCCGTCTTCCGCTTCAGCGCATACTACAACTTGGGTGAGACCCCCGCCGAGGTCCCCATCCCGCAAGACCTGCAGATGGTTGCCGGCAAAGCCGACGCCATGACCCCAGACGCTATGGACGTCAACGCAAAGGCCTCATGGGGCTGCGAGAGCGAAGACATTCCTCTCGATGCCAACGGCTTCCCCACCAAGACCTGCTCGACCCACATCCAGCAACTCCTTTTCTTCCCCCAGTGCGTCAACGAGAAGACCCTCGAGACCGGCTACAAGAGCCGCGACAACGGAACACCCAACTGGTGCCCCAAGGGCATGAAGTCAATGCCCCAGCTCCGCTTCTCCATCCGCTACGATATGCGCAAGGCCCTGCCCAACGGCTGGTCTGGTACCACCGCGCCGTTCAAACTGGCCTGCGGACCTGCGTGGTGCTCGCACGGTGACTTCATCAACGGTTGGGTTCCTGAGGCTGCGAAGAACATGGTCGGCACGACCAAAGAGAAGCAGCATTTTGCTGCCGTTGAGGGTCCCCTTGGTGGCCCTTCGGATGGCGCTTCTTGCAAGGCTAAGGATGCTGATCCCAGCCACGGCACGAACAACTATGCCAAGAGTGTTGCTGCTATGGCTAAGCGCAGTGTTGGCGCTTGGGGCTGGGAGACCAGGTCCAGGCTCGCTCGCTTGGTCAATGGCGCCTAAGTTGCGACGAACGATGGTATCATGGTCTCGTACCTGACGGAAGTGGAAAAGACCTTCATGTATATATTTAAAAAGAGGACTCTGCGTGACGTCAACAAAACGTACACATTGTAGCAGCAGTAACCAGCAATTCATTCACATATTCACTTCAATTTCCGCACCGGATCAATGGCGACCTGTTGCTTTGCTTCCTACTGATGTGATGACCACATGGCTAGTGGAAAACCATAGTTGAGGTATCATTTCATCTAAATTCGCTCAAGAGATCATATGACCGTCATAACATGTCCTAGTGCAAGAACTCATTGAAGAAGTTCACAGCACTCCTCTTCGCCCTCTCCAGACCATCCTTCTGCTTCTGGTCGTTGGGGTTACCACGTGCAGCAAAGCCGTGGTTTAGACCAGGGAAGTAAATGTACTCCCACTGGACACCAGTCTTGGGTAGCGTCTCCAACGTAGCCTTCTTCAGCTCCTCAGTGTACATTTGGTCGTTCTCGGGCGAAAGGACCTGAACGGGGACCTTGACGTTCTCGATCTCCGACTTCTCGAGCATGGACGGGTGGGCGGTCGAGATGGCATCGACGAGCGAGGGGTCGGCGCCGAGCTTGAAGACGGCCCATCCGCCGTAACAGAAGCCGATGGCGGCGACCTTCTTGTATTGCGACTTGAGGGTCTGGGCGTGCTGCTTGATCTCGGGGTAGCGGATCTCCTTGTTGTTGCGGCCGATGAAGGCCATGACGTCGAATTTCTTCGCCTTCTCCGGGTCGGACATCGCGTCGGGGTCTACGACTTCGCCGCCGAACCTGTGTGATTGCTGTTAGTTCCATAGTTGCGCTGAATGCATGGATCGCGTCGCGTAGCTGCTTACACATCGGGAACGTAGACGGTCGCATTGGCTTCTTTTGCGTAGTGGTCTGCCAGAATGCGGATGTTGGGAAGGGTCCAGCCGAAGACATCGGTGATGATAAGGATAGCGGCATCCTTGTTGTCGCCGGTAACATAGCAGTCGATGTTGTCGAGCTTAGCTTCCTTGCCGACGGACTCGGCGCCCCACTTGAAGCCGGTCTTGCAGTTGTCGCAGGCCATATTGGAGTGCTGTAAGAGGAATTGATAGATGTAGAAGGAGTTTGGTGTGACGTTTGATGCTGTCTGCGAAATTTGGCGGGGTGGAAGGGCCTTAAGTCGTTCAAGCTTCAGGTGGGGTAGACTCCATCATCCAGCCGTTTTCGTGCATGAAGACACAGAAGATAACCCGGCATCTAGCCGGTTCCGTGACGAGAGCCAATCATATCGGCAGAGCGTTACACTGCATTGACTTGGTTGCCGGTGTTGTCGTGGAGAGAACGATGACGACGATAGCCGGCGCCGGAATTTGTATTTGCGCATCGCTAAACCCGAGCTTCGTTCGCCGATGTCCGCCGCAACGCTGACGAAGACGGAACACTTTTCTACATCACGGCACCCGGAAGACTTTCTATCATCCGATCTCCGACATCTCTTCAACGAATTTATCGGGTGTATATGTTGCAGTAATCACTAGAACTCTATCCTCAACTCGTGGATATGGGGAAGATCTTTCCGGCGTGAGCGCCGCAAGGATCGTGGAAGAAAGCGCTGTAGGTGGACTTTGGGCTCCCCATGAGCAATCACGAAGATGGCTAAACAAACTCAGCTCTAACTTATGTTTAGCTTCTGGACAATTCGCCAGGGCGCCTGATGCGTCACTGTAGTTCCGTGCCAACAAGTTAATAATAAGTCCATAACTTTCCGTATATCTGGTGAACGCTACAGCTGCATTGCAACCCGCCTTAACTTCCCACCCTGACCTTAGCCTATTTCTGCACCGATTTACGATGTTCTTCGAGTATCATCGCGTCTACACGGTTGTCTGGGTAAAGAGGTCGATGAACCTGCACTCCGTACGGATTTCTCTCGTAGATGATCATGAAGGCTTGGCCGAGAGCAGGAGGTTCAAACCTGTTTGCTTGCACCCATCGCGCCTTAAGCGTTTCCCAGACATCTTGCTGGAACCAAGAGATTACCCAGTGCATGGGAACGTCGTGAAAGGAGGCGATGAAGTATTGCGCGTCGCTGCTCATTGTCCATTTCGCACCACGAAAGGTTCCGCCGTTTACAACAGGCCATTTGCGATGGTGTCCGGAAGCATCTCGTGTCGTGAACTCTGCACGTGAGTTGCCCTTGAGATAACGGAGAACCTTAAGACGTTCATCAGCGCTTGATGGAACTTCCAGCATGCGGAACGCGTGTAGTTCGTGGAATTGGCCGTCTAACGCACTCTTACCGGTAGGCATCGGTAGATGACCAACCACGTTCAGTTCCCACGAGAAGCCTAGTTCTGGAATCTTCTCATCTGCAGCCCACAGTGGCTCAGGACTGATATGATGGAACATGTGGTACCCGTGCGCAACTTCATGGCACAGAACAGTAGCGAGCATGAAAAGGGTTCTGTATCGTTCGTTTTCACTTACACTAGTCGATTGAAGGGCTTTGACGAAGCCCCTTGTAAGGGCGATGCAAGGCTTTCGGACACCCTTACTAGAGAGAACAAGTGGAAAGTCAGCGGACTTGAACTCGTTAAAGTAAGGCAACGCTTCTTTGTGACTGTATGTACAGCCGTAATAGTTGTTCCTCACACCAGGATGGTCAAACGAGAAAAAGTTCGTTTTTCCAAATTCGACTAGGTTCGCCTTGACAGTAGCAAGGGCTGCTGGGGTCTTATAATGAGGATTTCTCTCCAGGTACACTTGACCGGCCGGATTATGGCGACGATGTCCAAAGGTCAAGTGACTGAACCAAAGCAGGGGCATGTCTTCGGTCAGCCATAGTGACGCAAGTTGCAAGGCAGGTAGCATGCTGCGGTAGAGTTTTGGGGTGTCTTGCCCTGGACCAGTGGCCCAGCGATCCAAAGCAAACATTGGGTGAATAGGATTCGTAAGAGATGGCGCACGATATGTCTCCAATCCTCTGTGTTGTCGCATATGCCAGTCAAACTCGCGTTTGATAAAATGAAGAAAGTGGAAGGCATCCATAGTTGAGGTAGTCATGAATTCCTGTAAGACTGTTAAACTTTGGCTGAAGATCAGACTGTCTTTTGAGAACTCTAGTAGTAGTAGTAAGCTGAGGATGGAGTTGCCTCCAGTTAAATAGACTATAGGAAGACCACCCGCCCGCGTTGTGCAAAGGCGGTTGACGCCCGAGTGGCGTGAATACATGCCTAACCTTGGGATTGAATATCATCAGTGACATGACACGCTGAAGTACCGGCGGCTACCTATAGTACCGAACCGACTGGTCACTTCGTAGGGTGCCATGTGCATGTCGTTGCAAGGCGAGCCATGCCCGCTGGACATGAAGGGATTGTTTCTGAGATGGACATCCCGAGATAATGATAGCAGTGAGCAATCCTAGACCCCGACTTGGTGACACTACAAAGCTTGTGATTAGCGTAGGAGACTGGCGACAAATACACGGTGTGCCTGATGTGGCCATGTGACTATTCGCGCCATCACGCCGCCACCTTGCGATTTCTGACAAGCTCAGGACTTTTCATTTGTCGCTCTGCGTGGCCCATTCGTGTGGCTACGGTGCTGTCTACAGCATGGAAGTAGAGGTGGAACAGAAGATGAAAACGGGGGTTGAGGGAAAAACGAACCTTGGAAGGAACGACCTCAGGAGCCACCCGCCCGGGCGGTTGATCTCACATCACGTGCACGCTAGTGCCGCTCACAGCTCCAACGCATCATCATCATCATCACATTCCATGCGCTCGTCATGACAACCAAGCAATCGACACGATATACTGCTTGAATTGTCGCCGCGCTGGTGCGACGGAATTACTTTTCCACATAGGAAACCACAACGCAAGTCCTTTATCTGCGCGATCGCGACCATGCGATGATCATTCAGCGCGATCGAAAACATCGGCGAAAAGAACTTGCAGCGCGATGGGTCCACGATCTCACAACTTCGCCAGGACCGTCTCTGAAGATCGCGCAGCCCATGTCTGTACCTCGGGACGCTCACGATAATTGGCAGGAAAGAAGCGCGGTCCAAGAATCTTTTTCTGCACTTTGCCTGTTATCGTCTTCGGAAGCTCGTTGTCCACGATTCTCAACAACGTGGGTAGCTTGTACCCAGCCAACCTCTCGCGTAAATCTCGCCGCAGGTCGTCGATGCTTAAGACGTGTCTGAAAGATTTGTTGCTTCTCAAGGATGCAGGGCGCGTTGCCTCATCCTGCAGCGAGACCAGTGCAGCGACGCGTTGCCCGTACTCCTCGTCCGGTACACCAACCACCATGGCTTCGGCTACATATGGCAGACTCAGCAGTTCGCGCTCGACATCCAGAGCCGAGATCTTGTACCCGCCTGACTTGATGATGTCTAGAGACGCCCGACCGATAATAAAGTAATATTTGCCCTCTCGTCGCGCAATGTCGCCGCTTCGGAAGTATCCATCTCGATCATGAGCTTTTGCAGTTCCTTCAGGATCACGCAGGTACTTTGAGAACATGTGCTAAAGTTGGTTAGCACAACCTATCAACCCGACTCATATAAGACTTACCGGGCTTTTCACGAGCACCTCTCCCTCGTCTCCTTCGGATAGCTTGACATCAACGCCACTGGAAAGTTCACCAACTGAGCCTTCTGGAACGCTGCCGTCGCCGAGGCGCATCTTGAAGATAGCCCCAAACTCGGTCGCTCCGTATCTTTGCAGGATCGGCTTTTGCATCAGATCCTTCCAAAAGTCATCAAGCGGCTGCGGTAGTGCTGATGTGCCGCATAAGCAGGCTCGAAACTGTCTCGCTCCCGCGACATACTTCGCTATCTCATCTGCAGGTAGCTTGCTTATTCGTTGTAGATAGTGTCGTCTCATCCTCATGTATATAGTGGGTACACCAGAGAAGACAGTCAGTCGTCGTTTGGGATCGGAAGCGCCCTGTTTCCATCGCTCCCACATCTGCTCTTCGTCAAAGCCTCCGCTGCGAAACTCGATACGGCTACCAGCCACGAGAGATGGAAAGAAGTTGATGCCAACACCGGTCGCATGGTGCACCGGAAGAACGTGGAGAGCGACATCATCTTCCGTCAGCTGGTAATGATCTGCCACTTCGAGTGCACAGTCAAAGATGAAAGATCTTCGCATAACTGCACCCTTAGGTGGCCCAGTAGTCCCGCTGGTAAAGATGACCACAGCGGGCGCATGCTCACCCAGAATACAGTCGGAAGAGATGATGATGGCTCCAGCATGGAGGGTAGGACATGATTTCGTTGGCTGAATGCTTACGGCTTGGAAGCTCTTGTTACTCACCGATGCAACCCGAGTTTCCAGGTCGCGACATTTCCTCATATTCGATGAGCTGGCAAGAACCAGCACTGATCTTGATTTCTCGATGAAGTAGACTGCTTCTTCTACGGGTAGAGCTGGAGTCAGTGGCACTACAGCAGCTCCAAGAGCAAGTATCGCCAACACCGCTACTGCGTATTCATAGCCTCCAGGTGCTATTACGGCGATGTATACCTCTTCCCGTCTTTCTAGTGCCTCACGAGTCGCACTCGTCAAAGTGCCGAGAAGCCTTTCCCTCAGGGCTAGCACATCCGAGAGTAACTCTAGATGGGTCTTTTGCATATCCAACCGAACATCGTCGATAGCTACACGCGCAGGTCTCCGGTTGGCAAATCGGAGAAGCCGACTGAAGAGAGGCTAGGATATGTTCAGCACAACGCCATGAGCATATCTGTATATACGCTTACACTATTCGGCAGCACGTTACGCCCAGAGTGCTTCGGCACCATACAACATCGGTCTTCCGTCATCGTATTGCTCGGTTCCTGCCCAAGCATCTGGGACTTGACCGCCAATGCTCCGTAACCACCCTTCGTACCTGGGTATTGAGGTGTTGTACTACATGATGAGCCGGCTACAAACACTCGGATATAACGACTCGCATGTGGGGTTTCATGAAGATTATTTTTCCTTAGCCGATCGTATCACAAGATTCGCGGGGAAGTATTCCGCGAAACCCCGCAACGCTTTCACTCCCGGCGCTAATGGCTGTGCAAGGCCCCGCCGCACGCTCGTAGCCGTAATGATGGCCCAAGGTCACCGGCAATCTCGATAAGAAGGCGATGCAGATTCGCATAACTGTTGGCATCAATTAGTTGCATGCGGCACAGCTTCAACACACCGTTCGGCAATTCCGCCCGCGTTCGCTGCATGAAAGGAGGACCGTCACGCGAGTCGTTGTGCCGATGGCCACTGCTCCTTCACCGTTCATGGACTAGCAGAGAGGTTTGCGACCGGTCGGCACGGCATCTTGGGCAGAACCACTCAACGTGCAATTCTCAAAATGCCATCACATCAGACCTCCGGGGTTTCTATTACGCGCCGGCCCTGAGCATGTCACTACACGCGTATCACAATCTCATAATTTTGCACGAAGGATGCGATCAATCCCCCAGGTCGCATGGTTGACGCGGCTGCATGATATCAAGCTCGAATCGATCCACATTTCTAGTTTTTACTTCCTCAGGCGCCTATGCCCCCGTACGTTCAATCACAAATTTGTTGTTCTCTCACGTCCAACGTTGTTCCGGGTTGTCTACCCGGTCTTGCATACCGCCGTTCGCTGTGCGACAGCCTACAAACCTTAATCCTACGGTGTCGCCTAGATAGTCCCTCAATGCAAGAGGCTACAAGGCGCATGGAAGCCTTCGATAGCTCTCAAATATTTCCGCAATGCAGCTGCCTGGAACGAGCCCGATTGATCAGAAGAGCATGCTATTTCCTTTTCGAAAGGCGCTGCATGCATGGCGCTTGTCGCTTATTGGGCAGCGCCGTCGCACATAACGTGGGGCTTATTGCATCAGTCAGCCACAATGGCTGCAGCCGCATCGACATCTATCTTCGTCATCTTACTGCCGACAAGGGTTCTGTTTGATTGTTCCTTAGCGATGCTGATGGTATTTGCTGGCATTTCGTGTTGCTAACGACCCACTAACCGAAGGACCGCCGGCGACGTGTCTCCTCAAAGGCCTTACCGATCATATGACGCATCATTGTTTACACTCACAGCCTGCTCAGAGGCGCTGCATCACACCGCTATCTGTCAGATGCTATTTGGAGTGTCACCATGGTAGCTAGCTTCGGTGAGCTCTCAATACTGCGGCGAGACTGGTTTGTCGAAGGCAGTCATGAAAAACGTGTTCACGTTGACTGGGACGTTGAAAGCAACTATGTGCTAGCGCTGGCTCCTTGGTTTCGCGGATCCCTCCAGGCTGCCATGACACGCTCAGCGGTGCTAAACGCGGATGCATTTCTGTCGCAAAAGTGGTTCGGGCACACAAGCATCCAAGCGCCTGGTCATAGGGCTGCAATTTGACCTTGCTTGAGGCGCACACCGACTAAAGAAAGGCAGCACTTCCGGTGTATTGATTTGCCTGCAGTTAGTTTGGTATCGATGATCAAACAATGCCTCGTGGCATCCTGGTCACATGGGCCATTCAGGTTGAAGAGCAGCCAAACCCGCAATTTCAGATACGATCGGAATGTCACGCTGTGCCGCGACAAGTCCCGCAGCGACAGCACGATCGAAGGACGTGGATGACAGCCTGATTTTGACAGTCGACAAACAAGGACAACTCCTATGCGCCCCACCCTTGTCGCCAGGGGCATAGACGTCACAGAATAGCAAATTGATGTTTTTCGAGCTGCATACTGTCGCTAACCTCAGCCTCGAAAGGCGAGGATTGGCGAGATGGAAAAGCAACGCATACGAACGGTCCTAGTCGTGCCCATCTCGTTTGTCGGCGGGAACCCTCTCTGAACGTTGCCGCATCGGCTGCACCTCATCCGTTACGCGAGGTTTGGTAACTCAGGCACGGTCGAGCAACGCGGACGGGGAAGACGGCACGAGACACGTTTGGCGCACGTCAAGGGTTGAGTGTGAATCACGAATAAGCAGACAGGCGGGGAAGGCGGGAATGAGCGTGGCTTATGCGCACAGATGTTTCCGCATGCGGTCATAGTCCTTCTCGGCCCGTAGTGGGCCAATGCCTCCCGTCACACCAGGCGCAGCTCAATGGGGCCTTTTGCGGTGAAGGGGGTAAAATCATCTCGTGCTTCACATGCCTGGGTGTTTGCTCACCCAATTCGTCGTATGTGTGACTCTTCATCGCTCCGGTATATATACTGACTACGCAAAAGCCACGACCATGTCCCTTGAATTACCCCTAGTATCGCGCAACGGCCGGCTTTTTGATCCCATCACTAGCACCATTCCCCGCTTCCTCGAGATGCTGGCCAAACCACACGTTCCGCCCATACCGATGAAGTCGTTTCATCTCTCATGTCTAGACCAAAATGTAGTGCGCGTTTACATACAGACTCTGTGCATCTTTCCTGTATGTTCGCCCGAATCGTTCGTCGTGTTGACAGAAATTGACGTTATCCGCAGTTTCCCGATCAAAATCTCGCCGAGGATGCCATCCAGTCTCTGAATGCTGGGCTTCGCCTCACACTCAACAAATTTCCCTTTCTGGCTGGCACTATCACACTTGCCGACCGAGAAGCGGGTAAGCTTGCTCTCCACTATCCAGCGGAGATCACAAGCAAGCACCTGAGTCGTGTCTTTCGATCGAAGCAAATCCCGTACCATGAGAAGAACTTTCCACACACCTATGAGCAACTCAAAAGAGATGGCATGCCACCCAGTGCTTTCGAGTCGTCGATGTTTGTGCCGGAAGATCTCGCAGAGTATGCTGGTATTCCAAGAGACGGCGAGGGCAAGGTAGACTTCAACAAGAGCGATGCACCAGCAATGAGAACCCAGGCTTTCTTCATACCTGGCGGCCTTGTCCTGTCGATGTATATGCACCACAGTGTCTTTGACTTCTCCGGTGTCACCCTTTTCTGGCAAACATTCGCCGAGAATGTTTCCAGCCTTTCGAAGCAGCAACTCTTTGAAGAACACAAGATCATGCGTAAGACTCCTCACTGCGTGCTCAAGCTATGACTGACCAAAGCAGACATGGAAAGCGTCGCCGACAAGCAGTCCCAGATGCGGAAAGCTGTTGACGAGCAGATCAAGCCACCCCAAGGCAGCGCCAGCGCAGACTGCTACTGTGATGGCCCACCCCGGTATCTTCAAACCTTACCTAAAGAGACGAAATGTACCCAGAGGCTCTTCGTCATCCCAGCATCACGAGTACGCGAGTACAGGGAAACCTTACGTACACAGTTTCCCGAGAACACCCCTCCGACAATGTGCAACGTCCTTGCAGCCCTGGTCTGGACGCATGTTACCCGCGCTAGAGCAAGTCGCTTGACCAAGTGCGGATTGGCAGAGACTAGCATCGGGATCGCGACAGACCTGCGAAGACGGCAACGACCTCCGGTATCTACAGACTACACAGGAAACATGGCGTTGTTCTCGCGAGGCACAATGAACGTCTCAGACCTCACAAAAGAGGACCGGTGAGTCTAGCCCCTACTACCGTATGATCGCATGTCACACTGTGTGGCGCCCTGAACCTTGCACTCCCAAATCTTGAGCAACGCGATTAAGTTTTGAGAACCCCAGCTGACAAATAACGGCAGTGTAACCAAGTCGACAATCATCAACGTCATAAACACCATCAAGAGCACGATCCTCGACGTCGACGACGAATGGGTGAACCGCCACCTAACCTTCTTCAAGTCAATCGAGCAGATTACCGACACCGAAGTCGCACTGGCCTTGAAGTTCGGCTCAGACATATACATCTCGTCGTGGCTCAACTTCGGCGCTGATATCAGCTGGGGCATACCCGGTACGGATCTAGGCAAGGACTCCCTAGCCGGTCGACCCGAGTTCATCAGACGATCTTACGGTCCGGGTGATGGCGGCATGATCTTTCTTCCCCGACGGAGACAAACTGCGAACCAAGAGGAGGCGCCGTTTGAGATCCTCGTGCGACTTGCTGAAGAGGACATGACGCGCGTGCTGGAAGAGGAGGGCGGATTGAGCTCTTGGGCCGACGCGGTTATTGAATGAACGGTGAACCCCATCGTTTGTTCTTTGGTATGTTGTGGTCGCCTTCTTCTGGGCGATGCGAGCTTGGTGCACCGGTACACCAATCTGTTGATGACGCTTACGGTCTTTCGTTTCGAAACGATGGTTTAGGGTATGATTATCTGGTGTTGTATTTCGGTTAACGACTTGGGTCGGGCATTTGATATCCTGTACAATTAGCTTGCATTGGGTGGTATCTTAAAATCGGGGGGCGTTTTTCTATAGTTGGGATGGATTTCGTTAATGGTTGCTCTTCTGGTTTTTGGGTTTCGTCGTGATGGCGTATGGTAGCATGATCACGCTGGCCATTATCATGTAATACTATAATGCTTTCCGATCTGCATTGTAGTGTTAAAGAGCGTCCTTGACCTAAAATTGGTGATGTTTGCTGGTTAGTCAGATGTTTCTAGTCGATGGCAATGCTGCCATTCCACGGCCACCGGGCCCTGCGACCCCGCATTTCGACGCCCCGCAGCTTTGCGCCATCAACCTTCTCCGCGCGACATCTACGGCGTCTGCCCACCACACACGATCCGCGTATACCGAGGCAGTGATGCAGCTTACGTCTCCGCGTTATTGCCGGCGCGTTGAGATTCACCATGCGAGCTTGTCTCCAATGCCCGGCGGCATGCTCAGTCTGCTTCAACAGCACTCGCCCACCTCGCTTCGAAACGCCTGCGACTGACTTTGTTGGTCAAGCAAACAATTGACGAGTAGCCAATCGCATCATGGCAGACTTCACCGATCACCTCAAGCCCGCACACGATGGCACAGCAACCCTCCAAGCCGAACGCGACGGCTCGGGCATTGACGTCCAGCAACTCGCACAGCACCTTCTAGGCCGTGATGACTTCCTGAAGCGGCAAGAAAAGGTCCTTCGCGTGTTGAGCAAGGAGAAGCTTTTCAGTAAAGATCAGCAGCTCAATCTGTCGCGACCAGAGCGGTACCACCTGGGCCTAGCAAGAGCGAAAGCCATCCAGCGATTAATGAGACGAGAAGGCTGGGACCATGAAGACTACCAGATGGCGGAATACCTGACTGATGAAATGAGCCCATACTTCTTGCATATGAGCATGTTCGGTGAGTCAACGGAAGGTTGCAGCTGAGGAAGATGTCGTGCATAATCGTACCACCGGGGCGCTGGGAGCTGACATGCACCGCATCGCACAGTCACAACGGTACGCGAGCAAGCCTCCGAAGAACAGCAAAAGTATTGGATGCCCAAGATCCTCAACTACGACATCATCGGCTGCTATGCGCAAACTGAGCTAGGCCATGGTAGTAACGTACGCGGCCTGGAAACCGTCGCAAAGTGGGACCCGATAAAGAAAGAGTTCGAGATCCACAGCCCAACTCTTACGGCGAGCAAATGGTGGAATGGGTCGATGGGGAGGACCGCCACGCATGCAGTACGTATTCAGCCCCTTCTTGTGCGACTGTTCCAGAACTTTATGTCTGCCTTGGGCGTTCGCTAACGTAGCCGCGTATAGATTGTGGTCGCACAATTGCTCTTGCCGAAAACGTCCTCCACAGCCGAAGGATCAGAAAAGGCCGACCGAAAAGACCAGAAGATCGAGTATGCCTCTCACGGGCCGCAAACCTTCATCCTGCAGATTCGGGATGCGAAGACCCATCAACCTTTGCCAGGTATTGCAGTAGGCGATATCGGTCCGAAATACGGATATGCAAGTATGGATAACGGATATATGCTCTTCGACCACTTCCGCGTACCCAAGTCGGCCATGCTGAGCCGCTATGCGGAGGTTTCGGACGAGACAGGCGCATTCATTCGGACTGGACATCCGGCTGTCGTATATGGAAGTCTGACGTTCGTACGCGGACAGATCATAATGCATGCAAGGCTGGTCCTTGCGCGAGCTGTTACCGTCGCTGTGCGATACTGCGCTATCCGGCGACAGTTCAAAGACCGCGATTCTGCCAACCCTTCAGACGGCGAGATGAAGGTTCTGGACTACCCTACCGTACAGATACGGATCTTGCCGTTGCTTGCGACTACTTTCGCGTTGCATTATACTGGCGAGTACATGTACAAGCTGTACCACAAGTCGAGAGGAGATGTCGAGAAAGGCGATTTTGGACCCTTGGCGGAGTTGCACAGCGCAAGCTCAGGACTGAAGAGCCTGTGTACGACGCTTGCTGCGGATGGCATCGAGACCTGTCGACGCGCAATGGGCGGCCATGGCTTCGGTGGTGGAAGCGGACTGGTAGGATTGAATGGTGACTACCTCTCCAAGCCAACTGTCGAGGGCGACAACTGGATGATCACACAGCAGGTTGCTGCGTATCTCATCAAAAAGATGTCGAACGCGGTCAAAGACCCAGACTCACCGGCCAAGGATCCAACGGACGAGCTCTTCCAGTTTTATCTTCGCAACAAAGACCATCGCTTACCGCAAAACGTCTTGAAAGACGGGGTTGTAGACGACCAAGGTATAGTCGACGTGTTCCAGTGGCGCGCGGCTGATCTTTCCTACCGCGCTTATCAAGCACGTACTGTTGAGAAAAAACCGTGGACACGTCTGATGATCCAACTCCATAACCTCAGCCGCGCATACTCAGAGCAGATCCTCACCACGAACTTCTACAACAGCTTCGGCTCCATACCTCCGTCCGCATCGCCTAGTTTACGGGCATGCTTCCGGCTGTACGCGCTTTACACCCTCGACCAATTTGCCTCCTCATTTACAATGACGGCCGCCGTGCCGCCCGAATCAGTCTTTGCCTTGCAGGATGGGATCATCGACCTTATGGCCGAATTGAGACCACATGCGGTGAAGCTGGTGGACGCCTGGTCGATACCAGATTGGCTGTTGAACAGTGCGTTGGGCAGAAATGACGGTAGGGTATATGAGGAACTTTTCGACATGGCGCATCGCAGAAATCCGCTGAACAAGGTAACGTTCAATCCGGACTGGCGCAGCGAGGAGATTGTGTTGGGAAGTGAGGATGGTGGTCGGCACCTGTTGGCGAAGCTATAGCATGAGCGCATGTTGTCGTTGAAAATTACTGTCTGTGCATGTGCGTAGTGTTGACTTCGCTACTCCTGTGGTTTTGGTGCGGACACCTGTCAGATGTTAATGTGGACGAAATTGAAACTCGGGGTAGCGTGAAACAAAGTCTCCAAGTGTATGCGGTTACCCCTTTATGCTTCCGGCACCGGTGAGAAAACTTCGCAATGTTCAAGACACAAGCGCATTGGCGCGTCATAGTAGAGGCGAGCTGTCTAGAGACTTGGGTGAATACTCCGCAATTCATAGTGATTTCCAAACCTTAAATTCGCGGAGCGGTCCAGTCAATCTTACTAGTCGCCCGTTGGAAGAGGCCCGATTACTGATTGCTGCCAACGCCCAATGACAAGTTGATGTCATGGTTTTAGGCCTCCGAACGCTGGAGCCGTTGAAATTGACATGCCATCTTTCCCTGCTAGACGACCGTTGAAACATTGGCATCGCGTGTTCGCGATGATCGGGTGCGTATCGGGAGTTGTTGGTCGGCGTATTTGAGGCGCTCCGAAAGTAGGCGGCCTGCATCGACCTTGCAGACTAATACTGGAGTCCAGAATAGATGAGGGGATAGATACACCAGAAGGAGTAGAAATCTCGACACTAAGAAGTCTGAATCTTATCTGGCTGTGCCGCGAAACATGCATGGAGTTGAACGCCTCGTCTGGTGTTGCAGCATCGTCGCAGTCGGCAAGCGGGAGGCCGCTGCGCGCCAAGACACCACTAAGTCCTGAGTCAGCAACGAGAGATGCCTGTCGCTTGTGACGCAGTTATGCAGTCTACGGCACATCAACCCACTATGCAGCACCGTTTTCCCGAGCACCGGGCCTGACCCCATGCCCTTCGATCTCTGCCATTCAACCCTTATGGTCCATCTTCCGCCAGTCACCGGGCGCTCCATTCCAAGCTCGTAAAAGCGTGGCCTGGGTTTCAGCCTGATCGCCGCTACGCCTTTTCTGGCTCAGGACCCTTCGGATGACCACGCAGCACATTCGCGGACCGGAGAGGAGACATAGTTATTAGACTTGACGTTCTTTGTTCTGTGCAATCGGATGCCCGCGCTAGTGTTTGCTTCGTAGGAACCTTACCTGAGCCTGAACAGCAGCGACTGCGGAGCTTGCCGCCCTTTCGTCTTACCGCCTCATCGCCTCCAGAGCATAAGCATGTCCTATCGTGGCCGACCCAGTAAGGGATGCGAGGCTTGCAGAGCCCGTAAAGTCAAGGTACGCTTCTTTCTGTCCACCTCCGCGAATTGCCCTGCTCTTCATGCTGCAACACGCGCAGGGCAACGACGGCCATGCGCACAAGGCTGATGCCAGAGTAGTGCGATGAGGGTAGGCCAGCTTGCAGTCGATGTAGCAAGGCAGGCCATGAATGCAAATATCGAGACCAAGCCGACATCCTCTTTCGCAACCAAACGGCATCGGCTGCGCAAAGAGCAGAAGAGTCATGGCGGAAGCGATCAAAGTCAAACCAACGTGCTACCGTTGCCGAAAGTAGCAACGCCTACAGCAACACCTATAATAACACTTATATCAAAACGCCACCAAGCGACGAGTCAACACCACCCCATCTGGATGACACGCGCTCGTCCAGCGGTAGTGTACACTCTCCTGGTGGCTCTGTGGATGACCCGGCTCAAGAATCATCAAGCGTTGCGTCCGCAACCATCGATCTAAGTCGGCTGACTATCACTCCGTCGCTTAATCCGGATTTCCGTAGAAGAGCTTTTGAGCGGTTCGTGTACGACTTTGTGCTGCCCGACTCTCCGAACCGACCAGCCGACCAGCCAGATGAAGCCCTGTGGACATTTATCCCGCTCTTGTATCAAGACGCCCCGGAGAACTCATTGATCGCGACAGCGGTTGACGCAGTATCTTACGTCAACTTCGCCAATCGTTATAATGATTCTCATGCGCAGGCACTTGGTGAGGAATGCGTAGGGAGGGCCCTGCCGATGTTGACAAGGGCAATTGCGGACAAGAAGCAGGCAGCCACGAATACTGCACTTTGCTCGGTACATCTGATGGGAATCTACGAGGTACGTCCGTTCGTTGCATCTTGATGGTATGCACAAAATCTAACGTGATGAACAGAATCTTACCAGCGTGCAGCGGAAAGGCACTTTTCTGGCTCACAACCAAGGCGCAAATGCTATGCTTCAATTGCGGACGGTTGAGGAGTTCTACAGCGACATCATATCTGCCAGACTTTACGAAGTCATCTATGCACATCTGGTAATCGCCCTCACAGATGAACACCTTTTTTCCGCTGATGGCTAACCTTGCGACAGCTATTAGGCAACTTACAGGCAGCAAGACGCCCGCAAATACCTACGAGAGATGTGGTCAAAGTAGACGAGTTACTTCCAAGTTTATACAAGAACTCCAACGCCTTTGTCATTCGTCTAATATGGCGAGCGGCAATGCTACATGCCAGATGGCACGAAACCAAGCAAAGTCCAAATCCACCAACCAACCGCATGGCCTTGCAAGAACTTCTACAGAGCGCGCTCGAACTAGAAAGCGACTACGAAGCTTGGGAGGCGAACGTTACACCGGCATGGAACTACCACATGACACCCAACACACCAGAGGCTCGGTCGACCTACGATGCCAAGTTACAAAAGCTCTTCTTGGGTTGTCCGGGCGCACCGGAAGAGATTCACATATACCCGAGCTTGAAACGCGTCTGGATCTGGGGCTTCTACCGTACGAGCCGCATACTTGTTCTACGTGATCTGCTCGAGATGTTGAATTGGATGTTGAGATTCCGGGACCCTTGCCTATCTTTCCGTCCTCAAGAAGCCCCGGGTCAGTCTATGCCTACTGCTCTGAGTAATGCAAATCTCCGCATGCATCACTCGGTCGCTACCGCCCGCCTAGTCGAGGTCATCGAGAAGAACTGTTCTTCCATACTTGGCAGCTTTACTGTACCGATAGATACGAAATCTGCCACCGACATATGTGGTATGCGGGGCTATATCTGCATATGGCCTCTGGGTACGATGGATTCAGTACTCAGCTCAGGTCTTGTGCCGGATAGCAATGCAGGCAAGCGTCCGCACAGCGCTACTCACCTGCCAACACCACCGCCAGTTCACTCGCAACCACATCTGGCTACATCCACTTCCAACGCGTCTTCCTCAAGCGAGCCGTCGACGGCTCTGGAATCCTACGAGGCAGCACCGGCATTTTCCGAACTCCGTAACATTCGGACCAAGTCGGAAAGCGGCCAATCTCCTGGCGCGAGTCCGCCATCGAACACCCCGCTCTTGGACCAAAACGCAAAAAAGAATCACATCTTCGACCCCAACCCTGCGCACCCGTACGATCACCCGCTAGACCTACCTCCACTCGACCACGGGGTAGAGCCCAGGAGAATAGACATTGCGGCAAGGCGAGAATGGATTAACCGACTGATGTACTACATGGCCACAGAACTGGGGCTGAAGAAGGCCCTCTGGTGCCCAGTCATGCAAGGCTACATGCCTACCGTGAAACCCATGGTTGACGAGATCCTCAGCCAAGAAAGAGGTTTCTAAAAATTCGAACTACGCATCTGGCAAACGGAGTATAAGCAACAAGGGCATCTCGTTGGCGTTTTTGAGATTATGTCTTTTGCATTTACGAAGGGAAATATGGGGTTGAATGCACGATTTGGTAACATATTTGTTCACGTACATATTATTTCGGTTCGAAGCTCTTTGGATATATACGAAAGTTATGGCTTGTTTCTTGGAATTCGAGGGTATTGTTGAGTGATTGGGAGTAATGTGGTGAGCTGACTCGGTTAGGATAAGCGTTCACGACTACAGCCTTGGTTGTGGGTCGGTAGGCAATAGCTCGCTGGAGTCCTGACATTCACAGCTCGACCTATATACCCATCGCCCATTAGTTCTAGCTGCTATCACAGTCCAGTACAACCAACCAGCTATCAACCGACTTCCACCAGAGAAATCCCCAAACTCAAATGGACGGACACAGGATGAATTACGTCGCAACTCTGCCTTCCATCCCCGAGGAGGCCGTCGACAAGCACGACCTTATGTAAGTTCTGTCTCTGGAACTGTCGCTGCAAATGTTCGCCGGACCCGCTGACATGCACAGCACAGAAGCCAATGCCAAGAACTCACCATTGCTGCGCCTCCCAGGCGAGTTGCGCAACAAAATATACGGATACTCTCTCGCCGACTCTTCCATTGAACCACTACTGGACCGGCGGACTGGCTCAATACCCGCTCGAACAAGCTCGGGCCGACCCATGTCCCCCACCGTCTCACTCATCCGAACATGTCGTCAGACCCGGTCTGAAGCCGAGTCTCTCTTCTTTTCCCACACAACTTTCGGCTTCAATTATGCGCGATATGACTTCCATCGTTTCCTGGGACACATTGGGCGTGAAAAGAGGGAACTCATCACGTCGATTGCCATGCTGTTCTCTACGCTTGAATTGCTTGAGCAATACGAGGGGCGGTATAAGCTTCCACGAGTGGAGTACGTTTACGTGAGGGTATCTGCTGAATATCATGAATATTATCACAAGGGAAACACGCAAACACTACAGAGACTTGCTGGGATAATGGGGAAGAAATGGGGATGTGAGAAGGCTACGTGGGTTTCGAAAGTATATGTTTGTCCGTGTGATCGATGTCAGGTAGATAGGAGTGGTGGTAGATTCGGTATGAGACAAGGAGATGGCTCGTGTCTTCAGGCAGTCTCGGGTCGCGAGGACGTCACCTCGTCTTCGAGATGCAGCCTCATGTAGTTAGCGCAAAGTTGCAGTCACCATCACCGTTTGTCTTCATGCAGACCCTGTGCTAGCGTCGCGGCCGGCATTGACTGACAGCTTGCCTACCGACTACCGATCGTCTCTCCCATCACCGACCTTGAATCACAAAACCGGCGTCGCGTTGCCCACACCTTTACGATGCTTCGCCTTTCCGACTTAGGTTCCATGAAGCCTGGCATCTTACCGCCCGACCAAAAAGACGACCGCGACGAAGACCTCCGCGACGTCGACGACGTCTTCAACAACGACTACGACAGACAAAGCAACAACATGCGTCTTGTAGTTCCGCTGCCATACAATAGGAATGAGATGTAAGCGTGCCACGCAATAAGCGCAGACTTTGTGTCTGATACCTCGCAGCACCAAGAGAAACCAGACAGACTCACCTCTCCTCCTCCTCCCCGCCGAACTCCGCAACGGCATCTACAACTACATTTTCAACGGCGCCATCATCAAGGTCAACAAACCACTTGTCAAAAAGGACATGCGCAGATACCGCAGTGTCCGCGCGGTCCTCTACACCTGCCGCCAGATCTACATCGAAGCCTCTGCTCTCTCCTTCACGCTCTGCACCTTCGTTCCTAGTTACTTCGCCCTCCGCTTCTTCTCCTCGTCAAATCTACCGGCAGCAGGCTTCGGAAGGATCGAGAGGTTGTGGCTGACGCGGGGGAATGGGCGGGCTGTCATCGAGGGACAGGATGAAATGAAGGGTGCATATCTGAAGGAATGGTTTGCTTCATTGAAACTATTGGAGATAGAAGTCTGGCGTCTAAAGGTAAACTTGACGGACGCTCAGGCAAAAGAGAAGGTGAGGGATGCGTTTGGGCTGCCGGATTTGCATGTTGTGGGGAGGCGCGTGGGTGAGGATGGGGTGGTGGTTGTTTGATGGTTTGTACGGGATGGAATTATAGCGTATGACGGGTGATGGGAATTGAGCTTGAGGCGAAGTCGCTTAATGTCATGTTTCCAAAGGAGTTCTTGGGCTTTCTTCGTAAAGAGAAAGAGGGTTGCGTCGGCGTTTAGCCCCGCGCTAGTCCAATCCCCGACCCCACAAGTCCTGCTTACATAACGCACTCGCCCTCATTCCTCACCAAACCGCCTTCCAGAGTCCAGATTTCCCAGCCCCATCGCTCATCCCTCCATCCGCATTCGCATTAGCGCTCTGACACCCAGTCACCCCGGATCCAATCCGATTCCACAGGCCCTTCCGCGACCATTGACGAAAGTTAACGCAAAGTCGGTATTACAGAAGAAAGAGCTAGGAACCACACAACACACACACCACACACATCCACACGAAAATGGATATCCGCGTCCTACGCCCATCGGACATTCCGCATGTCCAGCTTGCGAATATTACGAATTTGCCTGAGAACTACTTTTGCAAGTACTATCTGTATCATGCGATGAGTTGGCCGCAGTTGAGCTATGTGGCTGTTGATGTAAGTTTCTTGTGTTTATGTTTGTGTTTGTGTTTGGGGAAGAGCTGGGAACTAGTGTGAAGAGGAGGGATTATCGGATGAGAAGCTGCGAGGCTTGTTTATGAAATAATGGTTGAGCAACGGGGAGTCGTTTACGTATAACACGTGACGATCTGCTGTTCCTTGTCCTTTCGATATTGGATCACACATTGATACGTTTTGCACGTTACTAACAGCCTCTCAGGTATCCCGCCCCCCCAAAACCCCCTACGACCCCCCCAAAATCGTCGGCTATGTCCTCGCCAAAATGGAGGAAGAGCCCACCGATGGTGTCCAACACGGCCACATCACTTCGTTATCCGTAATGCGCACCCATCGCCGTCTCGGACTCGCCGAGAAACTAATGCGCCAATCCCAACGCGCCATGGCCGAAACCTTCAACGCGCACTACGTCTCCCTACACGTCCGCGTCTCCAACAACGCAGCCCTGCATCTCTACCGCGAAACCCTCGGTTTCACCGTCGACAAGATCGAAGCGAAATACTATGCTGATGGTGAGGATGCGTATAGTATGAGGATTGAGCTGGCGGAGTTGAAGGAGCAGTTGAGGGATGAGGAGGAGGAGATTTTTGGGAGTGAGGGGGTTGATGAGGGGGATGCGGTTGGGAGTGAGGGGGTTAAGGTATGTGGATTTGGTGATTGTTTGGGGGAAGGGAGGGAGGGAGGGGGTGGTGGTAGATGGGATGTGAGATGTGTGCTAACAATTGATACAGGAGAAGAAGCCCGCGAAGAAAACAAAGGTCAAGGTGGGTAGGGGCAAGGGTGTTGTGGATCTTGTGGAGAAGAATGAGGCGGCTGCTGCTTAGGAGACAGGGGTTGCCATTACTGAGATTTATCTGGAGATACGTTCTGGGATGTGGAGGTGGTGAGGCAGGAGGTTCCCATGTTTTAGCATGGGGTTGAGTGAGAATGAAGGTGGGTGTGTTGGCATTAGTTTATTGGAGGCACATTCGTTGTGCTGTAGAAGCCCCAGAGGAGGTACGCTATCCAGCGTATATCCCTATCTGGTCTTCTCATGCTATGCTATAACCATGCCATATGCTACCGTATATTCTAAATGTCCAACTCCATCTCCATGCAAGAAGGAAGTAGACTACCAAAAAAGGAAGAAAGAAAGAAAACGCCCATCCGTGTACCTTGTTGGATATCATAAAATGCCCAGATCATAATGCCCGCCACATAAATCATCATCTGCCCATTCCCCCACCAATATGTTTCTTACATCAACCCCCCAAGAACAACCTTGCCCACACCCCCAACCTCACTCTTAAGCCCCGCCCGACAACTATCCTCAAACTCGCGCACAACCCCCGCAAGAATAATCTTCCTCACCCTTGCATCCGCCTTATTAAACAAATCCCCCACCAAACTAGGCACTCCACCGCCCGCACTCGCCACACTCTCAGGCGTACTAAGCATACTCAGTATCTTCGTATAACAATCAATCAAGACATCGCAAAGCGTAGCAAACGTGCTGAAGAAATCGGGGTCGAAGGGTAAACTCGGAGTCTGGAGATGCGTGTAGCTTTCATTCGGAAGCAAGGAATCGTCTGTTGTAGGCGGGGAGTCAAAGCCGCCGCCCATACCTCCGCTTGTTTCCGAGCCAGTAAAACTATTGCTTGGAGTGAGGAGCGGGAAATCGCCGTTCGCGCTGCTGGACCGCCGGCCTTTACTGCCCATTGACATGCCCATTCCCATTCCCATGCCCATGTTTGCGCGCTTGAACATCTGGGGGAGGCGGGCGCGGGAGAGGGAGGAGGGGGTGGAGCCGTCGGCCGGGTGGATGGATTGGTATTGTTCGAATTCTAGGAGCAGGGCGTTGAGGGCTTTGAGGTAGTCGGACGGGGAATTGGCGTTTAGGTCGAGGATGGTGGGGAGCGAGAAGCCGAGGAGGAGGTAGTGGGTTGCGCGCCGGGCTTGGTTGCGCGTTGTGAAGGAGGGGAGGCGCGTGAGGTCTGTTTTGGAGAAGAGGAGCGTGTTGAACCAGTAGATGCGGCCTTCGTGGCTGGGGGGTGTTAGTTGTAGTGACAATGTAGGAGGGGAGAGGACTTACGCCTTCCGCAGGTAGTCGAGGGTGGATATGCGCTTTGAGGCAAGCTCGTGGATGTGCTGGAAGACGAGGTTGGGGTTGGAGCCGTTGGGGACGGGGATGGGCGCGGCAGGAGCTAACGTGCGGTTGGACTGCTGGTTTGCCTGGAGGATCTCCTTCTGGGAGGGGGGATGGCGCAGCGGGATGGGGACAGCCATGTTGGCGAAGGGAGTCTTGGGCTTGTCGACGGCGCTGAGGGGGCTCTTCTCGTAGACCTGGGCCTGGGGTTGTTGGACACTGCCACCCTCGGTCTTGACGTTCTCGCTGCTTTTTTGCTTGCTGCGCGAAAAGGTGGATATGGAGAGGGCGGGCCGCGAGGCATTCGTCACACTGGCGGGCACGGGGGCCTTCTCGGGGGAGTAGGTGAGGGCCAGGGTGGCCGAGGGGGTCCTCTTATGCGAGGACGAGGCCGACGCGTTGGTGCGAAGCGAGGCGGACCGTGACCTCCGCAGCGTGGACCCGAGATCGGTGACGGACGAGGCGATGCTGTGCCTGCTGCTGGCGTGCCTGCGTCGTGGTGGCGTCGCTGCGAGTCGGGCGGGAAACTCGTATTGGTCGAGTTGGAGAGGGGGTGTCTTTAGCCCGGGGTTGGCCGCGGGGGTGATGTTGAGTTGGGGCGGCGCGAGGGTCGAGTTTGTTTGCTTGTGTCCTTGTCCCTTGGTCTTGCCGCCGAAAAACGAGGGGCGGCGGGAGAAGAGGCCCTGGCTGGAGTTGTCGGCCATGCTTGCTGGTAGCCCATGTGCTTTCCAGACGGGTGGGGCTACCGAGCGATCAGGGGCTGTTTCACCACGGACCCTGATAACATTGCCGCATTGCTATACCTACTTGTAAATATACTATGGTCTCTTCGTTAGAATGTAGGTGAGGAGACACGCAGACGGGACTGCACGCTATAAAGCAGATACTGGCGCGCAAAACGAAAACGTGTTTCGATTCGCGGCTACAGCTGATACCGTGAGAACCTATCCCGACGCAGGAACAAGCCGCCCGAGGCCCATCCCTGCCCACCGCCTCTGCCCCTGTCGCCTACATTGCCATAGCTTCACTGACTATGCCATTTGACCACGTGCGGCTATCAGCACGTTAGGCTGAATCCAGAGTGGCAGGTGCTGCTTCCAAGCTCCAAGCTTCCAAGCTTTCCAGTCCCACGGTTCAGACTCGACACCGTCCGACTCTCTGCCATACTATTGCTACCAGCCTGTGCTGTTGTCCGAGTACTGTTGCTGCCAGCCCCGCCAACTACCCCACGTCACGATGCAGCGCAGACAGAGCGCACGAGTACACACCACCCACCCACGCCGAGGCTGCGCAAACAACTGACGAAACACAGGGAGAGTGGATTCCCTCAGAGGGACAGTGGCCCGTGGATCCTCAGGAAGACGTCGAGGTTTCGGACGAGCGCATATGGGTCGATGGCTGTTTCGACTTTGCTCACCACGGTATGCCGACTGCCGCATTCGAGGTATCCAGCGCTTACAGAGACCAGGCCACGCGGGCGCCATGCTGCAGGCGCGCCAGCTGGGCAACGAGCTGTTCGTCGGTGTGCACTCGGATGAGTCCATCATGGAGAACAAGGGCCCCACGGTGATGCGCCTCGACGAACGGTGCGCACTGCCATGACGGATGCGCCGCCTTGAAAGCTAACGATTCCAGTGTCGCCGCCGTCGAAGCCTGCCGATGGGCTACCAAAGCCGTCCCGAGGGCGCCCTACGTAACCTCGCTGCCCTGGATCACCCACTACGGCTGCCAGTACGTCGTCCACGGCGATGACATCACCTCCGACAGCGACGGAAAGGACTGCTACCGCTATGTCAAGGCAGCGGGGAGGTTCAAGGTGGTTAAGCGCACGCCCGGCATCTCGACAACCGACCTCGTGGGCCGCATGTTGCTGTGCACCAAGTCGCACTTTATACCATCGCTGGAAAAGAGGCTGTCCGGAGACGAGGGCCCGGGCGACGAGAAAGAGCGGTTGAAGACGGGAGAAGAGATGCTCCAGCGCATCAAAGACTATGCGACCGACGCCTCAGGTCGCGCGCCCGGCTGCGACGTGTGGTACTGGCATGCTTCGCGACCCGTCAAGCTACGGAGGACAACAACCAGCAACACCGTAACCTCGCCGACCTCACCCACTGCGCCGCGTCCCGGCACCGTCCGCCAGGCCTCGACCGCCTCAGCCCTCGGACCCGTCAAGGAAGAAAAGGGCAAGTTCCACGAGTTGGTCAAGGGCAAGGGCGTCAAGCCCGGCCAGAAGGTCATCTATGTCGACGGAGGCTGGGATCTCTTCTCCTCAGGCCATATCGAGTTCCTCCGCCTCGTCACACAGTCCGAAGAAGAAAGCGCCAAGGAGGGCGGCTGGTACACCGACGAAGCAAAGGCAGCGCGCATAGAAAAGTCCGGTGAGGACTACGGCCCCATCTTCCTCATCGCCGGCATCCACGACGACGAAGTCATCAACCACTGGAAAGGCATAAACTACCCCATCATGAATATCTTCGAGCGCGGCCTCTGCGTCCTGCAGTGCAAAGTACGTCTCCTCCTGACCTTCACTTAACACAGGAACTAATGTCTGATGCTTAGTACGTCCACGCAGCCATCTTCGGCGCCCCCTTCTCCCTCTCCAAAGCCTTCCTGCACACGCTCCCCTACGCCCAACCCCTCACCGTCTACCACGGCAAAACCACCTTCATGCCCCTCGCCTTCGACCCCTACGCCGTCCCCAAGGCCCTCAACATATACCGCGAAATCGCTAACCACGACTTCCAAAACGTAAACGCCGCGGAGATTGTGGCAAGGATCATGAAAGGGAGAGCGCTGTATGAGGAGAGGCAGCGCAAGAAGGGCGAGAAGGGCATGACGGAGGAGGTGGAGAGGATTCGCCAGGAGATGGAGAGGGAGCAGAAGAGGAGGGAGGTGGAGAGTCAGTTTGGGTTGTGAATATGTGTGTGGAGGGTGGAGGGGTGGGGTGGGAAGGGTAGAGAGGGATGGGATGTTGCTAGCGCGTCCGACGTTATATACCAATCTTCAACAGATGTTCATATCCTCTCCACACTGTACAAGACACCGTTCAGACCACAGTTCAGCTGACTTGCTTCAGTAACGCCACACCCAAATGAGCAGCCCCGAATCGCCGTCTATCAAAGCCAGCTTTCAGCGCTCCACCGAAATCCGCCGAAGCGAAAAAAGTGATTCAACAGCCTCGTCATACTCGTCCTCCGTCTCCCCCAACCTCTCAAAACAGACTTCCTCAACCCTAAACCACACCTTCAACACCTTGCGGGCGTCCTCCCATTCCCTCAATCACTCATTAACATACACCCTAGGGTCTCCAACTTCGGCGCGCAAATCTCAGGTAAACGGGCTCCACGCGGATACCTATAGCTCCTCTTAATGACCTTAGTAAATTCATCCGAGATCCTGAGCGAGGTGATGAGACTAAAGACCTTGGGCTTGAGGCTCTGCGGTAGCCAGCGTGAGTTCAGGAAACTTGGATACATTGTCGAGGAAGTGTAGAAGGGTGCGGTGGCTTCGTGGCGGATTTGCTTACAGACACTTAGGAGGGGTGGGGGGTACATGAACATTGTGATTTTTAGGGTCGACGTGTTGATTCGGATATCTGCGAGGACTATAGATGATCGGCCTATTTGTGTGTAGATGGCGTTGCGGAGTGAGGCGGGGAGAAGGAGGAGGGGGGGTGTGAGTTGGTTTTGGAGAGTGCTTAGTTTAGTTAGTGGACTTTGCGGAATGCAGAATGGGGGGGTGTACATGGTGGACATCGCGGTGTTAGCTTGCGAGGTCGTGGGCGAGATTGTAGTGAGATAGATGTAGTATACTAGGCTTCAGCACGCGTTTGAATTCGATTTATAGTTTATAGGAAGCGGGGATTGTACGTCATCCGGTCACCCTGGTCCAGTTCTCAAGAGGCTCCTCTGCACCGAGTATAGAATAAAGGGACTAACTTGGAGATTGCTTATTTTCGTCTACCAAATTCCACCAAATAGTCATTTCAGTCTACCTGCATTCGAGCATCTTCACTAACCACCCCTTCACTCATCAGACACCCAAGAGGATGTGTTGAGCTTCAGTCTACATCCGCAAACATCCCACACCTCTCTATGAGCAAGTCAGAATAAGAGTACTGCTTCGACCAACTCCCCTCAAAGAACACATCCAGACTCTCGTTGCCAAACCATTTCTTCACCGCTTCCTCCGCGGACTCACCCCCAGACATCGGCCAGCCGGCTATCTCCTGACATATGACGTACACACGCCCCAAACGCGGTAAGTGCAAGGTACACGCTTTGGTGGCTTGCGAGGCTGTCGAGCGCAATTCGACCTCGCGCCTCATGAGGTCGGCGAAGATCTCGCTAATTCGGAGTGAAGTTATGTGAGCGCAAAGCTGGTGTGAAGATTGTGAGTAGAGCCAGTACCATGCGTCTCCAGGCAGGGTGTCGATGGTAACTTGAGCGTATATCAGTGCGGTGGCTTCAGAGCGGGTTTGCTTGCAGGTTGAGAGAAGGCCTGGGGACTGGAAATGTACGACGAACATGGAAGGGTTGCGGGTATCCTTGGGTTTGATAATGCTTGCGGCGATGGGGATGTGTTCAGATTGGCCTACATAGGTGTAGATCTTGTTACGCAATTCGGCGGGGAGGCGGAGGAGAGGAGATGTGAGGGTGTTGGTAAGAGTGCTAGGTGTGTGCGTTAGTAGGTGGATGATGGTGTTTAGTGACGTCGCGGGTGGCGGAGACATACATTTTGGACATGGCAGTGTCGACTCCAACGGCTGTAGAAGATGGACGTTCCATTATGTGTGGGTTGGACAATGTAGGGTGTGTTGGTCTCGGCTAGTGGGTAGTTACCTAAACAAGAGAGAGGACTTGACGAGAATAAACAGTTCACCGTGATTCGCCTGATTCAGACTAGTGCATTTAGAGAACCTTGGAACTGATGGTGCGGCTAGCGTACTTGCCGTTATACCACCGACTGTTCAAAATGAACAAACCCAGCATCCACTACTTACCCACCAGGGAGACTACAGCCACAACCACGACCACACCTGCAGCCCCCCAAACCAACAGCGCAATGTCCGCGATGTACGCATCCCGTTAACAATCCATTAACCTGCACTAACTAGCAACATAGCACTCATCCCACATCCCCAATCCTCCGCCTACCCGCCGAACTCCGCAACAATATCTACACCTTCGTCGGTATCTCAACCAGCGTAGGATTCTTTAAACTGCAGGGATACTCCAAACACCCATTCACGCACACCATTCCCCCCTTCCTGCGCACGTGTAAACAAATCTGCAGCGAAGCTACCGCTCTAGTCTACGCAAACGCTACCTTCAACATGACCCGCAGAAACGACTTCGCCTGGATTGCGTGTTGCGCGGGGGCAAAGAGCTGTACTACTTTACAAATTTCCTGGGTGGTTGCGATACAAATCGCGAGATACGTGGACGCGGATAGAGACAGGTTTATTGTGTGCCCGCTGCAGAAGCTGGAGAGGGTGGAGGTCATGTGCGCATCGAAGAAGGGAAGTGAGAGGATCAGAGTTGCGCTGAGGAATTGGTTCGGAAAGGAGGACTTGGTGGTTAAGTTTAGGGATCTTGGGGGGGTGTTGATGGCTTGGTAGAGGTTTGGAGGTTGAGGTTGACAGAAGGAAGTAGAGGACTCGAAGAGAGCGATCCATCTATCGTGTAATGTACTACTCAGCCAACGCCAACTACTTCAGTCCGTCTTTCCCTTAACTATTCAGTCCTCCTAACGTCTGAAAATCCCCTTTCCCAGCCCATCGCTCATCTCACAAACTTTCCACCCCAAAACTAACCTCCAAACCCCCCTTCCCACACCAAACCTTCAGCGCCCTCCTCACACTATCTTCCCACGGCCGCCTCGTTTCGCAAGGCCCAACATACACCTTCTTCAGATTCGGAAGCCGGTAGTTCGAAAACTTGAGCTCTCCGAGGTCTCTAGCATTTCTAATCTCGAGTGTAATCTCGATCGCAAGACACCTCGAAATTCTAATCGAGGTGATAAATTCGCTGATCTTGGGGTTGCAGGTGCTAATTGGTGGCCACGCGCATAATTCAAACACGTCGAAATCGAAGAGAGCATGCGCGTATACGAGGGGGGTGGCTTCTTGTTGGATTTGCGCCGAGACTAAGAGGACGCTTGGAAGTTGGAGGGCGTACTTGATGGAGGCGGTGTTGGCGGTGTTTGGAGTTTCTAATCTGTATGGTCGGATGATGGTCGCGAGACCTACGTAGGTGTAGACCATGTTCCGCAGTTCGGCAGGGAGACGAAGAAGGGGTGATGTTTGTTGGTTGGTGAGAGTACTAGGCGCGTTCGTTAGTGGGTGGTGTTAAGCGGATAGCGAGGATCTTACATTTGGGACATGGCGGTGGAAGATACGACGGCTCTAGACGAAGTTTCCATTCTTTGGACGGGCGGAAAAGTAGAGTATAATAATATTGGCTAGTGGGTATTCGACAGAACTAAGTAGGTAATTTGAAGTGAGTGCTCCCGAGATCGATTTATCTGCTATGCGCTAGCTGCCTAGCCACGGACTGATACTGCAATCCGCTTCTTTGTTGACTAGCGAGTTCTCGTGACGTCTCAAGTACCCTCTTCCTGCCCACCGCCCATTCTCTCAATCACACAAAGATGATTTGCATGGTATTCTTCTTGCACAACATCTCCAGTGCTATCATTGTAGTAACTCCCCACTGTTGCATGCATGTGTCATATTTGATGTAAATCCTCTCCACGTTCGGCAGCCATTTAGTCGGAAATTTCAGTCCTACATGGTCTTTACCCATTCGAATGTGGTGTGAAACGAGGCATGCCACTTGACCCCCAATCTTAATCGAGGTAACGAACTCGCCAATTTCGCGGTTGCAGCTGGCTTCCAACCAAGCACCCGTGTAACACTGAGTAAAGTCGAAGAGAGCTGATCTGTATACTATTGAGGTGGCTTCGTGTCGGATCTGTTTGCACGTCTCGAGTTCAGCTGGTAGCTGGAAACTGCACGAGAGAGACCTTTCAGGTTGAATGGCTTTGATGATAGTAGAGAGGCCGACGTAGGTGTAGATTTGGTTTCGCAGCTCAGCGGGCAGGCGAAGGAGCGGGGAGGTCAGTTGATTGGCGGATGTGCTGGGAAGGTTGTCAGTGGGAAGTGCGGGAAATGGCGGTGGACGTACACTTCGGACATGACGCTGTCTGGTTGAGGGGCCGGTGAGTTTGTGGTCTCCATGTTGAATAAGTAGAGGATATTGTTTATATTGAGGTGGGTGGTGGGTGTGATATGTCGAGAAATATTGGATTTGATTGTAATGACTATCGACTAACTAGTGCGGAAGAAGAAACTATGTACTCATTGAGAAATCACGTGATAGTGAGAAGGCGCATGTGGGGGCCACAGAGTCAGTTTTCACGGTCCTCAGAGATTGATCTACTTCTTCTTGTGTAATAAAAAGTCCCAGCGCGCCCTACTGGGTGGTTCAAAGAGAATCATTAGAACTTCTAGCTGCGGCAATGATATAGGGACATGACTGGTATTAGGTTATTGGGAGAGAAAGAAGACGAGGGGAGATCAAATGATACTTATCAAGGCTTTGCCGGCTGGAAGAAGTCGAAGAAGCATAGTGTTGTAGGTTGATTCGTCATCCAAAATGTTTTGATTGAGTTAGTTCAAAGTAGTCTCCATTGATCACTGTTCCCATAGCCATACTGCTACTGATAACTCGTCTTAATGTTCCAAGTCTGGTACTACCCTAAAAGCAAAATTGCCACGATGAAAGATTCACCCCATAGGCGGTCGAGAAGAGAACACCAGGATGGTCTAAGCTAGGCGCTGTCCGATCCTAGTAACTCCATCTTAGGGGGTTCTACCCAAGATGTCGCCCCACTCTGACTTCCAACAAATACCGTCATAGATGTCCTCGAAGATAACTTCAGGTGTGTTGTTCCCACACCAGGCCCTCAGTGCCGCACTAACACGATTGTCTTCAAACCATTCCCTGTCAGGACTCGATACGATGCGGACTATCTCAACATTTGGCAGCACGCTGATAGTGCCCTTGTACGTATCAGTCCAGAAACAGTCCTTCTTAAGGAATTTTCGAACCACATATTGCAGAAGTTTGGGTCTGACTCTGACGGAGGTTATACGCTCGCAGCAGTTGTCTTCGCAATGGTGGAACAGAATTGCCAGGGGGCCAGATCTGGAAAAGTCGAAAAGAGTATGTTTGTAAAGGAGGGAAGTAGCTTCTTGGCGGACTTGCTTGCAGGTGTTGAGGAGGCTGGGTTGCGGGTATTTGAGTAGCTTTTTGTCTTTCCATGTTTCAGCATGTGTCCGGGGGCGCGTGACGACTTGAATGGTTGTAGAGACCCCTACGTAGATGTAGATATTATTTCGCAGCTCCGCGGGCAGGCAGAGAAGCGGCGACTCGAGCTGGTTTCTGAGAGTGCTTGGTTCAAAAGTTAGTACTTGCGACTGGGTGAGAGACAGCGAGCTTACATGTTTGCTTCAGTCTCTTCGCCCAGGAAGGTTGCGGAGGAAGCGTCGGCCTCCATGTCGTAGGGGCGCGGAGATTGGTGGCGCTTGACTCTGGTTGTGGGTGGTGGTCGGAGAGAGATAGAAAGATTGAGAAGTAAAGGCAGTGTTACTGCGCTATCTCGGAAGGTGCTAGTGCGGAAATCGACTACCCAGGTACCTCTTGTGACTAATCAGGTCCATTGGCCTCTAAGGTCACTCCCAGGGCCTTGCGTCCCTTGAGCTGCTCGAGGAGGACTGTTGAGTGTTTCATTCCCGTGGCCTACGACTTCGCAGCGAATGGGTCTACGGACTATTAACAGTGCACCGGACTGAAACAAAGATCTCATTTTGCAAGACGCGTTTTTTATTACTATCGAGTTCTTAATCACACAGTGTTTCCGTGGACCGTGTGCGACCAATTTCTCAGCCAGCATAATTCTCAAAGATGATCTCAAGTGACTCGTTTTGCAACCACTCCCTCAGAGCTGCTGAATCCTTGACCGTCTCCCAACCCCGGTATACTCTTTGTACATACACTCTCTCCAGACCTGATAGGGCTCTTGCTAACGCCGTTGATCTCCAAGGACTTGCACGTTCATAACCTGACATTACGGAACAAGCCAAGATACCTGACATCCTGATTGAGGTAATCAGGCTGCAGATGTTGCGATTGAAGCCTCTATTGCACAAGAAGCCTCTGCTGTAGTCGGTGATGTCGAAAGTGGCCAGACTGTAAAGCAACGTCATGGCTTCGTGCTGGATCTGCTTGCAGCTTTTAATGAATCCCGGAGCTCTCAGATAGAAGGTGCAATCTGTGGATTTAACTTCTAAGGCTGCTATCACTTTGATTGTCGTAGAAAGCGAAACGTAGGTGTAGATCTTGTTGCGAATTTCGGCGGGGAGGCGAAGAAAAGGTGAGTTGAGCTGGTTCTTGAGCGTACTAGCCGCGGTGTCAGTTGTTGTGTGCATGTTTCTGGGGGTTGGGGGCTTACATTTCCGACATTGCGCTGTCGCAAGGCAAGGCTGCGGATGCGAGCTCACTTTGCATCGTGAATATCGCGCGGGAGGATGAAGTTGGTAAGCTGACAAAGGACAGAAGTAATCGCAGCTAAAGGCCAAGGATTGGAGTGTGGTGATAAGCGAGGTGAGAGTGGATTGTTGTTGTATTCGAGTAGAAGAAGCGACTATCTAGTGGCTATTTCCCTTTCAGGTAGGAGCAAACGCTATGACGTACGCGTCGCGCTCTCACCTAACAGAACCCTTCCCACACCCTTACCCAGCTTTCTCAAAGATGATTTCAAGATCCTGCTTCCTAGTGCAAGCTCGCAATTTATCCCGTATGTCCTTACTCATATACGATCCCATGGGTAAAGCCAATACGTATACTCGCTTCAAAGCCGGAAAGGCTGGACGCTCCAGCTTACACAGCTCATCCACACCCTCATAGTGCATGCGAACGGATGTCATAAGTTGATAAACGGGTAGCCTCGAGATCCGCTTGATCCACGAATGATCCGTATCGGAGACCCTGTAGGTCACCAAATTGAAGAACATCGCACGGGCTTCATGGCGGAGCTGGGAACAGGTTGAAATGAGGGCCGTGAATCTTTCGTACGTGTACTTACTCCAACGGTATATACGAATGTACATACTGCTGAATGTGTACACGTAGATCTTGTTGCGGATCTCGCCTGGAAGTCGGAGAAGTGGAGAATGAAGCTGGTTTCGAGTCGTACTGGATAAATTGTCAGCGGGTGCGGCTGCGTATCTGCGTGGGAAATGGCTAAACTACATGTCTGTTACGGCGCTGCTATGTCGCATGGCTGGGGTTGAGGCCAAGAGTTCGAGGTCGAGGATTGCGATCCTTCTCATTTGATGAGGAGTACCTTTGCGTATGTGGTGGTTCGATATCGCGTGAGTAGAGGAAGCAGATAGGTTGATTTTGGTATATGGACAGCGGGTGGTAGAGGGAAGTAGGTTGAAGGCTTTGGGGGTGATTTCGTGAATTAGCACAGAAGGACCGACTGCTACCTCGTTTCCATCGCAGAGCTTTGGTCATGACGCATCAATACTCTCGTCATTCCCGTAAGCGGAACCCGCCCTTGTGATTATCTCTAGAACGCTGAGCTGGGGGCCACTTGTAAGTCCGCATTTCCCGCCCAAGTTCGTAGCGCGTCAACCCCCAAACTATCCTTTGGCATGCGCGATTTACTCCAACCAGCGACATATACTCGCTCCAGTTCCGGGAAGAGTTTAGCTCCCTGTCGTTCCGTTACAAGATGCTCATCCTCCCGTAGGAGCCTTGTAATCCGCTGCGATCGTAGATGGATGGAAGTGACGAGCCGGAAGTCCGTATGTGGAAGATTCTCTGGGAACTCCGAGAACAGGAGCGCCCTCAAATCGAGAGTCGCATGCGCGAAGAAGATGGCGTGGGCTTCATGGCGCATCTGAGAACAGGTGGATATGATGGCTGTGGACTTGCGGGCTCGAGGACTGTTGTTGAAGACGGCCTGAGTGCGGGAACACGCGTACGCGTAGATCTTGTTGCGTATCTCTGGCGGCAGTCGTAAGAGAGATGAGTCTAGCTGGTTCTGAAGGGTGCTGGATACATGTTAGCAGATGCCCGTCGTCTCGATAAGGTTGAATGGTCCAGGTACTTACATCTCGCGAGCTTCTTTGGAAGTGAGCACGCGACGCTGACGTGAGGTGACTGTCTGTCGTGACATATTGCTACGCGGGGTCAGGATCGAAGCCCAGAACGTTGTTCAATGGCGCAGAACGCTTACCCAGGTACGTGTGTTTGAGGATTTGTGGGCTACAGACTAGGTAGTCGGCGTAGTTGCTCACGAGACTGTATGAGCTGATGGCTTACCGAGAACAATCTGTGGGAAGATAAGAGAAGAGGACTGGTTTCGGCGATCAAGGTGTTTTATATACAGAGGGTACGTGCGGGGGTGGTTGCAAGACCGGGATTAGACCCTCGAGATCACGCGCCGGATCACGTGCATAGGGCCGAGGATGTTTCTTGATCTAGTTCTAATGTGTTGCTATAAATGACACTATGGATATCCATCAGAACTTCTGGATCGTTCTCAGAGACATGCGCTCCCAGCTTAGCTGGAACTGCTTCCTCGTGTACTTAGGTATCCAGCTACTCATGAGTAAAGGAAACTAAATTGGGAAAGAATGCGCTAGCAGCGATAAGTCCCTGGTTGCCTTGAAGAATTTTGCATTTTCAGGAGCCAATATGGATCTGTAATCTCCTCGTCGGTGACCTGTAGGTTCGGCTTATCAAACAGTCCTCGTAGCGCATCGATGCATATATCATTCGCCCTAACGGGTTGCTTCAAAAGAACCCTCTCAACCCCAGGTAGATCAGGTTTAGCCCTTATACCAGCTGTAAATTCCCAAGCCTTCCGTATCGCAGTGGTGAGATAACCACCGTCCATATACAGTGAGGAAATGAGGCTGCGATATATGAGGTTGAGGCTTACGTGAGCTGCCCACCCTCCAAATCCAGACAACTCGAACGTCGCGTGGGTATACAAGAGTGCGATGGCCTCACAGTAGATTTGTTTGCAGGTGAGGAGGAAGGTCTGGGAGAAGAGACACGACCTTTCGGAGACTTCTGGGCGCTTCCCGTGCTTGACTGTAGTAGATCGGCAGGCGTATGTGTAGATGTGATTGCGGATCTCGCCAGGTAGACGAAGTAGGGGCGAGTTGAGCTGGTTTGCTGTGGCGCTGTTTCGATCAGCCAGTGTACTGTAGACGAAGTACGTGCTCAATTCATCAGCTTACATCTTGTCAGATTCCTCAGGGGTAGTTGCCCGCTTGAACAATTCCTCCCACTCCTTGTAGGCCTTCTCGCGGTCCTGAGAGGCGGTCGTCATATTGTGGATTCGGGTATCGGGTTGAGTTTGAGAAGTCGACGGAAGGACTCGATGTAGATCTGTTGCAAACCCGTTGTTGTGGTGACGCAATCTCTCAAGGCAGCTGCCTTCTCTAAATAGACGCAGGCCCGGGCTAGAAACCGTGGGGTTAGCTTGGAGTCACGTGTAGGTTCAGAGCGCATATAACCATGAACATGAATCAGATCCCGACGGGGTAGCAAGGTCGGGGAGACTTTGAAAGAATAGAAGTCTTATGAAGATCTGGAATATTCGATTCAATATGTACATTAAACAGAAGCCGCGTACTTTACACTCGTTTAGCCCTGCCACATCTAGGCCTTGGGACCATGAGGCTTCTTCATGTAGGTTGGCGCCAAAGGCGGTTCAGCGTTCTTGACCAGCATCTGCACGTACTCGTCGAACCAAGCACCAGCAGCCGGTGCGCCAGTAAGACCACACTTTCCGTCACTCTCACCACCAGGCTTGATCCAGACAAGAGAGTCAACGTTGGTGTTGTTCTGCTTGGAGCCAGGTAGAGGACCGAATCCGGCAGGTTCAACATTGCACCACTCGCCCCACTCCTCACGAGCACCGGGAAGAGCGACGCGGCCCTGGTCAATGATGAAGTGGGAAGGCAGACCCTCAGCCTCGAGGTAAGGAGCGAGCGAGGTGGCGTAGTGGCTCTCGTCCCACGATGGGGAGTACTCGGTGTAGTTCTCGCGAACCTTGGCTTGGAAGGAGTTGTAGTTGGATACGTTGGTGGAGAAACCCCGAATCTTAGCCATGGGGTTGAGCTTCTTAGCCATGGCAACAACCCTGCCGAAGACCTCAGCAGTCGGCTTCAGGTTGTCTGCCCAACCGAGCCAGCCGCCATGCGCAGCATCAATGTACAGATGTACGTTGGGGAACTGCAACTTGGAGATCGCGTACGCAATACCCTCCTCGTAGATTGGAGTGGCGTTGGCGCAGAAAGGAACGCCCTGGTTGGTGACGGCGTTACCCAGACTGTCGGGCTCGAGAACGATGGCGAAGTCGAGATCCCTGGCCTCGGAAACAAGCTTGGCGTACTTGTCGACAAACTCCTTCTTGTATATCTGGAGACCGTTGTTGGCGGAGCTGAGCTCACCGGCAGACTCGCCAGCAGAGCAATCACGGTCGGGCAGATTGTACAGAACTAGTCCAACGATCATCTTCTTCGGGCCCTTCTTCTGCTGACGAGCCTCCTTGATGGCTTGGGGAATGAGGCTGAGACCATCGCGTGTGGTGACCCAGGTGAAAGTCGAGATCTTCTGGGCGACTGTGCGAGTGCGCGCCGCATTGAGAGTGTCGTTCTGGGCTGTGAAGGCTGCGATAGTCTGGTCGAGCTTCTTGCCGTAGCTCTGAACAACATAGCGGTCTTTGCCAGTCCAAGGGTTGACGTTGGGGCCTGGGGGTGGCTTGGGAGCTGCGGACGCAGCACCGGCGAGGGCGGCAGTTGCCAAAACGAACTGTGTGAGTTGCACCATGATGAAACGAGAGGCTTGAGATTGACTCGAGGTGGTGATGAATCGTACGTTGGACTACCTGGGGCTTTTATACAACGCCATGAGGATGAGCGCCGCAGAAAAGACCCATCCAATCATCTCTTTCTCTTTCAGCAGGCTTGGTACAGGCTTGCCCTTACGTTCACGTGCCTGTATTTAGACTTAGTCAACGGTACCGTCGGCCCGTTGTACATTCTAACAGCACTCAAGACGGTCCAAGTCCTTGGTGAAAAAGCATTGACATCTCGCATACAAAGCGCCACGGCGGCGTTGCTGTAGTGCTTCATCGATGGCGTACCGTGCGTATTCTGTAGCGAATGTAAGGAACGGTCGTTCGCCCCTAGATTGGCATGTAGTCCTGTTAACAGTAAATTAGCCAAGGTAAAGTCTACCGGGGCTGCTGCGGGTAGTCAATATATCTGAGCTGTTTACCCGGCTTCTACCCCAGCTTCGTTGAAACGTCGACCCCGCAATCCGGCTCGTGATATTGCGATCCCGAAAAGCGCCCTGCAGATTGGACGGGGCGGTCAAGCTAATGCTGTGTATATTGCGCATAGAGTACAGTGGGGATCTTGTGTCATTTCGGACTGCAGCTCGCCATCTGCAGACACTGTACAGAAGATTCGTTGCGTCTTCTAGCGCGAGTGTGAGCGGCTGTACCCTGAGGCTGAGTTGGATGTAGATGCTGCACGCACGATGCAGGAGCTCCAACACAGAATAGTTGTCGAAAGTGATATCGCGAGCCAAGGCACTGGAGTTGGGACGATCGCGCAGATTGAAGGCCCTGTGGCATACAAACGTCGAGAGTTCAGTTGACCTCCCTTCCCCATGTATGCGCGCTTCGCGTTCAATGGGTTACGATAGCCGTAAGGACGTAGTCCATTACCTGACTGCATATCGTCATCCGGATATCCAGTTCCTAGCTGAAGGCGTATTTTGCGAAGAGCGCGAAAAGGCACGAAAATGATGGTGCTGTGCGACGCGTGTGGCGTGCATGACAGTCCAAGCCGGGCAGAGCGCCGCTCAAAGAACGACGCGTCGGAATCTCGAGAACGCAGTAGTCAGGTGTTCGCTCGCGTCGGTTGAGTTGAAATGGGGTGCAGTCAGGCGCGTGACAGTTCGTAGTAAACGCAACGCGGGTGGGGGATGCTGATTGCTTTGCCGTTAGCGTCTTGGCAGTGGTTGTAGTAGTTCCCACTGCGCGTCCAAAACCTTGGAACTCCTTTCAACCCGCTGCAATGTCGAACAGAACCAACAGATGTGTATTTGCGAGATATAAATCCAATGCTCGATGTGGGAGAAGAAAGAATCTTCAATTGATGCGTTCGCTGTAGTGGCTTCACAATGAAGAAGTTGAGGTGGAGGGGACAAGGATGTGGACGATAGCTGCGAGTGCGCATCGTTTCAATGCGAAGCTGAGACCAATGTGGCAGTGACTCACGTTTGGCATCTTTGCGGAGTTGACCAGCCGCTGGGAGGTGGGAGGCGAAAGTGATGCTGTCTAGCTTCAACGTTCACGAAAAATGTCCTTCGCGTGATCAAAATCTAGGAGTAAAAATGTACATTGAATCGAATCTAGTCTACAAACTATTCATAAGGAGTGCCATGTCGTCGTATCGTATCATGTTGTTATTACAAAGGAAGGGCTCGTCTCAGCGACGATGAAGAAGAAGTAGGCGGTGTTCATATCCGACACACCTTTTAGACTCACTTGATGAGCATCCATGATCCCAACAAGGTCTCAGCCACCAACACTAACAATTTAGCACTCGCGAACGTACATGCCAAGGGGGCTTGGGTTGTAGTCCTGGAAGTAATCCATGGAGAAGTCGCCGCTGCCGCAGATCATGTAGGTGACGGTCTTGCCAGCCTCGCAGTCACCAGTCTCGACGGGGTAGGTGTTGCCAGGGGTCATCTCCATGTGGGCAACGTCCTTCTCCTTGGCGGGCATGTTCTTGTAGGTAGTCATCGCGTCGGCAGGGCCCTTGAGCTTGCTGACGGTGCACTCTCCGTGGCCAGACATGGTGTAGTCGGAGGTCTCGAGGTCCTCCTTCTTGGGAAGCATGAACATGGCAGAGCACTTCTTACCAGCCATGGAGGCGGGGATGTCGAAGTTGAAGATGGTGCAAGTGTGGCTATCGACCATGCCATTGTAGGAGGTGTCATGGGCCTTGTCGGGCTGCTCGGAGTCGACAGGTACGATGAGGTGGGGGTACTCGTAGTTGCCGTTGAGGTCCTGGGGGCATGAGCCCTCACCACCGTTGTTAACGCCGTCGTCGGGGTTCTCTGGTGTTTCAGCGGGCTTGCTTCCTGCTGGGGGAGCGGGCATGGTCGCAGAAGCAGCGGGATAAGTCTCGGCGGGAGGAGCAGGGTGTGTCTCGGCGGGATGAGTCTCGGCAGGAGGAGCGGGGTGCGTCTCAGCGGGAGGGGCTGGCTTGGTCTCAGAGGGGGCGGGGTTGGTTCCAGCGGGAGGAGCAGCAGGCGCAGTTACAGTGACGGTAACGACGCTTGGAACGCACTCAGACTCTTGAGGGACACCAGGTGCGGGCTGGGAGGGCTTCATGCCTTCGGACATGGCGGGGTAGCCCGGCTTGCCTGATTGCTGGGGCTTTCCAGGTTGGCCGGGGTACTCGGGCATGCCAGAAGGCATTCCGGGCATACCGGAGGGCTTTCCAGGCATACCGGAAGGCTTTCCAGGCATATCAGAAGGCTTCCCAGGCATACCAGAAGGCTTTCCAGCAGGAGGTGTACCGGCGGGTGGTGTACCAGCAGGAGGTGTGCCAGCAGGTACAGTAGCAGTAGCGACGGGAGGTGTGCCGGCGGGAGGTGTGCCAGCAGGGTATGTGCCAGCAGGGTATGTGCCAGCAGGAGGTGTACCAGCGGATACAGTAGCAGTAGCGACAGGAGGTGTGCCGGCCGGTCCAGTCGCAGTGGCTACGGGAGGTGTGCCAGCAGGCTGAGAGCCAGCGGGTTGTGTAGCGCCAGCCCCGCAAGAACCGGCGGAGCCAAGAGAGATCTCGACGCACTTCTCTTGACCAGGGGCAGGTGTTGTGTAGACGTTGTACTCGCCGTTGTCGTTGACGGGGCAAGCGTAGAACTTGCCGGAGCCGTTGTATGTAACGCCACCGTTGGGACCGACCGCAAAGCCGTTGGTGGGAGTAGCACCAACATCGCACTGGAACTGGGTGGTGGGAGGAGTTAGGATGCAACCACGTCCATTGGAATCAGTGAAGCCGCCGTTGCCGTCCAGGCAGTAGCAGCCGGTAGGCAGACCACCGTTACCGACACGGTTCTGGCCGTCGTCGAGTTGGCCAAGTACACCTGATGCGCCGCCTGACGCCTCAAGCTTGAAGCACTGTGTAGCCTGACGAACGACAAGGGCGTTGGCTCCGAGGCCGAACGCGATGGGAGCGAAAGCGTATCTCATACTGGAAAACTGAGCGACTGTGGGATGAGGTGGAATTCGAGGATGCCCTCCAACATGTTCGAACTGGGTGCCTCTTATACCAGCCTGTGGCTCAGGGACTATGACAGCCGGTACTGCTAAAGACTCCTAGCGACTTCCAGTGTTGCGGCATCGGCTTACGTTGTTGGGATTCTAGCAGGCCTCGCGTCTGGTTCTCATCGTCATCTCGAGAACGATGATATCAGTAGACGAATGCCTGTACAAGCATTTGTGGAGACTACTATCCAAGCCTGTAATGCTTGAGGCTTTCCGCTGCCTGGTAGTAGCCGTGTGGCCCGCGTTAACGTTCAAAAATGTCGCGCTTTCAAGTAACACCAACCGCAATGATTGGCCAGAAGTCAAAAGACGTTCTGGGAACTGTGGTTCTCGACGTACGCCAGACCCGATTTTGTGGGGTAAGATCGACAGGAACACGTTGCTCTTCCCCATGCAATGTACACAACTCGACCTCGAGAAGGATATCAACGAGAGGTATCGTTGGTGTTGTACGTGGAGACTGGTCGCAAGTATGGCTGCAACTTTGATGTCAGCAAGATGAACTGCATCGCTAAACGTGAGCTTTCCGATCTTGAGATTGCAGACGATGAGCTCTTCGAAAGTAAGACGGAGCTTGATGCGTTGCGGAGTCCGTTCCGACGGCAAGGTCGGCGTCGTCTAGAGAGTTGAGACTATTGGCATGAGCCTTGGCGGTGAACAACGAAGAGCAAAGTTACTCAATATAGTAACAAACCGTTGCCGAGTGTTCCGCTAAGGTCGTTTGATATGCAAGATGAGCAAATAAGCGAAGTGGTGCTTTTTACCCCAGACATCTGTAGACTTGGAATTCATGGGGTACGTCGGCAGCAGGACCAGCCTGGGAGATCACGTGAAAGCCGCGTACCATGCTCGTAGCCAGCCCGCATGGTCTGCACTAGAGACGAAAGGTTGAAGTCGCGAGGAATATGGAAGGCAGGCATGTCAACATGATAGTTTTCGATGCGATCCGGTTTAAAGCTGACGAGACCTGTGAACCAAGCTGGGCACTTCCATAGTCCCCACTGCATAGCGGGAGCTGTCAAGGCTGACGGATGTTGTCTCCATTTGAAAACGGTCAAACGAATCATTCGCAAGTCGAGTACACGCTGTCTAGCTGGAATCGCACGGCGCAGTGTGGAGGCCTTTCGTCACTTTGACATGATCACATCCGACAGCTCCAGTGTCGGCGAAATTTCGCCGTGCAGAGATTGGTGGAGACTTCGCTATGGAGATGCAAACCCTTCTCCTGTACTCTTAGTGCTGAGTGGCATATTTGAATACCGGTTATCTCGGTGTCGCAGAAGATTCGAAGCGACGCAGGTCCCTGGGCAGGTCTTCAGGCGCCCAGAGGTACACTTTGCATCTTGCGCGCGTCGTCAGATGTGGGCTGTGTTCAGCTGTTTGCTGACGCACACACGCAGAAGTACCACAGCGGGATTATGTCGGAAAGTCGATCGTTATTTCTGGTGCTCTGGTCCACATTAGCTGGCCCTCGGTCGTGGTAGGTTGGTGGGTCGGTCGCGCGACGTTCGCTCCTAGGGTTCGTCTCAAGGGGTCTGGATGCTGAAGCTCCGCAGGGAGTACGCCTGTGCCATCAGGAACGGCGTGAGAAGATTTCGAGCCCTACGGCATGGAGGCGATGGTCATTGGACGCTGCGGCGAACGCGTCGTACGCAAAGGGGGTTTCGAGGTTGGGATGCGATCCCGTCGCGACCTGGTTTTCGCGTTACGTCATTGTGACTAATGCCCACTTAGCCTAGTGGCATCCGCGTTGGGCCGAGGACCCACTTGCCATCTCGGCTTCCGAGGCCTTCCATCAGGATACAGCACCACGACGATGCAGCCGTCCATCAAGTATCTTTGATAGAGCTGATGTGCACTCATTCAAAACTCGCTGAAACCTTCTGCTATCCCTGTGGATTCGCCCTCCAGAACCAAGCTCATCGCTACTATACCAGCGCAGCCCCCAGCGCTTGCGAAATACCTAGGTACTACGGATGACAAGTAACTTAACAATGTCTCGCCAGACTTCTACTCCAAGCATCTGAACGCTTAGGCACTCGCTCAACGATCGTCTCGCTGCTGCGAAATTTGCACCTCGATCAGGCCCCGTGGGTGCAGTATACCCGGTCACCTGTAAGACAGGTAGTTGCAGATACGCGCCCACTGTTGCTCATGTGCGAACCTTTGGCAGCTCACGTACCGGAAGTGACCCGCTGCAATGATTCTGTCAGCATACAGATTTTGCGCAGTCGTGTGCAAATCGAATGATGAAGAGTGAACCGATTGAGATGTACAGTCAGAGGAAGAGCTCAGTCTATGGCACTTCTAGAGTGACCGGAGGCTGCTGTTCAAACGTCGCCGCATGTATGCGAGACCTTGTCAAACCCCAATGAGTTATGCTACCTTTATACGATGAAGTTCGCATGAGATCGCGCATCATATTCCCCTCCAACTGCACCTAAGCATCATCGCATTTCCACATCTGATCAGCAACAATTTGATTAGGCGAAAGGTTTGCTTCAATAATGCGGTAGGACAGTATGGCTCACTGAGAAGTGGTGCAAACATCTTTGCCGAATTTCGTTGGCATCAACGCGCTCTAAGTGCTGTCGCAATGCATAAGCCGCCTCATCAGGGCAGATGATATTTCTCCATTTTTGGTGTTGACTAGGGTACCCAGGATCGCTGATGAACGTGTGGAGACCTGCTAGGCTGGGATCATGCCGGGTAGGATCTGAAGGTATCAGAACTGCGTAAGTAACCGTTTGAGAAGGGGTGTATACGGAAGACAATGCGACCGGTACATAAATCGCAGATGGAGAGGTCGTGGTCATTCGTCACTGGTCTGAAGTGTCAGCACAACTGGGCACAATGCTGCAGTAATCTTTGCACGACTCATTAAATTTCATGTACTACGATGACGCACGCGTCGGCTCTCATGGAACAAGACAATAAGGTGTTTTAATGCGTTGACTAACACACGTTCGTTGTAGCGACCATCTTGATTCCAGCTCCGCTACCAATAATAGCATTTGAACGGACTTGAATTGTTCGCGGTCTTTGAAGATGGACAATTCCGCCTGCAATCTGTTGACGCATGATACACTGTTTTCGTATTCAAAGGTTGGTAGCATGAACCGCGAGGAGTATCCACTTCACTTGTGACATAGCGGGCGATACTGTGCTGACAAGATGATAGAGTCAAAGTGAAGCTTGTACGTACACAACTCAATTATGTGGCTTAGCCACGTCTCGTGTCCTTGCTTCACAGAACAATGATGGCTGCCTCGCAGACTTCACAACGTACGAAATATAAAAAATAAGTGCGTTGTTTGAACTCTAGCGACACTGCTAAGAACGATTTTCCAACCGCTGCCTATAACCCCCGATACATTGCAACACATCGGTAGCAATCATGCAGGGCCTGTGTCGCAAAACTACAAGCACAGGATCTAGTACGACTCGCAGCCCCGAACTCGCTTGTCAAAAGATGCGTCAAGCGGGCCAATGTATGCCTGCAGACGATGGCGAGGGATCTGACACGTCAATCGCAGAGCCTGAGGATAGCGAGCTGAGCGATTGGGACAGTCTCGAAGTCGACGATGTTGAATACACAGACGAGGATCTAAAAGACTTTGGACGACCAGGACGACGGCGCCATATCGGAGATCATGATTCGACACTGTTCGGCAACATGCAGGAGGTGAGGCATACATGCAGCCAGAGGCGGAGATGCGCTGATGAAGATGGTCGGAGTGCAGGTGGCCGAGAGAAAATTAGTCAAGGAGATCGCCAACAACCAGATAACGCAGTGGAAGCAATGAAGCTTCGACTGCAGCGAGCGGGAAATGCTGCCATGTGTCGCAGTAGGTCGCGAAGCACGTGTAGTACGTGTGGGCGCAAACGACTCTGAGCAAGGAGAAGTAGACCCTGAAGTTCATAATGAGGAGAAACTTTCGAAGCCGAGGAACAGGCGTCAACCTTGAAAAATCTGTAAAGTTAGCCGCCGCAAACTGACTGCGCAATCAATTCCCACTGAAACTCAGAACACATCAACACATCACAATCACTGCATCCCTTTCCAATGCATCCAACACACCCAAAACCTTGAATCCCCATCCCAAAGTTCACCTGCCCCCCTCCCATCTCCGCCTTGCCCTCCCAGCTCCCCTCGATCGACGTTAGCCACCCCCCATTCCTTGCAGATCCTTCCCTCGTCATCGCGCGCTGGTGCTCCAGAAGCGTTCCACGATTACAAGTTCGCAGGGACGGAGCTAATCCGTTTCCGTGTCTCAACATCCCCCCGCGGCCGCTTACAGTTAGTGGAGACCGCTCCGTTCGGGGGGATATTTCTGGGTGGGCGTGAGTGGTTGACGGCTGGACTGGAAAATCTGCGCACGGTGCGAAGCGATCATGATGAAGAACGTTTCCGTTTGTGGATTTTCGTTCGGATACGCGAGGGCGTTGGTACCTACCCGCACTGCCCAGGTGCGATCGTGTTCATGGGGTAGCAATCAGGACGCTGGGCCGCAAGGCGAGCCGCACTCTTCTCGATAGACGTAGAATCGTAGATCCTCTGCATGTTGAGAATAGAAATTGTGATGAACGCGCATGGCTTCCCTCAGCCCCCCATAACCCACAGACTGCCAAAGGGATGAAGATCTGGAGAAATAAAGTTACGCATGACATCACACCTGCTAGCTCAAGTCCCTTGCGACCCGCATCCAGTCTAGCGCTCGCTTCTAGCCGGCGATCTGAACTGCCCCCTCCCCGACGCCAGATCTACAGCATCACGAACACGCAGCCATTCACACTGCAGGGGCCGCCGCATCATGCACCGACACCCCCCTCCCCCAAAATCCATGGATCGGGGATAAGGGTTTCACACGCAGGGATTACTGATTTACCGACCTGCGTGGCTTGAACGTGCTGAACACCGTGATCGTGGCCCTCGCGCAGTATCGCAAAGATGTGAGACGGTGCGTGCTGCGTTATTGGAACGCCCGTAACGCCCATCGAACGCCATAACGCCATTACGGGTGAACCGTCAGTCTCACTTGTTAACCCAAGTACGGACCCGCGAGTCTACGTCAGTACGCCCCCCGCCCGAGCGCCGCACGACTATTATGGCGTCGGGGCTTGGAGAAAGGACGTCAATGTCTGTTAAGGAAAGGCTGGGTGGTTTTCTTTAGTTTGGTTTTTGGGTTTAACTCTCAGCGCCGGAGGGGGCTACACAACCTTGGTTTTCTCTTGATCCAGTTCTTTGTCTTCTCTGTCTGTCAGCCTTTTTGGGCATCTTGTTTTTGTCTTTGCGTAGCGTATAGCTCGCTGTTTTGGTATACCAGTACTACTTACTTACTATCTCGAGTCTGTCACTTTGTTCAACAGTCTAGGCTGGAGAGATGGCGCTCAAGAATATCTTACCGTTACACAAGAAGGAGTCGGTATCGCGACTTCAGGGCACTCCTCACAGCCATGCCACCCATATCCACCGGCCTCAAAAGGCAAAGAGTTTTATGCCTAACAAATGGCGCAATGAGCTCGTTGCCGCTGCAGCAGAGTTCGCCGGCACGTTCATGTTTCTGTTCTTTGCGTTTGGAGGAACGAGTGTAGCGAACACTGCGGCGACATACAGCAACCGGGTTACCTCTGGACAAGACAACAACAGTATCACACAGGCGCCAGATACGAGTGTGCTGCTGTACATCAGTCTGATCTTCGGCTTCAGTCTGATGGTCAATGTCTGGGTATTCTTCAGAGTGAGCGGAGGACTATTCAACCCTGCCGTAAGTCAGCCTTCCCAAACGAACGCATGCAACCAACATCTGACAACAACCACAGGTAACACTCGGTCTCTGGCTCATCGGCGCCGTCCCAACCATCCGAGCATGCCTCTGCTTCGTCTCCCAAATGCTCGCGGGCATGGCCGCCGCCGGCGTAATCCAAGCCATCATCCCAGGCCCCCTCAACGTCTCCACCACCCTCGGCGCAGGCGTCTCCGCCGCCCGCGGCGTCTTCCTCGAAATGTTCCTCACCTCCCTCCTCGTCTTCACCATCTTCATGCTCGCAGCCGAGAAGCACAAAGCCACCTTCCTGGCCCCGATCGGCATCGGCCTAGCCCTTTTCGTCGCGGAAATGGTCGGCGTGTTCTTCACCGGCGGCAGCTTGAACCCTGCGAGGAGCTTCGGGCCCTGCGTCGCTACCCACAACTTCCCGGGGTACCATTACATTTACTGGTTTGGGCCGCTGATGGGTACGTTGTTGGCGTTTGGCATGTATCGGATTGTGAAGTTGGTGGAGTATGAGACTGTCAATCCGGGGCAGGACTTTGACGACCATGAGGCTGCGCTGTTTAACCCGCCTGAGGACCCGGAGCATGCTGGGCAGGTTGAACGGCCGAATGTGGCGGCTCATGCTATGGCGGATGCGATTCGCAGGACTAACTCTAACTTTGGGGGCGAAGCCCAGTTTGGCATTGATTCGATGCTGGAGAGCAAGGACGACGAGAAGTCCACACCTCCGCGGTCACCACAAAAGGAACAGGAGCTACTAGAAAGAACGGGTCATGCACCAGCCGCGAACGGCGAACGCCACGAATGTTGTTAGCCCTCGTCTCTTACCTGACAGGCAGTATGCGTCTGTGTAGTAATATGTTTCTATTTCCATTCTAGCGTTTACAGCGGGTGCGGGGTGCTCATTTACAAGCAATAGCGAATCTCCATTTTTTACACTTATGCTGCGCATAAGCATAATCTCATCTCTCCCCCTTGCATGATGCCCCGCCGTGCTTCTCCTAATCGGGCTTCGGTTTTGTAGACGAGGAACCAGGCTAGACAGTGTGCGATTAGGATTGCGAAGAGCAGGATGAAGAGCAGGACTGCTAGTATCGCGACGCATATCCAGATCGCGGACATGGCGCTGGGTCGGCGCTTGCTTTTCTTGTTTTGTGGTGGGGGGTCTGAGACGGTGCCGTAGGAAGGGTATTGCGGAGTTGGAGTAGATCTATGGGCCGGTCGGGGAGTGGTCTCGCGATTCGGTTCGGGTATCTCGTCGTTCGGCGCTGGGTCGTACGTATACTCGCCATCCCCATCCGGAGGAAACAATCGAATCGCCACACCCTTCGCTTCCATCTCCCTCCCCGTCTTCTTCGGCGGCGTACTCGGCACATCAAACCCCTCACTCCCCATTCCCACTCTCATTCCCATCCCGAATCCCCTCCGTCCCATCCCCATCCCCCTCACAGGCGGATCCCAAGGTTTCCTCCCACTTTCCCTCCCATCCGCCCTCTCCTTCCCCTTCCCGCTCCCCTCCACCTTCAATACCTTCTTCGGCTGTCGATGGATCTCCTCTGACCCCGTTCCCGTCTCCCCTCCCTCGTCCTCCTGTCCCTCCTCCGATCTGGCTCCACTATCCGCACCGTCCGTCGCTTGCCCTCCCCCTTGTTGTTCTTGACTTCGCGGCGTTGGGGCTGGCCTTCGCGGTCGTAGGCGCCGTCGTAGGGATGGTGGCCGTTGGTGTAGCGTGGATCGGTTTTCTGCAAGGATGTCTGAGCGCGGAAGGAGGAAGTGGGGGAGATGGAGATGGAGATGGGGGAGTAGGCGGGGGAGTTGTACCGAGAGGATTGGTAGACAGATTGCTAGGAGGCAGGCTAGGAAGAGGATGCTCATTGCTACCAAAACTGGGGGCGGCGCGGGTGGTGGGTTGGTGTGAGTCTGGGGGTGTTGCGCGCGCGTGTAGGTGTGTGGTTCGTTGTGTAGGTGGTTATCGTGAGGAGGTGTAGTGTAGATTGTTTAGGTTCCGTGTAGTGATAACTCAGAGGGCGTCGGTGTGAGAGAGATATGTCGCTCGATATAGTTTGAGGTGAGGTGAGATAGTCCACACGTGAGGTTTGTGACGTCCTTGCCCTTGAAGATGGAGCCACGTGTTGTGGTCGCTCGCGACTGCCATACCTAGGTGTTGCGGCCTCGATGCTTCCGGCATCCTTTCCTACAAACTCGAGCTTCCTTACGCACCTCTCAGCTCTCCAAATCACCCCAGTCTCTCTCATCTGCCATTCAAAACTCTTGCATACTTGCGTAGAACCCGATTTACGTACATCAGCACGACCTCGGGTCCCAGCACCTTCCCAGTTCGCATCAGTAGCCTTCCACGCCATGTCACCATAATCGTCGTTTTCGCGCTTAGCTGCTTAGCTGCTTAACTATCGCTTCATGCGCGTGTTCATGACCAAGTGGCTCGTTTCCGCCCTGTAAACCACGTTAGGCAACCACTGACAATAACCCCTTCTCATTTTCCACATGGCACGCACCACATGCTCCCGAGGTCGGGATGAGCATGTTCACCGGCTTTTCAACAAATGGAGAATCAGGGACGTCTGAGATGTAGACGTGTGGGCGTCGCGGGTTGTGTCTGCGCATGCGGCCGGGTAAATGCTCTGGATAGTCGGAAGTGTTTCATGTGCGTTGCGATGGGTAAGTGGGAGAGCTAAGGGAATGGCATTGTGCCGGTCGTGCGAGGGAAGTATTTGGTTAAATCGAGGTAGAGTGTAGGGTACAGTATTCTAGCTGGAGTGTATTGGGTGCGATGGAGGTCGTTGTATTGTTCTTGGTGCAGTGCAGTATCTCAATCACGCGACTGTGGAAGGGATGGAATACTGGCAAGGGTATACGAAGTAGTACAATGTTAGTCTACCACACCGACTTCCATGACTCTGAATACGGCGCTTTTGAAGGATGAGTCCTAGTCTTCCATCTTGTCATCGTCTGCTTCATCATATTCGACTTCCGCTGTATCACCCTCTTCATATCCACCACCCTCACCATCCTCGTCTTCGCTGTCAGACCCCGAGCCTTCGCTCTCGCCCTCACTCCCAGGATCAAAGTCATCATCCTCTTCCTCGTCATCCTCCTGATCCTGCAGCTCCCTTTCTGCCTTCTGCAATTCGCTCTCCTCTTCCTCACCACCGGCCTCCTCGACCGCTGCGCCATTCTCTTTCTTGCCGCCCACCTTGTTCACGTTGAGCTTCTTTGCGCGTCGATCGGCAGCCAGACTGGCATCCTGCAAGCCGTGTTTCTGGACGTATTCGTTTATACCGGCGAAATCTGCTTGGTCGAGCATGCTGAATTCGATGTCGCCGGAGTTGGGCGTAGTGAAGACGACGTTGAAGGTGTTGCGCAGGACATTGGTGTAGGATATGCTTTCTATGGAGGCGAAGTCGAAGAAGGCGAGGGGCTTTTTGAAGCCGTAGAGGATGCCTACTGAGGTGAAGAAGAGATAGCCTGGAGTGTGTTAGCAGGAGCTTTTTGCTGTGAGTTTGGGTAGAGCGTACCCTCCTTGCTTCCCCTATGTGCCTTGACGTGATATGCCTTCTCGCCCTTCCTGTGGCTTTCTGGTACTGCGCTCGCGAACTCATCAGCATCGGGGAAGATGACCCCCTTTCCGGTGCCGGCTTGTATCAAGCAGTGGTGTATCGCCTCAGCCATGGGTGCTGGCCCTGGGTCTTCGCCTTCAACGATGTTCTTCCCTGTCGCCTCCTCGAAGGTCCATACGATCGGCTCTGGCGGTGAGCCCTTCATTTCTTCTGGCACGGGCGCCACTCCATCGCCGTGCACTGGTATAATGACAAAATGATGCTGTTTCTTCGCCTTCTCGGGTATGGGCAGGCAGAAGACCTGGTCGACGTCCTTCCACGCGATGGCAAATTCGACGTTGCCGTTTGCGCCAATGGCTCTTATGCCGCCATCCTTCTTGTCGAGTAGCTCGAGGGTGAACTTCTTTCGCTGCGGTATCGAGAAGCTGACGGCTGGGTAGGTCTTGAACGCTTTCGTTGAAGTGCTCGTGAGACTGCCTCCTGTTTTCGATGCGCCGTTCTGTGGGGCAACGCTCTCTTCGATCTTGCGCTTCTTTGTCGCTGGCTCAGCGGCGGGCTGCGAGGTTTGATTGAGGATGTATGTCGAAATGTCGCGGAAGAGAGTACTTTGAGTAGGGTTTTGGTCTTGGGGAATGTTAGCATAATTCAACTTTGAGAATGGCGTCGCATACCTATCGCGGCGTGTACGCGCTTGCGCAGCTCATGATTGCCAGCGAAAGCGACATCAATTTCCTGTGGATGGGGTACGGGCGTCGTTGCTGCTGCCGGCGCAGGTGCAGGTGCAGGTGCGGGTGCTGCAGGCGCTTGTACGGGAACAATAGGTGCCGATGGCTTGTTGTTGAGCGCTGTGAAGGCCATGGTGGGTTGTAGTGGGGAATTGTTGTTGTCGGTTGAAATGTCTCGTGGACGCGTCGACGGCTGATCGCGACTCCTCGACAATTAGCGCCCAGGGTCTGACATCACCGCCGCTCACCATCCTTCACCACTGCCACCTCACTCTTCTCTTCACCTCCCACATCTACGGCTGACTCCCCACTCTGCTTTCACATGCTGTACGCGCAGCGCAACATGCACAATGCACAATCTACCGATCTCCAGCAACATCAAGTGTCTGCTCGCCACAGCGTCGCCCTCGACTGAAACTCTCCATAGACCCTCTCACTATAGCCTACAGCTGTACCGTCTCATCTGCCCGACGATTACTGAACTCATAGACAATAATAGATACAGGACGCGTCTTCTCGATGCAAACCGTTATGCGGAGGATCGACACAGCGTGCTGGGTATTCCATGCGTGTTCCATGCGACCCATGGACAGATCAACCTCTATCGACTTTGATATATTGTCAACACCCGCTTCAATCGCCATGAAAACTACGCGAATACCCAAGCGATATCTCTAACACATAATAGTCGGTGTTATTGCGACGTGTGAGAACCATCATCGGTGCAGTGGGTGGAGCGTGCCCGTTGCGCATCTCACACACTTCCCGTCGCGGCACATCATGACGACCAATACACGATGAACCGACCGTTTGACACCTGTCAGTTGCATTGCGATTCATCTACAACAGGCCGGAAATGTACTGGACCGTTCAAGCGAATCCTTGACAGCGGCCACGAAGCAGCCCTATGCCGGTAGGATAGCATTGACAGGCCGATATTCTCTCAGCCGACATCATAATCATAGGGAAGAGTCGATGCGGTACGGGCGACTATCCAAGCATGCATCTCTTGGGACGATGTCTCGGCGGTGACCAGATGTTATGTTAATCTTCTGTCTCCTTGACATCAGTCAAGTAACGTCTAATACTCCCGCTCGTAGTCTTCTTGCCTTCCTCCACTTCGTCCTTCCGTGAAGGGTCGAAACGTGGTTACCGCCAAGATGACAAAAGTCAAATTCACCCTCCCGCCAGCAGCCGACAAGGTCACATCGCTCTTCCACACCAAACAGATCAAGGAGGATGACCCACCAGTCTTCAACCAGCCGCTCAATACCAGCTCATGTCCGCACCACCGCATCGCAAGGCTGCTATACAGCATCTCACTCTCTTTACTACTCGTCATCGCAGTCCCGGTTATTGCCCTAAAGGCATTAACCTATAGCTTCGTCGAGGACAATCGTATGACGGGATTTGAATACCAGACAACAAGAAGGAATGGCGACCCGGGCGAGTCCATCATCATGGCCGCTCTACCTCGGATGTTATACGCAGTGCCAGCAAAGCTCGCTATCATCGCCGGTACAGTCAGCATATGTCTCGCAGCCGCACATCTCGGATTCGTCGCAACAGATTGGAAAAAAGGCAACAGGGTACGTCTAATCCCACGGAAGACGAAATATCACATCCAACTAATGCCTCTCCAGACGCAATCCTACGCCTTCCGTCGCAACATAATGTTCCTCCACATCACCAACGCCATCCTCGTCCTCTTCGCCCTCGTCTCCATCTACGTAACCCACAAAAACACCTCCCACTTCCGCGAAGGCTTCGTCAACTTCCGCGCCTCGCGCATGAAAGACACTGCCTCCACCTCCGCATCCACCCAGCAATCCCCGGCCTTCTTCCGTTACAACTTCGGTACCTTTGATCTCGAAACCTGGGCCTGCGAACTCGCGGGTGTTGAAGGTGCGGGTATGGTGAGAGAAGATTATGGCATGCAATGTGGGATTGAGATCGCTGGAAGGGCGTTTATGGTTCCTTTTGTGATAGTTGCTTGGGGTGTTGCAGCGATTGGGCTTTGGGGGTTTGTGGGGGGTGGACGGAGGGGGCCCGATGGGGAGAGGATGAAGACTGATGAGGTTGGGCTGGAGATGGGGAAGATGAATGCTACGGACGATTGAGCGTCGGTCCATTCTCTCCTACGAATCTGAGAGTTTGGCGGCGTCTGGTTATTCTCGGCATTTCTGGCGTTTGGCGTGTTCGCATCTTTCTGGGTAATGTCTTTTCCCATTTCCTCACCCCGCGCACACACGACAGCGATGATACCCTCTACTTTCTTCCATTTTGCTACTTTTCGCGCTCAGCCCTTTTGCTGGTCAAAGGTCTCATCTCTTCTTCTTTTCCGGTTGTTTGGATCAAACGTCGCCAAGTGCTGGGGCGTTTCATATTTTATTCTATTGCATGGCATGGTATGGCATGGCATGGCATGGCATAACGATGAGTTTGATATACACCAACACTTCATCTCCACTTTGTCTTCCAAGCAATGTGTTTCGGATATCACGACGGTCACGACCAGCATGAAGCTCATGAGTATATAATATGAACTCGATTCATTGGGGTATCAAGAGTAGGTTGGCAAACCCAAACTCCTTCCCCGTCCGGTACTCCTAACCACGCGCAAAAGCAGTATACTCAAGCTCTCCCCATTAACAGAGAACTATAGAGTACCGATGAAAGAACAACGCCGCAACCAAAGCCACCGAGACCAGGCACCCCGAACGCCAACCTCCACCTCATACAAAGAAAAATTGAACAGGCCTGAAGCCTACATTAGACCAACGATGAGCAAATGTAGAGGCGTAGCGTCAATGTAGGCTCCAGGGTGTTCAGCTTTTCCCTCGAATGGGGTGCCTCAGGCCATGCCCAGTGTCGTGAACGCAGCGAATGAGGAGAAGCTACCGGTCAGAAACACGGGCGCCACCGCAGGCGTTGTCAGACTCGGTACCTCCATGGGCGTAGCAAGACTCGGTACCCCCGTAGGCGTAGCCAGACTCAACACTTCAGCCAGTACATCTCGCTTGGCCTCCACGGTGACGGTATTCCAGTGGTATACTACACTTCCGCTTCCGCTTGCAGCTTTACCTGCAGCTCCACCAGCTCCCCCGGAAGACGTCGGTTTGCTGGAGAAAGGCTTCAAGGGGGTGACTGTTTGCTTCATGCGGCCTTTGATAGTGGTAGTCTTCGTGGTGATCTTGCCGGCAGAGCAGTTGATACCGGGTTGACCCTCTGTACCGTTGACTCCAGGGCAGAAACACGCCGCTCGTCTGTTTGCCAAGTCGGTCTCTGCTTCAAGCGCCTTCTCGCCTTCGGTCTTCTCGGATGCAGGGTCCTTCTTCGGGTCGTTTGCATTCTTATCGCCGTTTGGAGTGGCGGTACGTTCGGGATCGTTGGTGCCGTCGGAAGTGCTGTTGCCACCAGGAGTGCCGTCGCCATCGGGAGTCTCGTCGTCTTGGATAAAGTCCGCGTACTCGTCCTCGTCTGAGCCGACCTCCTCTTCCTCTTCTCCATTCGCTTCGGCTTCGGCTTCGGCTGCCATCTCATCTTCGTCGTCGAACTGTTCGCAGAGGTCGTGGGCGGATTGCTCAAAACACCACAGGTCGCCAAGGAAGCAACCTTGGTCGTTGGGTCGCACTGAAGCGTCGACTGTGTATTCGTAGTGTTGCTCTGTGATCTGGTAGACGGCGTCGACGATACAGTATGGCCCATTGCAGTCACCTTGTCGCGTTATGTTCTTCGGGGTGTTCTTCGGGTAGCGTGTCTCGTGGGTGAGCAGCTGGGTCGTAGCTTGGACGATAGGATCTCGGGTGGGGGTCGGTTGAAACGGCGGCTCTGGGGCTACGTCTGGGTCGTCAGGCGTACCCGAAGCCGCTGGTGCGCTCGATGAGGTTGTAGAATCTGGGTCTACCAACTGTGCCGGTCCCAGTGGCCAGTGCTTCCACCCCTTGGCATGACAATGGCGGCCCCAAGCCTTCTTCATGTGCTTTGCTGGCTTGTCGTCTTTGCCAAGACCTAGTAGAGACGCCCAGCTACCCACGTGGTCACATTTGCCCCCACAGATCTTCCCATAGTTGTTGAAGTTGAAGAAGCCACCTTCTTTCACAAAGAACTTCGTGGCTGCCGTAGTCCAATTGTTTGCTTGTTCCCAGAAGCTTCCCACCTGTGGGTTCATGGCATCGCAGAGACAGGGTCCGTTGACCTTGTGCTTGCTCTTGATACTCGAGATGGCCTCACCGTTCCAGCTGTGGCAGATGGGTATGCGAAACGTGCCTGGCACATTCCCGTAGTCGTCAAGGTACGTGGTATTTCCGGCAGAGGAAGTGATGTTGATGGCTGGAATAGCGTACTCGTCAAAGTCAGAGTCAGAGTCGGTGTCGGTGTCAGAATCAGATGATGACGATGCGTCATGCACCCACTCCGGTTGCAATGAGCTAGGTCTGTGTACTTCAACCCACCAAAGGGAAGATCGGACGACGTCTTGGAGCCAGATCCCGTGGAATGGGTGCGTTGTGTTGAGGTATTCCAACCCTGGAGGGGCCCGTAACTTCTTGTCGTCGTAGTTTGAGATGGCATAAACCCAGTATGATCGTTCGGGCCGTTCGAGCAGGCAGACTTTGAGGTCTGCTGGCCCGCGGTCGTCGCTGTCGCAGTCCCCGCTTTTAACCAAAGACTCGACGATGTATACGCCTTCTGTCTTCCTGCACACTGTCAGAATTTGCTCCTCAAGATCACTGGCCAACGTACCATAAAGCGTTCACGATCGTTGCGTAGGATCTCATCTCGATCATGAAAGATGCCCATGCTCGGAATCCAACATTTGAACCATAGAAGAACAAGGACCTGTACAGGTGCACTATATTGTGTCCGTCTCGAGTGGTACCGCCTGTGGTGATGATTTGCATCGCATTCTGCGCCTCTTCGGTAGCGGAAGTGTCGAGTAGCGCCAGCTCGCCTTCTACCGCGCTGAGAGTCTTCTCAAAACCTTTACTGTTCAACGTTAGTATCGTGATATCCACAAGCTGTGGTGTTCATCTCACATGTCCTTCTTGTGATTGATCTCTTTGACGACCTCCTTCGTTAGACCTTGCAAGCCTAGATAGGCCGCGCTGGCGATAGTCCATTGCTCTGTGAGGTTTTAGCATATATAAGGATCATGGCGATGCTGTTACATACTCTGCAAGGGTCCTATGAGTTCGCCGTTAAAGAGTTTCTGAGGCGCTCTCCAGGTACTCAGTCGGCCGTTGTTGCGTGCCAATGTAGTGAATGTATTCACCGAGCGCTGCCAAAATGACGCCGACCTCTGCCCCCAAAGGAAGCGATTCAGGACGTTCGCAGTGTTGGTGGTCTCATAATTCAGAACGTTCATGCCTGCACCAAGTAACCCGAAAACTGCTGTGATGATACCAAAGGCCAGTTCCATCTGTGCTATGCGTCTCTGCTTCTTGGCTTCCTTCTTGGCCGCTGCATCCTGCTGCTCATCGGCGTACGTGAACATCTTGACAAGATTTTCGATGTCCTCAAGGATGTGGCGCCAGTTGTCCTGCGTCGCTTCGCTCATGATGTGGAAGGAATGGTCGAGACCGGATACGAATTCGAAGAACATCATAGCTCGGCGCTTCGTGACTTTATCGTGCTTTTGTCCGATATCTTTGCAGCTCGGAGCCTATCGATTTCGTTAGCGAAGCTCATTGCAAACAAGCTTAAAGAGACTTACCCTGCACATTCCCAGTCCATCGCAGAGCATGCTGCTAGGGGCCGCATTCGGGGCATAACGCTTGAGCATGTATGCGGGAAACGTCTCCTCATCTGTGGCTATACCTTGCTCGTTCTTTCGCAACGATAAGTAGTCCATGAACTTATGGTTCAGCCACAGTGAATCTTCGACACGATTCTCCTTCCACACGCGTACGTTGATTCTCGGAAAATCGCAATCCATATGCCAGCTTGGAAGGGACTCGTCCGTATAATTGCAATAAGGGTTGTTGAAACAGTCAAGCCCACGGCGATCTTCTGGCGGTTCTGAGGTGACATTCGTTAAGCTACTATTCAGCGACGCCATGGAGCCTAAGGTTGGAGACCCAACAGCAGTCCTGAAGAATAAGAAAGCGCTACATATCTCGCGGAGAACTCGCATCGTGGATGTCTCTTGTGCAGGCGAGTGAGGTAGGCTCGATATTGCCCATGCGTATTATGAACAACGATTCGAATCGATGACGGTCAGCGATGATGTGTCGGAGATATGCGTGCAAGCTGTGAATACCAGTGACTAGTCACAAGCTCATAGTACGAGAACAAGATGCATAGAAAGGGATACATCGGTCTAGTAACACGAGAATTGACATATTCAATGATGATGTAGCTTCCCGACTGATCCTTGCGTTTCAAACACGCTGGTCGCAGACAGAGTATTGATGTATGTCCCACCTATGTCTCTGTGCGAATAAAACGCCGTTGCTCTCCACGATGAGGCTCAACAGTCTTCAATAGACATTGATGTGACTGGCACAACTTGGACGGCAATGTGATCAGCTCGTCAGACCTTGGATTACAGGGTAGATACTGATCCCAATGTCGGTTGGGTGCCCGTTTCTCGGCATGCCTAGGTAGGTTAGCTTTCCAAGTTGTTGAAACCCTGAGTACCTGCATGCGGTCTCGAACGCAGTGTCGAAGAGCTGATCCAGGGTTTTGCGTCAGTTCTCGGGAAAGACATCCATTCACAGTATACCGCGGAGCTCGGGTATGCGGAAGCATCTGATTCTATTCGAGACCGATAATGCCATAACATACCTTCATCACTCACAAGATAAGAATGATGATGCAGCGTTGTACATGCGCAGCGGTCTTGGAAGTGTTGACGTAGTAACCGGCAACCATATGGATGTCATCGCGTTGACTGATGTGGTTTCTAGTACCGCCAGCGAAGAGCCGAATTCCGGGTAAGCCCACTTATTGGGAGATTGTGTTTCGGTAATGAAGTCTTGGAGGTGCCGGATTGATGTTGTGGATGCAGTGTCAAATGTCGCGGAAGATTCGGGAACGGCCCACTCTTGGCACTTGGCATTCCATCGATGACCTCATTCGCGATTACTCGACTTACCAACGACGAACAACCAACAAGAAACAGCGCTTGCATCCTAGGCTGTTGCCCTGTCACCTTAAATTCTATTAAATACATAAATATTTCTAGCTTAAACGCTTTCTCTTATAAGTAAATTTATAAAAAAATAGGCTCTCTACTTACTTATAAGTTATAAAAAGCTTAACTAATAGTCTTAGGCTTTTTAGCCTAAAGATAAGCTATAAATAAAAAAATTATTAAATTACTAAAAAATACCTTTATAATAAGAACTATAAAACTTTATAAGCTTTTTTAAGTTTAAAGATATAACTAAAGCTATAAAATTTAGTTATAGTAGTAAGAGAAGAGTTTATAAATATACTTTATATTAAAATACTACTATTCTAATTTTTACTTTTTTTTCTTATACTTTATTACTTAGAACTTTAAGTTAGTATTTTATTTTATTATACTACTCTTACTAACTCTAAAAATTTAAAATAGCTACTTTTAATAGTTACTTTTATATTAGCGTATACTTTACTTTTCTAAACTATACTTATAAGCCTATTATTTTATTAAAAAATAGTATTAAAACTATAAAGCTATACTTATAAATTAAGCTTTTTTTACTATACTTTCTCTATACTTTTAAGCTAATTAAAAATAGCTATAAAGCTATTATACTTACTAGTTTAAGAAACTTTAATAACTATTATAATAGTAAGAGAGTTTAGTTCTAAGTAACTACTTAGTAGACTCTTAAAATTATACTACTAGAATATTAGTTTCTTCTTAAAGTAATTAAACTTAACTACAGAGATATAGCGCTGGCGAGATGCTATATTAATCGCTAATGGCCCTGTCACCTTACGCAAGAACGAAAAACTGAATAGGCCTGGAGCCTACATTCACGTTGGATCACCTCCTTTGCGTCTTTCTATGTCGATGTAGGCTGCAAACCTGGTTCGGTTTCCCTAGGCTGACGTGCTCTTACTCCCGCTGATACGAAAGGACTCCATTACTCTCTAGTCGGCGGTATACTGCGTGTTGATAAACCACAAGAAAATCCCGGAATTTTCGGTATCGATCGCCAAGCCTACCTGCCCAGGTAGTTGGAAACAATGAACTTCCGGCCCTTCACGATACAAGAGTGGGTGGTGTTGCAGTAACGTGCCTACCCGTCGACGCAGATTCCGATGAACACACTTATCCGAACCATCTTGCTGCGCATTCACAAGCCGACCGGCCCGCCACTGTATTACGCTGTGATTCGGCTTTGCTTGCTTCGGGTGTCACGGATATGGTGGTCTATGATCTTCGAATGACAAGGACAAGCGACCCTGGGGTACTTCATTGTCGTAAAATACTGTAGCACCAGTCATCATGATCTAAGGGTGCGGAGTTGCTTGCCCTGGATCGTAGAAGACCGAAGTCGTTGAGCTGGGAGTCAACAGTAAGCCAACAACGTGGCTACATCCAATGGCTGGCGTATACCCGGACAACGGAAAAGGGGGGAAATAGAGGGTGTAAATCGATCGAAACATTACCGCAAGAGCCAGGAGGGGACCGACCCGAGGTGCTCAACTAATTCAAGGGTCTTTAAGACAGAACTGCGTTACGGGGCTGCAGATTGTTATAAAACGAGCGCGACACGCCTGTAGACAGGTCCAGCACACCATCTTCACTCCACTCACTCCACTCAATCCACCTGTCTCACCCCATCTCGCCTGGCATTTCCAGCTATCACATCATTGTCACTCTCAACGAACAACTATGATAGCCTTAAGCTACTTCTGGTTGGCATATGGCTGCCTCATGGCTAGAACAGCCATGATACCTCGTGCTCCTACTACTTCGACCATTGCCAAGGTAGGAAGTCTACCATCTTCCGTGATCTTAGACTAACTCTCACCTCACAGCCGGAGCCTATTCTGGCATCCGAGCCCACAACCTTCACTGCGTCTCCCGCCGGTCTCGTTAGTCTTCCTTACTGAGCCACAAGTCATACCCGTACTAACTCGAGTAAGGCTGCCCGTCAGAACTCCAATGGGGACGAAGAAGCCGCCTTGCACGCACTCGAAGCCTCAACCTTCGCCGCTCAAAAAGACCGGTACCCTGGCGACCTATACAACGAGTATACCTACAGCACGTGCTTGGGTAATTGCGCTGATGACCACGCCTCGGACCCTACGCCCATATCGATCCAATCAGCCATTGGCAACACTACTTTGACCGACGTCCGATTTTTCCAATGCAACGTAGCGTACAGGAGCTGCCATGAAGATTGTCTCAAGGACCATAAGAAGCTCATGGGAGAGTGGCCCCCTGTCAACAACCGGCACACCCCTGTCATGACCTCTAATACTCTTCGCAACTGCATGACAACGGCCAACGCGGTTGCCCAAATGGACCGAGGATTCGTTTCAAAGTCCGCGGGTATGACGAAAGAAGAGTTCGAACGGTTCAACACCGTTGGAATGTGCAATATACCACTCTTCGATGACACTATGATCTGTCTGGGCAAGTTCCAAAAGGAGAGGCAACTCTGGGATCTTGAACACTCCGTTTGATATTAGGTCGGCAGCAGCACTCACTCTTCTATAAAGCGTGGTCCTGCAATAGTTCTCGGACTTCGCAAGACTTCTGCTGCGGCACATCTGGGCGATGATAGGATAGCTCTGGGCGGATTTGATTCGGCGATCGTTTGATTCCACTTCCTGTCTTTACCTTTAGATCAAGTCTATAAAATATCCTGTCATCAAACTCTGCTCTTTCTTCACATGCGTGATTGAGTTCTGGGACTTGCCATATCTCGTGACATTGACTGAGACATATCTACGCATCAACGTTACGGCAAAGAAGTGATAGATACTCCCCTTTGGGATTGAAGATGGCAGCCATACGCCAACCCAGTAAAATGATGAACACTCAGGAGCCTATGTTGACGTTGGGTCAACCACTTTGCACGTTTTTGTCTTGATGTAGTCTGCAAACCTGTTCAGGGTTTTCTTGCATGAGATGGGCAGGCCGTTTCACATTTGCTTTAGCAGATTCGTTGCACGAATCTGGCATGCATGCATCACGAAGCTCTTGTTACTTGTAGTCAGCATACCCCACGCTCATTCAAAACCAGCTTTGCCTTCCATGTTTGATCCACTTCGCGTACCTTGTCGTGGCACCTCATCCTAGGAAAACCTGAACACCCTGGAGCCTACGTCAACGCCAGGATGCTAGCTTTATCTATTTTCATCTTGATGTAGGCTGCACGAGGGCGAATGTTCTACCTCACCCTCAAAGCTACGTTGACATCAAGTATCCAATCGTCGACCCAAAAACACTGGTCCAGCTTTTTGATCTCATACGGATACGCCAACTACACTGCACAGATCGAAGTACCCGCCTTAACAAGGATCAATTACCATTACCCCATGTTAGCCAAAGACCATCTCAAGGAGGAACAAGAGTACCAGTATCGGCACATCGACACATCGACACAGGCGAATGTGGAAGCAATGTTGACGTAGTTCGCAATGTTTTCTGTCCTGACGCATGTTGGGTCGATCTCTAGGCTCTGGTATCTGATCCGCCGTCTCCACCACAGGTTCCAAGTCATGACCCACGGCCCGCTGATTGTGACGTACCTGTTCCACCTCAACGAGCAACGGTTGAACTCCACCCCTCTTTCGACCGCCAGCATCATGCCGCGACATGAAGGCTTGCGGTCGTGTTGCGATATGGCTTGCCGTCCCGACCACATCAACGTATGAACAATCCGAACAGGCCTGGAGCATACATCGACATTGTATCACCTACTTTGCATGTTTCTATGCTGATGTAGGCCCCAGACCTGTTCAGGGTCATGCTTGTATGGCATGCGACTTTGCTTTTGCAGATCCGTCCTGCCAATCTTGGTTCAGGGGCGCCGTTTGCTTTTACGGTCGCCTCCACTCTTCCCCTGTTGAACAACAATGCACCCCGCAAACTGACAAAAGACCAGCGAAGCTAGAAGCCTTTGAAACCGTACCTGCATTCCAAGATGGCTGTGCATGCTATCCGCCGCGGGAAGGGCTTGCTTGCCTCGAGTGGGCCCCCTGAGAGGATCATGGCGATCACCCGCATTGAGGTGTCGCATCCAGAACGCCTTCATCTTGGTTGTAGGGGCTCTGTTGTTGCGCAGGGCTGAGTAGGGTGTGTGAGGGTCGCGCGGGGTCGAAATGTGATGAGCGGTCATGACGATATGTTGAGCTGCGATGTCGGACCGGCGACTGACCTTGATATGCTATCAAACTCTCATGACTATAGCACGATGCAGATGCGGATTGCGACATCTTTGTACTTGCAGTCGAGGACCTCCTGCGACGAATGCATAATGGGTTTGTTGTGACGGGACAAGCAAGTGGCGAGGCGAAGAGATGCCATTCAGATGATGCGTATTTCTGAGCACGTCAGCAGTCCCGTCACGCTACAGCTAAGGCCCACTTGTTTTTTCGTCCTCTTCTCATCGCCAACATCCTCCACCAGCTTTTCTGAGCAGCTGAGACGTCACTCCGCGTCATGCTCCATCATCTGCATCAAATTCACTTTGGAAAGGAATCCTCACAGCCCTCTGACATGCTGCCTGATGTGTCTCGGCAGAACTCAATGATCTCGCAGCGCCGCTCGGCTCCCCAAGTAATCACCGTCCCCCTTGTCGCTTATGTCGCTGACTTTGCATAACCTTGCACACAACACGAGAGTCGCTGCAGTGCGCGCATGCAGCATAATGAAGCTACCCACCTCTGACAGCTCAGGGTCTACCCGGTTCATATTAATAGACGCCATCGGACGCGCACGAAAAGCTCTGTGGCGTAAAGCCAAGTTGTGCAACATCGGTGGTTTTGGAACTGGCGCTCCGATGCTTTTGATGGCTGTGGGTGGTGTGGGAGAAGCATGTCGCATTCGCCAGAGGTAATCGCCGTCTGACTGCACCGTTGCGCCTCATGGTCGTGCTGCGGATGCGACTGCGGAATATTCCTTGGTCTGTTAGATGTGTTACTGAGATGTGCTTCTTGTTTGGACTGTTCATGCGACGTTCATGCAAAGAATCGACGTCTGTCTATGACTATATTACTGTTCACCCCTATAGCTCATGTCCGTATATCTCTGCATATTGTTACCGTCTCGTTTCTTTGGACCTCTCGTACGTTCGGCTGCAAGCAACAAATCGGGCTTCAGCGCACGCACCCAATATATCCGGATTGATACCTAAGGCTTACTCTCGAGACTGGGAACATCATGGCGGCGCCTCCTCCGTCTATATCGAAGTACCGAGGGGCACGCCCCGCCGCGCTCTCCATCATTGGATCTATATCATCACGCCCATCTACACAAGCTACACAATCCACACACGAGCTCAGATGGCACGCCCGCACCAACTCGGAAGAGCGCAGCTTGATCTCTGATATCCTCCAAGATCTGGCTGACAACTGCGAGACTGCGTTCGATCGAGCAACCGACCAAGCACGGTTAGGCACAGCCTCATATATCTCTTACAACGCACAAGGACAAGACCTCGCCCAAGATCTCGCCCAGTCACAACCATACTCGCAGAGGCGGGATTGCGCTACCTCTTACACAACCAACAACTTACGAGAAGATCTACAAGAAATCCGACCTTACCTTCGGGCAAGCACTCTAATGGCACTAGAAGGGATATTGCGGCTGAATGAAGCCAACGAGGCTAATGCAGCCAACCCAGCTTTCCGCCGGAACACAATAAGACGGGTTTCAACATCCGAGGATGGCGATCACGTACCAGTCATAATGGACCCATACGACGATACAAATTACTCTAGTCCTACGAGCTTCAAGTTCGACGACGAGAGCATCATGGACGGACCTCTCAGCCCTGCAATGGGCAAATACCCAGACCGAAACTACCGCAGGAGTAATCTCCGGGATGCGCATTCGATGAGCGACGAACCTTTTGATGAGCCACCGACCGTTTACGACATCGAACGACAAAGAGGAGCGCCGAAGGCACCATCTCCATACCCATCCACCGCGAAGACAGCAATCATAATGCTCTCGTTGTACATCTCCATCTTCCTTGTCGCTCTCGACCGAACCATCATCGGCCCAGCGATACCCGCCATCACAAACGAGTTCAGCAGCATTGGCGACATCGGATGGTACGGCAGCGCATACATGCTTACGGCAGCCGGCTTCATCCTTTTGTATGGTCGCATATACACCTTCTTTCCCACCAAACCAGTCTTCCTATCCGGCATTTTCTTATTCGAACTCGGGAGTATCATCTGTGGCGCTGCGCGGAATAGCAATATGCTCATCGTCGGGCGTGCCGTGGCCGGCCTCGGCAGTAGCGGTATCTTCACTGGCGCGATCCTGATCATGTTCAACACTGTGCCGCTGGCTAAGCGACCCATGCTGCAGGGTCTCTTCGGCGCATGCTTTGGCGTCGCAAGTGTGGCCGGTCCCTTGCTAGGCGGTGCGTTCACTAGCAGCAGCGCAACCTGGAGGTCAGTAACACAGTTAATGAATCGCAAATGAGATGCACGCTAACATGATCCAGATGGTGCTTCTACATCAACCTCCCGCTTGGTGGTTTTACTCTCCTTGTAGTGTGCTTGCTGCTGAAGTTGGATGAAAAGAAGCCGCAACTTAAGACGTGGGGAGAGACGATACGACAACTCGATCCCCTGGGTACCGCATTGTTCCTTCCGTCAATCACCTGTCTCTTGCTAGCGCTGGAGTGGGGCGCCGCCGACTACCCATGGACCTCACCGCGGATGGTCATACTCCTTGTCGCCTTCGCAATGCTATTGATAGCCTTCGTGTTGTGGCAATACGTCACCCGTCATACTACAGCGACTTTGCCAGCACGCATCATCTTCCAGCGTAGCGTTACGTTCGGTAGCGCATCGCAGTTCTGCGTAGGCGCAACCATGCTCACAGTCTCCATCTACGTCCCTCTCTGGTTCCAGGCCATCAAAGGTGCATCTGCGATGCAATCTGGCATCAACACCATTCCGCTCGTTCTTTCGGTTGTCTTCGGCTCGATCTTGTCTGGAGCTCTGGTACAGCGCATCGGATACTACACTCCTTTCATGATCCTTGGCTCAGGCATGATGGCTATCGGAGCTGGTCTCATTACCACTTGGGAGATGACCACCGATAACGCCATGTGGATTGGAACTCAGATTGTTGTTGGCTTTGGGGTTGGCTGTACCATGCAACATCCCAACATAGCCGTGCAAACCATACTGCCCAAGGAGGATGTTCCAACCGGCACGGCAGTGCTTTCGCTGTTCCAAACACTCGGCGGCGCAGTCTTCACAGCCGTCGGTCAGAACTTGTACATTCACAAGTTTTCGTCTGGACTCGAGCAAATCGGAGGCCTAGACCCTCAAAAGATCCTAGATGCAGGAGCCACGAACCTGACGACTGGTGTCACTCCAGCTATCAAGGCCCTAATACTTGCAGCCTACAACGACTCGCTGACACATGGAACGTTCTTTGCGGCACTCGTCATAGCTTGCCTTGCGATACCAGCTGCTGTAGGCATGGAGTGGCGAAGCGTCAAAGCAAGGCCAGACACGTCCGTACAGCGACTCGATGAGAAGCGGGATCAAAAGCCACAGCAACCCCGTGGTATCCTGAAAGCTCCAGCCAATGGTGCGGGTCGGCAAGAAGCGAACCAGCCGGCGGTCACAGAGCCCGCTCCAGCTTTGAAGAAGATGTTCAGGCAAAGCGGCCAGTTTGCTTCGTATTTGACCGCCACCATTAACCCCGACCTCCGTGATCAACTGGGCCCGGGGAAGCAAGTTCGCAGGTGACGAAGCTGGCTCTTCTTTCCCGGAATTAGATCTATGGATGAATGCGAGGTCCTTTAGCGTGTAATGATGATAGGGCGGATACCATATCGCATCGTATCTCTGCCATTAATGCATAATGTATTAGCCATTTGTTCTACCTTCCCGTCGTTATTCGCTTGAAGCTTGTCGTCTTTGGCATTGTTTCCAAGCGTCCCACGTGTTGTGAGGGGCGAAAATGCGCAAGCTTACAACACGTTCCTTGATTTTCGCAAGGAAGCAGACTTCGGGGCCATTCCGATTCGCAGCTCACCAAACAGGTAATGCGTAAGCGAAGCCACCAAGCCATGTCGCTGATCATCCCACGTCCAGGACGAGCAATCAAGCAAAGCCGAGATCTAGCGAAGCTTTATTAACCATATGCATCTTTGAGCCCCATTGTTGCGATATCATTTCTGCTTGATTGAGATGATAGACGATTGGGGTCGGTGTTGCTATCAGGCTCCAACGTGCATCTGCTCCGCCAACTCGGGCGTGATTATCGCCGTGAAGCCGCCCTTCTCGCGGTGAAACCACACTTCGGTGGTTTTGGGGTCGGATAGGGTGCGTCATCCGGGCCAGCTCCGAGATTGCGTGTACACCATTGGTTGTTCGTAAACCTAAAGCTTGCTGACAACCACCACCAGGTCGTACTCAGGCAGGCAGTCTGCTGTGCAATCTGTAAGAACCAACAGCAAGACTAGCGACGCGCATTATATGCCAATGGCGTTGCCAGACGTCTCATCTCGCCGCGCACGGTTCGTCAGCCCACGTATTCCACTCACAGCTGGCGCGAAGGTGGCCGTACTATACGTCAGATACTCGAACGCAATTAGTGATCCGATCTCACAAAGGACCGAATGTAATGTCGATACCGGATCGCACTTCCCACGGTTCCCCACAGCTGTCGGGCGTCGTAGCATGGCCATACCACGTAGCTGGGTCGGTCTCAAGTAATGCTCAGCGTTGGGCTGGCCATCGTATAGCAGTTACGAGCTTCCGCACAAATGGTGAGCTGACGCTGATAAGCTCTGGCATGGTGAGAATGAGCCGCAGCTGTACAATGCGGCTCATGTCGGACCTGTTGTTTCGGAGATCATAGAGGAGAGACGAATATGATCGACGCCGCATTTAGAGAATGGTGCATGTCTGCAAGGCGACGTCCATGGTGTTATGTATAAGAGCCAATACACCAGGACACCTTGAGACCCAGTCAGTACTGGAAGGCTAATCGTCGTTACTGTTCAACCTTCTCTTCTGCGATAAGAGGTGCAACATCTGGCACTATGGCTTCCCAACACGTTCACATCGTGCTCAGCGTAGCATGGCAAGACGCTGGAGACACGACACGTGCCATTGCGATGGCTATCGCGTTGCGGGATATGTGTCCGTCCAATATCAATCTGCGAATCGACTTCCTGTCCTGTGGCGCGCGGTTCGAATATCAAATCACGGACGCTGGCTTCAACATTGTCCCAGCTCAACCACGCGTGAAGGGCATCTCTGTGGCACATGACCTCGGATGGGACTGGCCCGAGTTCTTCGGTTCAGAAGAAATCGCAAAGTCATTCATCGATGGCCAACTTGCTGCGTTCAAAGAATTGAAGCCGGATATTGTGTTCCATGGCATGTGGGCTCCAGCGTCTATTGCTGCGCGACTCCTGGGTATCCGAACGATCAACTTCCTCCCGGTTCCGTTGCATCCTGGAGCCTTTGCCCACGGCCTGATTCGCGATCTTCCAGATATGATGCCATTGTTCACACGGCTTCCACGACAGGTTCGACAGCGCATGGCATGGTGGGCCAGCGGCCTGATGGTGAACGCTCCTATCTTCCGACAGAAGCGCCTAGGAGCTGCTGCAGCAGCCTGTGGATGGCCAGTCACGGGCCCCATCTCCCTCTTCGACATGAACATGGCCGATCTCAACTTGGTGAACGACCACCCCGTATTCCATCAAGAATATCTGCACCGCCTCCCAAAGAACATAGTCCTCACAGGTCCTTTGTACGCGCGAAACGACTCGAAGCTGGACGAGGACATATCGGCACATCTGACAAAGGGTCCTGGTCCATCGATCCTAGTTACAATGGGCAGCTCGGGAACGGAAGAGTTTTTGTTCGAAGCGATCAAGGCCCTGAGATTGAATCCTGACGACAACTGGAATGCAGTTGTGCTAGCTTCGAAGTCCATCTGCGACATCGATAAGGCAGTCGAGATCGCTGCCGGAGATGCGCGCCTTCTGGTGACTGATCGGTTCATCCCAGCACCGGCCGCCAATGCGCTCGCCGACCTCATCGTCACGCATGGAGGTCAAGGGACTGTCCAGTGCGCCTTGGCTGCAGGAAAGCCTATTGTCGGTGTTGCGCTACAAGTCGAGCAGCAGACGAATTTGGACAACGCGATGAATGCTGGAGCAGGTATCCGTGTACAGAAACAGTTTTGGAAGGCGAAGAACATTCGCAGCACAATTTTGACAGTGCTTAAGGATCCTTCATATGCAGCGAGCGCGCGGATGCTAGCGGAGACGTTGAATTCGATGGACGGCGCAAAAACGGCGGCAGAGGTGATGTGGAAATTCATCGTCGAGGAACAGACTGAGAAGGTCAAAGTTTAGGTTTGACAAACAAGCGTGTCATGGTGTCATGATGCTGGCGCGCTAGATTCGACGGCTGAGAACGCGACGCGTTTTGGTTGGCCAGATCGCTGTTGCTGACGCCGGGCAGTCCGCGTGGAGACATTTTCCATATCCTGGTGTACTTTAGAGGTTTCAAAGTTCTCTTCATAAGAATGCAACCTGTAGGAGTGCAACGATGATGGTCAAGAACGCGTTGTATCTCGGGTGGAGGAGAAGAGACACGTGAGAAGCATGCCATGCCGACGCGTGCCGTAGCGTTAGCGGCTTGGCACGCTCATAGCACTTCCCAAATATGCGGTCCGCCCCTGGACGCTCTTCCCATCCTCTTTTCCAGCACCATCTCGCGCGCCTATACTATCGAGGCCTCATGCATTTCCTCTCTATTTATGTGCGAAAATGCATATCTTGCGTTTGCCCTAGTATTACAGTCACGACCAATCCCTAAAAGGACCACGAGGGTTCTTCGCGCTGTAACAAGGCCTCGTATCACAGAAACCTCCGCTGTTCCCTGGAGTCTCGCCATGCATACAAATTGGTAGTCATCGCATTTACATAAGCATCGGCCAACACTACTGATACACCGGTCAGCTTGGAGCATTCCTGTCATGGCGAAAGGTTTCTTTAGTGGTGTCTCGGCATTGTCGATGTAATCTCCTGCTAACAACTAACTTAACGCCAGCAAAGGCTCGTCCATCAGCCAGCCGCTCCCTCGGTTTCCACCATCGTTAATAGAGCCTCTTACTGGTCGTCGCATGCCCCCGCAAACGTCCGTTACGCTCCCCTTCACATATTTGCACAAGTCCGACACGCATGCTGATCTTTCTTTCCTCGCACTCCTTCGTCAACCATAGTCCCAAACCGCGTAGCGCTCTATCATTGGACTGATCTTTACATATGCAGACGTTGGAACTGAACTCATTCAACGTGAGATATCGCAGAGTAGTGCACACGAGTAGTTTCTCCAACCTGTACTTCTGCACTATTTTCGCCACGGAGTCTGCTGTTGGCTCATTGACTCTGTATTCGACTCGCGCCAACACACTTGTACGCATTCCGATACGGAGGCTCTGGAGCGCTGGGAACTTGTCTATGTGACTGAGCAAAGTTCTGATGTTGTGCATGCCTCCTAATATCAACGATCTTAGGCTGCCAAAAGCGTTGTTGGTTGAGAGAAGCGTAGTAAGTCGATGTATATTGCGATAGCCTCGGACTTGAACATGGGATTTAACCAGGACGACTGGTGTGATATCTTTCCTGATTGCGGATGATACCTGGGAAATGCATGCTGCGCCGTAGTAAGGTCTCAGGGGGTAGGCTTTGATGTCGGTGTTTCCTCCAGGAACCTTGACAAACATAACGACGTATTTTTCGACTGCACCCCCAAGCACTGCTTCATAGACAATATCTCTTAGCTCTCTTGGAAGTTTGCCAAGATCTCCAAGGCCAGTGGTGGGTGCTTCGGTGGGCGCGAGATCATTCTTGTCTCTAGAATTGAGGAAGATTGCGAGGCTACCCATGATCTTGGTTGAGTAAGAAAGTGAGACCAGTGGTTGTCAGTTCAGCGCATTCTCATAGTCGGTGCGAACTCATAAGCGCAGGGAGTCATACATTCACGTCAAAGTGACGAGCAGGTCAGTGCTGTTGGCCTCACTATACCTATCGCAATTACTAGGGTTACTGAGGGAAACAAGACGGATGGTTTGCTGCCTAAACACCATGATCGAGGTAGAAAAGCCGACCGTGCACTCCAAATTCACTCGACGAAGTATCCCTGACGGCCTAGCCCGAGTATTAGATCTTGGCTAACACGACTATGCAGGATAGAGACTTCGACGATGACCCTTTCTCATCTCCATCGCCTGCCCAACATCCGATGGAACAAGTTGCACCTACTCGATCTCGCCGAGCGCAATCCACCCCCGGTTATACATTGCCTGCACCGCCTCCAGCGACCCCTAGCGACTCTTTCGAGGCGACCCATACTCTAGAAAGCAGCCCACTCTCTCATATGACCCCCCTACCGGCCTCTGGTCTGTGGCAATGGACAGCCCAAATGGACGGTCGTCCCACGTCTCTACCAATGTTACCGTTCACGACTCGAGGATTTCGCAACCCCGATGCGGTTCCGGCGTTCCATCGCTTTGAGACAACCATCTCAGCAAATCTCTCCTTCGGCATTCGATTCATGTGCGACGACTACGAACATTCAGGGGTAAGCTTCGGTCTAGCTGCGCTGCAGATCCTACTCACACAGCTCACTGGTACCGACGACTTCGTGATCGGCCTGGGTCGAGCTTTGAAGGGCAAGGGCGATACTATGCCAGTGCGTTTCAAGGGCGACTCGCAACACACCTCCAACGAACTCCTGGAGCAGACTAAGGCGACCATGGGCGTGTCTAGACGGTATCTTCATGTACCAGTCAAGAACTTGTTATCCGAGTTGAACATTTCGAAGCCGACACTTCTCCATCAAGTTACCTTCGACTGGATTGCTAGTGCGTATCCTACCTCTCCGACTACCGACATGTACTTCGAGCATGCTCAAGACCTCGTCTTGATTGTACGCGAAGACCTCGACCGTAACCTAGTCGTATTCGTTGGCCTGGACGAGAAGACGTACGACAAAGAGCATGCTGAAGTTGTGGCGGAGATGTACATCCAAGCAATGACGCAAATGGTCGCTCAGAGTCAGACTACCAGCATCATCGATATGGACCTTATACCCCAAGAAGAGCGTGAGCAAGGTATGGCGCACGGCGCCGGACCTGAGCACCAAGTCTCCTTCAGCAGCGTCCTCGAGAAGCTTCAGGAGATCGCAACAACGACTCCGGATCGTGTCGCTGCAAAGGACGAACAAAACCAAAAGATGACCTACGTCAACCTCATACGTCGCGCGGTCGCCATGTCTTCCGACCTGAAGAAGCACGAAGTCGGTCGTGGTACTCCTGTGTGCGTGCTTGGTCCACCAACCATCGATCTTCTTTGCAGTATCGTCGCGATATGGTGCGCTGGCGGTGTCTACGTTCCGATAGATTTCCGCCTGTCCGTTGATGACAATCTTCCTATCGCTAAGAACTCCGACACTATATTTTGCATCGTCAGCACGCCAGATCTAGTTGACTATGCACTGAAACTCCAACTTGGTACCGTGTTCTTCTGCGGCGACATGGTGTTCACGGAAGGTTTCAACAACGTCGAGGAGCCGCTGCCAGACGATCTTGCTGTGGGACTGCATCTTCCGTCGTCCGATGGTCTGCCAAAAGGCGTCGTTTTGACACACGAGAATTTGAAGGTGCTTGTGGCTTCCACTGCCTACTACTTCGAAGAAGAGAAGCCGATCGTACTGCAGCACAGCAACTGGACGTCGGAGATGTCGCTCTTTCAGATCTTGTTCGCCCTAACGTCTGGAGGCACACTCTTCCTAGCCGCAGACTCATCTCCCGCCAATGTGACCAAAGTCATGGTGCATCAGAAGATCACCACTACTATTGCTACACCATCCGACTACTCACTTTGGTTCCAACATCCTCGTCACATGCTCAAGGAATGCAAATCTTGGAAATTCGCGTTGAGTGGCGGAGAAAACATCTCATCGAGCATTATTCGCAGCTTCACTGAGCTTCAACTCAACAACCTGGAGCTTGCAAGCTTCTACGGAGCGACTGAGACGACGATCGCTTCCTCCATGAGCTTTGTCGACTACAAGGCGTACGCGGCCAACAAAGAAGGCCAGCTCATCCCTGTGGGAACCGCGTTGCCGAACAACCACATCTGGGTAGGCGACCATCTGGGCAGACCACTTCCTGGAGCTTGGACTGGTGATATCTGGGTCGCTGGTCCGGGTGTCGGGCCATGCTACTTTGGCTCCAAGGCCGACGACCATCGTTTCCAGAAATATCCTGGAACTGGTGTGAAGAGTTTTCGGACAGGAGACTGGGGTTTCATCAACGATACTGGGGTACTTTTCGTTACCTCTCGACGCTTGGACGAGTCAACCGCGCAAGTAGGTGGTTTTCACATCGAGCTAGGAGATGTCTCACGAACGATCGTTGACCAGGCCAAAGGGAGAGTGGTGGAAGCAGTCGTGGTTCTTCACAGCAATGAAGAGCAGGAAGAACCGCAGATCCTGGCTGCTGTTATCATGACCGGGACACTCAACGCTGCATCGCGCCGGTATCTGCTGAAGTTGCTTCGCGGTCTCAATCTTCCTGCTTACATGCGCCCGACCCGCGCCGTGATATGGCAGCAGCTGCCACGCACGTCTGGAGGAAAGATTGATCGTCGTGCCGTGATGGCAACTGCGATACCAGATACCGACATTATCCGGGTCATGTAACCGATGAGCTTCCTCAATGAGTGAGTCATCAGGGCGTTGGGGATCTATGCAAGCGTTGGATATTCTGGGTGCGTGGGAGAAAGCTGTGATTCATAGAGGCATGTATCTAGAAACCTCAACACCTTTGTATCGTTAGCCAGAGAAGCAATGTGACGTGTGTTTCGAAAAACGAGGGGCTAAGTGAGAAGAACATGCCCCTCCTCCCCCTCCAGAGCACCCATCACCCCTCCATCTCCGCCTCACGCGACCCATTGCGGCTCGCGCCGCATATTGCATGCCGCAAAGAATGCATCCGTGACCAGAACACAGCCCGCCAGCTCATGACCTTCTGTATGCTTCCGGTGACTTCCAACACCAAGGCAGCGTATGAGCCCAACTCCCCCACATGCCCAGCCAATCAGAACCTGCCATCTTTCGCACCGGCGGCGTCACCGTACTTTGGGCCATGCAGATGCAAAACAACTAGCTAGCGCTGCGCGGGAGCCCAAAACAACGCGTCTTCTTAAATGTTAGGATCCCCAGATTCTTCTGTCGTTTAGTAATTTTCCTGCCTTTTGGTGATTGCGTGACGTTTGCCAGTTCTGAAGATGGCGGAATTAGTTGTTGCGGGCCCGCCTGCCCCACCTCCGATGACGTTTCGCGATCGGTTGTCGCAGTTTAGGATTCTGGAGGAGAAGAGGTGCGAGCTTATCGAGGTATGCTATTGGAGGCGTCCTGGAAGTGACGATGATTTTGACGACGGAGTAGGAACTCCTCGACAAGCTCGAAAAGACAGAAGCACGCCTCGCACAGTGTGAACTCGACCTCGGCTCCGAACAGAATGTCAGGCGGACGCTGCAAGCGGAAATCGCAGATGTCACGCGGACGATGCAAGGCCAGCTATCAGAGTCCAAGGCAAAAGAAGAGGCTCTAGTACAATCACAGTCCAAACGGCCGTTCGTTATGGTGCTCATAGATGCCGATGCCGAAGGCTTCCTGGTATGTGTTGTAGTACACTTCTAGTCGTGCATCTCAGCTGACCGTCCCAGTTCCAAGACAAATACATAACACGAAAAGCTCAAGGCGGCGAAGCATTAGCAGACGAACTGAACATACGGATAAGAGAATACTTGCGGGAGCTGTACGAAGATGCCGACTCACTCGACATCATCGTCCGCATATATGCCAACTTGGAGGGTATGGCCAACTACCTTGTACGACTTGAGAAGGTTCGGAACTTGGGTCAGCTACGAGCCTTCTCGACTGGCTTCTGCGGCAGGATAACGAGCTTCGACTGGATCGACACTGGAGTCGGCAAGGAAGGCGGAGCAGGAAGAAAAGTGCGAGGTATGTATCCACGCATGCTCGAGGTGGAAAGTCGCGGCGAAGTCTCTAACATGACACAGAAAACTTGTCGTTTTTCGCATCGAACACGCACCTACGGCACACGATAGTCGCATGCTCGCCCGTCGACCTACCCGCTTCTCTCCTCACCTCCATACCACTCGAGAAGCTGACGCTGATCGAATCTCTCCCGCTACCTTCTTCGCTTACAACACTACCTCTGAAAACCGCCAAGTTCCCCTCTCTCTTCCCTCCTCCGCCACCCACCAAGAACGCAAAGCCCAGTCGAGAGCGCGGCCGAAACGAGCGAGGACTAAGCGAAACCGATGTGAGAAGAGGAGACAGGGACATGCGAAGAGGAGATGAAAGAGGCGGAGGACCACAACTGCAGCTCATGGAACAGGAACATGAAGGTGGAGGCTCGACATGGCTGGTCATACAACCTGAGAGGAGTAAGAGCCAGGCTGTTAGCGGGAGGGACAGGGACAGGGACAGGAGGAGGGCTCCAAGCGAAGACGATACCAGCAGTCTGAGCATCAGTATCGGGCCAGACAACACTGTTAGCGTTGACAGTGGGAGGCGGCGGAGACTGATGGGTTAGTCTCGGTTTGGCATGCGGGATCTGGAATCTTCGTTGCGGAGGAAAGCTGTCACGTCGCGTACTATTTGATGAGTTTGATAGCATGGCATAGCATAGCGTAGCGTCATATATTCGTAGTGTTCATCGTACGCTGGTATAGTGGCGGGAGCACAGCCCGAAGTCTACAGCGTTTGTCGGAAGCCTTCTTGGCCCTCCAGAATTCTCTCTCCGCGATCAGCCTGGCGATTAGCTCGTGAGTAGACCCAAAAATTCTTCAGAACGTGCAGGATGCTCAGTACTTGGGTCGCGATGACGACAGCCATAGCGGGTCTATACAAGTCAGCTTCATATTCCCATACATCATGATGCATGGAACTCACATGTACTTCGGCGCATCTTGTTGTCGGAAGATGTTCGATGCTGCGATGCCCCCACAAGCTCCCCCTCCAATCAACAACGCACTCGCAACACTCCTCTTCATCTGGCCCACGATGTTGTTGTGCATATAACTCAGTATGCTCGGCACATTCGCGTTCGCACCGCTGACGCCCAGAAAGACTCCGGCATACCGTGCGCGAGCGTTGCTGAGGAAAGCCATCATACACACTCCCAAGACTGCCCATGCGCAGTTAAACACGATGATCGCACCACGCATTCTGTATCGATCGGCGACCCATGCGGTACCGAACATCCAAGCCGCAGCCAGGACATAGGGCGGGAAAGACAAGATCTGACTCATGGCGACAGAGTAACCCATGTCGTTGCGGAGGATGATTGGCAGGAAGTATCCCCAGCTGTATGCGACGACGTTGTTTAAGAAGTAGAGCCACGCGAACTCCCAGATCTTCCAGTCGCGGAGATGTTTGGCGATGGTCGGCCAAGTGAGCTTGTCCGCGATGGCATCGCCGCGGTCGCGTTGAATGCGGGCCAGAACTATGTTGGCCTCTGCAGGGGTCAAGAAAGGGCGTTTCGTGATCGGGCTGGGTTGACTGGCTTTGTCGGGGAAGTCGATTATAGTTAAGTAGCCCATGAAGCCGAGAAGCACAGTGATGGCTCCCTCCTACGATGGGTCAGCAGTTGACGTACGTAGACATAGGCCTAACTTACGATTGCGAAGATCCATTGCCATCCATTGAGACCTCCTAGGCCTCTCATCTCACTCAATCCCCAAGCCAGGATGTTTGAGAAACCACTTGCAAGCAGCGCTAGTAGGTAGAAACCACTGAACCTCTTTTGCACCTCGAATCTCACATACCAACAGCTCAGCAGGAAGACGCAGCCAGGGTAGTAGCCTGCTTCAAGCACACCCAGTATGATCCGGCACCCAAGTGCTTGTGTCCAGTCGTTCGTAAAACCCATGCCGATCGTGACAGCGCCCCAGCAAATGACCAGGGAGGGAAGCCATACGGCAGGGCCGAGCTTTCGAATGATGATGTTGGCAGGGAACTGGAAGATGATATAAGGTATAAAGAAGATCATGGTGAGGATGGAGTAGCGTGAGCCGATGGAGAGACCCAGGTCCTCGTCCATGCCTGCGATACGCGCCTAGAATTTGAGTCAGTATACGACTTACAACGACGACTGAGAGTATGCCATACATTGGGAAGATTGACGCGGTCAATGAGCGCGAAGGCATATATGACAGCGAGCGTTGGTAAAAGCCTGAGATCTATCTTTCGAATGATGCGACGTGTTTCCTTGTCATCCCTTTCGATGGGTGACGATGCTGGTCCCGAGGAGTCATTCGCTGGATCTATAGCATCTTCGACGTTGATACGATCGTCTCTACCGCCATAGCTCCTCTCATCGAATGAGATCTTCTGTCGTCAGCGCATCATTTTAGAAGAGCTTGGATGGACACTGACATGCTCCTTTCGCTCGGCTTCAAGATCCTTCTCCTTTAGCGACATGTTGTTTACTGTAAGTTGACTGGAACTCCTTGCACTGAGTACGCCCCCCAACGCTCTTATCGCTGCATCCCCTCCAATTCTCCAACGATAGATCCTCGCCAAACGTCTCCCGAATCGCGGGGTGCAGCGCACATCTTTACTCAATCCGGCTATGACAAGTCGTTTGTTGGAGTAAGAGTTCGCTTCGCGGGCTTAGCTTCATGCATTGTTACATACGAAGTTCAGCTTCCGCAGCGGAGTGGAGGCTTGGCTTTTGAAATGTTCGGGTGATTGAAGTTCGTGAATGACGTATGTTGACTCGACTTTGCGATGTCAGCGTCGGCAAAGGGAAGGGCGTAGTGAACGATGCATTCGCTTATTTGCTGGACTCCCTGGATGGTGTCTGCACCTGCCGTGGCGGTGTCATGATCTGCGCCATGGTCATAAGCGTGCCGTCCGTAATAGGGAGTCATAGCTGCGGTTGGCGATCGTGTGGCACGGCACCTCTGTGATGCGGCTTTCGTATCGCCAGTATCGAAAGAACAGTTGCGTTAATAAATGGGGAGCAGAGTACATGCAGGTGGAAGGCGGGGAGCGATGCGACGCCGACGCGATTGATGATGATCACGTGACTGCACCCAACTGAGACTAGCCCATCGCGAATCTTCCACGCTAAACTTCAGCGCGTTCCCGAGGTCCCAACCTGAACGCCTCACTCTTCCATCATAACTAGCGATGCCCGCCTCCTTGTATGATAGTGTCGCAAAGGAGCGATGCTTGGATGAAATCCCTAAAATACCCTCCGCCTACATCGCAATTGCTGTTAGTCAAGCTGGTCGGATGCCGAACGTATGCGCGTCCACAAGGAGCACCCACTCATCGAAGATCATCACTGCTGGCTTGCTGACAACGAAACCTACTTGAAATCTCGCTCCTTCGAAGGTTCTCCATCGACCGTTCCATAACCTCTTACGCTAGTTCTCTGGGTGCAACTCGAACGTCGCCAATACCGCGCTATGTTGACGTGTTGTGCTCGATCGCTTCGACAATCTCCCCATTTCCTGTCCACGGTGTAGCTGCGAGTTTGAGAACGAGCTTGACCCATCGCTAATGCGTCATTTCTTTACCAGAACGGAGTTAAAGACTCGGAGAAACAAGTAAAATGAGAACCAACACTAACCGAGGATATGGCACTGATCGATCAATGTCCAACAACCAACATCCAATGTCGTACAAAGAGTCACCGTACACCAACGTAGCTTGAGCCAAGCTCTACGTATTCTTGTGCGCCGCGAAAGACCACGGTGCGAACCTAAATTCCCTCTCGACCGCGAAATGCCGCCTCAACCCTGATGTCATGGGTCAATGCATCGATAGCTGCGTTTGCTTCCATCACTTGCAGCCGATGGGAACGCACAGCGACGCGGGATCAGAGTCGTTACACCTGCGTGTATTTTACTCACGACCTCATCATACCATTCCGCAATGGCTTCCAATTGCGCTCGAGTGCCTGACCAGGCCTCTCCAATCCACCGTCTGGCGATCAAGCCTCTCTTCGACAGCCTCCCACCTCGTGACAAGCTCTACGCTCACTATCTCTCGCAAGCAGCCTGGCATGGAGCGCGCATCATTCTGCGCCAGACCTCTTTAGAATCGGAAGACATCTTCGACTTCATCATAAAGGCCTATCATGCGTGCGAGGGCGAGTGGAGCCAGTTCAAGGAAGTATGCGCGGTGACCGACGACGAAGTCAAGGCTTTTTTGAGCTATGCTGGGCTATTCTTGTACAATCTCGGAAACTTCTATGTAAGCGCCAGCAGTTGTGGGAGAGAATGAGATTATGTGCTGACTGTGTAGGGTGAGGGAGGCCAGAAGTTTGTGCCTGATCTTCGCAAAGAGTCTCTGCAGAAGATCGTGGGATGCGTGGGTATGGCAGAATCTGCCGCTGAAGACCTTGTCGAGAGTATGACTGCAGTGACCCCGCAGGGCATTGGATACCCGAGCGATACTGCTGTGTCGAACTACTACCTGGGCGACCGCATCACCCGCACAGAGATCAAAGAAATTCAACTAACAATGCAGGAAGCAGGCATCGAGCCTGAGAATACCAGAGTGCGAAAGACGACAACAGATGGGAGCGCTGTCTACGAAGTTCTCCGGGCCTCGTATGAAACAGGAAGTCGCGATCTTGCCACAGCAGGACGACTTGGCGGCTCGAGAATTTTATCAGTAAAAGGAGATCATCGGAATCAGGTGTCCAATATTGGCTCTTAGTAAGTCAATCCCAACCCTAACATTCAATCATAGATGATAGCATTAAGATCTCCGGGCCTGACATCAAGACTTACGAACTACCACAGCCTCGATCGCGCCAGCATGTACGCACAGAACGACAAACAGGTGAAAACGCTTGAACGCTACATCTACAGCCTCGTAACCGGATGTCTCGGAGCATATCGACAAGGCCAGGAAACCTGGGTCAAAGATGTCACCCCATCGGTCGAACATATCCTCGGCTTCGTAGAATGCTATCGCGACCCCCATGGCGTACGAGCGGAATGGGAAGGCGTGGTATGTATCGCGGATCCAGAAGAAACAAAGAAGATGGAAGTCTTCGCGGCTAGTGCAGCGAAGTTCTGTACCTTGTTACCTTGGGCGACGGCGGAGAACGAAGGCAAGGGCTTGTTTGAGAAGGACGTGGTTGTCATACCCCAATGTGCTATTGTGCATGGTGCGTGCCGGCTCTCTCCATACATCAACGCATGCTAACACTGATGACGCAGCGCTAACACTCTGCTGCCCGTATGTTTGGGAAGCGTCAAACCTGCCGAACGTAAGTCCTCCTAATTGTCTTCCACACCTCAATGGTCTAGTCACTAACTTTCACTTGCTTAGTACAACGACATCCGCGAAAATCACGGCTCAAAGAACATCATCATCGCCAACCGAATGAGTGCTAATCGCAACTCCCCCGGCGCATCTATCTACCTCCACTCCTCAGACCGCGACCTCTACCGTCAAAACCTTCATACTATCCGCTTCGTCGCAACAGTCATCCACGAACTCCTCGGCCACGGCACTGGAAAGCTTCTCAGCGAAACAGCCCCCGGCATCTTCAACTTCGACGCCACGAACCCGCCGATCGACCCTTTGACGAGCCAAGGGGTGACCTCCTGCTACCGCCCCAACGAAACGTATTGGAGCATCTTCGAAGACATTGCCAATTCAGTTGAAGAGTGTAGGGCTATACTCATGTCGGCGTATCTCATCGACAACAAAGACATACTTGCGATTTTCGGATATGATGAGAAGACTGAGTTGACGGCTGATCACCTGGTCTACCTTTCTTATCTGCACCTCGGTGTCGAAGGTCTCCGTTCGCTCGAACACTGCAACCCAGATACAAGGAAATGGACCCAAGCACACAGCCAAGGCTACTTCGCCATCTTCAAACAGCTCCTCATCGAAGGCAACGGAGTTCTCACCGTCCACCACGACGCGAACACATCCGAGCTACACATCACCGTTGACAGTACCAAGATTATATGCCACGGCAAACCTGCACTGGGTCGCTTGATGTGCAACTTGCATATCTGGCGGTGCACAGCGGATATCGAGGCGTGCCGACCGTTTTATGAGAGCTTGACCAGTGTAGAAGGTGTATATGAGGAGTGGAGAAGCGTTGTGGCGACGAGGCCAGAGCGGAGGGTAAAGTTCGTGCAGGGGAATACGTTCCTGAAGAAGAATGGGGAGATGGAATATAGGGAGTACGAGGAGAGTGATGAGGGAATCATAAGGTCTTGGGCTGAGAGGGGGCCTTTGTGAGGGTCGGTTGTAGGGGGGTGTTTGGGGTAGGCGGGTAGGTGATCGTGACCTTGACTTCATGCTAAATAATGCTGTGTCTGGCATCCAAGTTTGGTTTGTGTTTGCGGGTTCCTACTAAATCGAGTTTACCGAGAATAATAAAGAGGAACGGAGTTCACAGTATTTGGTGTATGTAAGAATGTTGGTGTAGATATCATTGATTGAAATATATTCCCTGCCTCTCCATTCAATCTTGTCGATGGAGAAGCTATCATAACACCAATGATAGTTTGTTCCAACTGCTCATGTTTCAAGTAGAGCACGTTTCAGGTAGAACGTTAATCCCCACCGAGGAATTCGACATACATCCTCCATGTGATCTTTCACCATAGACGCGACACCCATGGTAGGTGGATCAGTCTTATTGTCCTTGCCAAACTCAACCTCCTGTTTAGTAGTTGTAATCATCGGGACTGTTTCGCAGAAGATGCCAGCGGGGGCTCCCTTAATCTTGGCAAGATCCGCGATGGGTGAGCGGATAGCAAAATGAGGTTTACCAGGGGCCAGTACCAGGGTGTTTTTGTCGACTTCAAGTAGGGCCTGGCACTTATCCATAAAGCTTATCGGAGTGACCGTTTCTTTTGCAAAATCTTCTATGCGCTGACGATCTTGCTGGTCGCATCTTGAATCCTCGAGGATCATTGGCACATGCACGTGAAGCTTGTGTTCTAGCCAATGGACTAGTTCGAAGGCAAGAAGGATAAGGTACTTTTCCAGACAAGGGTCGTCGCGACGAAGGCTGTCTGGATCCTCTTCGCCCTCGCTGCCGTACAGTTCGCCGAGTCCAAAGCAAACGACCTTGTTGATGTTGGCAGCTGGAAACTCTGCTGGCCACTTCTCGTCGAAAGTGCCCAAGAAGTTGTTGCGTACCAAGCTCTCTTTCCATGCTATGTTTACTTTTGTGTCCACTTGTAACAAACTGTCGATACGCCTATCAGATCGATCGCGAATCAGGCGAGGCCAGATATACATGTTGATCTTATTTTCCAGGAAGTATGGAAATGAGGTCAGGGGCGACGGTATCTCAGCGTGGTCCGGCCGCGCGGCAGACCGAGAGGCGAGCTCTTGTGTTGACGATACTTCTCTTTTTTTGAGAGGATTTGGTTGTATAGGTACATATACATTTTGGGAGTCGTCAGTCGCTTGTTGCGATAGGTCATTAAGTAGACCATAGGATAGAGGTGATAGTACCGGAGTACGACTTCGCGCATACGACGAAGAGGCGACATCGAGAGGCGTAAAGAAGCAGACGTCCTGCGTTTCGCGGGAAGTCAGGATTACCGTATGCAATTTCCCATTCATATCCATCAACTGGCGCGTATTGAATTCTTCTGTCAACGACGCAAACTGCTGCGCATTGTACTCGACGACTTTCTCCGTATGGAAATTTCGGGCTCCAAGCACTCTCTTCAAGTCATCCAGCTTTTGACAGAGTCCGGCATCCTCTGCAACTTCTTCTTGTACCCGTGCTTGTCCTTTTGCGCTTGACATGGCTAACGCGGTGGCGATATGTAACGCTTGTGAAAATGTCGAGAGGCAAATAATTACTAGAAGAAAGGATGCCCTGCAGTAGTCGTGAGTGCGTGTCAAACCCAGCGAGCTTTTATACGTCGCCGTGACTCTTCAGTATGCGCATTCGTATTCATATCTGGTTGTACCGTCAGTGCGCGTGAGTCAGTACATTCGCGTGCAGCACGGTCGTGAACTGCGCTTCGTGCGACGTTGGGAGGTATGAGATCCGAGCTGATTGTAAGTGTGACTCAGTATAGCATGTATAGTGGCGAGAGAAAGGCGTGTATCGCTGTTCATTTCTTCCACTTCCTCCAAGCATCTACAAACCTAACCTCCTTCTCTGCCGCATCGCGACCGCCCAATCCACCAGCTCCTTCACCCAAACCCCCAAGATCAACGAGAGGCACCATACTAGGCCGGCCATGCGCGCACATGAACGGAAACACACATGCCGCCAGGTTCCTTACCAACGCCTTGCAGTCATCGATACTAAGCTCATCGTTAAACATGATAGCGGAGCGACACGCGCGAGAGTTGATGAGATCGACGAGGCCTGGTGGGCAAGTGGCTAGACGTCTGACCCAGTCCGTGGAGTCGTTTCCGGATAAGCTGAATGCAGTGGGTAGAGGAGGGAGATGTGGATCTTCGGCGTACTTCCAGACTGTCGAGCGAAGGAAGGAGATTAGGACTTTGGGATCGGCTTTGCATCGTCCGGATATACCGGTTGGAAGAGCTGTGACGGATAAGACGTACTTCTCCTTGTCGGTGGTGCTGGAAAGAGATGCAGACGCTGTTGTCTGGAAGACATCGTAGAGAATACCCCACGCTGCGAACCTAGCGGCATGCGTTATGAAGTGTGTTCGTTCCTGCGGCGAAATTGCAAGCTGAGTTGGCTTATCCAGAACGACAGAGGCCACCTGCGCCTGGTAGCCGAGCTTGGACTGGTATTTTGTCTCTTCTGTTGTCGGACTGCAAAGTTGGCGAAGGAGCGACTCAACCTGCACACGCTCATCTGCTGCATGCTGATCGATTAGTACAAGGAGTCCCGCGCGCGCATCTTCCACTCGTGTTGAATCTTGCATCTTGACTAGAATAAACTTCTTGTCTACCTGCGCAATGGCTTGGGCATTCTGCAACCCTTCTCTCGACAATCTGCTGGAGCCACCCGTGGAAGTCTGGTTGAAAGCCTTGTCGATATCGATGCGAGAACAGCCATGTCTTGAATGATGGTGTCCGTAGTCAGCCTCATCTGCGTGCAATGCAGCTTGTTGTATACGCCTCTCGCTCGTCTTGAAGACGGGGTTCTCCCACGTGTCTAGTACATCATCAAGCCAGGGTGTCTTGCCAGCCACGGCCGTCGCAGCCCGTGTCGGTAATCGCATTGACCTATTCGATGTGTTCTGGGATGTCGAATTCGAGAGTATAGCTGAGTCGGTACTTGGCCGCGTGCGAGCGTCAGGGACCACGCAGCCTGTTCTAGCGTTCAGTAGATGCGTCTTCTTAGTCGTTGGATCAGTCCACAATATGGTATCGTCATTCTCCTTGTCATCGACCGCCAGGCTCTGTGCAGGCGGCGCTACGTCGTCGCGCTGTTCTTGTCCGCTCAGAGCACCTTGAGCTAGTGGCGCTACTTCGAAGTGGGCGAAAGCTTCGGAATTCGCGCCACGTGAAGTATCGAATGCGGCCTTGAATTTCTGCACGTTCAGGGTGCTGCTGAAGAACTCGGGCTTTCCACTCTTGATGCGTGACCACTCTGCGAAAGCTCCAGGTCCAGACCTGTTAACCGACTCGCGTGATGCTGCCTTTTCCGGGCGCTTCCTCTTGAGAGACTGTGACGAAGTTGACCTTTGGTTCGGTGTTGCCGAGTGGCTCCCAGTATCGTGTCCTCGGAAAGCTAAGTTGGTTGTTAGACTCTCTGTGGCTGGTGTGTTGACGAAAGAGCCCTCGGCAGGGCTAGAAGCAGTACCAGGCCGTTCGCGCTTCTTGCGAGGTTGCCGGGGCCTGAAGTGATGAACCGACAACCATTGAGTTACCATTGCACCCAGGACCTCCATCACGTTCTGTAGGTTCGCTTCATCTCCGATGAACTGATCTTCGGAAATGCTTCTCCTGCGAGCCTCCTTCAACGAGATGCGAAGGTGAAACATGGGATATCTGTCGACGTCTTTGCGTGCTTTGAGTTGCCTGTTTGTGTAACCATCCTGCTTGAAGCGCTTGTCTGTCTGTCGTCGAATTTTCTCTTGCTCATCGATGTCGGCGTCTTCCTCGATAGTACCAAAGCTGGACAATGCGAAGAGGCGATTGACTGCATCAAAAAGTTCGTTGTGACCGGCCTCCGCAGAAAGCGGTCGTATGCCCAGCGAGATAAACTGAACATGCTTGCTGGGTGCTGGAGTTAGTGATATAGCGCCCTTAATCGAGATGGCAGATGTCGAAGCCGACGCTGGTACCCACGACGCCCACTCATCGACGGTGATGTAGTTGGCCTGGGTCAATACGTTGAGGAGTGATGAGAGCTGTGCCGATCGTGGCTTCGCAATCTCACTTTCTTTTCTCTTTGTGGCTGCTTCCACGCCGGATATGCTGAGACTGAGCACCACCCTGTTGTCAACGTCCCGTATTCGAATAGCGACCGGACGCTGCCAACTGAGCAAGAGACCCGTTACGTCCCTCTTCAACCCGTCCCAGAGTCTGTCGTGTTCGGCTCTTTGCTCTGAAATTATCGACCGTTGCTTCACGCGCACGGGCATATTGCCGAACAAGTTCCGCACGGTGACGCGGGTGCCATGCCTGCCTGATATCTCGTGATGCGCCAACGCCGGAAGTTGCCTTTCCACGGCCTTGGATTGGTGGAACGTTATCGCGTTGTGTGAACGGTGTTGGTAGTGGTGCGATGAGATGGTCAGGAGTGACATAGCAGCGAGCGACGCGAGGAAGGTGCCATTGCGGCCAAGGAGAGGGTCGGTCGCACGGTACTTGGACGTGCCTGTCGCCGTCAATTATCTATCTACATGGCTTTCGGCGTGTGCACATACAGTAGAGCTTGCCCAGGCCTCCTTCTTCGCGAAACTCGAGGGGAGATACGCCGAGACCGTCATCTTCGACCGAGCATCCGCCGCGCGCGAAGTCAATCGCGGCTTCTACCTTGGTCGCTTTCGCATCCAAGGAGTTCTTCAGGAGCTCCAGCACAACTCCCGTAAGCGAGACAATTGCCGTCGACGACTTGATTTGGGCGATCACCTCGGCGGGCAGGGGCAGTATAGTTCGCCTGGGAGCATTGGGGATAGTATGTTTGGCGCCAATGGACGTGTTTCGGGTCATGACGTAGTGATAAGTCTGGCGGGCGCCCCCTCAGCCCTCGTTGTTTGATGACCCGTGTTCGATCATGTTAAGGGGTCGCGCCGTGATCAGTGTTGAGTTTGGGTGGGCGATAACATGGAGATCTACAGAACATACGCAATCGTGTGTCGTGAAGGGAACCTGGCGGCTTAGCGCGGCGGGCGGCAGGTGCGCTGGGGAAAAGGGTCAGGGTCCAGCCGGAGATATGAGCAGGAGCGACCAGCAGCTCCTCGCTCTTTCCCCATCAGCGCAACCTCCCGGCCCCGACCGCGTAACCCAGACTGCCTCAATCGCCTCGGATTACTCATAGCAGCGATAGGACTTGCTGCTTCGCCATCCGATTCTCGCGCCCGACCGCCTGCGCTGGCTTTCACGACGCACACCGCGCTACCGACAGCCGCGTCCCCATTACTCCAGTAGATTCGACGTGGGATCGTCAGACTAAACGTGGCATCCCGCGCCTAACTAGCCCAACGACCTCCTTCACTCACCACCGGCACTCTATATTTGGCAGCCGGCATAATGGCTACGGCCGAAGCTGCGTCGAGACCCCATGGTACGGTGAACTAGTCTTGCACAGCCATTGTCTCAGACAACTACCCAAATTATATCCTCCCTACACCACGCCCGCTCTCCCCTCGCCAAATTATGCTCACCATGCTAACGCGATACAAAGACCGACATGCGCGCAAGCGACCCTTTGCGGGTTGGATGAAGCGCCTGGCCAATCTGAAGCCCTCCTCATCCGACGCCCCAGGCAAGAAGGGCAACACGGTCAAGAAAGGCGCCCCAAAGAACAACCCCTATCCTGAGTCTGGCTACATCAACACCAACGTACCACCCGCCGATAACTCTTCCGTCACGACCCCGGCCACATTACGATCGCACGACAGCTATACGTCCATAGAGGAGCCCGCAGCCGGACAGCGACAGGCGATAGACAAGAGCAACAAGTCAACAGCACCCACGGTCGCCACAGTCCCCGAGACAGTACACTCGTCACGATCAAAGGCGGAGACAGGCGGCAGCAACTTTGTCAACGGCGGCAGCACTTTCTCGTCCCCGCACGGCTCAGAGCACTCCCTCACCACCACCCTGACCACCATACAATCGACCGCGCCCTCAAATATCCTCAACCTCGGCCAAGCGCAACCCCAGAACAATGCGACAACCACAAGCACCACGCCCGTGCACTTTTCGCACCAGTTCCCCACCTCCCCGCCGCCGTCAGCCATACCGCCGCATCTGGCGCCCCAGCAGCCGCAGCAGCAGCAGCCCAACTCATATCAGGGCGCCACCGCGAACAACATCCTCACCGATAACGCGTCCATCCTCACACTCGCCTCATCCTCGAAGCGCCGCCGTCGCAACTCCGTAGATACCAATGCCTCGATGCGCGCACTAGCCCCGTCGTCGCATTACGGCGGCAGTCGCGAATCGCTGCCCCTCAGCGTACTATCAGCGAACCCCGACGCCATATACTCGCCCTCCGGCAGGCCAAGCAACGTCAGCGCCTTCGTGAACGCCGAGCGCGCTAGCGTCTACTCAGCGTCTGGCGTCACAGCCCCAGTCCTGCCCAGCGAGCGCAACAGCTACTACGCGACCAAGCAAGCCGACGGCCTCAGCGTGCGCAGCGGGCTCCTTGGCCACGGCCGCACTGATAGTATCAGCAGCATGCGCGCCACGCCCACCAGCCCGCTCGCTAGCCCTCGCGAAAACCCCATGGGTCCCGCACGCATCAGCCGAAAGAGCTCAGAGTGGAAGGACGCGAGGGAAGCGAGCGACGAGGACGAGGCGCCAGCGAGCCCGATCGTGGAAGAGCACGAGGATAAACCCACACGGAATGCTCAGACCTGAGTCAGTCCCAATGAAACAGGCGCACGAGTACAAAGTTACGATAACCGAGATACCAACATTGGCGTTGATGGGGTTAGGATTGGCGGGTGGGCTGTGTCACGATATTCGGATTAATAGGGCAGCAAGGAATACGGTTCCTGGTACTGGTGACTCTTGGATGCTACGAGGATGGCGTTAGCATGAGGTTGGGCTGGATGGGTGGGTGGGTTTGTGGTATTTTGGCTTCTTCATCTTATACCCTAGTATCGAATGGAGCTTTTTTTTTTCTTTGCGAAGTGAGTGCACGATGATGTGTTTGGGTGTGTCGACTCGGGAAGGCGCGACTACCTAGGTGTGCGGTGGCGTACGAACGGCAGGTGCAACCATCCTGTACAGTAGGTTTCAATGATTTGATTGACGTTCTACTTCACATATAAAGTCGTCTAGCAAAAGGCGCAAATGTGGCAACTTCTACTGCATGATCGTTGCTCATCTAGCGCACGTCTGTCACGCGCTTCATTCTGTAGCCTCTTCAGTCTTTTCCTCCATGTAGAAAGCCTCTGCTTCCAGCGGATAAATCCAATGCTTGTAGGTACGATACATAGAATCCCGAAACGCAGCAAACCTGAGCATAACTCGAATCAAGAAATCCTGAGGAAGCTCGGCACGTAGCCCTTGTTCCTCTGCGTCGTCGGCGCCCACTTCCCATCGCAAGCATTGGTTGTCGACCATGACAGTCAAGATTTCGCTGTCTTCCTTGAAATTGTCCCAGGCGAAGATTATCTGGTCGTACCTGACTCCACTATCGCATTTTGCCAGGTGGTCAATGTACTGATTATGGGTTGTGCGCTCGAACGCCGGGGCGAGGAATCGGTTTCCGAAGACGCATGCTTTGAGTAGCCCGAGGCCGTACTCGTGTTCTACTTCGTTGTATCCTTCGTCACCTTTGTCACCTTTGTCACGAGCAATGTGGGCGAAGTCTCGGCTTTTGACAGGAAGTGACTGGGCGTACAGCCAGTGCACAAAGATGTTGAACACTTCGACTTCGACGTCCTCGAGTGTTACACCCTCGTCCGACTCCTTCCAGCGGCCATTGAATGCGGTTCGAAAGTACTCGGAGTGGTGACAGATGATGTCCTTGTGGATGTTATAGCGCTTCTTCTCGGGACCGATGAAGATGGTGACGATCTCGCCTTGGGCCGCAGCTCTACCCATTGGGTCAGTGACTGCGATAGCTCCAGTTGCGATACGCAGATTACTTACCCATATACAGGAGAGACCGGAGGTACTTGCGACTTGTCTGCCATGGCGCTGTTGAATTTGTATGGTTATGGTGGTGCGGAGATAGAGGGAGGTAAGGTGGGAGGAAGAGTCGGTGCAGACTACTCGCGGCTTGGTCGAACTTCAGAAGTGAAGCTGGGTGTAGCGAACACTAGTCCAGAAATAATCCTAGCGTTTCCCAATCTCTTTCATTGCCTTTCAAATCATGAAGTGCTTTGGAGAATACGTCGTGTGGTGTGAAGCATCTTCGAGGGGGTATGAGGTAGCGTGTGGGACTTCAAGTAGGTTGCGGCGGTGTTAAGTGAGTTCATGGGGCTAATTATATAGCCACATGGGTTTCTGGAAGCTTGTTACGAGGCTATGAGAAAGCTTAACTACCCCCTGGGTTCGGTGGGTTGCTTCATTCCGTCGTGGCAGAGGTCGATGTAGCCGTCTCGCACTGATCGATTTCAGGGGATATATGTCTTGTAACTACCTCTTGAGCCTATGCTTTGGAGACACCTAGAGTTATTTCAATGTACGTTCTGATACTGGTCGATGTTTGAGTGAAATACATACCATATCTACCCCCAAACCTCTCCAGCCATTTCCAAAGTGCCGTCTGACACTGCCCCAGTTCAAGTGATATACACCCGATACATGTCACCCAAACCATCCTACATGATGCTACAGTACTGTCTCAACCTCCTCCCAACTTCTCCAACTTCCTTCCATCTGGTGAAAGATGGGATGAAAGACATAGTGGGCTGTGCGGTGAAGAGTCAAATGTGACTAACATGGCGAAGAGTCAACACCACGCAGCCACCACACAGTCACAACACTGTATGTGACTGTTATACGTATGAATCACTGTATGAATATGTCTGGTATAAGAGTGGAGGGGAGTGGCATCTGGTTGTTACTACGCACGCCCTCCAGTACGCTACCTATCCGAGACGATATCAGACGAAATTTTGTAGCAGCAACCCTTCAGCTCGCACCCAACTAGAACAGCCTTATATATATCATGCCAACTGGATCGAATACCATTGTTGATGCCAAGATAAAACAAGAGATACAGCGCAGCAAGGACTTGTTCGCTTCCAGCATCAAGCAGTTTCACAACTTCGAGAAGACTAGCGACGCGATCAAAGCAGCCAAAGACAAATTCGAGAAGCATCAATCACATATAAACGCCTCAAGCGATACTCTACTGGAAGGTCTCTCTCATCTGAACGACCATTTGGATGCTCGGCAAGCAAAGTTTTTGCTCATTGCAGACGATGCAACCCTCGAGAAAGCATGGCAGGAAACCAGAGACATGTTGGAGTTGCTTCTTCAATGACAAACAACGCGACATCAATTGCATTCCTATGGTACGTCCTACGAGATCTGAGTTACGTTTGCAAGCGCTGATCATGTATTCCCAATCACAGACGCTCTCCTCTCATCTAATCACAACCGTCTGGGCCGAGCATCCATCGAACCACTCTCCGACTTCGCAGCCGAACATCGGGTTACCTATACCAACACGTTGGAAAGAATTGGACGAATCGGGGAGGAGATCCAAGACCAGCATGCAACGGCGTCGCAGTGAAACATCGTGAAAGCGAACGATAAGTAGTCCATACAAGAGTCCGCTTTCACTCCACGGATCAGTTGGCCACCATCTTGATTCGTCGTCATGGAGCATAACGCTATATCGGGTGTCGTCGCCCTGGTCGGGCCCAAGGCGAATATAACCTTTCCATTCATCCCATCGAAGTTTACAAAGTGGGCCTGTGGCCACGATGTGTCCGCCCGTGACTTGACCCCATTCGTCCCACGCATACTTTACATCGACGTCTAGTATCGTGGTTTCGCATTTGTACGCATCGATCCATATGCGGTCTTCCCATGTGACTGCGCCGTCGATAGAGGCCCATGACCAGGTCGGTGCTCGATACGGTTTTGGACGTGGGCCTGGCCCCTTTTCACTGATTCTCCACAATAAAGTCTCTGGTAGATGGCTGTCCCAAAGTCCAGCGATATATCTTACCCTGTTGTTCACTCTTCCACGCCACGTGGTCCACACATCTTGTGCCATTCCAGATATAGCTATTAACTTATCACTCGGATACGTGAGATTGGCCTTCGAATAGTCGGTGACCAATGCCTGCCACACCATCTGCATCTGTACCACGGCCGATAGGTTCGATAGCCCCGGAAGGCGATTGTGTATGACTGAAGATATCGATGAGCAGTCACTCGTCTGCTGATATACGGACTTGGGCAATGTACAAATGGAACCTGTGAGGCCACGCGGAAGACCTTGAGGACATGATTCACAGTAGTTAGCGGAACGACATTCCCAGAATATCTGCCCTTTGCCAAAGTGCAAAACCCGTTTCGAGAGCTGTCGTTCTTGAAAGATCCATGCACGCTTGAAGGCCGCTGTCTTCTGAAGTTCCCGACCGAAGTCGTCTTCGTGAACGATATGCCAGCTCGGGCCTAAACCTTGACACTCCCGTTGCCGCCAATCGAAACCATCGAAGGAAGGACACATTGGATATGGGCCGATTTCAGCTGGGTCGCGGTCGAAGTAGAATCCCTCGCTTGCATCTTCAGCTCCCGATGCTGATAGGTTTAAAGCGGAGTTGCGATAGACCTTGTGCATTCGCACTGATTCTGTCTGCCAGTCTGGATGATCATCTTGTATCTGATTGGAAAGGGTCAGCAACCAGCCCCTAGCGCTTGAGTTGAGAGATCATCGTACTATGCACAAGGAGTCTATCCATATGTACCGCAACCCAAACGATCTGCAAAGGGCGATAGCATGTTGGAACGTCAATGGAAGTGAAAGAAGATTGATTCCTTCTTGGGATTGGATGTAATTTGCGCCAAGTAGTTTGATCATCGGTTTAGACCCCCAGCAGTGGCTCAGAGTGGCGTAGCCACCTTGCAGGTTTTGTTTTGTTGTAACAATCAGTCTCGGATCGGACGTGTTCGGCATTACCTCTAGCAGCCTTGTCGGATACCATATCGTAGATGCATCATCGCGACAACTCTCATGAGATTCTCTGCAATGCTTGAACCACTGCCTTGCCAAGCCCAGGACCTTTGGAGAGCCCGAATTAGAAGGAGCCATGCGGAATGGTTCTCTCAATATGTCTGGTGTAGTTAGCACCGATCCGTCGCTAATAGCACATACCTACTCGGAGCGTATGGAACACAGTGAAAGACGTCGAGTGGTATCCTAGCCAGATCATCGTCTTCTTGCCCTCCTCGATAGAACCTGATTGACGTGGTCTGCAAAGAATCACCAGCTTCCGGTGCGCTAGTGGTCATCTTTCCGCTCTGGCTGCGTGCGTCACCTCACCAACATCCAGGCCTCAAAGTTCGTTCCCCAGGGCCGACACGGCTTCGAGTCCGCTTCGACGCATACATTCTTTCTCTCGAAAGGGACTTCCGTCCTTACAAGCTTATCACCGACCATTGAAATTATCGTCTTCAGCCTAGTTTGGGTTGGCTGGCATGACACCTAGCAGGTCGTTCATGTCGCACACCAACTACGACACGAACATGTCGCTTCTGTGGTATGGAATGCAACCTCCGACCCCGCGTTGTGCTGGTAGATCGGAAAACGGTGCCCGTACCTGCGTATGTACCCCGCGACAACATCCATTCTAGCGTTCGCTACCCCGCCACGCCATCGGAGAACATGTGGAAGAGGGGTGTGACCGCTGTATGATTTCATGTCGAATCACATGTGTGAATTGTTCAAAAGGCGCTGGCGATGCTTCTCCGGGCGACATGTTAGTGTCCTACATCGTAAGGGTACTTGACGATCCTTTGGAGCGATGGATACTTCACGGATATATCTATTATCGGCATCGCAGTTTCGCTTTCTAGTTGATCCAGTGTATTCGCATTCTGAAATTTCTGCATGATGTCTACGAAAGACTCTAGTCTGCACCTCTTCTCATACTTTACGATATCTAATATCCTCCTAGCACTCGTGGCATATACTACCGTAAGATGTGTCTACCAGATCATTTACTATCGATACTTCCACCCGCTACGACACTTCCCGGGTCCCTTCTGGGCCAGCGTAACACGGCTATGGATCGCCTATCATAACATCAAAGCTGATGAATGCGAGGTCGAACTCGCCCTACACCGCAAATACGGCCCCGTCCTTCGCGTTACGCCTACCCTACTGTTGGTTTCCGATGCTACCAAGCTTCCTGAAGTGTACAACCGTCAATCGAACAAGTCAAATCATTACATTACCGGCAGCTTCGGCAAGACCGAGAGCTTGTTCAATATGCGGGAACACAAGCACCATGCCCACTTTCGCAAGATCGCTGCTGGCCCATATAGTTTCAGCAACGTCAGGAAGATGGAAGGGCTAGTGGACGATCGCATCCAGCAGTGGACTGACAAGCTGGAGGAAGTCTTTGGCGATGGCAGTAGATTTGACTTTGCGCCGTGGGTATGCTTCACACTATCGTTATGCTGGCGATCAGGGGCACTGACACTTTATATAGGCAGTATACATGGCATATGACATCATATCGGAGATTGGCTTTGGCGCACCCATCGGATTCATCGAGAGCGGCTCCGATATCGACGGCTTGATCAAAGGCTTCCACGATGGTCTGCTTCCTTTCGGTCTAATGGCTCGGCTCTGGCCGTTCACACAATGGGCGAAAGGCACATGGTTGGGCGAGAAATATCTTGTGGCGAAGCCCGAGGACGACTCTGGTATTGGCACGCTGATGCGTTTCCGTGACAAGCTCATTGCCAAGCGAATCCAAGATATCGAAGCTGGAAAGGTCGACAGAGTCGATCTGCTACAGACTTTCCTGGATGCAAGGACAGAAGATGGCGCACCGCTGGATTTGGACTACATCAAAGCTGAAATCCTTCTCGTATTGCTCGCGGGTGCTGATACGACGGGGACTGCATTTCAAGCGATGATTGCGTACATTACCTCTGATGCTCAAGTATATGCGAAGTTGATGGAAGAGTTAGATCGCGTCACTCGGGAGGGCAAACTGAGCCCCATGCCGCAGTATGACGAAGTGTTGGAGCATTGTCCATACTACGTTTCTTGCGTCAAAGAAAGCATGCGGTAAGCCATACTCATCTTTTCCACTGTTACTCCCATGTACTGACGAATACAGTCTCTGTCCCTCCGCTCCGAATATCTTCCCTCGCGTTGTGGGTTCGTCAGGGATGCACCTGCATGGCCGCTACGCGCCGTCCGGTACCGAAATAACCTGCAACCCCTGGCTCGTGCACCGCGATGAGAAGATCTATGGTGCAGATGCCTGTGATTTCCGTCCAGGAAGGTGGCTCGAAAGCGAAGAAAAAGCAAAGGAGTACAATAAGTACAACATGGGCTTCGGATATGGTGCAAGAGTCTGCCTTGGAAAAGACATCGCGCTCATGGAGTTGTACAAGGCTCCGTTACAATTCTTCAGGATGTTCAAGATTGAGATCGACGAAAGCCGCAAAGGTAATTTTGTAGTCAAAGGTGGTGTAGGATTCTGGGAGGACATGTGGATCGGTATCAAGCGGCGGAAGACGGCGTCGTGATACAATAGATCGAGATGGCCGTTAAGTATCTGCTAGTCAGTACTCAGCGCTGTAGTCCTCAAATCTAAATGATGAATCGGACAATGGTGCGCGTTGACGCAATGACGAGCTGGTGATCTAGACCATCCCGTCCGGACCTCGTCACGTGTTGGCGCGGCGATCTACCGCTAGCGGGATCTTGGCGAAACAACTCGAAACGACCGCAATTACGCTACCCATTCTACGGTCCGCGCCTCAGCAACCCAACCACTCGCAGCTCTCACCTTGCCTTTGTACAGGCGCGGCGGCCCCCGCACTGGGGTGCACTGCAAATGTTTCCGAGATGATCCTCGATTGGCGCCGTCTTCTTGGTCCAGGCCTCAGGCCCCAGCGGAAATGGCTTGTTTCATTGCCCGCCTGGTTATATAGGGGAGCAACTCCAACATGACGACGACCTGCTACCGCTTTCACGATCATTCGCATCGATTACATTCTTTTTACCGTCTCTCACAGACACACTGACCTGGTTCGCTGGTCGTTCGCTCTTTAATTCGTTCCTCGCTTTGTTTGATCATCTGCTAGCATCATGATGCACTCTGCTTTCTTTTTTTCCCTGCTTGCCGGTACGGCCTTTGCTCAGTACGGCGATAACAGTTACAACGCCCCTGCTGGAGGCTCGAAGCCTGCTCCCTCCGTTACAACGCCTGCTGGGTACGGCACGCCCGTCCCGAACCCGATTGCGTCCCTGGTGCCCATAGTACCCATCGTCTCTGTTATTACATCCGCCCTCGGAGCTATACCCTCAGGATTCCTTCCCGACAATGATCTGCCGAACCCTTTCAAGTCCATCTACATCCCGGCGTCCCAGCTGTTCAACCCTGCTATCGCACCTGCGTTCACCGAAACTGCCGCGGTCCCTCTTCTGTCCCTCTTGCCGGTCTACTCTACCGCATCCAGCTCGTCCGTTGTCGAGCCTACCGGCTCTGCTGAATATCCGGTAGCTCCTCCTACCGTCAAGCCATCCAAGCCTGCAACCTCCACGACTTGCACCGAGAGCAAGGCCCAGAGCACCCGCGTACCCCTTGACGCTACCCGTTCATCGGCTGCCCCTCAGAAGCCTACCGGCGCAAGCTCGGCAGCTATCTCTACCGTTGCGACACCGAAACCCGCAACCTCTACATCTTGCACCAAAAGCAAGGCTCAAAGCACTCGCGTGCCCCTTGACGCTACCGCTTCGTCGCCTTCTCCTCAGCGCCCTACCGGTACAGACTCAGCAGCAGCCTACCCCACCGGAACCGGCATGCGTCCCTCTAGCAACACACGACCCTCCGGCACTCCTCGCCCAGACTACTTCCACAACGGCAACCGTCCCCAAGGTGGCTATGGCTGGGGCCGCCCGAGGCCTTCTGGCAAGTGGCCTCACGCCTACCCCAAGCCTACCCATGCTGCTCATCGCCCCACCAAGCCCTCTGCTGCTCAGGGCTACGGAGGTGCCAAGGCCAGCAGCACGCCTTGCACTTTGGAGACCAGGGTCAGGCCCAAGGCGACCCCCGCCCCTGTTCACTACTAGAGAGCAAATACAACTTGAAGGTATCGCTTCCTGAATTATAATCATGTAAACGTAGTTCATGTATATACCTTATTATCCACAGACCTCCGAGTGGGGTAATACAGCACATGCAGTTGATAGGCGATGTGCTTGTTGCGGTTGTCATTGCTCGGTTTCTTGTCTCATGTGCATTTGACTGATCTCGTTATTCCTCACTGCTTTCAAATTTATGCTGATCGATGTTCTTAGTATACTCGTTCACCATCTCAATCGTGTCCAAGATCTTACTCAGTGTCGACGCGATCCACTCATCTTTTGCTCATCATGATCGCCTAATCGGTCCAGATTCATCGCGATGAGTATCGACCCCGTTGGGTGAGATTCAAGGTAATTTGGTGCCCTATCTCACAGTATGTGACCCAGCTAACATATCTTAGGCAGGCTGGAAGAGCACCGGCAGCAAGCTATCAAATCAATCGTCAACCAACTGGGCAGTCTCATCAAACGTCTTGAAGAAGGCCAAGAGTGTTGCAGCACGGCTTGTCGGGCTTCCCTTCTGGGTACCTTGATATTGTTCCAGCGATCTGGTGGACTGACCTCTGCCCTTGGAGATAACATCTCACCGCCTTACTACGGTACCAGGCTCCAGGGAGCCTGTGATGCTGTGCGAGCTATGACAATCCAGGAGAAAGTCGATAGTTATTGGCACAACGAGATGTACACTCACGAGAATCAGCCCATCGGGGTGTGTCGGGACTGCGACTTTGGAGATCTGTTCGATGGGATTATGAAGAAGGTCGATGAGGATCTGATGATCAAACTTGATGTCAATCCCTCCAAACTCCGCTGATCCTGGAATTGAGAGTTCGTAGAAGTCATTCGAGATGCCGATTTCGACGCAGGATAATATTGGACAGGCATGTACCAGACAGCGAATGAAGGGTAGCCGAAAGAAGAAAGGTGCAAAACTGCTAGGATCTTTGGACACCGTATCTCACAGTTAGATCAGATTGTCAAAAGACAGCCTAACCTTCGAATAGAATGTTGGTGTCACACCGAGTGCAATGTGTCTCATAATCAAGGTGTCAACCTGTCATCACAGAACACTTATACTGACGCCGTCTACTATGACTCTTCTGTAAACCAGCTACATATGGTTGCCATCCACTCCATTCACCCGTACTGCGATGACGCACAGCCAAAAGAAGCTACCTACTACTATGCGGTTTTCTGTGCCCACTGATACGTCTTAGGTGAGCTCGACTGCTGTACTAATCCTCCACTTCTGTTCTTAGCAGCGCATACCAGCTAGTGGGCTTGGCGAGCAAACGCGCAGTCTTTCACCACCTACCCAATACGCTACACTCACACGCCGACTTGACCCTTTCAATTCGCCAGACCAACACGTTCACGTAAACCTTACCCCACGCACGCCTTTGTCACAATGGGCGAAAAACCAAAGCTCGTAACAATCGACCCAAACGGCGACATGTTAATCAAGCTCAAATACCGGAGTACAACGCAGTCGAAGTGGAAAAACGAGAGCGAATCCGTGGACAATTGGATCGCCCAGGCAGAGGCCGCCAAAGCGATGATCGAGAACGAGACTGCGCAACCGGAGCAGAAACCCACCGAAGTCCACTACCTCGTATCCTCGCGCCAGTTGCGCATCGTGTCACCTTACTTCGAAAAAATGTTCAAACGGAACTACGACGAGACTGTTCCGAATAGCGAGGACGGTCTATATCACGTACGAGCGCAGCAGTGGAACCCGCATGCCCTTGCCATCATGCTCAACATTGCGCATCTGCAGTTCGCGGCTATACCGAAGGAAGTCAGCGTGCAATTGTTTGTTGCGCTGTTCCTGGTTGCAGATTACTACCAAATGGAGGATGCGTTGAGGTTGTTTACGAAAGAGTGGCAGGGTCAGCTACAGGAGCAGTCGATTCCCGAATGTTACGGCGAAGAGTCGATGCTGTGGATGTTCTTGGGTGTGAAGTTGAAGGATGGGATGATATTCCATACCATGGCGTCTATGGCAATGAGGCAGGCGTGTCATCCGATACAGTTCTTGGATCTGCCTTTCCCACGCGGTGAAAAAGGTAAGTCAACCACCTTGGCTATGAGGACGTATTAACTCCTACAGGTGTGGGTAAGCTGGACAGAATGAGGTGCAAAGCTATCCAAGAGCTACTGGCTGGCGCCCAAGAGCTCAACCAAGATCTATACGAGGGCAACGCAGGATGCGATTTCGGATGTTCGGCGACGATGTTGGGATTCCTACAAAAAAGCTTGTGGGACCACAAGCTGCTGAGTCGCATCGAGAAACATGACCAACATCCTTTCGAAGGACTTTCATTCGATGTGCTCTACCAGAACTTGTGCGAGATCAAGAACGTCGTTTATGTTCAGAGTTCCGGTATCCTTGTGCGGGCCGGTTGTTGTCAAATTTCCGACATTCTTCTTCCAATCTGCGAAGAAGCCGAAGCTCACCTGGAGTTGGACTTTTCGTCGTTTTGACCAGAACATTACGAACTGGTAGCTCAGCATCCTGATCTACTGTCTTTTCAGGACTGGGTATCACCATCACACAGCATGACTAGCATGATCGTGCGGTATGCGTCGTTAATCTCTATGATGGAAGAGGTGCGGATGAGGTTTGCGACAGCGTGGTGGTGACATGAGCATGGTGGACGGTATGAAGGTCGATCAGACAAGGATACAAGTGGAGTGAAAAGTGCATTCGTACCGAGAGTCTGGTCGGAGGATGAAGTGTCTTGAGCTTCACTAAGTCTAGAACATGACAAGCAGCGACATGGAAAAGCTTAGACATTGCCGGCTATCCGGACGTCATTTCATCCACTACCAAATACGTGAACGTTTGTCTTCGATAGAAGAAGTGCGCGCACAACATCCTAACCCCAGCTACGATCACAACTCTCCAATCTCTACTTCTTCGTACCCAAAACAATGAACTTTCAGCGTCTTCATCCCAGTCTACCAGCCACTAACAATAGTCTATCCAGATGTTCTCAAAGGAGGTCCACTCACGGTCCATGCCCTTGTTTGTGAGATCCTCGGACCTTGTTTCCATGTATACTTTGGACACTCTGGGTCGTACTGCATTATATAGAACATTGGAAGAACCGGGGTGGACGCAGCTGTTGGTACAACGTCAGTACATGAGGACAACCAATACAGTGTTTCCGATGCTGTTTCAGTCCGTGCTCCCGGCTAGGATTAGAGCTTCTAACTCACTACCATCAGGGACGGGCTTGGTTGAAATGGCCGGGCCTACGCCGTTCTGAGCGTGGTTTTGAGCGTTGTCCTGAGTACCATTCTGAGTGCCGTTCTGAGTGCCGTTCGACTTCCCAGCTTCGAGCTTGGTCTCCGCGATCCAGGCTTCAACGTCGTTGAGAGCTTTGAGAGGGTCGCCGCGACAGCCTTGGAGGTAGTTTTGCACTTGTGCTGGGGAAACTGCAGGTCTTGTTAGCACGAATCCTGAGGTCAACAAGCGTGAGGTACTTACATGTATTCGTGGGCATCTTCTCAGCAAACTCAGATGCCCACTCCTCGATCTGCGCCATAGTGAACTCCGCATCATGAGCGAGAGCTGATCGACCAATCAAGCGCTTGAAGATGCTCTTGCCCGCACTAGGGTCCATATTGCCGAAGTAGACCTTCTTGTCGATACGACCGGGACGCGTCAAAGCCGCATCAAGCGTATCGGGAGCGTTGGAGGTCATGATCAAGAGTCTTCCTTCTTGAGAGGCGTTTCCGTCAATGGCATTCAGCAGGCCGCTTAGTGTGACTGTGTTCGATCTACGACCCACACCCGGGTAATCACGAGCCCGAGGTTTTGGCAGCGGACCGATGCCACCTGGAATGCCAGCGACGTCACCCAGGTTTTCATCCGCTTGCGCCTGTGCTCCTGTTGGGGCAGCCGGCGGTGTTCGTTCGCGACCGATACCAGCAGAGTCGATGTCTTCCAGAACCACTACGCACTTGCGTGGAAGGCCTAGGAATAAGCGGTGAAGTGTTCCATCATTGATGCTACCGGTGGAAAGGTTGATGTGGTAGATGTCGCAGCCAAGATGGCCCGCCAATGCAGCGCTGAATGAGCTCTTGCCGGTACCCGGGGGGCCATGGAAGAGATATCCGCGCCGATATGGAATACCACAGTCGGCAAAGAATGACCGCGACTCCTCGCTGTAGTAGTATTCTGCGTCTCTGACAATATCAAATTTGGTAGTCTCGTCCATGTCTATAGTGTCGAGCTTTCGAATGGCTTTGGAAACCGACTGCCAACCGTTACCGTATGGATCTGTACGATCTCCCGCGAAGTATACCGTTGTGGTACCTGTGAGGTTGTTGAGTCGGAACTCGCGACAGAGACCGGTGAACTGCTTGAGTGGTTTGAGACTCCATCCGAGCGTCATGATAGTGAGGGAGTTTTGAAGCTGGCCACTATCGTCGAGAAGATTACCGGCCATACCACTGTTGGTCCGATAGCCAGCGCCACCTCGACGTGAGAATAGATACGGTCGAAATCCGACCCAAAATAGTCGTGTACCGATTGGCGGAAGGCACAGAACCTCGTCGTCCGGTTTCTCGGATGCAAGTCTCGGGTTATGCGCCGCCATCATGCGGCGATGAAATTCGTCATTGGGATCCTGTGTGCCTCCTGTGACCAGCATGGCACTCCTCGTGTGGCTGTTGAGTATCACCTCCGAGCCCATCCACGCCAGAACCTCTCTAGCGACTAGATCGGTCTCTGGGATGGTGACTTGGACAGTCAAGGCCCATGTAAAGAAATCCTTCAGATGCTTGTATGCGGGACGAACAGCTTGGTAAAGACCGATGAGTGCGAGGAGCTTTTCAAGATCGCCGATGCCGCTTGGCCGGAGTCGATAAAGTAGACGCTGGATAACCTCTAAGATGGGGAACTGACCTGTCGCAGAGCGTTTGAGGTGATGCGGGATGAGTCCGGGTGTGTCCAGGCGCTCGGGCCATAGCTGGTCACTCATTCCTGGTGGAACCATGAGCTCGTTTCGTGGGTCAGACATTGCAGCGGGCGGTTGAGGGCGATGTTCCCAAGTAAGGTTGCGTGGACAAGCTATGACCGCGGTTTCTATACGCGTGCAGATGTATCGAAAAGATGAAGGAAATAATAGTCTCCAAGTTTTGGAGATTGCCGTGTATGTGCTACGCGCCGTTGGTAGGCATTGTTAGACAACCGTGGGTGAGTTGAAATTATGATGGAGTGTGGAGAAAGAGTGAAAGCGATGCGATGATGCGCGGAAGAGGCAAGTCGAAGAAACAGTGGCGCGGTCATGGAAGCGACTGCCTGGACGTTGGAGGTCGAGGCTGAACGGGCTGAACGGCAAGTTTGCGCGAGACCACATGAGGCAAGAGAGGCTGTGGCATGAGCGCGTTGGGGCTAAGCCTATTTAGGTCAGGTGGGCTGTTTACAGCTGTACGTCATAGCTAATTATACTAACAGAACTTCTACGCTTTTTGCACGAACGTCCTACACCTTTACTGTGAATTGTTCAATTGCCGGAATCACTCAGATTCAACGAGAGTCTCACACCCCAATCCCATTCAAACCAAACAGCTTCGATTCACCATGCCTCCCAAAGCAAACACTTCCGACCTTCACGTCGCGAAGCTCTTCTCAGTCAAGGACTATGTATGCGTAGTGACCGGAGGCGGCTCTGGTATTGGCCTCATGGCTGCCCAGGCCCTTGCTGCGAACGGCGCAAAAGTACGTTCCTCCTTCTCGCGAATGAAAACTCCTAACATCTGAAAGGTATACATTACTGGTCGTCGACAAGAAGGTAAGCACGACTACCGCCCCCTCGAATTAGGCAGACGGAGGTACTGACCATGTTAGCCCTCGAGACCGCAGCGAAGTCACACAGCCCCGACCAAGGCGGTCAAATCATCCCTCTCTCGCCATGTGACGTAACCAAGAAGGACGACTTGGAGCGCATGTACCAGGAGCTAGCGTCCAAGGAGAAGTACATCAACCTTCTCATCGCCGCCGCCGGTATCTCAGGCGAGAAGGGTATTCCCGATGCAGACAACGCGACCGACATGAAGAAGAAGCTCTTCGACAACGAGACATTCGAGGGCTGGGCCGAGACGTACAACACCGATGTCACTGCCGTCTACTTCACCACCGTCGTACTTCTGCCGCTTCTCCAAGCTGGAACTGAGAGCCATGGCCACCTTTCTGCCTCTGTCATTGTCATCTCATCCATGTCGGGAATCATGAAGGACGCACAAGGGCACTTCAGCTACAACGCTGCCAAGGTGAGACATTTGTCTTCGTGTGTAGAAGCTTTTCACTAACTCTTACTTCAGGGCGGCACCGTCCACCTCAGCAAACTCATGTCGGCCGAGTTCCAGCAGCTTCGCATCCGTGTGAACAGCATTGCCCCTGGCTACTTCCCATCGGAGATGACAGCGAAGGAGAGCGACGAGAACCAGAAGAGTGATCTGCCGGATGAGAAGATCCAGGAGAAGGGCCACGTTCCACATGGACGTGCGGGAAGCGATGCAGAGATGGCACAGGCCGTCATCTTCCTCACCAAGAACTCCTACGTCAACGGCCAGATTCTGACAGTGGACGGCGGTGTCCTCAACGTTGTGAGCTCTTAGGGTTTGGTGGCGAAGATGTGAGGGAGATGATGATTAGTAAATAAGTATGAGAAATGATACCAACTGTTAGGCGTCTCAACTTGACTCGTGCATCGGCACTTCCTCTTTGGTCGGGTTTCCACAAGGCTGACCGAAGCCGTTTCCCCACATTCCCCGCGACAGCGATAAACCATGCTGATGATGTCTGATTGCGATAGTGAGCGATAGCGAGAGGTGATGTGACGCAAGCATTTGATGATGATGGGGCGCGTCGTAGGTGACGGAAATGTTATGTGTGGCTTATGCAAGGGGCTAGCGCACGTGGAGAGCATGTCTTTGATGACAATGTGTCTTTGTGACGAAATTTTGCTAAGAGAAACATAAAGTACGGCGCGTCGCGTCGCGTCGCATTGTGGCACCTACATACATATGTGCATACACAATTTTCGGAACCGGAGGCAGCCATGGGGTGCAGCGCGGTGAGTGGATGGTACGAGGCAGGGCGCATGAAGCGAGGATGCGAGGATGCAACGGCGCGGCCGCTACTGCGCGCAGGTCGAGTAGCAACAAGACATTCACCGCAGCTCGAGTCGCCGCCCTCTAGCGACTCCCCGACGCCCGCTGCCTCAATCTCCGCGGCAGCACTGGGCGACGAGTCTTTCCACAACGGCAGCCGCTGGCAGGCGAGAGCGACTCTGGGATTCGCTGGGCGTGCTAGAGCGTGTTTCGCGGCCAGGATCCCCGTGTGATAATTGCTTTGCGCTGGTAACGGGCCCCTCCAACGCATTGCCTGGGCTGCGCATGGGCAACAACAACAATTGCGACTTTGCCCGCGACGCTGCCGTCGCTCTGGATCCCCGGGTGCGTGTTGAGGGAGGATATGCACACCGCAGCCCGCCATTCACCGCCGCCGCCGCCCACCTCCGCCAACGCACCTCCGCGCCGCGACAGACGACGCCCCGACGATACGACGGCATAGCAGCCGGCCCGGGCCTGGAGAAGACGTCAACATGGTCTCACACCCCTCCCGACCGGCGCACGCAGCCTCGAACTCGCGCTCGTCGCAGCCCTCCGCCCCGACCGCCAGCACGCCGGGCCACGCGAAGAAGTCGTCGTCGTCGTCCAACCACAATGGCCAGCCCCGCGAGCGCGACCAGCGACCGAGCAGAGAGGGCACCGCGCAAAAGGCCGCCCAGGGCGTGGATGGCCTCAAGGACTTCCAGCTGGGCGACTGCCTGGGCAAAGGCGCATTCGGCAGCGTGTACCGCGCCCTCAACTGGGGGACTGGCGAGGCCGTCGCCATCAAGCAGGTCCGCCTCGAGAACCTGGGCACCGCCGACCTCAAGAACATGGAGATGGAGATTGACCTGCTCAAGAACCTGAACCACCCCAACATCGTCAAGTACAACGGCTTCGTGAGGAGCTCCGAGAGTCTGTACATTATTCTGGAGTGAGTGGCCCGAATGAACGTCCAGGGCGTAACTAATCATCTCAGGTACTGCGAAAACGGATCGTTGCACAGCATCTGCAAGAACTTTGGAAAATTCCCCGAAAACCTCGTCGCGCTGTACATGTCGCAGGTCCTCCACGGGCTCCTCTACCTCCACGAACAGGGTGTCATACATCGGGATATAAAGGGCGCAAACATTCTGACGACCAAGGAGGGCCTCGTCAAGCTGGCAGACTTTGGCGTAGCCACCAAGCAGTCAGGTCTGGACCAGTCGAGTGTTGTCGGCACGCCGTACTGGATGGCTCCCGAGGTCATCGAACTATCCGGCGCTACTACTTCGTCAGACATATGGAGTTTGGGATGCACAGTCATCGAGCTTATCGAAGGGAAGCCGCCCTACCACAAGCTCCAGCCCATGCAGGCCCTCTTCAGAATCGTCAACGATGAGCACCCGCCGATACCTGGAAGTGCCTCTCCGGTTAGTAATCCCCTCCAACGTATACCCCACATTCTGACCCCTACAGCTGCTGCGCGAGTTCCTCATGGAGTGTTTCCAGAAGAATCCCACGCTCCGCATCTCCGCAAAACGCCTCCTCAAGCACCCATGGATTCTCAGCGCCAAGCGGACTGTCCCTGCAGTACCCACAAAACCTACCGAATATCAGGAAGCAGTCAAGTCCGTGCAGGAATGGAACGAGGCATTAAAGTCGCCCAGCTCCCTGCGCCGAAGCTCGCGTCTTGTGTCGGGCTTGCAGAAAGCCAGTCCTGCTGCTTCATCTCGCAAGAATCCGGCCAATGTTAATCTCAACATCCCGAAGCACAGACCCACCGCTGAGTCGTTCCGCTCCCCGGAGCTAGATCATGACGATAACTGGGATAATGACTTTGCCGAAAGCATATCGCCCCGCGCCCTGCAGATGCCACACTTGAAGCCACAGGACAACTTTGGCGGTCTCTTTTCGAGCGACAAGCTCAAGGCTTTTGCCAGTTTTGAGTCGGTTACAGAGATGGCAGAGTACGATGGCGAGGCTACGGTGAAGAGTCCGATGAACTTGGCGCAGTTCCAGAGCTTCCCGAAAGCGTCGGGCCATAGAGCGGTTGAGAGATCGAGAGGCGCCAATGGTAGACCTAGGACGTCTGCGTCATCATCGAACACGTCTTCGAGATCAAATTCGAACGCTTCCACATCAGAGTACGAGGATAGACATGAGCCTCAGCCTAGAACGGCATTCCTGCGAGGTACACCAAGGGCTGCACAGCCTCCCAAGCCAAAGACGACAGCGCCAGCGCGGCCAAGTCAGCTCTTTCGCGAGGACACTGTCGAGGATTATTCGGATCTCATGCCAGCTGATGAGGGTGCCTTTGAGCGTAAGCTAGCGTCCATGCAGTACGCAAACTCGCCAGCCGTGCCATCTAGACAAGTAATCGTCACCAACTCCAGTCCACCATCTGATACTTTCTCTCCACGACTGTTCCATCCCAGCGACCTAAAAGCAGGGCCCAAGTCAACACGCGATCTCAAGTCTGGTGGCAATGTCCATCAGAGATCGACGAGCTCGACATCGACACGGAAGCAACTACAACGGACGCAGTCGGAAATTGAGATTCAAAAGTACGCCGAGGATGAAGGCGATGACTTTTCGGATGTCTTTGGTGACATCAAGAGTCAGCTTGCTAATCCTAGCCGAGCCGAGAGTGATAGTGGGAGTGAGCACAGCAGTCTTGCCATGATCACATCGAAGATGGCGAACTCTTTCATCATAGCCGACGAGGATGATCTTGATCCGTTCGCGAACCTTGATGAGGGCCTCGACAATATCAACTTGGAAAACAACGTCGCGCGAGACCGGGACGATCGGTTGACGAAGATGACGGAGAGTCTTGTGGGCTGTCTGAAGACAAGTCAACCCGACGACGAGCTACTCGACATTGCAGATCAATTACTGCAGGTGCTACATGAATCTCCGGATAAGCGATCAATCATATTGCGAAGTCACGGCATGCTGCCGATTTTGGAAATTCTCGGAACCAGGCCGCACAACGAGGTGGTCCTACCCCTTCTGAAGATTATCAACCTGATCATCCTGGAAGACTCTGAATCGCAAGAGAGCTTGTCGTTCTTGGGTGGCATCCCTACCATTTGTTACTTTGCTTCCAAGAAGTTCCCTAGCGACATCCGGAAAGAGGCTGCGGCTTTCGTACGGCAGATGTACCAAACCAGCACATTGACGCTGCAAATGTTCATCGGCTGTGGTGGTATCAATGTGCTCGTTGAGTTTTTGGAAGAGGACATTGACGCTGAGCGCGATCTGGTGCTCATCGGTGTCAATGGCGTCTTTGGTGTTTTCGAATTACAAGGACCGACCCCGAAGAATGACTTTTGTCGCATATTCTCGAGATCGAGCGTACTATACCCCCTCAGCTTGGTGCTGAACCGTATGGTGGAGGAAGATGGGGAGGTTGCACGCCTTATCGTCGGCAGGATTGTACAGATCTTCCTCATCTTCTCGCAAGCAGAGAGTCATGTCAAGGATCTTGTGGCGGATCGGATGATCCTGAAGCGTAAGTTATCCCTCCCATTTTACAAGCTTAGGCTCGGTAATAGCCTGTCAAGGTTAAACATGGCTAACAACTCACAGGTGTATTGAAAGATCTCCGCAAGATGGCACCACCGCACCAGATCACGATGCTCAAGTTCATCAAGAACCTCAGCTCCCTCTCGTCGACCCACGAAGCCTTACAAAACTCCAACGCGATCGACATCCTCATCGAATTACTGAAGTCGACCCGGCAGAAAGACGCAATGAGCCGCAGTCAGCAGCGATCGGCCTCTGACCCAGCGCGACTACCTCCCTTCCACCGCGAGATCTCGAACCAGATCCTCAATACCATGTACAACTTGTGTCGGCACAACAAGAGCAGACAGGAGGAGGCTGCGTTGTCGGACATTATTCCTCTGCTGAAGGAAGTTGTGCGTGAAGGCGGCCCGCTCAAGGAGTTTGCGCTGCCGGTGCTGCTTGAGATGGTCAACTCGGGCAAGGTGGCACGGAAAATGTTGTGGGATGCAAAGGGTCTGGCGTTCTACGTTTCGCTGTTGGGCGACCGCAATTGGGCGGTAACGGCCCTGGATGCCATTTTCGTGTGGTATGCATTCAATGAATTGATGGTCATGTATCTCATGCTAACTATAACAGGCTCCAGGAAGAAACCGCGCGCGTCGAGCAATACCTTCTCTCCTCACAATCGAACTTTACCGTCGCCATCATCTCCGCGTATACCTCCGCCGACCTCCCACACTCAACCTTCGAGAACATGCTCGAGCCACTGCAGAAGGTGGTTCGCTTGTCACCACCAATCGCTGCCTCCCTCGCCGTACCCGAGATCTTCGGTCGCACAGAACAAAAGCTGGGACACAAGGATGCCGTGACGCGTCTGAACTTCCTCCGTATCCTGCGGACGATTTGCGACGCGAAGGACGAGGGCTGCTGGCTTATACGCGCATTCGGCTGTTACGAGCGCATCAGCTGGCTCATGGAACACGACTCTGCAGTGTTGGTACGCCAAATGGCCGAAGAGCTCGTCCGCGCCTGCGACGAAGTCGAACTCTCCGGCATCAGTAAAGGCTCCAACGGCAAACGAAGCCTTAGTCGCGCCTCGAATGTAGGCATGAACCTCCGCCGCCCCGCCTCCTCAGCCGGCCGCCGCGACGGCTCTGGCTCTAGCACCGGTTCCACGCTCGTTAGCAGCGGCATGGGTCTCACACCCCCTACACCCAACTCCCTCAAATCCACCTTCATGCTCCCACCCATGTCTGGCACACCGACAGGCCACCGCGGCGACCACCGCATTACGCGCTCCCAATCCTCAACCGCAATGTGGGATCTCGCTGAAGACCCCACCGCCGTCCTCCCTCCTTCTTCGTCTGGAAGATCGAAACCACCCGCTCTCGCCCGCAGTTCCACGTCTTTCGCCGCCCTCCAATCAAACACCAGCACACCAACCGGTCCACGCACTTCCTCCCGTCCTCCGTCCCGCGACGCAGCAACCAGTCTCGCGCGCATAGAAGCGAATCACAACAACGCGAAGTCCTCGTCTCGACTTCCCAAAGCGCGTCAAGGACGCATCAGCGAAGCCGTGAGTCGGCGCCGGCAGAGTGTTGTCGGAGGCGAGAACGAAACACCACCGAGCCATGCGTCTTCGCATGGCCATAGCACTGGGTCTCCTGCTCCGTCGAGTAGCCAGCCGGTGCATTCGACGAGTAATGCGCCGCCGCTCCCACGGCTGCAGATTGTGAGGAGGCGGAGGGAGACTAGTGGCGGGGAGATGAGTACGGCGGCGAGGAAGGGGGTGCAGGATTAGAAATCTGGGGAGTTGACGGCACTTAGTGCTGCTGCTGAGAGTCCTGGTTATGGGGAGAGACGGAGTGGAGATGGGTACTTGACGCAGGTACGTAGGAGGAGGGGGTGGACTGGTCTTTGACCTTCCTACCACACCAACGAGTGTGGGGTGTGTTTTCCTTTTGTATATTTCTCTTGTTTTATCTGGCATGTTTATGACCAGCGGTGGATATGGCGTTCCATTAAGTTGATTGCAAGGCGTTATGGTTTCGCCTGGCTTTGGCTTTGGACATGGGACGAGCATTGTTAGGTTGGTATTGCATAGCATAGGCGTTCTCTTTTGTTGAAAGATGTCTTGCCCTTTTCTTGAGGGTTGAGGGGATAGATCGGAGAGGTGGGATGCAGAAATTGGGGAGTGTGGAAATGTGGATACTGATTACTGGTTGCATAGAATGAAGATTGTTGAGAGCTGTTGATTATCTTTTGTTTCTATTGTGTTGTACTGTGATCGATGTTGAAAGTGGAACCTAATCCAAGACATATAGTATCGCGGAATGTAGGGAGTGTTGAATTGAACAACGTCAACGACCTCTTATATTCTACGTAGTCACGATGTGATGCTGCCGCATCCTGCTCAGTATCTTGTATGAGTCCACGTCAACGCACGATCGTGCGACAAGTCATCCCCAAGGAGTCACATTGACATGTAAAACGCGGATGATGCTACTGTTGCTCTATTACCATCATTCTCCTATCGCTGCTCGAAGGTTTGCTACTCTCTATTCCCCGAGATATACCATTGTGTCCAAGATGAAAGACGCACGCGATTTTTCAAACCGGGACACGAGTCACGTAGACGAAAGTGCCGACGATGTATTAGAGTTTTGCCATGGCTATACCAACACTGCCACGGACCTCGAGGTGAAGGGCTGTGGCTGGCGACTGTATGTATCTCCTTCTCTCACGATACTTCCAGTGGAAGAACGGGGATGTGAGTGGCGAAACGCGATGCGACGACGACCAGAATGTAGCAACACTCACCCTCAACCTGCTTATCACCCGCAGGACCGTCCCTAGCTCTAGTGTAGTCAACCGTACAGATGTTCCCGAGCTCATTGTCGTGATCGGGGCCTCTCCGAACGGCTGTGGTATACGCAATCTCCAAACGCTGTATAGAGTCCTACCAAGCGAATCTCCATCAGGGCGGTTGACAATCACCGCGAACGCCTCCCCTGGGTACAAGCTGGATCAGCCGTGGAAGTTGGGCTTTGACTTCGATATGGGCCGCAATCGTATCGAGCCAGACAAGGAGTACGGTACTTGTGTGCTCTTTAGTCAGGAAGAGCCTCCAGATGAAGCAAAAAGCGGGAAGGGCGAGGGTGCACCTAAAGCCGCACTGCTGCAATATAGAAACTCAGGGATGGACGACTTCGTTGATCTTGGTGATGAAAAGGCCATGTTGTACTCGTACAACAACGTCTCTCTATGGAGGCTTGCCGCGGTTGGATATCGGAAATGAAGTTTCGCTCGGTATACGGTCTTTGAGTGCGTCTTTGTATGGGGTAGTTGAACGTACTGTACATGCCCAAGTGTCGAAAAACAGAACATGAACGACAGAGTCCGGGGTAGCGAGACGGCCAGGTATGACGAGACATGAATAGATGACTCTTACGCACGAGTTTGCAGAAGTCACTCCCGTCGTCCGCTATGATGTACACACGCCGCGTGCAGCAAAGTGACTCTTCGTGTCTCCAGTCCAACAATGTTGGAGTCACGACGTTTACTTTTCGTATCCGCAACCCACCAACGTGGTCGTGCCAACCAATCTTCTACCTCACTGCCACTGTCACCTCATCGCGCCCGATGTCCCTCGACCAGAGTGCCCGAAAATGTAAAAATCAAACCTCTAAAACTTCTTCAAATGGCCAAAAACACACACAGCAGCGCCCTACCCCAACCACGACGAGCGCAAAAACATGGACTTGCAGGGAATCGAACCCTGGACCACTCCCATGCTAAGGGAGTATTATACCACTAAACCACAAGCCCGGTTGTGCTGATCCTGGAGAGGAGCTGCTTTGATGAAGGTATGAGAAAATGCAATGTATATATCGCCAAAAACGGCGGGATCGATTGAAAGGCGCGTTGGGGAGTTAGGAAGGAAAAGGCCCCACCTCGGTAAGATGTGGTGAGGTTTGCCGATGGATGATCTCGGAGGTTTGCCGGGACCAGGGATTGATTAGCGGGGTGGGGACGATTCCTAAGGGTAAGATCAGTGGTGATACAGGGAATACTATTGAGTTGATCGAAGGGTCTGCGTTGCGATATGTCTTCAAGGTTTTCCCGCTTGAGTGATGGATGCTGGCAACGTTTCGTCAGGTCGGTAACGGCAGATTGAGAACACCACGAGGATATTAAACCGCAACTATACAATAGTCGCTCCGACAGTATTTCTGTGTCGTCGCTCGTCGTTTATATTATCTCTTCCCATCCTTCATCGCGACGATAGCGCTGCGCGAAATTGTCTGAGGAAGAATTGACGGAACGCATCGAAGTCGATCAAGCGCTTGCATTCATCAAGGCCGGTCTGAAAATTGCTTCGGTATCGTGTAAAAGTTGCGCGGTAATACTGGTTGGAGCCTGCAGGAAGACGACGCGGTGGTGCCGTGGTGTGGGTTACTGCGTCGCGACATAGTCGCGGAGCCTACGCTGGTGAGTAACTACGTCGCGGATTGTTGACTTCATCCTTGTAGTATTTGCGACACGATCATTTCATGTCAGCGTGGAGAAGACGCTGCGCTGCCGTCGCGTGCGTTACTGCGTCGCGAACTGAGCGCGGAGCCTACATCTCTTCGCAATTAGGTCGCGGCGGATCGCCAAAGTCTGCTCTGTATCATGACGCGATGTCATGCTGAGAATTGTAGGGCGCTGGATGGGTGGCGAGAGTGAAGTACTCAGGAAGATATATCGTAGGAATGCGCAGCGTCGCGTCGACAGCTGAGGTCGCGACGGAGCGGCGTGGATGGGGAATGGGTGTAGAGAAAGATTTTTCAAGACGGGGGACGTTGTATTAAGCAAATCGAAAATATGGCACGGACGCGGTGAAAGTGAAAGTGAAAGAGAAATGCCGCATTGGGATGGAAGCGTCTAGCAGTAACAGACCACCACAACACTCTCTCCACAGAACAACAGCATATAAGACCAAAATACCATACTCAAGTATAATTCATTAGAACCTCATAAACCCATCCATCTCCAAACCTCTCTTCCTACTACCCCCAACCACTTTACTCAACCCTCACCCTCTCCCACCTCAACCCCTCCTCAATACTCCCCCTCGTAACCCCCCAATTATCCGCAAACCAATTATCTCTCGGCTTCCAGGGCCCCGCATCCGCACAATTCGGCATCTTCTTCATCGCCACATTGACATACGTGCTATTGAGCGGACTAGCACTAACCGTCTTCTGTCTACTCTTCTCATCAATCACAGGCGTCACACTGGTATACCCCTGCTCTTGCTGGTGCTTGATCAAGCGGACGAAGAGGCGGGACGCGGCGTCCGAACCGAGTGTCCAAGACGCGTTCCAGTAGCCGATGATGTTGCCGAGGTTGGGGAGGGAGGTGAGCATGGCGTTGCGCCACATGTATTGCTCTGAGACTTCGATTTTCTTGCCGTCGACGCGCACGTCGATGCCGCCGAGGAAACGCATGTTGAGGCCTGTGGCAGTAACAATAATATCAGCTTCCAGTTTGTTTCCACTGTTCAGTTCGATGCCGTCGGCGACGACGCTCTTGATGGTGTCGGTGACGATGTGCGCTTTCCCTGAGCTGAAGGCTTTGAAGTAGTCGCCGTCGGGGCAGAGGCACATACGTTGTTGCCAGGGGTTGTAGCCGGGTTTGAAGTGCGGGTCGACGGGGAAGTCGGGCGGGAGTTGTTGAGCGGCTTTATTGACGAGGAAGTTGGAGGCGAGGGTGGGGAACCAGATGCAGAATTTGTAGAGGAGGATGGGGACGAGGGTGAACATGAAGCCTGGGTTGTTAGTTTGGACTGATAGTTGAAGGGAAGAAGGCTTACGCTTGTAGCGGAGGGTAAACCACTCCGGCGCCCACTTCTCAAACCACACCTGGTCCTTCTGCGGTAGACTCATAATGTACGTCGGACTTCTCTGCAGCTGCGTCACACTACCCACTCCATTATCCACCATCGCAGGCATCATGGTAATAGTAGTGGCGCCACTACCCACAATAATCATCTTCTTGCCCTTGTAATCCAGATCCTCAGGCCAGAACTGCGGATGAACAAGCTTGCCCTTGAAGTTGTCGATACCGGGGATATTCGCCTTCAGCGGGGTGTCGTAGTTGTAGTACCCCGTACCAGTGATCAACCACTTGGTCCAGTACACCACCGTCCGTGGCTCTCTCCCAACATCATTCCCAACCTCCACCTCAAGTCTCCACCGCTGTTCCTCGCTCCTCCAATCTGCCTTCATAACCTTGTGTCTATACCGAATCTTCTTGTCCAGATCGAACTTGTGCGCCGTCTCCTGCAAGTAGCTCATGATGCTCTCGCCGCTGGCAATCGGGTTCTTCGCCCTCCATGGGTAGAACTGGAAGCCGAGCGTGTGCAAATCGGAGTCTGACCGTACGCCCGGGTATTTGAATTGCGACCATGTTCCTCCGAGTTCGTGGCGGGCTTCGAGGACGGCGAATTTGGCGTCTGGCAGCGACTCTTGGATGCGGTAGGCCGAGTTGATGCCGCTGAGGCCGCTGCCGATTACTAACACGTCGAAGTACGAGTCGATCATGGCGGGCCGGTGTGCGGACTGCTGGCTGTGCTTACGGTGGAGAAAGGGTGCCGGCGCAGGTACGCGAGGTGGGGAGTGGGAAGTAAAGTGTAGTCTCTCAGTCGGCTTCTGACTCGGAGTATATGTGAAGCGTCCGACGAATACAAAAGCTATGACAGCAAGTCAGTGGTGGGCAATGGCCAGGGGAGCCGGTGCATGTCGACCTTTGTACCTAACCACCTCAGACCTCAACCTCCGAGGTGGCTCCACCCCCATCGTGCGACGCCACACGTTGCGCACGCTACCCCACCACTAGACATTTCGTCCATCTCCTAGTCCATCACGGCCGCCTTTCACCGCCGTGCGATTGGGGGTGTCGTTCGCAACCTTAGTGTTGTTGAAGCGGTAAATACGTCACCGAGTTTTTTGCCGAGGCAGATCCTTAGTTGCTTTTTCTTCCGCACGCCGCTCACCTTGCCACAAAAGGAAACATGACTTGTGTGCGACAGCCATGACTCGCTCTGTTGACTCCTTTTGGACCACTATGCGCGAGACAGGTTACGGTTGGTGAGTTGCTTGGAGTGTTGATTTGAGAGGCCGAGTCACATGTACCCCGCAGATCATGATCACCAGCTAAGTTGTACTGCCTTATCGGAAACTTTCGTAGGGCTGGACGACGCTACATGTCCCCAATTCTCGGGAACTCAAGACGTCCGAAGGCCAGATACCTCGGTATGATCCAGCGAACGATGCTTAAACACCTCGATGTTCACGAGACAAGGCGCGATGTCAAATAATGATTGTAGAAAGCACCGAGGCAGACAAACAGGCTGCTAGCAAATTCCGAAAGGTTGGTAGACGGAGCAGACGGACGAGTCTAATATTGAGACACTTTAAACGAATGCGAAGAGCTGCCATGGTCCCACACTTCTCCCTATCTACTCCCTTCCAATAATAATCATCTCCCCCTCCGCCCCGCTATCACTAGTCACATACATCCTACCATAGCCATCCTGCGCAATACTCACAGGCCTGAAACATTGCGTAGTCGAGCAAGAATCCACATCCGGATTCCAGAAAATGTCAGCCCAAGCCTGCGTACTATTCACGGCTGCTTTCGGTCCGAAGCCGTTCGCGCCCTTGGTAAACGGCACTTCAATGATCTTATATCCAATCGAAGGGTTGCGGTTCCAAGACCCATGGAGGGTAATGTACATGCTGGTAAAGTTCTTGTTGAAGCTCGCATCAAGGGGTGCGGAGTGTGCCGGAAGAGCAAGACGCGGTGGTACACTGCGGGTGTTACAGGTATCGTCTGTGAAGGTCGCATTAGGCTCCAAAACGAACTGGTCGCCTATCGTGAATAGTTTGTCTGCAATAGATGCCGGGTTGAAGACGGTATAACAGGTGGGGTACCCATACCAGTCTGTGTTCTCTTTGGATGGGTCTCCAATGTAGTTGATCTCATCAGCTGGGTTATCGGTATGGATATCCACGGATATCCCGTCAATAGTGCGATGCAGCTCATCCGAAGAATTCTCGACACCCCAAAGCATGCCATCGGCGTCGAATGCTAAACCAACTTCATTCCGGAGCCCGTAGCCCATCTGGTAGCCACTGGTTGGGTAGTCGTAGCCAGCCATAGGGATAGCGGTCGTATCAAATACTTTGATGCAAGAACGACCGGTTGCGATATCCGCAGAACCGTAATCGAAGTTGTCATTCGATCCATGTGAGACGAGAAGAAGATTCGAATATTTTGGTGGGATCGCTAGCGTCCTGGTGACATGCCCTCTACTGTCCATGCCTGTTAAGACTGTTTTTGCGTTCTCAGATACGCTCATGGTGGTTGCATCATATGACCATGAGAATACCGAAGTCGCAGAGCTAGCGAACAGCGTCTTTCCATCGTGGCTGAGCACCATGCCATGATTGAGATTACGCTGCGCGATGACAGTCTTGGATGAGGTGAGGCAGCCGTTTGGCGCAACTTCGTGAGCTGTAATACCCATACCATTCTGTACGACAAGAAGGTTCCCAGCGTTATCGAATATAAGCCCTCTTGGCTGGTTCAGCCCTCCTGCGACCTTCGTCGCCCTCCATCCTTTCGCTGTGTTGGCAGGGAATGCAAGTTCTGCAACATCAGGACACGACACGGGTATTCCTGTCTGGGTTGGTTGTGGTAATCCAGAAGTAACCGTACCCATGCTCATCGTAGTCGATATTGTGCTGATAGTCGAGCTCGGTACTGGGGTACTGCTTGATGCTGGCGGGGTACCAGTGATGAGGTTCGCAGCAACCAACTCGTCAAAGTCCGCATTCTGACCTTGTGTGAGGTCAATTCGGTAGTTTCCAAAAGAATTGTGCACGTTGAAGGTAGATCTGTTGTTCGCCGGTTCAGCAGGCGGTCTACTCGACAAGCCATATGCGAACTTTTGCGCAGAAGCGTTCGCGTCGATAGAAACCAGATTCCCGTCCACGTCATGCCATTGAGAGCAACCTCTACATCGCACAGTTAGGGTCCAGTGAGTCGAGTTGTATCCGGTTCCTTTGATGTACGAGTACTCGGCATCGGCGTAGGGTTGTGGCAAGCTCAGGCCAAAAGCCATCCTTGACGAGTAAATAGAGGTGTTTGATGCACTGTTCATCCATCCGACTGTAAGTGGGACGTATGGCATCGTTCCACCCCAGCTGAATCCGACCCATCCATTCTTGATCGGCGACACAATTTGCAAGACGGTATCGAAGGGTGCAGCTTTCGACTGAGGTAGAGCGACACCAAAGCTGATGCCATTCGTGCCAGTCCACCCGGAATAGCATATCGAGGTTCCCAAATCGCAGTACCGCTTGGTTGTTTGGCCATATGCTGCAATTGCGTTAATTGTGAAGTGAAGTACGTGTGTGTATGGAAGCAAGTACCTGTATGACTAACAGCAACAAGCGTTAATAACAGCCTGCCTATGCTCATCGTCGGCGAAACACGTAGACTCTACCAGATTATGACAATTCACCGTAGCGGAGAGCTCAATCCTGTCGAAGAAGTGACCCGTACCAGATATAAGATGTGCTCGTTCTTGTATCAGCATCTCGAAGACTGTGCAAATAGCCACAAGGCGCTTATAACTGTGCACCATGTCACCCTTCGTCCGATGCTGGGAGATGCAATACGCATGATACGATGGTCGTCGGCTTAGTGTATATCGTCATCCGGTCGTGCGATAAGCTCCTAGAAGGCATTATGATGTCCAACAGTACGAACGGCGGTACTTTCTGTTGAGTGTTGGATCCGCTTCCACGTTGATGGTATATTGCTGCTGCATCCCGCTTGCGGCAAAATGCTCCACGCTTATAATTGCTGTTAGAATTGCATGATGGTGAATCTTTGTGTGTGCTCTACAAAACTCTCAGAAAGTGTAGATGTGTAGTTGCCTGAGCCCCCGTTCCTGGTTTTTGAGCCTCAATTCAACCCAGGATTGATACGGCGTAACCAATCCGTTCCTTACGGTACGGGATGTACGAACAACAGCCACGACTGTGGCTGAAGTAGCCTGGTCCAGTCAGCTTCGCGTTGTTGTGTTGATCATCCCGGTGTTGATCCAAATTGAATGGAAATCGCCAGGGCCTGATAAATGACGCGACGCATTTAGCCTTTGATGGCCAGCGGCAGATAGAAAAAATCTACCATTACACAAGTACACTTGTATATACTGATATCAAATGTCATCGATGGCCTGATACGAGCGTTTTCTCGGTCCGGTTTCCGCAGAGACAAGTAGGGTCCTGAAGATAGCTCGCGACCGACCCTCATACGCTCGGTAGACGTACTTTGTTTGTCGCAACAGTTTTGTCAACGTAAGCGACCGATCTGCGATTTCTGAGGCAATTGGTGAAAGATGATGCAGCGACATGGAGGGGTGTTTTTGGTGTTTTGGGATGCGATGAGGCGGAAGCAAGTTGGAGTGAGATGAAGCGAAAGGAAGTCGCGATGGGATGACGCACGGATCTATGACGAAATGAGGCACGCCCACGCAAACTGTGGAAAGAACCAATCATCTAACAAAGAGACAGCCCAAATACATGATCAGTAAGTCAGCCTAGATTAACATCGATAATCATCAGTCAGAGAACCCAAGAATTCTAAATCTTCGCCTTCGCAGGCGCAGTAACCCTCTTCCCATGCACATAACAAATCCCCCTAATCTTCTCCGCCGCCTCCCCCCAAAGCTCATTCCTCAACACACTATAAACACCCATCTTAGCCCTCCCCTGCACATCCCTCGCCTTCTTCAGCGCAGCCTCAAGCATAACCTTTGGCTCCGCAATCTCATCCACAATGCCATCTTCGTATGCCTCCTTGCCCGTCCAGCGATGCGCCTCAAGCAGCATCTTCCTTGCAACCTGCGGCCGGAGCTTAAGCCGCGGCAGGAACCCGATGCCAGGGAAATGCAAACCGAGATTCACAGGCGGCATAGAGAAGAAGCCGCGCGAGGAGTTCATGATGCGGTAGTCGTGTGCAAGGGCGAAGGGGCAGGCGCCGCCGAATGTATGGCCTGTCAATAACGCGATAGTGGGGAACGGGTAGTCGAGCAAGGTGGCTAGCAGCGGGAAGAAACCATCGCTGTTTGCGAAAGGGTTTCTGTCGCTCTCGTCTAGCTCGAGTCCTGTGCACCAGAACTTCTCGTCGTTTCCTCGCGTTATCACGCAGCCTTCTGTGTCGGCGCCTAGTTCTGCCTCGATGTCGCGGAGCGCGCGTATTATTTCTTGCGCGAAGGCGACGTTTATGCGGTTTTCGGGGGCTTTGGCGAGGGTTATGATGAAGACGCGGTCGTGGCGGTCGACGCGTAGGTTTGTGTATTCGCCTAGTGTCATGGTGTTTGGGGGATTGGGGGCTGCGATTACGAGGTCGATGGCGATGCGAGGCTACCTGGATCTAAGTATATTGTTTAGTAGAGCCTATAATGTTAGCACTCGTGATATCGTGAAGCTACGCATCGCTTTGCGTGCTCAAGCTGCCAAACTTCATGGTGTTGAAGCCTCGGCAGCCAGATGCGGGGAAAGACCCTGGCTGCACTCGCGCGTTGCAGTGCGTGTTTTCCGTGTCATTTGCTGACTCGACAGACAGATAGAGACTACTCTTCTTGAATGATATTCGACCAAAGCAACAGCCGTCGTGGTGGGTGTAGACAACATGGGGGATGGAGACGTAAGGGGTCGAGACTTGCAGCGTGTAGCAGGTGTGGAGCCCGCCTTGGCCAATTTTTAGATTCTCCCGTCTTTCCACCCGTCGCTACATCATCAGGGCCATGGCTCTCTCGTTCCCACGCCTCAGGCCCGAGACGCCCTTGCGCTTCTCATCACGATTTTCACATGCGAACCGTAACGAATAGGGCAATGACAGGTTGTAAGACGGCAGATGCTGTCGTGTATATTGGAAGCTAAGCTAGCCAAAAGATAAGAAGCGATCGGAAGCAAAAGAAAGCTGTAGGCACCTTAGAAAGGTACGAATTCAGGCGTCTGCTAGATAAGGACCCGCCAACGTTGTTCTACTATCCGTACTGCTGGTTGTTATACTGTCCTTGCGGCCACTCTGCTCCTCCCATCGATGATCTTGAACCAGCTTCGTACTGACGACTATATCCTACATCGGATGGCGGTTGCTCATGCGCTACTGGCGTAGCAGGCTTGGGCATGTGTCCTGGGGGTCCCATAGGGTTTGTTCGTTCATACTGAGCGGTCGGTGCAGTATAGTAGCCGGGACGTTGCGACGGTGCATACGACGAGTGTCCATATGGGCTAAGCGGCATCGCTACGTTGGTACGTTGCTCGAAAGCGTCATATCGCTCACCGCGATCCAAGGCAAGATAACTGTCATCCCCGTTCAAGGTGGCGGTCCTGAAGCTATCGTATAGCTTAGTTGTCTGGGCGACAGTTTCGAAATGCATCTTTCTGAGCTGTTTCTGCATGCCAGGGTTATCGTCGCCATCGAGGTGCGCTAGTGAAGCAGCGATCAGGAACGCATTCCGGATCTGCCTACCATTCCACCGGCCTACGCCAGATTTGACTGTCTCATCGAAATGGGTCAGCGCAAATTCGTTGATTTCACTCTCAAGAATGAATAGGCGATCGACTGGATCCTCGCGTTGAAGTTCGATATTCTTGAGTCGAATGATGTTGTGCTTGAAGATCTGTGTTGTTTGTCGTTTGTCAAGCTGATTGTATCGCAGATGGAGGTGAACTCGAGACTTTATTGCCTCATCAAGAACTCCAACTCGATTGGTCGTGAGGAACAACACACCGTTGTAATACTCGAGCATTCGTAAAAATACTAATCCTGATGTCAGCATAAGTTCCATTGTTTCCAATGTGGCGACAGCTTACCGGATACCAAAGCATTTCTTTGAAGATCATTCCTGTCTCTTTGTGAAATGAAGACCTCGGCTTCATCGAGCAACAGAACGCAATCCCAAAGATGGGCCAAGCGAAAGAATTCTTTCAATGACTTCTCCACACCTTCTGGTGTAAAGCCGAGGTCACCGCATGTGATGGGGAACAGCGGCTTCTCGTACTTCTGGGCAACGGCCTCCGCTGTGGCGGTCTTTCCAACACCTGGTTCACCATGAAGGAGGATTACAATGCCTCGGCCTTTTCCTCTAATGAGGTCTTGCGAGAGGACTTCGGTCCCTTCTAATTCAGCCTTCTTCTTCCGGAAGTGCGATTTCAGGAGTGATTCGATGAGTCGCTTGTTCTTGTCCTCAATCTGAAGGTCCGTGAACGCTTCGCCCTCTTTGCCTTGCTGCTTCACAGGCTTAAGATAGCGAGAGTCGATATGCACAAACTTGCGATCCCACACAGCATACGCAAACATTCGTCGTGGTAAAAGAACCAGATCTTCTCCAGTAGGAGGACCTGGGTAATGCTTCTTCGCCAGAAAAGCATCGCGCTTGAGATAAGCATTGAACTCTCTGAACTCTAACAAAACGTCATCCATTGTGTTGTCAGGTGTTTCTCGCACAAGGTCTTTGCGGTCAGGACCCTTCCATGTCATGATCGAAGTCTGATCGGCGACCTGTACTAGAAAGTACAACTCTTCCGTTCGTGTTTGCAGCTCAGGTTTCCACTTTGGGTATACGTTGGAAGCTTCGGTGAAGTCCACCAACACGTCGCTCTCGATATGCTCTGGGCTCTTGATTCTCTCCCCTTTGGCATCTTCAAGATCATCCCCGGCAGGGCTCTTGATGACCGACCATCCGTTATAGAAGCCGTACCGTTTAGCGATGTGTTCCACGAATCTGGCCCCGTCACTCTTGGCGTGTTTCAGCTTTGTTTCCAAATCATCGACGAATCGAAGAGGGTAACAGGGCAGGTCAGTAATCGCCTTCTTGTCCTTGAATGGATCAAAAGTCACTGGAGTAATGACACAACCATATTTCTCGCCGTCGTAGTCCAAGTAGTACGACTGCAATGAAGTGAACTTGCTTTCCTTGCAAATGGAGCAATTGCAGCCGGTCTCCAAATCTTTGTTGTAGCCGACGTGAACCGAGAATACTCTGCGGATCTCCTGTGTGGTTGAGTTGGCATTGGGCCCTTGTTGACCAGACTTTGGGACGTATATAAGATCGCCAGGCTCGAAGAGATAGGGGAGCTCATCGTAGCGTACTCGAGTGGGTACTCCCGGCGTGGGTGGATCAAAGAATTGTTGGCGCAGAGGTAGCAGGTGCTCTTCCACAAAGTCGACATAGCATTGAACTTCTTCAAGCGTTTCTTTCTTCATATCCAATCCTTCCAGATTGTCTGAATCTTTGTCTTTGTCATTGTTTGCGTCTTCATCGTCGACAACGGAACCAGGCGCCGTGACTATCAGTTTGGTCTCATCCAGCGAAGTGTTTTTCGTTTCTGATGGTACTGCCGAGCCTGCAATCTTCGCCTCGAGGACCCGAAGCTCCTTCTTCATCTTCTCATGGAAGTGAAGGAGGTGTCGAAAAGGTTGCATAAACGTGTGTGGCTTCCCTTCCCAGGTTTTGTCAGCATCACTGAACTTCCCAAGGATCTTCATCACGGCTCTTGAATTGATCCGGACCTGACGAATCCAGCTGCCTCTGCGCACCTCGCTATGGGCCATGCCGTGCTTTGTGATCGTCATCGGGTCCGCAGGGGGCGGGGGAGGGTCAGGTATACGTCCAGGAATGCGCCGCCTTCTAGCATCCTCATCCTCCATTTGACGTGGAAGTGAATTACCAGTGATCAGTACCTCCAAAGCGAAAACGTCTTTACCACCGTCATGTCTGTTCTTGAACTGTTCCCAATCACAATTTCGCACTTGAGGAATGATCTTCGCCGGGCATTCCACATCATTCGGCTCTTCTTCAGTGGGTGCGTCGCCGTCACCTCTAACGGCTAGGTCTTTGCCTTCCGAAATCTCCACATTAGATCCATCGGGCTTCGCTGTAGGTAACTGTGTTGCCCTCGAAGTGACTAGCTCGTTGATTGAACTTGTGAGATCCCCGATGCTCCGGTTGATTTGATCGAGCGACACGTGTTCAGGTTCCAAATGTGCAATGATGGCATCACCCTCTCTAGAGTCATTGGTCGAGACCTCTTCTTGCGTGGATTTATCACATTCGACAGGGTCGGATACTTGACGTACGGTCTGCAAAGCTGGCTGTTTGAGTTCCGGCTCTGCGTTCACAGCCATGGGAGACGCGGAATCCATCATGCCGTTTGGCCCGAAAGAAACGGAGGGCGATGCCTCGCAACGCGGGTATATGAAACTGACCGTGCAGGGAAATTGAAGTGTGCAGTAGCGATCAATTGCAAGACCTGACGGCCAGTTTGAAAGCGAAATAAGATGTAAGGCGGCAATATCTGGTCTGGCAAGTCGAGATGCTCGACCGTAGTACTAGAGGCTGAAGGCGGTCACTTACAACAAAAGGCGCCATGCTTGCAGATTATATATTGACTGCGTGTGGGTGCATATGCTTCATACCCATAGCAGTTATTATCGATGTGTGATTGGAACTGCCTGAGGGCCACATCGTCCCGATGAGTGTCCCGTAAGTTCCGGTCAAAGTGCGGGCTGGTAAGAGCTAAGTATAGATATCGAGATACTGTGGCTAATCCCGCTGCGCACGCAGAACCAGTTGCGTTGTGTATCGGAGGTAGTGCGAGGAAAATCGGTGATTGGCTGTGGCACATGCCCGTAGGCCAGGTATTGTAGTTGCTGCCGTGTGTCAGGCTAAGCGAGTGTGATAGCTGCGAGTTGTTTCTTCGAGAGGCTTTTCTTGCACACCTTCGGGGATGAACCGGCTATACAGACCAGTCGATGAGCTGTGCGAAAAATGACGCCCTTGGCGTTTGCCTTGTCGAGGGTTTTGGCCCCCAGCTGGCTTTTCTTGCATTGAGCCTTATCGGTGTCAGCCTTGGGCAAGCACACCTCTCTCAGAGCCTTCCAGATCCGGCGCTTACACAACCCAACAGATGAAGACCGACCCGATAACAGTGTATCTCTCATTGGCTCTGCTGCAAACTGCCGGCTCCCATCTCGCGCGGTAAGATCTGTCTCACCAGTTCGCCTTGGCCTTCGGCTTGAATCTCCCGATCCGGCGCTGACATGGCAAAAGACATGTTCGCACTACTATCTGCATTTCACCCAAGTCCGATAAGCGATATTGGAGTAGCTGCACGAAGGCTGCTTTGGTGGGGCGTATTGCCGTGGGGCTGAGCAAGTCGGTGTGCTACCCTCTGAAGGTGTGCAATGCCCGGCTGGTAGCGGACTAAACACCGAATTTCGACAACTCTGAGATCTAAGCCCTTACACCGCAATAACCAGACTCAACAATGAGCAAGTTTTCCAGTATGTTGTTGCCTCCGAAGGGCGTCAAGGAAGTAATGGATGACGAGGACGAAATCAAGACGTTCGAAGCGTTCAAGACAACCACCGGTGGTGCTTTGCATTCTGCACTTGCTGTGCCTACCCAATACAACCGTCAACGTGGAGAGTGGAGGACTCTACCGAGCAAGTGAGTTTCCAAACGCCGCACCTTAGTGCTCGAGCGACGAGACAACTCATACTTAAGAAGCGAGCTTGAAGCTGTTCTTAAGAAGGCCAGTGCAGTTTTCCCTGGATGCAAAACCGAGAGTTGTACATGGAATGATGTGTTCGAGCGGATCGACGCGGTGAAAGAGGCGTACGACGCCAAAGCCCCAAAAGGGTCCTTCCGAAGTTTCCTTCGGAACGGCAAAGCAGATGCCACCACACTCAACTCTCTTTGCTTCATAATCCCAGAAGAATATGGCCTTGGTGTCTTACGTGGAGGGCTGTCATTCATCTTCCAGGTACCCTTGCCCTATATATGGAATTTGACATTAGTTGATCGTCTGTCCAGGCCTGGGAACAACGCATCGAGAACCGAGAGAAAATACTCGAGCTACTGTCAGACGTTGTCGACACTCTCAAAGCGACGGCCGAGATGTACAAGGTATTTCGAGATGACGAACTCAAGGAGAAGACGCGAGATCTCTACGGCGTTATTGTTGATTCTCTGAGATTGCTTACTGAGATGCTGCTTCGGTGTCGCAAAGATGGATCATGTAAGTCTGGCCCTGTCCGATGAAACTCGTCAACCCTCAGCTTCAACAGTCATCCGCCGTATAAAGACACGACTGCCGGATCACGAAGCAGTCGTGTTGGAAGGCCTCGATCATGAGATACAAAACGCCAAGGCCAGGGTGACGAGTCGAATTGACATTCTGAACGCACAAACCCTGCAGAATGTCAGCAAGACGGCTTCTGCTAACAGTATCGAGTTGCACGCAACGCGTTTTGGAGTTCAGGAAGTATCGCATTGTGTTAGGCGTATTGATGGGGAAATGAAAACCCTTAACCGAAGCGTGAAAGAGCTGAAAGAAGACATTAAGCAAGACTTTCAAAGGCTGTTCGAGGGTAACATGTCACAGATGGTCTCCAAGAACGAGGTTGCTGCTACCGTGCAGACTCTTGTGTATAACATGGTCGCGGAAATGGTGTGCCAGACAAGTAAGTCGACTCCATAGGTATGAACCTTGTCACAAACTCATTCATCTCTAGAGCAGCCTCTCAAGCAGATTGTTGGAACCGAGGTCATCGCGGAGGAGCGACGTCTTACCCAGCAGACAATATTGATGACGACGGAAGAGCTTCTGTGGATGCTCGGCGTGGATCTCGTATACTTGATCCGCGAGACGGAGCATATCTTGAGACAGAGCAACTCTTTACGACCCAAGGGTCTCGGCAAGGCGCGATGGCTGCTCACGACCGCGCAATTCAAGAATTGGCTGAGTCAGCCGTTGTCCGGAATCCTCCTGGTTGATGGGCATTGCAAAGATGATGGTATGGGAAAGATATCTCCGTTGTCCGTCCTGTGTGCTTCCCTGGCAACCACGCTCGTCCAGACAAGCTCCAGTATGATCCTGCACTTCTTTTGCAGCAGCCATACCAGAGTTGAACAGGACATGATTAGCGGACCATCTGGACTTATACGCAGCCTGATCACCCAGCTACTCCTTTATCCCGACTCACCGGACGTCGAGCTAGATCCAGTGGAGCAGAGTCTCTACGACGCAGTGTCGCAATATAACGTGCGAGCTTTGGTATCTTTGTTCGGGTCGATCGTGGGGAACATGGATGAATCAAAGACCATCATTTGCATCATAGACGGCATATCCGATTTCGAAACTCCGCTTCGTGGTTGGGATCGAGAAATCCTAGATGTCGTTGATCAGCTTCGAAACCTGGTGCATTGTCAGCGATCTGGTCCAGCGCTGAAGTTGCTCATGACTAGTGCGAACAAAACGCTGCACATTGGGTCGCTGGTGCATCGCGATCATGGGGAATATGTGTCCTTACGGTCAGGCAATGTCAGCGATAGGCCTGTGCGTGGGTTCGGGTTCGACCAAGACGTCCAGAGGATGCTGATGCCATCGTCGCAGCAGAGTAGCTTTCTAGAGCCTGGAGGCTGGGGTGCGCAAGCAAACGCGTCGCAGCGAGGATACGCGCATATAGGGCGACCACGCTCTTCAGGAAGCAACGTTCCGGGTGGTTGATGGGCGTCCTCATTTGCTGCGTACAGGCCATCGAGTGTTGTCATGGTAGTGTATCTTATTTAGCGAATCAAAAGTATGCTCAAACAGACATATCGCAATACACGCGATGGGAGGATGACATTGGCATGGTGTTCCGCTCATCATTCGATGACGCACAAGCGGGCTTCGGCAAAACGTGTTTCCGACGCGGTCCGAGCGCGGGGCCGCGCGCAATGCTGCAGCGCTGTACCAGCCGTCTCAGCCTCGGGCAGCTGATAACGAATTGCAGCATTACTTCCACCCTGAAAGCATCTTCTTGTGTTCGCGCTTGTCTCAGGAGAATCCGATTGTGATGACTTTCGGTGGAACTTTGCGCCCAGCCTGACAGCGGCCTGGCTGCTCCGTCTGCCCACGACGACCCGAAGCGCGATCGACCAGTCTGCTTCTCCTGTCAAGACCTCGTATCATGGATGACGCTTAGCTTATCACTTCAATTCGATCAGGCAAAAGTTTCCGTGCCCAGATCTGTCGTATGCAGACCCGGCTTCTCACTGACTACACAGAGTCGTTGTGTTCAACAAAACCAGAAGCTGGATCTAGCCAGACTGCATTTCGCGGCACGCGCCTCCTTCTATTCCCACGGCGAGGAGCACAATGCACGATGCCTATCGAACACCCGCACCGAGCCGCTAGACGAGACAACAACATGGACGAATAGCAAGGACGGCAAATCTATGGTCCTGCTGAGCGGAATGGTGGGCACGGGAAAGTCTACGATAGCGCAGACGGTCGCTCAGTCGGGGGCAGCTCGGAGCAAGCTTCTTCTTCAAGAAAGGCGATGGCAAGCGCGGCAACCCCTTACGGCTTCTCATCACCGTCGTCCTGTGCCGCTGCGGAGTACATCATTTGACCAAAACGGCAGCCGTTGCGGTAGGCGTAGACAACAAGTGGTATGGAGAGGTAAGGAGTCGAGGCTTGCAGCGCGTGGCGACTGTGGAGCCGCATTGCTACATTATCAGACCAAAGGGATATCTCAAACCTCTCTTTTCCGTGCCTCAGCCTTGGGTCACCCTTGCGCCCACAATTACCCACTCATGCGAACCGTCGCATATCGGGTACTGGCTTGTTGTACAACGGCAGACGCTGCGATGTGAACTGAACGTCGCCAGTAGACCTTTTTTACCCATCTCTAGCCTATCGCATCATACTCTCTCCGTCGACAAATCTTCGGCCTGCTCTGATAACTATCGCGCTAGGCCTAGGCCTTGCAGTCCGTATCGAGGACATGGAGAGACACTATAGTCAACGCCTTGCAGGAGTCCACCACGCAGTTGGAGCAACGCCACACAAAACCCTGTCGTGTATCGCTCAACGGTGACCTACCCTTTAAGCCACGCTCTACGCGAGCTGAGATCGAAGGGTCAAGAGCACAAGGCTGTAAACACAACGGGACGCGTGATCGGTGTGGTTCCGCGACATCGCTCTACACAGATCGGTACAAGCAATGTGTATTTTATGCAATGTAGCAGCACATCACTACCGTGGTTGGGCCCCTTACGCTTCTATGAGAGATTGGCACGCATCCGCGGAGCACCCGGCAACAAGTCATGTCGATTGTAGACAGTCAGTGTGTATCTCACATTCAGTTCATTGGCGAGAACAAGTATCGGACTTAAAATCACTATATGCAGGACGCCTCTATGTTACCTACCAATGGATGTTGCACGGCATGTCCAACATCTCAGTCGAGGCGACCTGACTTCCCGACCCGTCTTCAAGTATAAGGTGCAAACGGACGTGTACCTCACATCGCGTACTAACCTCACCCTTCACTTACCCACGTGCGTAACAGTGTCAATGGACGACTACTGAGTACTCAAACCCCGGTTCTAGATTTCCAGAAGCCCGCCGCATCAAAGATAGCAACATACCCTCACGACCAGCAATGACCGAACAAAAGACCATCGCCCTCATCGGCTCCACAGGCTTCCTAGGTCCCTACATCACCGCGTCTCTCCTCCAAAAACATCCCCACACCACCATCCTCTGCCTAAACCGCAGTAAAGACGCAGAACAACGCACCACCTCGTCTCTCACCCACACCAGCAACGAAGACCTCACCCGCCTCACCTTCATAACAACCGACATCACACGCCCCAACCTCGGCCTATCCCCCACCCAATACCCCCACTTCACAACCAGCGTCTCAGAAGTCATCTTCAATGCGTGGAACGCAAATTGGGCAACGCCACTCATCGGTTACTTACCCCTTCTGAACGCTGTTCAGCATGTTATCACCACATGTATCGCCAGCCCCCTAAACCCGCGAGTCGTCTTCATGTCGTCGAATACCTCGATAATGAACCACCCAACCCAACACCCTTCCACGCCGCTCATCCCTGAGCAACCCGCCTGGGACTTTGCCAGTGCAGCGAACACGGGTTATGGCCAGAGTAAATGTCTCGCGGAGCAGCTTCTCGCGCGTGCAGGTCAACAGCACGGGTTACGCGTGGCCATCGTACGCGCGGGCCAGATCGGAGGCGCATCGTCCGCCATACTCAATGCGCCGCAGTGGCCGATCCAGGGCTGGTTGTACGTCATATTCAAGACAAGTCAGAAACTGGGGTATTGGCCCGTGAGGATGAATGCTGTGGATTGGATTCCTGTTGACACCCTTGCGGAAGGCATCGCCAATATCACGTTATCCCAACAAAGCACATCTGCAGACAATGTTAAAGTATACAACATGATGCACCCCCGCCCTGCGCCTTGGGCGCTGCTGCAGAAGGTGTTGGTTGGGCGGTTTGGACTCGAGGTAAGGGAGTGTAGCTTGCCGCAGTGGTTGGGTATGCTGGACCCGCAGAAGTTCAAGATGCATGCGTTTTTGATGGAGGCGGGGGAGGGGAGGGAGGGCGAGGCCATGGTTTTTAGGAATGAGAATGCGAGGGAGATGTTGCCGGAGGTTGAAGATGTTACGGAGGAGTTGGTGGAGAGGTGGTTGAGGGGGTGGGGTTTGAAGCTGGGGGAGGTGAGGGCGAGGCTGTGATCTGGGGTTACGGATGTCTAAGGATGGAAACGCAGAGATGACCTCAACATAGAATTCGATATCGTCAATTCTTAGCGCTACATATCATGCAACTGCGCTATACGGTCCTGCCGTCAGGTACTCAAAGCGTTCCATCTACAAAGTCTGCTTGCCTCTCGTCTCAATAGGCAGCACCAACATACTAAAGAACGCCGCAATGAACAATCCACCACTGGCGTAAATCGGCGCCTTGGGGTTACTTCCACCCGCCTGGATAGCAACAATAGGCGCGCAAAGACCAGCAACGCGGTTCAAGAAACTGCTCATTCCCGTACCAGTGCCACGGATTGGGGCAGGGAAGACTTCAGGCGTGTACGCATACAAGACACCGTACATGATGTTCTGGAAGAAAGCCTCGAGACAAGTGAAAGCGAGCTGGAAGTCGGAGTCGGAAGAGATGGTGAAGAGGAAGACAAAGACACCGGTGATGACGGTGGCAATGGCCATTGTGCCCTTGCGGCCGACGTATTTGAGGTCGACGGTGTAGCAGGCGAGGATTGATCCGGGGACTCCGACGATGGCGGTGATGGCGTAGTTGCGGTAGACGATGCTGATGTCGTTCTCGACGCCGCCACCCGAGTTCTTGAGGTACTGCGGGAGGAAAGCGTTGAACAGCGGATAAGCCATACCGATAGTCGACCATTGGAACCAGAGGAGCGCAGTGGTAAGGCCAATCTTCTTGTCCTGGAAGAGAGTCCTGAAGCGCTTCATCGAGAAACGGCTAAGAGAGCGCTTGACGATTTCGAAGACGCTGAGCTTGACGTCTTCTCCGGTGACTTCTTGATCGCCGCCAATTTGGTTGAGAATGTCCTCGGTGAGCCAGGTGTGCGTCTTGTTGTAGTGCGCAATACCGTAGACGGTGGCGACGGCCTCGGCTTGGCGACCGCGAGACAACAGGAACTTGGGTGACTCGTAAAGATGGAAAAGGAAGAAGCGGCAGATGAACATGAAGAATGTGATGGCGCCGAGAGTTAGGATGAGGTATCGCCAGCCCATGTTGTCTTCCATGCGGCATTGTCCGATGGGAGTACCGTCAGCGCATGAGAAGTTGGGAATGAATGCCCATGCCACTGCAGGTCGTTAGTCAATGATGAGTATAGCTGGCGGTATCGACTTACGGAGCGAGGCAACCAGATTACCCACGGGCCAGAAGATGGAAAGAAGCGTAAGGAGGTTTCCTGATGTTTGAGGCAGGAATTCGAGGAACAGAGCGCCGTCAACTGGGAGGTTACCGCCGACACCGAGACCAATGCAGGCGTAGAGTGCACATGTGCCGATCCAGTTGGGCCCGCCGCCGGATGCAAGACCAAAGACACCAGCGAGGAAAAGAGTAAAGTTGAAAGCGAGGCGACGACCGATAATATCAGAGGCGGTACCCCAGAAGGAAGCGCCGATGCAGAGACCCAGGAAGAGCGCTAGTGTGGTGTATCTGACTTCCGTCTCGCTGACACCGAACTCAACGCTGAGTTGTGGTAGTGTAAGAGCAACACCCTGTATCTTGGTAAGCCCTGTTGGTTGATGAGGAATTTGATATGCGTACCTGCAGCCACAAGTTGTCGGCCATCCAACCGCCACCGCAAAGAGCAAAAAGCTGCCATTGGTAGCGGCCCATGCCCATATCCTGCAAGGCTTTGTTGATAACCTTGGACTTGCCTATGGAAGATCAGTACTGTTTCCTCGTGACAATTACCAGAGGTGATAGGAAAAGCCACACGACGTACGGTCATATGGCGTGTCGTTGTCCGAAGCGGCGACCTCTGCTTCAATCTCTGCCTTCAATGCTGCGACTGTCAAGCCATGGTTAACAACACCACTAGATGCATTACTGTCAGGGCGCGTGAGACCATCTTCTGGTTTGTCGTCTTTGGTCGTTTTCTCTGTTGCAGCGAGGGAGGCGCGTGGGTGGGTGGAAGCTACAGAAGCGCGATGGGTCGAGTCATCAAGAGGCACATGGACGCCGGGGAATTCGTCGACATGATGAGCCTTGAAGGGATTCACAAACATAGTTCGGACCATCTTGGCGTAATGATGGTGGTGGTGCCGCGATGGAGGATGGGCGTGATGTTGTTGCTTGGGGTTGGCGCAATGGTAAGGAAGGGTGCGATAATGGGGTAGTCGCAAGTGGGATGATGATGTCCAGGGTCGTCGAGTTTTCGATGGCGCTGTAATCTGGTGGCGTTGTCGTTTATGTGTCGAACCGTCACGGCGTCTTCACCCAAGCAGGATGCTAAAGGCTTGTGAGGCTTGGAAAAGCTTGTGTATTGGATATGGCAAGCTTCCGCGACAGCAGGGTCGCAGGAAATTGATGACAAGAGTTACACGAGCTCGGTCCTGAAGGAGGGTCATGGCCCCTCATATACTCCAGCTCTCCCCGGCGCCGCCCCTGTCAAAAAATCTTTTGGAACGGACAGATGGTGTGGAGTCGTTGGTACGGTGCGCCAAGGTAGCGGCATTAAGGCGCGCCGTGACGTAGTGCTTGGTGGACCAAGCATCAGACCCCATCACGTTCCTCTGCCGTTCACTGCAAAGATCATCCCACGTCGCCTCTGTGGTTCGCTCGATCCTATTGGGCTTGGCCTTAGCTAATACCATCGGTCTGGTAAGCTTTGCACTCTCTCTTCTTGTGCGTGGGTGCGCCTGCAGCAGCGCGCCTGATGAGCGCAGTGACAGAACCTTACACGGTGAGCCCTCGATGAACACAACAGTTCACTGACCAGGTGCATCGGTTGACAGTGATGGCTACCAGCACAGATCGTCGTTGCTACTGCGACGTTGACCTCTCGACGCGAGGCTGTTCGCTTGTGGCGGACCCGACGAATTTTGCCGCGTGCCGAAACGCGACTAGACTAAAGACGTGCCGATTACGTTTACTTTCGCAGGCTTCGCACACGCGAAATGGCTAAGAAGACCGGCCTCAAATCATCGCCAGACGTTAATCACACCGACAGTAAGCGGGGTGGCTCGAGTGTTCTCGTTGAATGCCCAGATCAGGCATGACGTCCCAGAGATTGATATCTCAGAACGCGCGGGATGCTTGCGACCCCAACATTGATGGGAGATCGACATTCCCTGAATGCGCGGCCTGCCACTGCTAATCTACTGGAAAGACCGAGACCGAAACGCTCGAATTGCAACGAGAAATCTGCCGTTCACTGTGGCAGGTTGTTGGACCCTTGCCCGGCTCCACACCTGCCAACCACTGCAGTAAGTTCACCGGTCTCCTCCGAATGCAACACTTTCCCTGGCAGCACGTGCCGAGTAGGCGCGAGGGTGGGCCTGCCCCAAAGCAAGTCGCATCGACAACGGGCAATGTCACGCGACATGCTCGATTCAAGGATGCAGGACCTTTCTGTTGACCTCGTATCGCCTCGGTACTGTAGTGTTACCCGAATGTAACCTACGTACCATATTACTTGGCGACAGCAAGATCAAGAATCTTTCGGTTCTTCCCACCATGTATCGCCTGAGTCTGACACCGACTGCATCCCTCGAGCGACATCACCGGCAAAGCTGCAGGACGGCATGCATGATACTGAGGAATGTTTGCGCACTCTGCGCCCGGTGTCGGCATCTTCCCAGTATCAGCCTTACAAAGATACATAAGGTTTGATTCGATCTTTCCATCTCTTCGCTTCAACTACCACAGCTTTGCGTCGAGGCTGCTTTGAGGTGAGATGCGTGTTCAACCCAAATGGCAACGGCGAACGTCGTTTGACATTGGACGAGGTAGTCGCCCTCCTCATTGATCCGCTCTATCATGGGTCAGCCTTCCTTCGAGTAACATACACCAGCATCCTCCATCAACAGTGCCATGAACACCACTCGGCAATAGCACGACCATCATTTCTATCATCAGTTACTACCAGCTACCAGGATGTGCGGTGCAGAACCTCTCGTCAGCAAAACCAGCGCTGAATCCGTGGATGAATTCTACACGCTACTTGAGGAACGGAAACGTTTTGCAGCATCCCGATCGATCACAACTACACCCAAATGGCCAGCAGCCCGCAATGATCACTATTGTGACCAAGAGGTGTGTCGACACGATGTCATCGACCTTTCTTCTCTATGTGAGCCGTCCGACAGCGATAGCGACTGGGAGCCATACATCACGGGTGTCAAGAAATTCCCCATCATCGGATACGAATCTCCATCGAACAGTGAACAGTCCATTACTGAGAGCTGCCGTCAATACTTTTCTGATGACGCGGATTAGTACGTTGTTGAGGACGTCCAGATCAAGGAAGTAGCCTGCTGACATCATGTAGCATCGTCCGTCTCCGTTACAACACACCACCCACAGTCTACGATGACCAAGACCACGGAAGCCGTCGAACGTCTTCGATAGACCCCAAATCAAGCATTCGCGCCCTTCGACAAGAACTCGACAACCTACAGATCAGCAGCGCACAGTCTTTTCTTGACCTAGAGGAGCAGTTAGACAACCTCTCGTCATCATATGGCATCCTACGCAGGGACTACCAAGGTCTGGCCGACAAGCACAACGAACTCCTGGGGCTTTCATTGAAGCAATGCAAAGAGCTAGGCAATCAAGCCAAGGTCTTGATGGAGTTGAGTGAGTGGAAGATGCGCACTCAGAACAGCTTTGCTGCGGTACGTGTTCAAGGGCAAGAACCGGAAGTTTTGTATTTCGACACACCGCGTTCGACTTCCACGGCGGAGATCGGACTGGAGGATCTGAGGGCTACTCCTCTCGCAACGGAGAGTCAGGCTGTTACACCGGCATCGGATGAACGAGACCACGGTGTCGGAGGAATACCGCCACCTCCGACCATGCCTCCCACGACGCCTGAACGACGTGCCACACATCCGCGCTTGGTCCTGAGACTATCGGCCAAGCCAGTCATGAAGGAGGAAGTCCTGCAATCCCCTGGTGCTTTGGCAACAGACGAGCCGCAACGCCCGAAGCGTGTCAGGAGGCCCACGGAGAAGCGCAAGGCCGCTGAGCTGGAGGCCATGTCCGCAAGGAAAGCGAGGAAGCTGAGTTGCAAATCAGCCCCGTTCTGATTGCGTGAGTGTAACGTCTGGTCTGTTGTTGACATGGTGTTGAGGGATTAGTGAGACCATCGGTTAAGCATGGTGGTTTGCAGTGAGTATAGCAACAATAACATCCTTGCTTTTCCCTCAACACGTACAAAGGAAAATGAAGTTACTAAATAAAAGCTTGTCTCCCTGCACCGCCACACATGACGATGTTCGCGGCGCCGCGACTTAGGGCCTCCGAAGGTTTTCGGGGTTGAGCCACCCTGCGACACTTAACTTCAGCGCCGTCTGCCCTTTTCTGAAGGTCTAAATCTGTGGAAATTCGTGTTGGTGTTTTGTTTATGCCAAATCCATGGATCTTGCAATCGTGAGTGCATTGTTTGGACATCGCATCGAGTGCGAGATTGCTCCAAGTGCTACTGCGTGTACAACTACGAGTAACGTATGGTATTACTATGTATTCGGCAAAGAAACTAATATGTATGAACGTAGAAAAATGACCCAAGACACCAGGCATGTGATTTATAGGATGCTGCATGAGAGCGCACCATTGTCAAAACGCCAGCGTCGGCAGCATCACGATCCATCACCAGTAGCGTTCCAGCCATCCGGCTCTCCCTGCGCGTAAACGTCTATATGCAAATCCTGCCAATCCCAAATCTGCTCCATGCCACCCATATCGACAGCAGCCGGATCGCCGACCGTGCCAAAGGGGTTTTGAGCGAGGAACTGATCGATATCGAACGAAAGCTCATCCGAGATCGTCATCGACGGAAGATCGCCAGCAGTAGAAAGTACCGGTGCAGCGGTCGGCTCTGGTGGCGCTGTGTTCTTCACCGGTGGCATGATTGCTGCGGGCGCAGGCTCATGCGCCGGAACCGGTGGCGTCGTTGTAGGTACCGAGGAAGAACTCTGTCGTTGCCGCTTGCTAGCCGACGAGTACCGCGAAAGCTCCGGTGTGGCCTGCACGAGCTTGAAGAGGAAGTTGTACGATGTAGCGCCTAGTTTCGTTGTCCCGCTGAGTTGATGCAGCATATCCAGCGAGCTTTCGATTGCATCCACAATCTCTTCGCGATGAGGCAGGAGGTGCTCGCGGTCGTGGATAATAGCCGAGCAGAGTAAGGTCGCCGTGTCGAAGATCGCAAAGACAACCATGTGGAACTTCGCGTTGATGGGGAACTCGTGGTCGAAGAGCTGGCGCGCTACTTTCAAAAGACGCAACGCTATATCTACGCCTTTCTTTCGGAACTCGTCGTCCTGGTCGGCTATCGCGTCTCGCCGTTCTCGGGTCAGGTAAGGTTTGAAGAAGTTCAGCATCGTTACGAAGATGACGCAATGCAGCTGACAGCGTTGGAACACGAAGAAAGGATGGGACTCATCGAATGACGTGTCGGGGTCTGTGAAGCGGAAGATGGGGGGTAGCTCTTCGATGAACTTTTCGCATTCCGCTTCTATCGCCAGGACCTGCTTGTCCGAGAGGGCGTGTTCAGATTGGGCATTCCCCATGGTAGCGGCGATCCTACGGCCGAGGGTTGCTTGAAGGGCGATGTGTGCGAAGGGTGATAGTAGGTTTGGCTCCGTGGTCGACTTGTCGAGCCGTAGATTGGGGAACTTGAAGTCGAGATTCTTTTGGTCGATCAGGTTTGGACGGCCGAGCCATGCTGACATTTGCCTGCACGAAAATTAGGTCATGCTCTTAGAATGCGAAGGTTTGAACTTACCAGTCCCAGATGTACAGCAACGTCCAGAGACGTCTCCTGATCTCTATGTCGAACTCGCACAGGCCTTCGATACCTCCATCCTTATCGATACCCAGCTCTTGCGCTTCCCGGATCGTGCGCGAAAGCGCATGCCACGACTCCACGATCTTGGACTCGGCCTTCAACCAAACGCACTTCAAAAACAGCTCTTGCACGCGTTCAACGCTCGTTCTCGCTGCTCCAAAGCTCCGGCTCAATTCTTCCGCTGCGTCAGAGAATCGGTCTGTCAGAGTCTGGCAATTGCAAGCCAGCTCAAACTCGATCATTTTGCGAAGTGCGGGTGTGAGGTACTGCACTGAGTACGCGCAGATTCTTAAGAGCAGGCAGGTAAATTCTGGAGAAAGTTGCTTGCCGGCACCGCGATCTGCCCACCATTGGACGTACTGTTCGGCTAATGTTGGCCCGTATATTGCAGTGTAGCGGTAGTTGACGACATTGAGGAAGTGGTTGACGAACGCATCTGCTCGTGGTTAGAGAATGGATCGCTAAAATCTCGCGATGTTTGTGCCTACCCGTTATTGATCTTGGTGGCACGGCTGAAAGAACTTTCTCGAGAACATCCGTCGTGACGGAGCTTTCTGTCGGTGAGTCTTTCCGCGGACCGTTCTTGAACGCGTTAGTTGATATCAATGTTTTGCGAAATGCTCTTACCTCTTCCACCCCGCCTACTTTGTAGTGCACATGACCAGGCATGTACCCCCACGCTTTCAGCCCATCTTCAAGCTCTTCTTGTTCGCCATCTTGCGACAGGAATTGCGGCTCTGCAGAGTCAGGAGCGCTTCGTTTTGTGCCTTTGATGCTGGATGCCGAATTTTCACTGCGCAATCGCTGTTACTACCGCGTTCCGCTAATGGCGGGGTAGGCAGGACGATCTACATACCGAGACGACTCTGGAGAAGGCTCCTGCTGCCCTCTTTTGACAGAGAATTGACAAAGATGGGGTACTTTTCGTGCCTGACAGTGATTACAGGGCCATTCTCGCGAGCACTAGCCGCGTCATTAGTTCAAGGGGTAGACGCAGGGCCAATGTGGAGTGTCGTCACCTTTTGCTTCCTCCGTTGACACTCAGTACAGGACGTCGTCGCGCGACTGTCTTTCAGCGATTGCATGGTCGCCATTACACTTGATTGAAGACCGGTCAAGATTGCGTAGTTCAAGGTTTATGAAAGCATGGCGAACGGACGAATCCAACGCTGTTGAGTTGTGGATCGGACCCTAAGACCGACCCCACCAGATCCACAAGAGCCGCCGCGCCACCTCCACGGGCCGAAGTTTTGGAGCCAGCCAGAGCTGACCCTGATTTCTCAGCACGTCATGTGATGTGTGGCGACGCTTTTCCGTACGAAAAACTGTAATGTCTACGCGAGCGGAAACCTCAATTCTGCAGGATCGACGGAACCTCCGACATTGGCACAGTTTGCCCAGGCGGCAGTTGATTAAATCGCGCGGCTGTGCCACAATCCGGTGGCTTTGCTGACGGAGGACGCAGCGACAATGTTCGTTCCTTTCGACCTCGTTCATACGACTAGTAGTGTCGCCTACACGTCCCTGGCATTAGTTTTACTGATCTGCGCGCATCGTCTAGACCGCGCGAGGCTCGCTTGCGCACTTCGGGGTACCTTCCAGAGTCCCCCGAGGCCGAGCATCCGTGGATGTCACCTGACGACGCGGTCCATCAACGTGTCGCGCATCGAGGGCCTTAGGAAAGGTTGACATACTATGGCATGAGTATAGGTTCAATCACTTTATGGCATCGCGTCGGAAACAGTCGCGGTCATGTTGAAGGCCTCACTGGTGTTGCCTTGGCTAGTCCGGGCATGATGTCATCGCACCTCGGATGCTGCTTGCAGCCTGGCAGCTAATCTCAAAACACCACGATACCGGCACATAGTGACATCTACGGCTAGCAGCTTCAAAGGTCTTCAAAAATGTAACCCAGGTCTAAAATGCCACTTCGTCCTCTCCCACAGCAGCACCTAGGACGCCGCTTTCGACATCATGGCACGCGCCCTGCCTCTCATACCCTGGTCCAAGACCTCCATTCTTAATTGTCGCATGCATTTGAACTCGTCGAGGATAGCGCAGCACGCAGCTCTGGACCTGTTCGTTCTTGGATTTCCCCACCAAGCCAACAAACTTCTCGAGTCAATCCAAAAGTACGGTCTTGACACAACAACCTGGGACTACTACGGTCACACTACCGAAGAGCAGTTGCAAGGAGCATGGACAACTAGCGACACTTTCCCAACATGGGCCCGCAGAGCAGACGACGCGAATGCGGATAGCATCAGCACCGCGGGTTTACCGAACAACATCGCAACGAAAGCTGAGGAAGGGACGCTCAGTAAAGAAGATGTGGAAACCGTACGCGAGCGCCTAAATATGAAGCCGGATGCTACCTACAGGCATGCCGGGGAAACCATGACGCTCGGTGCGGTGACACAGATTGCGTTACTTGCGGACGAGCATCGTCTAGCTACCAGTCTGGTCGAAGATAACATAAAAGAACTATATCAGTACTTGCTGGATAATTGGGACAACCCAGATAGAAGCGGTGACGAGACCAGGCACTACATCTTTCGTCGCCAAGGCTTGGAGGATTGCCCAGGCATCTGGCCCGTTCTCGCGTCTGTTAAGCTCGGGGATACATTCGGTGTGCGTGCATCTGACGTGGATGAATATGTCAAAGAAGGTTGCGCCCTCATCGAGAAGCGTTCTACCGAAGGCCCCGCTCGACCGTATCGATCCAAAACGATGGCCGAACTTGTAAAGATGGTTGACAAAAACATCCTCACCGAACGCGAAGATAGCAGTGAAGATACAATACCCACTGTTCTCAAGGACGGCGCAACGGAAGCTCAGATTGCCGCCCTCGAAAATCGCCTCTCCTCACCCGACGAGCATTCGTTCGTCGCGCTCCCCGGCGGAAAGCTTCCTGATGACTACAGAGACTTTCTACGTGCGAGCAACGGCATCGATGAGGATATCTTCTACAGCACGGACGAAGTCAATACATCAGGAAGCTGGATGCATGACATGGACTATACTCTGTTCCCCAACGAAAACAACGGCCACCTCCTTCATGGCAGCGATAGAGACTTCGACGAGATCGAACTAGGCGACTACGCGTGCTTCACCATCGGCACTGGCGATGGTGAAGGCAACGTTACACTTATACCACCTGCGTCGGTCAAACCCATCGTCGCGAAATTCGAGAAGGTGTACGCGGAAGCAAACGAGGGAAACAAGAGAGTTTATGAGCGTGCAGCTTTGGATCTTTATGGTGGTATAGATCAGCTCAGGGCGTTGGAGTGGCTATGCATCGAGTTTCAGCACTCCGCGTATGAGGAGAGAATTTGGGGTGGGCTTAAGCCTTTTCTGGAAGAGTATGTCAAGTGGGGAGTTGATCAATGGGGCGCAGTGGAGAGACGGGAAAGGAGGGACATGAAGAAGGAGCAGGAGGAGAAGGCTAAGAAGAGGAAGAGGTAAGATGGTCAGTCTGATGGGGTGAGCGACGACACCAAGTCCCTTCGTGCGACGTAGGATTTGTAGTCCGTCATATGGAGGCTGTGACCCCGCCTTAAGCTCACTGTCAGCCTCGCAGTGGCGCAGTCGCGGCTGAATTGGTTCAGATAGGCAGCATTGCTGGGATAGGCAATGTCTCCTTCTTTAAACGGTAGTGTCGGCAAAACTCGGTGTGCGACGGGCCTTGGGCTGCATGTCAGCACTGGTCTCGCGTATAAAGACTGCAAAGCCTCTGGCAGACGGAGAGCATTCGCGCGCTAAATGTCCATGACACTCTGATTCGCATGGCTCTGCAACCCTTCTACTAATACCAAAAGCCAGTTTTACGACAACTTGGCGCGCGTTTCAACATTTTGAACGATAGACGAAAGACCGAACGATGTTACAATTACAAATTGAGGTGCCAGAGTACGACAAAGGATGGCCACGGTTATCAGGAGATGTAAGCAGCGGAAATACTGCATCGTTGAAAGTACTGTTCAAATATCACGGAGTCGACCCAAATCTGCAGGAAGAACATGGCTACTCTCTACTGCACAGCGCGGTGCACTCTCGCTCAGAAGTTGTTGTCAAACTGTTAGTTGAGAAAGAGGAAGTCAACGTCAATATACGCGACAACAAAGGTCGAACTCCATTGTGGGAAGCTGTCTCGCGAGGCTACAAGGCTGTCGTTGAGCTATTGCTAGACAGCGATAAAGTGGACCCCGATGCGAAAGATGACAACGGCCGAACACCACTATTTGCCGCAGTGATGGGTCGAAGTGGCATCTCACTATCCGCTACGATAACGGGGGAAGGCTTTGTAATACCTGCGACCATAACAGCGATGGAGGGCATCGTAGAATTGTTGCTTGCTAGCGGAAGAGTTGACCCTGACGCAAAAGATGCACTTGGTCTTACACCTTTAGCGTGGGTCTCGCGAGATGGGGACGGGTCGATAAAAATTGCCGAGATGTTACTCAGTACTGGTAGAGTGGGTGCGAATTCTAAGAACTCGCTCGGCATAACACCTCTCTTGTGGACTGCGCCATCTCACAACGATAAGATGCAGAATTTTCTGCTCAGCAGTGGCAAACTTGATGAAGACCTGAGGCCAAGCAAGGGCTCCGGCGACGTCGACTCTCGATACATCACTCATTGGATAAATTCATGCGACGCCCAACACGGAACACAATGTAAGCCAGCATCTCTCAAGCACAAGTCACCTCAGCAATTGCCGCATTGGGTTATCGACGTCGGCCGGGAGTGCTTAGTCCCTGGGAATACTGTACCGCGTTACGTTGCCTTGAGCTACGTATGGTCACAAAAGTCTTTCAACGCCAGGGATAAAAAGCGTTCAACTGACAGTATCTTGTTGAAGAAGCTCAATCTATCAGCTTTCCAAACACCTGGTCACCTGAAACACGTATGGTCGCGACTCCCCACCGCCGTCAAGGACGCCATACTGTTAGTCCGCAGGCTCAAAGAGATTTACCTGTGGGTCGACTGTTTATGCATCGTCCAAGACGACGAAAAGACAAGAGAGCAAGTGGATCATATGGGCGATATATACTCTGGTGCACATTTTACTATCATAGCGGCAACTCATCGCGGCCAGCTCTCTAGCTCTTGGGTTGGAGCTAGAGGAGATGACGAGGTAGAACATATGTTCGACAAACTCTACAGTTCCAAATGGGCTACCCGTGGCTGGACCTTCCAGGAGCAGATGCTCTCAAAAAGAGCTATTGTATTTACCGACCGCTACATGTTTTGGGAATGTCAGCAAGATGTTTGGAGCCCAGACGAACAAACGCCGGAAATGACTGGGACCAAAAGTGCTACCTTTACAGTCCCACACTATGAGAAGGCTAGCCGTATGCTGTCCAGCTGTTACCCTGACTTCGACTTGTACACAGAGATGATCGGTCTTTACAACAGTCGTGTGTTTACATACCCCCAAGATGTTTTACCAGCCTTTTCTGGTATTTTGACAACCCTCGCACCTAACTTTCCTTCCGGATTTCAGTATGGTTTACCTCGCGTACATTTGGACATCGCACTCTTATGGCAACCCTTCCGCAGAACACGTCGCAGAGTAAGAGAAGATGAAGCCACAGGTATCATAGCGCCGAAAACGCATCTGCCTTCATGGTCATGGTGCGGCTGGACCTGTCCTGTTGACCCGTATCATCTCCGGACACGGTCCTCATACTTCAGTTACAACAATCTCACCTCTGAAATGCCGGTCTGGAGAACGCAAAAGCTCGTACAGTGGTACTGTCTACCCGAAGATATGCATTGCCAAGTACCAGCAGATGGCCCATTGTTCTCCCTAGATAGAGCGTGCATCGACATCAAAGACGACAAGCTCTCAAATAAACGAGCGATTCATATGAACGATGACTGTCGCGCGACCGAAGGAACTGCGGACACCATTTCCTCAGCTGCTGAAGAAACAATCCCGTCACCCCATCTCAGTACCACCCCGCATGCTGCGAATCCGCAATGCATTTTCCATCCTCACGACTCCTGGCCTTTCCTTTCGTGTCAGACATCATGCATGTCATTATACATTGGCGCTGTGCATTATTCCTCTCCGGGACGAGGAGCAAAACTAAGGAGGGTTGGTGGATGGCCGTCGATATTTAAGCTTCCACAATTCGCGAAAGCGCCAACACTAGACAACACATGCGACCTAGTCTGTCTTGAAACCCAGGAAGGGCTCACAGCCGGTACGCTGCGGCATATGGAGAAGGCTAAACTCGAGCTAGGCGATACCGTGGAGCTCATAGCCGTATCTACAGGAACTGTCAACTCCACCGGTGTTGAAGGTGACGAAGAGGATAAGCTGTATAGATTTGTGATGGAGGCATTTGTGGGCAGTGGTCCGGTGTATGCAGAGACTTCCGAATACCTGGGTCAGTACAACAAGCCTGCTTCTATCCCAAGCGATGCCGAGCTAATCAACCACTAGAAGCCAAGAAAGAGATGGAGTTGTATGGTGAAGAAGGCCCAGATGGACGGGAGTACCACTTCTACAACGTGCTATGGGTTGAACGCGAGGAAGGAGTAGCATACCGGCGTGCAGCAGGACGCGTACCGAAGGCGATATGGGATGCAAGTTGTACTCCGCTGACGAAGATCATCCTTGGTTGATCACGGTCGATCGATAGACGAGAATGCATCTCTACTTCGCCTCTACGCCCGCATCACTCTCTTGTATTTGTAATCAAGCCCCTAGTCGGGTAAGCGGCATCACATGCGTGGGGACGGGTCAGGCAGCTTCGCGCTATGAGCATGCGTTTGTAGCTCTAGGAGCTACGGACATGTGTTGCGCAGCAATCACGTTGACTGCGCCACTAGCTCGAACTCCGGACGAAAATCGACGGTGTCCGTGCCCGGACGACATCACAATCCCATACATGGGGTAATCAGCAAGAGGAAATATAAACAGATATCGTCTGTTATACTCGAGAAGATCCTGTTTCGGGCCGAATGCTATTGATATACAATCCTCTTATACAACAGCTTTCAACATGGTGAAGATTTTCGCGTAAGCTTTCTTTCGATATCATTCGAAAGAAACTCGCTAACCTTTGCGTTAACCCTACAGAATTGGGGTTACTGGATGGGTTGGCAATGCAAGCGCTCGCGCGATCGCAGCAGCGCACCCGGACTACGAATGGACGGTCCTCCTTCGCAGCCAGACGAAAGAAGAGAGTGTGAAGCAATTCCTGCCCCAAGGAACACGATTCGTCATCGGAGACTTCGACAGTCACGATGTCATCTCCTCTGCGGCAGCTACTGCAGACATAGTCATAAACTGGGGCAGTAGCGACTACGAGCCGTTGACTAAGTCAATCATCGACGGCATGAAGAAGAACAAATCCACCTGCTATCTCATCCACACCTCAGGCTGCGGTATACTCACCGGTGAAGTTGCCAGGACGGAGACCTACGGCCAGGCTGCCACCAAGGTCTACGACGACTGGGACAATGCAACTGACCTCCTAACGCTCCCTCCCGAAGCGCCACACGTGAACATCGACACCATGATCCTGGCGCTCGACCGCAAAGCGCCGCACATCAAGACCATGATCGTCTGCCCACCGATCATATACGGCATGAGCCACGCCAAGGACACGCAGGAGCGTAGCGCAGCACGGCAATACGTGAACTCCATCTTAGATCGCGGAAAGGGCTTTGCAGTCGGCAACGGCAAGGCAATCGTGAACACGTTACACATTACCGATCTAGCGAACTTCTTCGTCAAGGCCACGGAAGCAGCCGCGCAGGGCGGTGGCGCCGCAACATGGGGAGGTGTGAACTCGTACCACTTTGTGGAAAGCGGCGAGATGGTCTGGGGCGAATTTGCGCAAGCTATTAGCAAAGCAGCTTTCGATAGAGGGCTACTGGATGCGCCTGATGTTGACTACCTCAGCGCAGAGGAGGCGATGAAGATTGATCCAATCAGTAAAATTGGTTACGGCTCCAGTGCGCGGTCTAAAGCTGTTCGCGCTTACAAGACTCTTGGTTGGAAGCCGGAGATGCTGGGGATCTATGAGGATTACCTTTCGAACTGGAGGTTCAAGGCGGGCGAACCGCACCTGTTCATGTAAAGCTAATTACAGATCGTCAGTTTGCGCCTGCGACAACAGCCTAGAATATCGTCTTCGCTGCTTTGCTGTTCGTTGCGTAAGCGTTGAACACGTTCCGTAGAGCCATGGCTAGCTACATCTCTGGACTATGAGCAAAAAGAAGCGCACAGCAGTGAAGCGCGCCATCGTCCTGCGCGTTCTGTGTGGGTTTCGCACGAGGGAGACCGCGACTATGGATTTTGGAAGGGCAAAAAGAAGGTCGAAAACATACAACAGCGGGGATTCGCTAGTGGTCACCCACCTAACTACTAATCCGCCGGTATCATGCTTGTATATGGCTGAGCGGACGGGAAGCCTAATTTTCATGATCCTATGGTCGTATGTGAAGGAATGGGTGATAAGCCAGATTATATTCCCATGGTGGCGACTCAACGAAAGATGTGGTCGAGATGTGCAGTCCGGGCAGCTCCAGAACTGGCGTATGGCAGGGTGGCGTGACGGGTCTGGAAGAAACATGAATGACAATGGGTCAACACAATAGGTTAAGTTAGAATGTGACAGTGTTGTTGCAACCTCCGCGCGAAAGGAGGCGCGCGGGCATGTGCCACGCGAGCGCGTCACGTTCGTGCCAAGGACGCCAGTCAGGATCGCGTTACGCCGCTTCTCATCTCGGAACCGCGACATCTCCTGGGCATCGCAACACCACGCGGCAAGATGAGCTTCTGAATCCGCGCGTCCGTTATACTATCGTGTTCAAAAGTCAGGTATTGCGACATGCCCTGATCCCCAGAGCCATATCGTCGACCTGCCATGGTCCCTGCCAATCCCGACATTACATCACGCAGTCAGTTCATTTTTGACAATCACTATTCAGCGTGCATTAGCGTAGAAGGCCAGAATACCATGTGTAGGTTACATTGATCTAATAAGAATCCTCATGTGCGCGAACACATGATGACGCCGCAAAACGCTCGTGTACACGATGCGCTTCTCGTCGTACCTATGAAAGCCAGGCATTATCTATGTCTATTTGAAGTAGAATCAACAACGACTAGAAGTCTTTACTTGTTACCGCTACCGGTACCTTGGCCAGAGACGCCGCCACGACGACCGCCTTCTTGTTCATATTCGCCGTATGTTTCTGGCATTGTAGTGAGTTTGTTGGGAGGGATGCTTGTGTTGAAGATGGTGGTCCTGGATGTGGTTATGGTGATGGTTGTGTAGGAGTGTAAGGTATGAGTGTGATTGGGTTGGTGCAGCACGAGAAGTTTATTTGTAGTAATTAGGCCGACGGTTGTTGAGGCACCATGTGAGGCGGGTGTCAGGTGTTGTGAAATCACTTGGCTGTAACGATACCAGTCACTACGACTGCATAAGACATGTTCCACTGTAAGTAAGATGTTTGAGAAGATGAAAGTCTATTAAAGTTCAATCCTAAGTCTAATGCTCCTATCTGTTACTCCAAGCCTTGCTCGTCCACATCTAGTAAGTGACCTCTCCGAATTCCTCGTCAGCGAGGATCATGTAGGTCTTCTCCTCGCTCAGTTCTATGTCGCACTCCGCGTAGTCGTCGTATAGAGTGGCGTTGAAGAAGTTGCACATGTCCTGAACGATAGGGCGTGCCTTGCCGAGCTCCTCAAACGAGCAAGTGCCCTTACCGCCGAGAGCGGCAGGGAAGGCACAGGGCTCAATCGCCTGTTACGGTGTCAGAAAAGTGCTACAGCTGGGACTAGGACCGGCATGATACTTACGGCAGAGTAGACGCTGTAGTTGATGCAATGGCAAGTAAAGTCATCGGGCGCACAGCCGTCAGCATGGTTGGCCTTCTCCTGGCACTGGTGAAGGCACTCGGGCATCCATTTGCTGAGCTTCTTGTTGTCCCTAGCATCATGACATTAGTATAGATACAAACGAGGTTTTGGAGGGCCTTAACATACAAGCACTTGTACTTCTCCATGTTACCATGCTTCTCAGCTTGGGTAATGTTGTAGGTGTACTGGGCGCTGACCGCAGCGGCAACTGAGAGAAGAGTGGCGATTTGGGAGAAACGCATGATGATGATTGTGTGGTTGTTGGTGAGGTGATGTGTTGAAAGTGATGCTTGATGTTGTACTTCGATTAGAGTGAGGATGTTGCCCCTCTTATACACCAACTTTCGCACTACCCTCACCCTTCTCAGATAGAATCAAAGCGTTGTGTGCTGGTAGCAAGTACCTGCAGCTGTACCATACAGTCCCAACATTGGATGTGTAATATTGAACCATGCAGGAACGTCCTCCCGCATTGAGCTAAGATGTGTTAGCGCAACTGTCAAATGGATGCGCCGGCAGATTCTCCGAGCCCTCACCTCCTCTGGTGTCCCTCAACGTTGGCCCGGACAGCACCATGGTCGGAGCGGAACACGCATCACACCTGGCGGTGACAGGAACATTAGCTGGAGGGAGGAAGCGGTCAACTCTCCCAACATAAATGACAGAAACAACAAAATATCTCGCGATCAGACATCAATGTCAGTAGAGTGTTATCGAAGGGGTTTGCCGTAAACGATACATCAGCATTTCCATAATCGGAAATGCGCTTGTGTCACGATGAAGACAAAATGAGCGACGAAAGACAGGAAAAGGTGCGGTCCAGCGAACAAATCCTGAGGCATTTCAATAACATGAGCCAATCATTTGGCAGTACCGTGGAAGAAGCCGATGCATTGACAATCTAGCGAAATAGGGGATTAAAAAGGAATAACGACCATACTGGCGCCTGGCTAGGGCTGACAAGAGACAGCGTAAACTTGTCATGAAGATGGACTCTCTCATCTGATGCGGTGTGAGAGGATTGCGCAGCTGACCGACTTGCGCATTTGGTTGAGGTGGTGGGAGTGATGTAGAGCATCTGTTGTTGCCCAGGTGGATGAGCCCCTTGTCCTCAGGCGAACCTTTCCGAAAAGGTTTAGCATGTGGAGCTCCGGGACCCCGCCTTACTTCGACCAGACATCTCAACCAGCAATGAGGTTTACTTGCTTATTGTATTGAGACCCGTCCCCTCACCGCTGCCTGGTGTTCGACAGGAGATCACAACTTCGACTTTTGCAGCTGCTCGTTGACGAGTGCGGCGAAATGCGGGTGTGCTGCGCCTATGGCGTCGCATTGCGCCTCCGACAACACGTGCGCAATTTCCAACATCTGCCTGGCTGTTCTTACAGCAAGATACGTGACGATTGGATCCGAAGGCTGCAGGGCTCTCAGAAGACGTAGGTAGCTGGTCATCTCCGCGACAAGGCCTTCATGATCAATAAGACGCTTGATGAACGGCTGCAGATCTTCCACAGCGTCAATACCGAGAGCGCGCATCGCCGCATAGCTATACAGCCAATACCACTTATCTTCGCCATCGACTTCTGGGTCGTCGGGAACGAAAGAAATCGTCGTCCTGCTTCTGAAACACCGAACAAGCCAGTCGAGGAGACACATGGCGTAACCTGGTAAGATAGGGCCCATGGCAAGAGCGAGTTGCGAAACATCTGGGCATTCCTCATAGCCGGTTCGAACAGCCTGTGAAGCCGCAGCGAGCGCCCAAACCGAAATTTCGATGGCATATGGACGGTAGCCGCTCTCAGCTTGCTCGGTCATGATTTTTTTGAAGTACACTAGGGGAATTGAAGCTTGTAGACTTCTAGACGAATCGAATTTACGAGAAAACAGGCCCTCCGCCTACCTGCGGCAACGAATGCTTAGCGATAGTCTTAGACCTTTCGGCCCGGGCAGAGCTACAAATAAAAAATTCCTTAAATTGTTAGAAGGTAACTCTCTACAACGAGTACTACGAAACTCTATAAGCCCTTTTGGGCATGAAGAATGACCAAGGCTATGAAGTATGGTTGTGGTAGCGAGGGGAGGCCTCGCGCACACAAAATCCAGCTCTGATCCTTCTCTTCTTTCTCTCTCACACCACTTCGCCCAGGACACCAAGTAAGTACTGCTGTTAGTCGTTGCTGTTGCTGCTTGCTCGGTCATCTGACGACTGCGATCGAGGGAGACGAGACCTTTGGCAGCAGAACACTGGTGGGCGTAGTCCGATGGCGCACCCGAATGAGACGCGACAAGCAAAATTGGAGGACCTTCCAGGAGAAGAGCGCGTATTTCATACGAAAGACCTCCAAATGGCTGCTTCGGGCTATCGTCGAAGGAAGCCGTAGTATCTATGTCCATGTTGCCGAAGCTCTCTTCGAGTTGTGCGCCTGCAACTGTAGCTTGGTCGTCTCGATGGTGTAGCGGCAGCATTTCGTTCCGAGGTTGTTTCTAAGCTTTGTAAGTATGTTAAGCCGGATTGAGGCTTTGCAATGCTGCGACGGAAAAATATGGCTCTTCACTATAGGCTGCGCCTGCCTGCCATGATTGGCAACAGCGCCTGCAACGCCGTGATGACGCAACTATGCGCGCACAACGGTACAACTCGTTCCTGGCGGCGCATAGAATAAACACTATCCTTCGAGAAGGACATTTCGAAAGTATGGCCGTAGTGAATGTGGGTGACAGAGACAATACTAGAGCACGTGGTACTAGCGCGACAATGGACCCACACAACACCTTTGTCTCACTCACCTAGTCTAACTTGCTCAACTCTACACACGACCCTACGGTATCACAATCACAAATCTTGTGCTATCATCAATCATCGACACCATGGCCAGGAAACGCAACGGCGGTTCGCACCAAGGGACGGACGGCGCCCACAATACTTACCCCAAGACTGCGATGACTACCCATGTTCAATATAAGGCAAAAGAAGGACTCCAACACCAAGACCAAGCAACACAGCAAGAACGCGGCCGTAACGGTGCACGTGGATACGGTGGCAGGCGTGGACATGGCGACCGGCGGAGCAGGTCGCCAGGGCGAGACATCCAACGCGAACAACAAGCCAAGCACCGAGATAACAGGCGCTCGCGTACCCCACCCCCAGCCAAAGAGATCTGCGATAGGCCAATCAAGGTCCAAGAACTCCGCGCAAGTGCGACTACCGACGTCGTTGCACAGGTTTCCCGGAAGCGCAAACAAGAGGCAACTGAAGATGATGGACTGCATGCGAAGAAGAAAGCGCATATCGGACCTGGAGAAATGAAACCGACTATAGTCGCTCACGGAAAGGAACATGCACGCGCACCAGCGGTGGAGAAAAGTGTCGATGCAAACAAGAAGGTCCCTAGCCTACTTGACCTAAAGAACATGACCGAGGATGACAGGAAGAAGCTCCGTGATGACAAGTTCAAACAGAAACCTGTTGTTCCTAGCAGACCTACTGTATTGGAGACAGTCTCTCATGAGCTAAACAGCCCTAAGACGAGACACGGTGTCAAAGACGGTTGCAAGATCACAGCACCCGAAGCGGAGCCGGAGGCAAAGGCCCTTACTCCACGGACCCCAAGTCAAAACACCAAAGCCAGCTCGCTAAAGCAGTCCGATGCTAGCACCAAGACCGCGGCCACGATGCCGCCCGATACATCCGTCACCAAGGGCGCCGCCTCAACCCCCAAGTCACGGCAACCGAGCGCAGGGAAGGAAACACACAAGATGGAAGACGCAAAGGCTGGCGATAGCAGGGAAGGTGTCGCCAAGTCACAGCCTAGTTCTACTCCAAGTCAAACAGTCACGCCGCCGGCTGAGCGCAGGAAGCGGAAGCTTGTGGAATTAGAGAATCCCGAGGTAGCTTCGCGCAAGAAGACCAAAGCGAGCCACGAGGCTATAAAGAGACGGAATACTAAGATCAAGAAGTCTCTGGATGATCACCACTTGTACGCCGGTCAGGATAGCTTCCCAGATGAAGGAGTTACCTTTTTTGACTACGACGTTTACAGCATACCCCTCCTATGCTCTCATACGATTAAACATCAGTACCCATTCGAGCTTATGGATGAGCCTTCGGACAGGCTGAAACGCTCCTTCACTGATGACAACGAGGTTCATGTTTTTGGTCGTAAGATGCTTGTTCTGCGGCAAGAAGCGCTTCGCCTATCCAGGAAGAAGTTTTGGACATCCGACGACCTTGGCCGCAAAGATGCCTCGAAAGTCGAGCCCACTAGGGATATTGGCGACTGTGATCTCTATCTTTACAATGGGAAGGTTCACGTCGCTACCGAGCGAGGACTTCTTCTAGCAGCAGAGTACCTCAAGCTCATCAGAGTTCCAGACACGCAGCCAGTGCGTTTCTATGGGAACAAACCCGCTTGGATGAGCCAAGTCACGCCCAAGCCGGAACACAGACGCGTCTTGGAATCATGGCATCCTAGTGCAACCTTGAAAGAAGGCGGCTGCATCTCGATCACGCACAGCTCTACCGTAGTAGTATACGAGCACGGCGTTTTCGACATCGACCCCAACACCGGTGCGGAGACCCGAATGGCCTACGGTGCGCGAGAGGATGATGGCGTTGTTGGTTGGTTCGACTATTCGAAAACATGTCGTATAGACTGGCTCAAAGACCCAGAACAGACAACTACAACCACACACGACCCTACCATCATTGACTGGTCAACATTCGACTATAGTCCTCTCGCAGCTCGAGCTGCAGCTCAACAAGCAGCGCAGCGTAAGTTGACAGCTGCAACGCGGGGAATGGCAAAAGTTTATGCTTCCACGGCACCACTCCCGCCGATCACACCAACATTGGCATCTCCCGCGGGAAGAGCAGCGACACCTGGCAGCAATGGCGAGCATTATCTGTCTGAACTTGCGCTTGCAGCGGAAAGCTCGTTACAGTCTTTGATGCATGCTGAGTCTCCAGGTCCTCGTGTCTCGCAAAAAGAGGGAGAATCGCCACCGTCGAAGGTCAAGGATGGACGTATTTCGCGTCATGACAGTCCCAACTCCCAAGTTGGACAGATTGACAATAAGGGCAGCAGCGATGTCACTGGCGAAGACGATGTATCTCAAGGAGCCATCGATGCCACGTTATCTACACAAGTCGCAAACGTTGGGTCTGTCGTGACACAAGAGACGGCGATGGATCCGTCCTTGAGTCCTCACCAGGCCTCACCAGGTCGTGACGAACCTGGAGGATATCAAGTATCCTCGCACGAGCCTGCGGCTCCGGCCATCAAAGCAGTGCGACCGGACAAGCCTCTATCTACAGTATCTCAACGTTACGATGTTGAGGTAGATTGGGACGATACCGACATCCACGAGGACGATGAAGCTCAAAACCAAAGCCCAAATCACAACAAAGAGGACGAAGAGCTTTGAGTTGGGAACAAAATTATCCTGAACCTTACTGCAATGACACAGTCTACAGGAGTGAGACGGTCATAGGCTCTTGCAAGGGCATTGAGCAGAAAGAAAGAGACGGAGACTATACCAGTCAGTGCGACACCGCTAACCTGGGTGTCGTCATTGATGGCGAGGTATAGGACGGATTCAGTACGATTGGCCTTGTGGAGTTAGTAGAGGAGCAGCTCGCTGCCTTCGTCTGCACAGCATGGAGCCGGCCATCACCCAAGACGCTGGCATTGGTCACGAGCACCAAGCATACGGTGCAATCTTGCCAAGCAGAATCCCAACACATGTGGATCATGCCATCCCAATGTACCACAGGAGGCTCTGCCAGCATGGCCAACGCTCAGGTCTCTTCCTTCGCGATACGTACGCGACGATGCTGAGACCTTCTTTGCCTGAGAGGGAAGAAAACCTTACCAAAAAAAGATAAAAGCAGAAAAACGCCAAATCAAACATGAGAGACGAAACCAAGCGCCAAAGCTGCACACCTCTAGTCTCTCAGCATACCCACCACTTGTCTTGTCTAGCGGATGAATGTCAAGTTCTTGAGGCAGGTCAAACATGACCGAGAGCCCCAAGACAGGCATGCGTCGCAAGCGCATCATCACAGTCAAGTCGCCATGCACCCCCGAAGTTACACGGCGCATCAAGTGTTCACGTGCGAGCGGCCCATCCACGATACCCAATTGCTTTTCTCAGGCGCAACTTTGAGAGCTTTCCGAAAACAAGGAGCGAAGAGCGAAGATAGTCGGGGGAGCATGAGTCCATTTGCATCAATACGAAGTTCCAACCGGGCACTGCGCGGGTCGCACATGTGCTCGTAATACGTAGCTTTTGGTCTCTGATATTTTATATAGTTCCATCATCATAGATAATCGAAAAAAAAAAGTTGTAAATTTCGTGGTTTGGGCGGCTTAATCTGCCAACGGACTGATGTGATACGTGACCATCTCACAGCGTATTGGTAGACTTCAGAGTTCTTCCGCTATCTAGCTTCCTCACATGCGTTCCTGTTCCTGTTCCAGAAGCAGTAGGGTTCATCGGCAGTGGCTTTCTCTTTTCAACAACGTTGGCCTTCACACTCTCCGTCTTCTCTTCTTCAAGCTTATTTGCTAGCGCTGACCCGCTACTGACAGATAGTCGTAACTTTTTCTTTTTGTTGTTGTGCGCGCGGAACCTGATGAGTCAGTGCGTAGGTGGACAATGCGACAATGAGACTCTTACCAGAAGATAAGGAGCGAGAGAATAAGGAGACCGCCAACGGAGCCGCCTACTGCTGTACCGACTGTATAACCTGTTCCGATATTAGTAAATAGAGGGGGTCTTCCAGGTTCCTGTGCATTGTGCGAATACCTGTAGAGAAGCCTGAAGGTTTGCCCGAAGTAGGTGGTAGAGCACTGGTCGGATTTGGCGGAGATGGAGATTCTGTCGGAACAGCTGTCGGAACTGGAGATGGATTCGCTGAAGTAAATCCCGTAGGCACGGGAGACGACGATGATGATGTTGTTGTCGTTGTGGATGGTCGCGTTATGGTAACGAATACCAATTGCTGGCCATTGAATAGAGAGCTTAGTCCCGCAAACACACTGGAGTCCGATGTAGATGACGAAGAGGCGACGAGTGTAGTATCAAGCTGTAGAGTAAGTTTTAGTTTGGCTGATAGAAGGTTGGGTTTCTTACAAATTGCGCGCTTGTCATTGTGATGAAATTGAGAAGGAGCAAGTATGAAAGCAACGCTTCCATATTTGACAGCAAGAAGGAAGAGATAACCATCTGGAACCCAACCTTGAGAAAACACCTGATCTATGTATTTACCTCTTCTCATGTGTGTGGGTCTCAGCCGCAACGAGGCGTCGGTCTAGAAACTCCACAAGTTTGGGGGCCAAGCTTATCGCGCGAAGGGGAAGTTCAGCTGAGCGATAAGGCAGACTTCAGCCGCATCACGGCTGGCAACCTCTCTCAATAAATATATCGAACGTTTCAATCTCCTCTTTCTTACTTCTTGATACATACCGGTTTCGACAATGGACCTATCGGGATGTCTCGCTCTTTCCACTCGAACCGACTTTACAGCGTACATCGATCTACTCCGCAACGCCACAGGCGGAGACTTCAGCCTTGTGAAGGATTGCAGAACTAATGTATGCGGAGCATTATGGGGCTCAGGGAATCCAGACATCAGCGGTATCGGTATGGCGATTGGATATATACTTGAGAGCTTCATATGCGCATGTCTCGTGGGCACGTCGATGTGGTTCGAAGGAAGCGCAAAAGGCCATCCGAGCATGGGGAGGCTGTTAGTCGCGAACGCCACAAGAACCTTTTTCGACAACGCTATCTTCTTTACCTTCGCGATTCAAACTGCTAGCATTGTTACACTTTCTGGGGTTGACTTTGGCGTAAACGCTGTTGGAATGGGCGGGTTCACGGTCGAGATTGCTTGGCTTGTCTCGTCGCTCACGCTTCTGCCTCTCCTTCCAATGGTGTTGCGACCGGAAATGTTCTTGGAGGGCGGCGCAACAGATGCTGCTAGGAGACGGTCGTCTAGTGGTACTGATGTTCCAGAAGATAGATATGAAGAGCCAGGAAGCGGCGCCGATGGATACCCCGGGCCTCTCTCCGATGCTCGTAGAGGACAACGTTTTGTCTTGTTTGTGGTATGCTGGGCTATGGGCTTTTGCCCTTTCTTCTCTCGCATGGGAGGGACTTTTGGTGAGTGGCGACACTATGTCAAAGGAACACTGTCTGACCAATGCAGGCGAAAGCCGAATCGGAAGTTCGCCAAACACCGCCATAAAGTTCGAAGAATGGAGCGTGATCGCAGGCGTCTGTTTCGAAGGCGTTAGCACTATCAGCTCACATGAACGCAACCTCACCACGGCGTTTGGCATTCTCAGCTATCTGCTGTTATCCATTGTGGTCATCTCGAAAATTCTTTCTTCCGCTTTGGAGGACATGGATCATAAACAAGCCTGGCTGACAAAGTGCTGTTCTACGTTCGATGGAGGTATTGTTGGGTTGTATGCAAGACTAGCAATCGATGTTGTCGTCGCCATCGCACTGGTTGTGCAGTTCTGGGCGTTCTTTCGGCTGCGACAGCTACAAAGTGTGATGATCCGAGCAGCTGGTGGAAGCTTCCCGGACGGGCAGTGGACTTTTGGTCAGATCGTCGCGACCGTTGTCTTTGTTCCGGTAGCTGCCGAGGTCATGTTTGTATGGAAGAGACGCTCACTATATCTTGATAGAAGCATGTAAATGGAAGTTGCAAGAAGATGGGGTATCAGGTGGACAATGATATGTGTGACAAAAGCGATGAGAATTGGGGTTTAATAAGAACTACGGCATACTGGCAGTAGCCTTGGTACTACCACGACATCATAAATCGCCCTCCCCGGGACCGTTCTCCTTGTAGTCCTTCCGACCTGCCAATTGATTCGTCTCTTCTTCATAATAGTCATCTGCATCGAGCACATCCGTCGCGTTCCTCCGAATGTACTTTTTGTATTTTCCAATGTTGAGTGGAAATCCGTCATGAGCCGCAGCTGTACTACCGTTCTTGCGGACGCCGGACCAATGCTTTATACTATGACCGATGACAGGCAGCTCAGGGGGGAGAAGAAATGTATCTTTGTGATAGGGTTTTGCACGGCCCGCGGGATGGGGCCAGTGAGTGAGGTACTTTCTCTCCGAGTTCTTGAAGTCGAATGGTTCTGGTGCTGGTGTTGGTGGTTCTTCTCCCGACTGATTATCAGCATCTTGCGCTTCTTCTGGCGGTTGTTCGCCGGGCTTATCCGTATCATCTGATGACTCAGTATCGCTTTCAAGTGGAGGTCTGACCTTTCTGCGATCTTGCAAGGTCCTGCGAGGATAAGTTCCGATGAAATGACAAAGAACTGGGTCAAGGACAGCAACACCCCTGGAGTAAAAGCGCCCGACAGTATGCTCCAGGGTGGCGAGATGACACGCATTGATCTTGGTTTTGTACATCTGCATGACGATTTTGTCAATGAGTGGCTACAACGTTGGGTGTATGGTCAGTCTATGTCTTGCAAACAGGCATGCATCGGGGGAGTTGTTTCTTACCAGTTGCACGGATTTGGGCAGGCCTAGCTGCAGCATAGCGTTGTATAGATGGATTTTTTCGTCAAGTGCAGCTGGAATTCCCATGGTGACAGCACCGTCAGGCCCTGTTGGCTGGCGTGCGCGCCTCGTCTCCTTGGGTGGTCTTGCATCGTCCTCTTTGTCTAATTCATCTCCTTTGCGATTGATCTGTTTTTGCATTTTTTGTAGCCATGGAATGACGTATTCGTTGATTTCCTCCGGTCGTATGAACGCCATTTGATCATCAGGTTGTTCGGCGAGTCTTTTTCCACTAACGCAAAAATGATAGTTGATGTCGAAGTCCTGAGTCGATAACTCGCCCAGAGCAGCATGATGTTGTCTTGGATAACGCACTGGCAGATGAAGCGTCTTGGCTCCCGGATTGTATGTGAAGTGATCATCAGCGAAGGTCGAACACTTCCTCAAAGTAGCGCGATCAACAGTCGTTGGAATAGTGTATGAGCTTTTCCGCCTGAACTTTTTGATGGTTTCCCAATATCCCTCCCTCTCGCAATAGAGCGTTCTATACTCTTGCTTGTCGATAATGATTTCAACGTTATCACTAGAAGCGTCCGCAGACTTTTGGTTGTAAACGTCAACCTGGTCAATGTATCGATAATGATCCGCCAGACTCCGTGCTTCATCGTCTAAGTATTGATCGTGTTTTTCAACAACTCTTCCATTCGCATGATAAAGAACCATGGTGTCGTCTGGGTATTCGTCGGAGAAGTTGATGCTTGAATTGGTGGCTCAGAGGATGTGATGGTGATCTTCAGCAGGACTCGAGAACTCCAAGGTTCGCTGGCAGAAGATACCAATTCGATACCGCAGACTCTTTGTTAATATGGAACTCTCTGACAAAGGCGAAAACTTCCGAAGGCATCGACGCGAGGCATCACTTTCTTTGAGCGCGCCGTATTCGGCACAAAGCGCGTTTACCAACTCAGCCATGCGGAGTATAGTACTCCAATCGACCGCCATATGATACCGGACACGGCATCATGTAACTTTAGACGCGTGTTTATTTGTTGGAAATGTTGATGCAAATGTGGATAGGTGTGAGGATTGTTGTTTAGGAGAGATACATTGAAGCGCTAGAAGGTTGTACCTCGGTTGCGCCGGATACGGCTAGATCAGAAGACCCTCGATCGATGAGCCCTGGAGACCATGCTGCAACATAGCGCTGCGAATTCATATTGGACTAATGGTGTTGGATAGTCGCATCTGCGTAGTGTCCAGTCTTCTCACCGTCGACTACCCTCTACACATTCATGTTAACTCATCAACGTCCTCCACCATCTTACTTCCCCCCACCACCACAAGCCCTCTCGAGCGTCAAAAACGCAAAATGCCCCCCAACAACCGGCCTAGCAAAGAACCACGGCCCAGGAAAGCCCCCATCCCCCTCCGTGACATAAAGATCCGTGAACGGGCGATCGGTAACAGTCTCATTCAACCAAAGCGCCACGCGATCAAGAATCTCAGAACGCACCTTCTTATTCGCCACGGCAGCAGCTTCAAACTCCCAATCGGACTTTGTGTAAAGATGACGAGAGTCCAGTGGTAGGCCGTATTTCTGCATCACGGTGGAGTACCAGTCACTCTGGAGGTTGTAGATTTTGTCGGGGATGAAATCTTCGGTGATGGGTGAGCGGCTGGAGGAGTGTTTGGAGGGTGACAAGGGTCGTTGCGATTGATCGTTTCCAGATGCGTAATCTGGTTGTTCTGAGATGGAAGACGAGTTTGTGATGGTGGGGTGGAAGCAGAGTACGGCATCGGCGTAGAGCGAGTATAGAGTGGTCCAGCTGCCGTACCAGTCGTAAGCGAGTTTGGCATGTGTGCCATCGCGTGACATGCCGTATTCTTGCCATTTCTTGATGTACGTCTCGGAGATGTTGCGGTAGTGCTTTGCGTCGCCGGGTCGATCCATGAGGTCAGCGATTTCGCTGAAAGCTTTGATGCCGACAATGCCCTTCAAGGCAAGATTCGTTTGAAGTGGCAGCCAGCCAGCGAAGTCATCAGTGCACACTGTGATACCCGTTAGCTTGTAGTTTGAACTATCGCGAGTCAATGCTTACGCTGGTTGTGGGGCTCAAGAGCGTCTTCGACAAGATAGCCCGTCCATTGCTTCCACAGGTCATAGCTGCCTTCCAGCCACTTCTTCGCTTGGTCAATGCCTTTGGTGCTTCCGCCCCAAGTCTCATCAATATAATCAACTCCATCGTGCAGTCCGACGCCGTTCAGAGAGAATGCGTTTGCTGCATCAGTACTACGGTCTGCGTCGTTGCCGATAGCTGACCAGATGGACTGAGCTTGTGCGTCGGAGTTGTAGCTTAACGAGTTGACCAGTGCCAGACCCATAATCAGCATATCACCACACTCCTCAACAGGCATATACTCGTCCCTTCCATCGGCGTGTCCTGTCAGATTAGGGAAGTGTGCGCCAAGGTCATGCATCGAGTACTTGTTGGGATACTGGCCGGACAGCTGGTGTTCCAGAAGTGGCTCCAAGAGATATGCCAACCACCTAGGCTGGGTGTACAGGAAGAACGGGAAAGCCGGGAAGATGACATCAACCGTTTGACTGTTTCCGTTAGAGGAGATCTCTTTTAGGAAGAGCAACGGGTTGTCTTTGGTTCCGGAGAAGCTCGTGGCACCCATGACTTGTCGTGCAGACAAGGCAACAATATCCACGTAGTTCGTCGAGCCAGATTGGTAGGCATCGATGCGCAGCTGTTCCGAATAGTTGCCAGCGAGGCTCTTTGCCATTGCAAAATCGCCGTAGTGGAATTGAATGAGCTTGTCGTCTTGAGGGAACCAGGACTTCCACAACGGCCGCATGAACGTGAGACCGCGAGCAGACGCATATTGTGTGACTGGATCTTGGATGTGGGTTATCGTAAACAGCACGCTGTCGCTGTTGCTGCTGGATTTGGAGCCAGTGGTGGACGAGTTTGCCAGCTTGAAGGCTTTCGCAAACGCAAACACGGGCTCTTCATCCATGACGGCGCGGAAGTTCCCATCGACCTCGTTCTGCAACGTTCCGGTTCGAGCAAACCGCTGGCGCAAGAGCGCGGATGTGCCCGATTCATGGCGCGCGTCGACTGGCCCAGTAAAGTGCAGCTGACCCCACTCGGGCTGATCGTTCGTCTCGGTGAAGAGCTGCTCAACCTGTCGCTTGACTTGCCACGTCTTCAGCTTATCATTCAGACCCGGCGCGACATGCTGGAATAAGCCCCATTCTATGAGGCTCTCCCTCTTGCCGCTGACCCATTGTCCGTTCACGTCCACGTATATGTTGACATCGAACGTTCCTTCTACGTGTATAGACAGGTATGCTGCCGGTATGGTCTGGCGCAAAGTCGAGGTCGGTGTGATGGGCGAGAGGAAGGACAAGGTGATCTCGACGTCTTTCGCTGAGCTTAGTGCGTCGGGCGCTGGTATCGAGTACGTAAGGTTGGTCGTCGACGCGTCGTATTTAGCACCTCGGTATATGGGGTATGCTATCGTGTAACTAGTACGGACGGGGGTTAGCAATGGTTGCGCTCCGAAAGGTTAGAGTAAACATACTCTTTGTCCTTTTGCTCGAGAGAATCATGTGGTCGGCCGAGTAGCGGGTACACTTCGTTCGTGTCAGGGACAGACGCCATAACACTGAACCCAACCTCAGATCCAGTCCAGAACATGGGCCATTTGCTCCATGGCTCTTCCCTTGCGTTTTGCAGCCATGTGCTCAGATATGGGTTCCGCACGATCAACGGAAGGACGGGTGGTTGGAGAGTCGACGCATCTGCCACGCTTGCTAGGAGCGCCGCAGCGGCGACAGTAAAGGGACGCATGGTGGAGTTCAAGAACTATCGTCGCAAGATCGATACCAAAAGAATATGCTCGACGCTATAATGACGAAATCATGAGTTATGGGCTATTGTATACGCAAAGAAGCGTGAAGCACGCAACAGTGTTGGAGCTGTCAGCTGGGATGGAAGCTCGAGGTAGCTGCAGTTTGCGGGGTTGTGGAGGAGCGAATCACGGCGCGGTGCCTTGCATCATCGTGCCGATCGGCAATCGTCCCACGTTTCATCTTACGCGTCCTGACCTCATGACATCTCAAATGTTGATTGAGTAGCGTACAGCAGCATCAGGAGCTCTATCAACCTCTCAGCCTCATCCTATGCTTCAATCTCGCAATGTCAACGTGCCAGCTTCAGAGTACTTGCAACCACACTGCCCACCGCGGCTCTATTCCGCCCCCAACATCACAGCAGTCTTTGCGCATCTTCCGTAGCGTCTGTTCGCAGCGATCCATCTGGCGTCTGCGATCCTCGACGTTTCCAAGCAGATGCAATAACGCTCATCAATGCAGAAGCCGACCGGCCTTGCTCTCTGCGCTTGAACGGCGGCGGAGTGGATATGCCGTCCCGAACCGATTTGACGGGGCTGGGAGTGCGCACAGCCCAGTCGTCTAGTGGATACGCAGGATGCGGATGGTATGACGTGGTTGTCTCGAAGTCGTTTTTGATGGGAAGCGTAGGAAGAGGCCGTGAAGCTGATTCTGGAGGCCCGAGTCTGATAGACGGTGGTATGGAGAGCCGGTAGAACGGGGTTGGTGTGCGGACAATGCCATAGCGCTGTTGTGCATTCTCACCTGCATGCCCAACTGGCAAGTCTGCCTTCGGGCCTGGTGCACCGCGTGGGATGTAGGCGCGTGGCTGCTCTGTATCGCTTACCAGACGTAGTGATGCTCTGTGGGTAGAGGGTTTTCGCCTCCCCGCTGATATGGATCGAGTAGGGCTTGACGAACTCCTAGTCTGTCCTCGTATGCCTGTAGCACTCGCTGCTCGTCCATCAAAGTTCTCTTTACAGTCCTGAAAGACATCTTCCGAATCCCTGCTCATGGCGCTACAGGCCCTTATGCCCTGGATGGCTTCATCGGTACCACCACCTTCGTTCGGCTCTATCACAGGGAGGTCGTTCTCTTCGCCAGCACCACCACGATTTTGATCAAGCAGCCCCAACTCGCGCAGTTGATCCCAGCTGCGACAGTAGTATCGAAATGTCGCGAAAGGCTGATCGACAGGGTCGATGAGGGCGAATTTGTAAAAGCGCTTCGGATGCTGCGGTCCCGCAGGCCCAGCGTTTACAAGGCTATCGAGGTTAGCATAGTACGTGCGTGTCCTGTCGGGCACCTACCCAATCCCAGTCTCAGTCTTTGCGTGCTCCGTTTGCTTGTACTCTTCTGCCTGTCGTTCGACTCGCTTCCGTCCATGTGCACGATGTACTCGTATCTCGACGCGCGCGGTCTCGTCGAATGCATTTACGTCATCTTTTGTTGTAAAGCAAAGCACTCGCTTCTCGAACTTTTTCCTATCGCCGCCATCCCCGGGGCTCTCGAATAGACCGAACATAGTCTTGCCCTGCCATTCCTCGTCCTTGCCCGTCGACCAGCTCACGACATGCGCGCCGTTGATGTACAGCTTGAACAGGAAGTAGTGCCCTTCGGGGACTGGCGGCGACACAGCATATTCGATCCAGAAGGTGCTGCCTGGTAGAGCTGGAACGTAGACGCTGCAAGTCGACGTCTTTTCATCGACGGATTCCGGAGTGAAGCTAGAGTTACCGCGAGGAGCTGGGCGATATTCAGGCAGTTTTTCGATATCGAATTGGGAATGCAGTCCGACGTCGATGCTACGACAATGCATTATGGCGGTGGTGGTGACGTGGCCGGTCTTGGTGATTGCGTGGGTAGTCCGACAGTACAGGAAGCAGGTGCGGTTGCCTCAGATGGTGAAGTAGACGACTGCCCGACTAGCGCGACTGCTCCATCCCAACTCAACAAGTCGAATTCACGTATGCTATGCATTTCTTCATTGTGTTATTTTCGCGACATGTCAAGAACAAGCAATTGTATATGGGTTCGGATAGGTATAGTATTGAGAAGTGAAGTTTCTCAATTATTCGAATTGAAGCAGTGTTGCTCTCTGGTGCTTGTGACATCAGCGATCTTACGAGTTGACAACATTCCAGTCAACTGTAATGTTCCACGATCAGCGACGCTACATTCTGGCCAGCTGTGAATTTTGGAAGTGGCGCCGCTACAAAGCATCTTGTCTCGGTCTGAGAAGTACTTACTCGGGGCTGCCGACAACGCGAACCTGTCACTCCCGATATCACTGCAGCATCGATGGTGATACGAAAGCCGATACCTATGCACGAAGATCGAGCGGTTCCTTCACCGGAGTAAAGGTGGTTGCGACTTCACTACTTAGGCAGTTCTCACGTGATAGTTCATTCACTGCTCTTCCAGCACAGGCCCACAGGAACACTCCTCACTATATAAGCCTTAGCCATACTCTTATACCCCCTTCTCTCCACCTAGCTTATTCGTCGCTAACTCAACCACGTTTACAGTAAGTCAACCCCTCACTTCCTCATACATAATCCTGTAAGGGCTTCACAGGCTTGGCCCGTCGATCTATCACTCCATCACACTGCTATCAGATTGCTGGACCATTTACTTACAGCAGTTAGGACAAGCTTGGATTAAGAAGGATCTGTAGCCATGACAACGATGACCAATCCAGGGCGCATGCCTCCGCCTAAGACGAACCAGCTTACGCCAAAGCAGCTCGCCGAGTAAGTTTATCCTGAAGACCTCCCCATTTATATCTTCGAAGTATGCTAACTATTGTAGCTTCAGGAAGGGCCCAAAGGCAAACATCGTCATCGGTCCCGACGATAACCGCTACATCGGTCTTGAGAGTGCATCCGTGAATCTACTAGCGCACTTCTCTCCCGTAGCCCGGAAGAAGCTCATCGAAGAACGAGCCACAGTCTTGACCATTCCTGACGGCTCGAAGAACGCCATCCGTTGGATCTACAAGTACATGCAGGCTGGCGAGCGTGATCCCTCGGACATGCCTACGTTCGAGGCACTGAACTCGGATGCCTTGATCGACGTGTACAAACACTGCGACCTTCTCGAGTACGACTCGCTGAGGAAGCGTATCTTCAATCGCCTGAAGAGCAAGTTTTACCATACGCTTCCAACTATCGACGAGATCAAGCTCTACCAGAATGCGATCCCAGCGCTTTATGACTGCGCGATTCGCTGCATTGTCGATGAGATGGCGAGGCCGTGGACTTGCGACTACGAGCCGTATCAAGAACTTGCCAACACGAATGAGGCCTTCGGCAAGGCGCTGGACGGTGCTTTGCAGAAATACATCGCCTCGCGTGTCAAGGTCAGCGAAGAGTACTATCGCACTACGAAGGATCGGCGTGTGATCTGGGCAATCAACTATGTCGAGGACATCCGCGTCGGTCGTCGTCCCTACATCAAGTTCGCCGACAGGTCTTCGAATATGTGGTCATGGAAGTCTCAGCAGCAGGGCAAGGGCGCCGCAGGTCAATTCAACAACGTTAAGGCTGATGCGAACGGTGTAGCAGGAAACATTCCAGCTCTTGCAGCCAAGCACGATAAGAAGTATGTCAGCAAAACCTACACACCATTCACCTGCCACAAGTGCGGTGGGGAAGGCCACATAGCCCGTAACTGCACCACGGCGACTGCTGGTGAGTCCGTCACCGCCACTGGAGTCACATACAACAAGCCCTCGCAGCGCGCCGGTCCAATCTGCTACACCTGCAAAGGAACCGGCCACCTTTCCCGCAACTGCCCAGCAGAGCAGTCCGCCGCCAAACCCGCCGTCATAACCGGTCTTCTCAATAAGGCAACAGACAAGCGTCCATCACCCGTCTGCTACGAATGCGGCGAGAGCGGGCATATTGCACGCAACTGTCCGGAAGAGAAGCCGAAATCTGAGCGGAGCAAGGCGAAGGCGAAGGATCCGTTCATTTGCTACAACTGTGGCGGCGAAGGCCATATGGCGCGCGAGTGCACGGAGGACGTGTCAAACAGCGAACACGCTGACCTCTCTTTCTCCTCTTTCCCGGCCTTGCCTCCCACTAAAGCCTCCATAGGCGGTGGAAAGCTCGTCAATGGATTGCGTCCTGCTTTCGGTCCTGCTCGTGCTGTTGCTGCCGATGACCTTGGCGTCAACGAGGCAAACGCTATCGACGAGTCGGAAGAAGGAGAGGGCTTAAAGACACCTGATCATGAGGTTCGTTAGGGTGGGAAGACGCGGACTGTTCTCATCATCTAGATAGCTGATCGTGATGAGAAGCAGACTTGAGGGGATGCGTTTAGGAAGTCTGATCACAAGCTGAATAGGCGGAGCGACATAGTCATGCAACATATCATCCTTTGATGGGGGTCAATGAGGTCGTTTGAAGACCGAGCTATCTATAGATTATTAGATATATACAAAGCTTTATAACAGAACCCCAGGACGTGGTGTCCGAATTGAGATTGCTGATTTCTCGTCAAGATGCCCAGTTTCTGTCGTATCGTTGGCGCCGGATGTACGTTCGACTACTTGTTTGAGGCGACGAGTTGTACTACAGCTGATCGTTGTTTGATTTCTATTCCTTGTCTCCACCAGGCTTACCATTCTTCTCTAGATGGTCCTTGATGCTGAACATACCCGTCCCCCGCTCAAGCGGCTTAGCTTGAGTGGGACTAGGTTTCCAACCAATCATGTAGATCAATCTGAAAGTTGCCGGAAGCGTGCCATCTTCGTTGCCATGGAGTTCCTTGTATATAGCTTCAGCGGCCAGTAGTACGTCTCTCTGGATTGGCCCCTTCTCTCGTGCGAGCACAGCGTTGGACTCGCCCATAGCTTGCAGGTCCTTCATCAACGAGAAGGTATCGGGATAATCGACTACGATATCATCCACGTCCACGGTGAGGAGATTGAAGCCGGCTTTTTGGAGCAGTCCACCCACATCCTTCACGTCCGCTAGTGGCGAGGTATGTGTTGAGACACCACCTCTCCGATCGAGCTCTGCTAGTTGAAGAGACGTACGAAGCTCGTAGAGGCTGTCTCCTCCCATCATGACGCCTATGAAAGGAGCATCTGGCTTCAGAATGTTGTTCACTTGCGCCAACACCGACGGCAGGTCATTGATCCAATGTAGACTCAGGCTGCTCAAGACGGCGTCAAAAGAGTTCGCTTCGTATGGTAATAGCTCCGATGTCGACAGGACCTCGCGTACGATGTCGATCTCCTTGTTGAAGGGCAGATCGGCATCGCGGTATAAGAGCGCTTCCGACGAGTCTGCGGCTGTGATGGTGCCGATTCGCTTGGATCGAGGGCCTTTGTCTGGGGCATCTTCGGAGGGTAGAGTAAGTGCGCGGGATAAATTGCAGGCGTTTGCGCCGAGATCGAGGACTTTGGGAAAATGCCGATTTATATCCTGTGGTCATTAGTCGCAGTCCATCTCTAGAGTGGGAAGCGACATACTAATACTCGCTCACACAGCCTAGATGCCACCTCATCTCTCAGGTAGTCCACACCTCTGCTATTCTCTTTATCTGCTGCGGCTCTTTCCTTCTGTAACCACTTCTGTTGGCCACTGAATATCTCCATCATTGGAGCGCCGGGCGCTTGTACCGCATACCGCCGGGTAGTTTGGAGGGGCAAACATCGTCGTTTCAGTGGTGGGATGAAAGCACGGATCGAAAAGGATGCCATGGTGCCAGTAGAAGACGAATTGACTGTACAATGGCGATATGAACGACGTGAAAACGGGCGGCGCGCAAGAGACAAGATGAGAAAGCAATACGTCAAGACCCTGGAGCTCCTGCGCCAATCGGCGTTTGGCTCCACCGAGATCTACCTCCGCCCTCCAGAAGTCCATCACCAGCACCACTTCTCTGCCAATCCGGACAGCTGGTGGGGAAGAAGCACCCAGTCAGCTTCGAACGTCATTCTTGAACTCGCGACTCCGCCATGGCGCAAGCTTTTCCGTACACGTACTACGCCTGCGACTGCTTCGACAACAACACCACGACCTCTACGAAACGCACGACGCACGTCCTCGCTGCCTTTGACGACGAAGAAGAGACCTTGGACCCCAGGAACCCGCGCTCCAACTACGCCCTATACCCGCTCGAACATCTCCTCTACTGCGAAGACTGCCTGCAAATACGATGTCCACGATGCGTGATCGAGGAGACGCTGAACTGGTACTGCCCGAACTGCCTGTTCGAAGTACCGAGCTCCGTGGTTAAGAGCGATGGGAATCGGTGCACGCGCAATTGCTTCAATTGCCCCGTGTGCATCTCGCCGCTCATAGTCAACCTTCTCGACAACCCTGACGCGGACCAAGGGGTGCCAGACCGGCACATACTCGCGTGTCCGTACTGCCATTGGAGTACGATCGAGACGGGCATAGAGTTCGAGAAGCATACAGGCGTGTATTCGCAGATTGCACGGATAGCGAATGGAGGCAAGGCGATACCAACCGCGAAAGAACGCGATAAGGAGCGCGAGAGGCGCAAGGAACTCGAGGCTCGGCAGAGAGACTCGAGGAACCCGTTATCTCCTTCCAGCGACTCTACAGCTCAGGATATCGAACAATATGAGCCACCGACACGCGACGATCTATTCTCAAACCTAGGTGCTTTTTACAAGGCGCAGCTCGACTCCCAGACACCAGCGAATCCTCTCGAGATGAACTTCTCCTCGCCCTCGGCCTATTCCCGAATCATGAATCTCTATTCAACGAACACAGCGAAGAAGCAGAAGCGCAACAAGCCGACGCCCATGCGAGAGGCGGCGTCGGAGTTAGAAGGCCTAGTCATTCATGACCCCGCGGCGGACAATGCAGCGATCGAGCGCATCAAACGAGACGGTTGGGGCAGTACCTTATCGCCTGCCCAGAAGCTCGCACAACTGGATCCCCACATGCAGTTCGATAACGAGCTCCGGCCGATACCGACTCTCCTCTGCACAAAGCGATCGAAGCGATGCCGGTCCTGTCGACACATCCTATCCAAACCAGAGTCCAAGATCACATCAACACGATACAAGATCAAGTTGCTAGCACTAAACCACATCCCTAGGCTCAGCATCCGCGCACTACCCCCCAACCCAGCTGTGCCACCAGTCCCCGGCTCTATGCCCGCCCCACAACCTCCTTTCAACTACAACACCCTCCGTCCTGGCATCGCAACGCACTTCCTCCTCCACGTCAGCAACCCGCTCTTCGATCCTATTCAGGTCACGCTCGCCACGTCAAGTACCACACCCGGCAAAGTACAGTCCCGCGTAACGATCCTATGCCCACAATTCGAAGTCGGCGCCAATACCGACGTCTGGGACGACGCGCTCGCTTCGGGTCCCGCACCCATGCCTCGCCGCTCAACGATCAACGCTGAGACAGGACAGATTGAAGCGGGAAAGATATGGGATAAAGGACGGAATTGGACAAGTGTAGCTATCGAAGTCATACCAGGCTTCCTTAGCGAGCTTGGGGGCGAGGATGAGCTGGACGAAGATGAGGATCTGCTTGAGATACCGATTTTTGTGCGTATCGAGTTCGAGGCAGATGTCAATGCGGAAGAGAGGGGGTTGGGCGATTCTAGGGGAAGCAAAGGGGAGAGGGAGAAACGGGAAGAGGCGTTTTGGACGGTTGTTGGGGCGGGGAGGATAGCGAGTGCGTAGGTTGTGGAGGTGATGATAAGTGTTTGTGATACCCCATTGCTTTGTTTGAGGATAGGAGATTAGATACATTGCTACTTGCTAATCCCATCGCGCTAGCCGCGACGAATGGATTCATTCCTCAACAGACTACCCAAAGTGCGTCTCATTAGGAAAAACCTCCCCATCCTTCTTCTTCTTCCTCGTCACCATGCCATCCAACGTGCCCTGACTCGCTTCCCTCTTATGTCCCGCTTTCTTCTCACTCCTCACCGCCATCTTCTTCGCCTGTTTCGGACTCGGCGGCTCATCCACATGCGTACCCTCTTCATGCCCCTCCGCATCTCCAACATCCTCCTCTTTGACCATCGCGCCCGGCGGCCCTTTACTCCCTTCCGTCGGGCCCTCCGCGCCATCCTCAAAGAGCTCCCGCCACGTCCCATCCAGCACCTTTGGCGAGTTCCCGTAGAGGTTAATGTGATACGCGTTCTTCATTCCCTGGATACAAATCTCCCTCCTTTTTGCAAAATCAAACATCGGTTTTGGGTATACTTTCATCGTGCCCTCGCCTGGCTGCTCCTCCGACCCATCCCCCTTGACCAAACACCCCCACTTCTTCTGATCGGCAATCGGCGCTTTCCACGGTTCGTAGATGTACTTTTTGTCGAACTGCGCTAGTTCGGGCACGTATTTTCGCACGAAGTCACCGTCTTTATCCCATTTCTGGGGGAAGGCGATGGGTGAGTAGCATCGGTAGAACTGCGCGAAGAACGCTGTACAAGACAACCATTGCCAGTTCCCGATATTACACGCAGCTTCATGGTCAATGAGCCATTCTTCAAAGACCTCGGCGCCGCGCTCCCAGTCGATGTAACAACCACCCCGCGTAAGGAAGCACGCGACGGCGTGGCGACCAAGGTGATGGATCCAGCCTTCCTGGGCGAGTTGACGCATGAGCGCGTCGATCCACGGGAATCCCGTTCGACCGTGTTTCCAGCGCTGGAAATGCGATTCCGCTTCTGCGTTGTCGACGAGATACTCGCCGGTGATGAGGTTGGTGCTGGTGTCGATCTTGGAGGGTAGGTGCCAGGGAATGAAGCGACAGTGTGGGTTGTTGTATGTTTGGCCGAAGGAGTAGCCCAGCCCTGCTTGTGCGCCAAAGTACATGTCGCGGAAGAGGATTTGGCCTGTTAGACTGGTGGGGGGCTGGGAGGCTTTTCCTTTGTACTTGTCGACAACGTCTTGGGCGCGCCAGTAGAAGAGGCGGCAGCTCAAGGAGCCGAAGTGCATGTGGGGGGAGAGGAGGGTTGTAGACTGAGGCTCGAAATCGGTGGGGGCTGTTTTTGGCTTCTCGAATGTTGCTGTGTAGTCTGTGTCTGCTATGATTTTGTCGAGGGCGCGTAATGCTACCGTTTCGCCGCCCCGGTGCGAGGTTGTTGCTGGCTTCAGACCTAGCTCTTCCATTGTTGGTACTGCGAAATCGCCTTTTGGTCCTGCGAGAGCAGAGTACGAAGCTTCATCGCCGTCTCTTTGAATCGCGTTGATGTCCGGCGCGCTTTCTGGCTTCTCTTGATCAAATTTCAGATCCGTTTCTCCTGGGTCAGGCAGGGACTTGGGAGCCGGGATAGGTCTTGGAATCGATCCGATTTTCTTTCCTGCAGCCTGCACCTGGTTGATGGTCATGGTGGGCTTTCCATGGTTATGCTTGACCAGCTCATCAGGATCGTACAGAGTTCTCCCGGTCTTCATGATGACTTCAACCCCGGCTTTCTTTGCAAGTTCCGTCACCTTCTCATCCCGCTCTCTTGCATATGCATCGGTATCTTTCTCGAACACCAGATGTGTGATCTTCCATGCCTTGAACAGCTTGGGTAACAACGTTTGCGGCGCTTCACGAATGAGGAAGAGTTTTGACTTTGGGTTGAGCTTGGTTATCGACTTGGAGAGGTCGTTTTGACAATCCAGGAGATACTGCCAGCGATTGGGGCCTACTCGAGCGCGATAGACGTAGTGCGGATCCCAGGTCCATATAGGGTACAGACACTCTGGCTTGAGATCCAATGCGGCTTTGAGAGCTGGAGAATCGTGGAGTCTTAAATCGGTCCGGAACCAGTAGATCACTCGTGGTTTCGACATCTCTCACGCACGTGTGGTAGTTGAAGTTGGTAGGGTGAAGCTTCGAGAAGAGAAAACGGGGATCTGCTCAGTCGATTCCATGTGATGGACCCACCGAACTACAGCAAAGATAATACCTAGGTACTCTGCAACTACTGGGGGAAAACCGCATGGCTGGTATGAATGCTGTCATCGATCGGAGCTAGGGCACTCGCTAATCTTTCTTAGATCATCCCAGATCCCAGAAACCAATCGGTCTCACTGCTCTCTCCGACGGTGGGACCTGGGACGACGATTGAACCCTGAGCTTATGTGAACATGCTGAGGGTTTTGCAGCTGCAAGTTCGACGTTGTTTGAGAAGCCTTGGTGGTAGCTTCCCTTGGAACAGTACACAGCGGGTGCGCCTGCGATATCAGTCCATGTCAGCCTTTGCCAAGGCTTGCCCAAGGTGGATGACAATTGGGTAACTTTGACTGTGTGGAGATGGCGGTCAGGAAATTTGCCCATCCCTCTGCGCATGCCCAACCTCAAACGCGCCTTTCGCAGCGTGAAGCCTTAAAATCAGCCAAGTTGCTCCGAGAAACCCAAACGCAGGGCACTGGCCAGACACCGTCCAGGGTCTCTCGAGGCACATGAGTTGTCTTGTTGGGCAGTATCACAGCTTTGCTAGCCGAAATGAGGTGCGCTGGCTGCGGGGACAATTGGTGGCGCACATGGGCGAATAGCAATTGTCGGGTAGCCAGTAGCACCGAAAGACGTTGTTGAGATTGAGAGGGTGCAGCTGCACACTGCATGCAGAGACAGTAGCAGCTATAGTCAAAAGCAAGCACAGGGAAAGCAGGGCGGCGGGTGCGCGTGCGCGTGCGATGATGAAAGAACGGCTCACTAGCGGGCGGGTTCATGCGTCATGGCCTCGGGGAGCTTCGAGGTTTGGCCCAAGCTCCCTTAAGCTCGTGGACCCATGGTTTGTTGTGTGCAAACAATCTCCCAACAGATACTGCAGGCGCTTTGCCCGAACGAGTGAAGAAGGGACTCTGACAGCGCAGAGGGTCGAGTTGGCGTGAAAGCGCGTGCTTGCTGTCCCGGTGTGAAGTACTTAGAATTGCCGTGCTGCAGTTTACCGCTGCTCGCGTCGGTACCACCTGCACTGCAGATCAGCGCCTCCCTCGACACATTCGCTGGCTGCGGGGAAACTACCACAACCCGTATCGAAGCTCCGCGCTCTACTCTACTCTAGACCCATCTCTCCAGGCCTCACCCGCCGCCCACTTGCCCTCCACCTTTCTCTATTCTTCACCGTCCACAAGATGGCACAACCACTGGAAGATGCGTACATCACGGTGAGCAGCATGCAGGTAGTACCACGCACGCGAGCTAATCAATCATGCAGCTTCTTATGAGCGATTCCTACCTACCAGGCGCAGTCGTTCTTGCAAACTCTCTGCGCGATGCCGGCACCACCAAGAAGCTTGCCGTGCTCGTCACGATGGAGACGCTTTCAGCTGATACCATTTCAGAGCTAAAGGCGCTCTACGACTACCTGATTCCCGTCGAGCGCATACGGAATGCCAATCCTGCGAACCTCTATGTCATGGGGCGGCCTGATCTGGCCTTTGCCTTCACGAAGATTGCTCTGTGGAGACAGACTCAGTTCCGCAAGCTCGTGTACCTCGACGCAGACGTGGTAGCGCTGAGGGCGTTGGACGAGCTGTTCGACATCGAGGCGTCGTTTGCTGCCGCTCCAGATATTGGCTGGCCAGATGCTTTCAACAGCGGTGTCATGGTCATCACGCCGGACATGGGCGAGTACTGGGCACTACAGACCATGGCAGCGACTGGTGACAGCTTCGATGGCGCAGACCAAGGCTTACTGAACCAGTACTTCGAACACCGTCCGTGGCAGCGATTGAAGTTTACCTACAACTGTACGCCAAACGCCGAGTACCAATGGGAGCCCGCATACCGCCACTACAAGCGCGACATCGCCGCGGTCCACTTTATCGGCAAGAACAAGCCCTGGATGGCCCAACATGCGGGTGGGAAGGGTGTCTATGGAGAACTGGTAGCGCGATGGTGGGCGGTGCATCAAAGGCATCTGCACAAGGCGAAGGGCCAACGAGCTGGTGAGGGAAAGAGCACTCTTGGTGACTCCATGCTTTCTTCCTCTACTCCTGCCCCTCTCGAAGCCTCCGCCGTTACGACCGAGCCTCCCATGACCGAATTTGAAGATGAGATTCAGAATATTGACCAAGGTGTGATAGAACCAACCCCCACGGTCGAACAACGCAAGTTCTCTGCGCCCGAGATGCAATGGGACGCCACCAAGTACGCTCTTTTTACATCGAGATCACTGGGTAACAGCTGACAAGTCCAGGTTTGAGCCACCAGCGTCATCGAGACCCGAAGCTGCCAACTTCCCTACGCAAACGTATGCCTTCAGTGATAGCCGATCGCTCTTCAAGGCACCACGAGCCTATCCCGATGCGCCGCGAGACATGTGGTACCAGGTTCCAGAAACCAGGGACGCGCCCAAGCCCATCTTCCCGTGGGAGCAAGAGGCGGATAGACCTAAGCCAACGCGTGTGTTTGCCGAGGACTTGTCACCACAGCCAACCCCTCAAGTGATGTCGCCGACACATGCTTTCTCGACCACACACTTCGACGAGAGCGATAAGGTCGCTCCAGTCGCAGCGGAAAAGGTTAGAAATCTTGGTAATACTACAACCTCGAGCTCTACTGACCAAGGCTGGCAGTCTTATCAGAACAACAGCGGCAACGCCTGGGATAATGTTCCAGGCATCGACAGCTATGTTCGTGCCATATCGGATCTGAGTGGAATACGGGGTAAGAACCAGTCGCTACAACAGACCACAGGCACGGACGACATTAGTTCGCCTATATTGGATCGCAAGCAACGCCGTGAGAGCTTAGTCCTCACCGACTTCCCGTCCGCAGTGGAGCGACCGAGTCTTCCTGTAACACCTGCGCCGGTTCGTCGTCCAATGTTCTGGGGCGAAGAGAGGAACCAGACAGGCGAGCTACCTTCTGCCACAGGAGTGCCGGATCAGACCGAATGGGTATGTTTACGATACACCTTTTCCTCTTTCAATCATGAGCTGACTTTGAACTTTTAAGAATCCGGAGGAGAAGCTTGACCAGTTACGGCGGTCATCCCTGATCGAATTCGAGCACCTGAAGAAAGACGAGCACCCAAATCCGCCAATGCGTGCACTTCCCGAGCATTCAATTGCCGGGGAGGAGAAGACTGGCACTTCATTTGGACTTGATGGAGCGAACGATCAGGGCATTCCCGGATCTTTCCCAAGCGTTGTCGAGAAAGACTTTGCTAGCAGCGACCCTGCACCAGACGTGCGACCGAGTTCCAGTGATCGTTCCTTCGCACATGGGGACGAGAGCTCTGCGCCCCAGCACTACTCTCAGCAGGACTTTTCCTCTGGATCTTCCAGCACCTTTGGGCAGAACTTCTCAAGCTCGACATCGCAGGTGACGTCTACGGACCAGACTACCAGTCAATCTTCGCAGTCAGTCCAGGCTGGAGGCATGACCTTCACTGTACCCGTTTTCCAGGACGGAACTTCAGCTGACACCCAGGCCGCTGGGGATGATCTCAGTCCGACACAGAGTCGGACCTAGAACAAGATGATGAACGAATGATGGATATCAATGTTTGCGGTACCAATTTGTCGGTTATTGACCATGGACGATCTCTTGTTGCTAACGATGGAGGATACATGTTGCGATCTCAGTTTTACCCTTTCGTCTTGATACCTGTATGTTTCGTGTCTTTCATTCGCGAGCCTTCTAGCATTTGCATCGTCACTGCATAGCGATCTGTTGTAGCTCATTATCCATACTTGCTTGCAGGATTTGCTTCAAATTGTAAAATGTACGGGGTGATGGACTCGCTTCAGTCAATGGAAATCTGACCACCATGGATCCTACATTGACAATAGTTATTTTAGTTTGCTTATTTTCGTCGTCATGTAAGCTGCAGGCCCTCTCAGACTCTTCCTTGAATGAGTTGGAACGCCAACGATGACTGAAGACCGAGGCATGCGCAGGAATATGCAGGGAACATTTCGTGCATGCTTCCCTAGGCAAGCTTGGGCCCGCTGATCCACTCGTCGGAAGCTTGACAGGCTTGACTTGACCGACGCTGTGGTTGGCGTTCGCGCGTTTGCCCTGTGCCCTCTCAATCATGCCCCGCTTGCCCCTCCCTACCCAATTTCTTGAGCAACGAGCACCTGCCCGATTCATCTCAGCCTGTAGACCGCGAATAAGCGCCACAGCCACTCATAGAAGCCTCTTCTGTCATCCACGAAGCTTCCACTTCTCGCCCTCACTGAGACTCGCCGCAACGCCTATCCGCTGCGACCAATACACGCCCGAACGAATTCCCAACGCCGCCTGGCCATATCTGTACCACCCGTTCAACAAGATGGCACACCTCGACCCGTACTTCAAGCAGGTAGATGCCTTGCAGGGAAACTTTATTGAGAGGCTGAGGGAGGCGGTCGCTATTCCCAGTATCAGCTCTGAAGACCAGAGGAGACCCGATGTAGTCAAGGTACGACAGAAAGCCCCAAGAGATATGCAGTCGAGTCTATGTTTTGGGTCAAGGTATTCGATGCATATCTGAATGTATGGCTGACTTCAAATGCAGATGGGCCACTGGTTGGCCGACCAGATCAAGGCACTCGGTGGTGAGGTTGAGCTCCGCGAGCTCGGAAAGCAGCCTGGTCGCGAGCACCTTGACCTTCCACCATGCCTTCTCGGACGCTACGGAAACGACCCCAAGAAGCTCAACGTCCTCGTTTACGGTCACTACGACGTGCAGCCCGCGAACAAGTCTGACGGCTGGGCGACCGACCCCTTCACCCTAAGCATCGATGACAAGGACCGCATGTACGGACGCGGTAGCACAGATGACAAGGGTCCGGTTCTTGGCTGGTTGAACGCCATCGAGGCCCACCAGAAGGCCGGTGTAGAGCTACCAGTGAACCTGGTCATGTGCTTCGAGGGCATGGAAGAGAACGGATCAGAAGGTCTGGACGACACTATCCGTGCCGAGGCCAAGAAGTTCTTCAAGGACGTCGACGTTGTCTGTATCTCGGACAACTACTGGCTAGGAACTGAGAAGCCATGCTTGACATACGGTGTCCGGGGATGCAACTACTACCAGGTTGAGGTTTCTGGCCCTGGTCAAGATCTGCACTCCGGTGTCTACGGTGGAATGACACACGAGCCCATGACCGACTTGGTTCGCGTCATGAACTCATTCGTCGACCCCGATGGCAAGATCCTCATCAAGGGCGTCGACGATCTCGTCGCTCCCCTTACTGACGAGGAAGCCGCACTTTACCCACCCATCGCCTTCACCATGGACGGTCTGAGGGAGTCACTAGGTGGTGCAGTAACGATCCACGACAGCAAGGAGGAAGCGCTGAAGCACAAGATGCGATACCCTTCATTATCCCTCCACGGTATTGAGGGTGCTTTCTACTCCGAGGGAGCAAAGACCGTTATCCCAGCAAAGGTTATTGGAAAGTTCTCCATCCGCACAGTACCCAACATGGAGATTGACCCAGTCACCAAGCTGGTTGAGAAGCACGTCAACGACGAGTTCGCTAAGCTGAAGTCGAAGAACACGATGAAGTTCAGCGTGGTACACTGCGGAAAGTGGTGGGTCGAGGACCCCAACCACCCCAACTACACTGCTGCTGCCAAGGCTGTCGAGCGTGTCTTTGGTGTAAAGCCAGACATGACTCGGGAGGGCGGTAGCATTCCTGTTACATTGACCTTCCAGGAAGAGCTCGGCAAGAACGTCCTGTTGCTGCCAATGGGCAGCTCAACTGACGCTGCTCACTCGATCAACGAGAAGCTGGACAAGAGGAACTACATTGAGGGCACCAAGCTGCTAGGAGCATACTTGCACTACGTTGCAGGAGAGATGAAGCGCGAGTAGATTGCCGCACTATGAGTGACATCGTCGGTCTTGTTCCCGTAAATACTTAGATGGTTTGCTACCTACAAGAAATAAATACCCATTCAGCAGTGTGCTTCTCAGTTGACGCCGGCTCGATGACATGGCAGGCTCATGTCGTGCATTTCCATCGATATCTCAGGACTATGATAAGTCGCACAACGTTAATATATCACCATGCGCTCTGTACCCTGATTATGTGCCGGCGGTAGTCTGGGGGTGGAAGACAGGATCCCGCCCAGCTTTGACCACCCCGGCGCGGAACAACTAAAAAAGTTCGGCATCGCTCCACCAGGAACGGCCAGCACCGTGCCAACGCGAGCACCACAACAGGTGCACGCCAACCCACACACGCCAATTCCACAATGTCAACATGTAAATCCCTCCTCCGAGCCTGTCCCTCGCAACAACGGAGCACGCCGTCGCTCCTGCCCCTCACGCAATGCCGCTTCGAATCCACAACCCGGCGACACAGAAAACTGCTCGCACTCCCCGAAGCCCCATCCTACACACCCGACCGCTCTGCGCCCACACTGGTCTTCAACCCCCCGTCCTCGGCGCCGAATGTATACCACACCCCGCTCAAGTTCCTGCCCAAGGAAGATAAGCGGAGAACGATGTACGCTGCCGCCCAACAATACGCAACCAAACTAGCGCACACACGCCAATCCTCACCCATTGCCGCACCCGGCACGCCGCTCAGCACAGAAGCGTTTTTGCCGCCGCGCCCCTCTGCATCGCTGCCTGCGCCGCTGCGGAAGCCGTACGAGAAGACGTATCATCTCAACGAGGAGGATATTGCAGAGATTAGGAGGCTGAGGAGTGCGGACCCGGATACGTGGACGAGGGTTAAGCTGGCGGACAAGTTTGGCTGTAGTCAGTTTTTCGTGGGTATGGTGGCTAAGAATGAGAAGAAGGCGGAGAGGGTGGAGAAGGAACATGAGGCGATGAGGAGGAAGTGGGGGACGAGGAGAAGGGAGGCGAGGGAGGATCGGGGGAGGAGGAAGGTGCTTTGGGGGAGGGACGCTTAGATGGATGTTTTTGATGGGGTGGGGAGTGTATGATCTCGGCTTAGATGGCTTGGAGCCTGGGTGGCTTGGGATATAGAAATGATGGGGATGTGGTATACGATATGTGTAAAGAGCAAAGGAATATTCGTAGTCTGGTATATCATACTACCGATTTTGAAACACATACTGATCAGACCTGTCTGTGAATCATGTTCTAAAGGGTATCATCCCAAGCCGTTGCAAACGCCAGACACCTTCATGAAATACCACGCATCACCTCCCACCCTCCCTTTCCATCTCAACCCCCTTCCCTACCCTGAAAACAAACCCCTCGCCGTCCCTCACCCCCACACCAACCCTCCAGCACTCAAACCGGCCTCGACTAACCACCTCCCACCGCTGCACCCTCTCCTTCTCAGCATCTTCCACACTAATCGCCGGCGCAAACTTGAGCACATCCACCCGCCGAACTGCCAATCGCGTAACAGGCGTACCCTGAGGCCACGATATAGGCAACGACGGCCGATACGAAGACAGCAAGTTAGACTGCGACGTCAATACCGCAGTGCAGGAGAGTAGCTTGCCCAGTTTCGCAACGCGCGTGGTAAGCTGTGCCGATGCCGTTGCAAGTTTATTCGAGGAGCTAGATACGGTAGTACTGGTATTCCGTATCGACCAGACGAACGCGTCGATGTCTTCGAGGATGAGGGAGTGGATGCGTCGGTGCATACTCTTGTGTTGAGGGGTTTTGTTGAGCAGGTATTCTGGTAGGGAATCGAGGGTGGATAGGAAAGAGGACCAGGAGGTGGGATGGAAGATGTGGAGGTGTGGGAGGGCGGTTTTGATGGCGGATTTCATGGAGGCTTTTAGGGTGGCGGTGATTTCCTGTTCGGTTGTAGCGAGGCTGGTTTTGAGATGGGTGGACATGACTTCTACTAGTCGGGGGATGCTGAAGTGGTGCAGTGGGTCGAAGAGGATGACGGCGCTTTCTTGGCCGTGGAGAGGGGTGGAAGAGAAGCTGCGTGGGAGGATGGCGTAGGCGATGATGAGGTAGATGAGTGAGGTCTTTCCGGCTCCTGAGGCGTGATGGGTTGGTGGTGGAGAGATGATTTCGAGGATTGGTGAAGACGAGTTTAGTATTAGGCGGTCGATTTCTGGTATGTTGAAATGAGAGGTTTGGGCGGTGTTTGTGTTGTTGGCTCTGTTGGAATAAGCATCAATTAGTAAGTCGCGAGAGTAAGAACGGAGAGAAAAGATTAGGTGAGTTGTGAAGAATAAACGTACATTCCATCTCCCTGCACCATAAACTCCCGCAGAGACTTGAACAGCTGTATTTTCGTCAACATTACTCACCTCGCGCATCGAGCGTGTGTCGATATGACATACCTCGCTCAGATCCTCCACCTCAACTTCCATCAACAACTTCCCACCCAGCCTCTTCGCCCCATCACCGTTCATTTCCATCTCCCATGCAGATCAACCCCTGATCCTTTCCAGACCTTTCCAAGCACGACCCTACTCTTTCAATATCACCTCCCCCGCGCAATGGCGCCACCAATCTCCACAATCCCGGTGACCGACTTGGAAGCTTCGATCAACACTCTGCCGTCGGGCAAACGACGGAATCCACCGGTCAATCTGGGCGACTGCGCGCTCAAGGAACTCGTGCAGTATAAATGCAACGTAGAGGCGCCGAAGAAGAAGGGCGGTGTACCGCAGATAATATGTGAGCCGCTGGTTCACTTGTTGAGAAAGTGAGTGTTGGTGGAGTGAGGTGGGAGGCATGAGGTCTTGGCACTGGAATCAGCAACCGGGAGTTGGTGTTATCAGGTTGAGCGCATGGCTAATGAGATTATAGGTGTTCAGGAGGTTTGACTGTGGAGACTACGGCGTGGGAGGAGTGGAAGGCGAAACAGGAAGGTGCGATGGTTGAGCGATGAGATCGAGTCACCACTCATGGCCCTACACAACATCACACGTGAGGTGGCTGTCTACACAGGAGAGATGATTGTTATACATGTATTTTCAACTACGAGATCTAGCTAAAGATTCCAGGAGTAAATCCAATCTAGATATGAACTCGATGGGATGAATAATGAGTTCGCATTGACCAAACTTTGTGTAGCCTTCAGCTACGCTGTGTAGGGGAGCGAGTAGACTATAGTACAACTTGCAACGAAAGAAAAAATAGACAATCAACGCCGCCTTAATGCCTAAAACGTATCTCGAAGCCGCGCGGCCGAAATGCAGATACCCAAACGCCTCGCTATCAAAATGCTGTAAAACGACTTTTCTGAAGGTGTCGCCGCCATTGACCGGCTGTGACGAACTATGAGACGCCCGTCGCGGATTTCCTCCAGTACTTTTGGTCGTAGTTGACGTGCACGCCTTCTTCCAGATTGACGTTACGATCGGCGGTGGGCTGCCGTATTGGAGCGTCTTGATGCGTGTTGTAGTCATCGTCGTCTTCGTCCATTTGAGCTTGCCGCCGCTCTTCCTCCTTCTCTCGCTGGTTCTCTTCATCTAGCAGGTCTGTCATGGCGGCTTGCCACAGTTGGTCGCTCTCTTTCATGCGCCTACTGCGCTTCCGCTTGCCAACATTTTGCTTCTGCACTCCTGCCTTTTGCGCCGCCATGAGTTTTCGCAGACTCTGCTCGGCAAGAACGCCCTCTTCTGTCGCCTTCTCCCTGATTTTGCGCGGGTCATTTTCGCGTTTTGTGAAGACGGGCGTCGCTGTGTATGTGTGTTTCGACGGGAATCCAGGGAAGTGTTTTGGTATGTATGGACGCGTTTCTTTGTCCGCCTTGCCCGAGAGTCCGGGGCCTAGCAAGGACTCGGTGTCGGGCGGCGGAGCTTCTGGAGGCGCGGGAGGTGCAAAGTAGGGCTGTAAGACAGACGGCGGGATCTCGCCTGTGTCGAAATGTTGTTCGAGGGGCGCAGAGCCGCGTAGGCCGGCGGATGTGAGGGCATAGATCCAGTCGTGCGCGACCGTTTCGGTGCGTCGCGAGCTGATCATAGACGTGCGTACTTGTGTTAGAAAGTTGGTCATGTCTGTGACGAGTCAGTCTGGAAAACTGCAGTGGGCACTCGCGGCCAGTCTCTGTCGCAAGGTGAAGCCATACAGGAATCAACCAGCGCCCGGAACTCCTCCAACGCGTCCGGACGCGCGCTCTCGAAACCGATGCCTTTACATTGGATGGCTATTGCGCGCCGCAGCTGCTGGTCGAAAAAGTCTTTGCTCTCGCCAAAGACATCGTGCTCGGCGCTGATGGGGTCGGCAATGTGCTGGATCGGCTGCGTGTGGTGCAGCGCCCGTACGACTTGTCGCTTCTTGGGGTGCGGCTCTCCGTACGTCGGCGCATGGTCCGCATCATGTGCCCGCTTCATGCCTGCGATTGCGCCCTCGCTGCTGGCGCTGGGGGATAGTATGATGCCTGGCATATGCTGCTCGTTATCGCGGATCCGGTGGGAGGGTACGCCGTGGGAGCAGGTTGCGCACGCGATGGTGGTTCCGGGGACGTCTCTATCGGTGGGTAAGGGCGCAGACGGGAGTGAGAGGGCGCATCGGTTGCGAAAGGGTGCCCTCGCGATGGGAGCGGACGTGCAGGCGCGTATTGTTTCTTATTCGATGGTATTGTTCCTTTCACCTGCCTGCTGCCGTTGTTCTTCAGTTGGGTCGGGAGCTTCCAAGGCGCGGGACGCTAGGACGCCTGCCTTACGTCAGCAGCACTGCGTTCTCCCGTCGAACCACCACACCTTCAGAGAGCCGCCGACGACACCCACCAGCTCCCGCAAACCGCACCCGCGCCCCAAAACTCTCCGCTCTCCCGAACCCAATTCCGCAATGGCTGTCAAACCGATCACCGGCGTAGGTGCTGCCATTGAGTGCCGTGGGCCGTAGTGCGCTGGACGCTAATGACTGGACTGCAGATGCTCCGACGACAGGTCGTGCTCGACCTCTCTGTCGCTATGGGTGCGTAGGAATCGGGCAGTGCATGGCTGCTATTTTCGGGGCTCAAAGAGCTCTGTAGCAATGCGCGCGTCAGCTCTGGACATCGGCTAACAGCAGTCACAGGTCTTGGCCTCACTGCCGGCTACGGCTGGTGGTACGGTACGTGAATCAGTCACAGGCGATGCGACTGCGCTTCCTATCCTTGTTACGCCCATACTTACTGTCCAAGGCTACCACGTCCCTGCCGTCCGTCACCGTGACGCCTTCTACCAGAAGCTCGAAGACGAGCGCGCATCATCTCTCGGCCAGAAATAAGCGACTGCCCTTCGCGAATCGACATCTCCTTTGTATCGACAGGTCACGAAAGCATAGAATGGGCATAGCTGGGGATCAGATGTATCATAGGTGGGGGGATCTCTCGACAGCAAGCCAAATCAGACTCCGTCAAACGACCCCACGTATGCGTCCTCACGTGTAATGTGCTTTGTGACTACGGCTCTCCATACAAATACCCAGTCTCGTCGCTCTTGAACAGTGCTACTTGTTTGTGAAATGACGGCTCCACGCGCTCACAGTCGTCGACATGATTGCTCGAACATGTGATTCTTACGCACGCCGCTTCATTGGATTTGAACGTTCTGCACGTCAGAAAATGGCCGTAAAGTTTAGGCTTTTCCAGAATACGATGTGATCCGCATTTACCCATGCCTCAACACGAGTCTGATAAACTTGGAGAAGGTTATCGGGCGGGCTTGAACTTCGTCATATGCCTAAGGTTTACAACCCATCGAAGGGCGTTGTTCATCGGATCCGCGGCGGCATCATTTCGCTCCTTCCACGTAAAGCCTTCACATGGTGGCAGGTAAGGCGGTCTTGAACAATCATCTAGAGTGAATGCGCAGTCTCACAGCACATAGAAAGGGGGCCATCGAGCGTGCTCATGTATTCCTGAGGCATAGACGAGACGTACAGAGTGATGACAAGGCTGTTGATTTGGGAGGGGTATGTGACGATGAAGATCATCCCGATATCGAATTAGGTGCACCCCATTCAAGGGAAAAACTGAACACATGTCTTCGCAGAACAATTACTAAGGAGAAAGCTAAGAAGTCTGCATTGCCTTACCAATCTACAGCCTCAAGATCTCAAGGCGATGTAGACTTCAGAGCCTTTGTCCGGTTTTCCCCTTGAAGGGGTGTGGGTGCGCTGTCTTCTCATAGCAACGGTTGCGCAGGGATGATGGCAAAAAAATAAACATAGACGGTTGTTCGCGATCGATGGTCGTGAGCTGAGGGTGAGCGCACGGACTCATCGTGGGAGTTGCTCCTCTCTTGGAGTGTGGTTGCGAGCTCCCATATAGCCCGAAGATACCACTCTGTGCATGCCCTTCACCGAATTTCGCCAGTCACAAGGACTGTGTAGATTGCCCCGAAGCAGTAAAGAAAGGCATCTGGCCGTGTTTAAGTTCGATGCAATTCCGATGCATCGATGATGGTGGTTACAAGTCGTCTCACTAAGCGTGCACGAAACTGTTGATAGGCCGTTGTGACGTATCAGGCCAATGACGGAACGCGGTGGATCACGAGGCGCGACGCGACACGTTGTATGCTAGATTGTTTCTTCATCACGAACGCAAGAAATGAACGCAAGAAAGGCCGAATGCTCGACTGCAAGACAAAGCAGCGGTGGGGGGAGCAGAAACGTGTCAAACGCTGGATGCTATTGGCTGGCGTCCGGCTTCATTGTTCCCTGGCGATCATGCCCAATCCATGGGACTGACATGGGACTGCAGGGGGGCTTTCCGCCAAGGATCGACGCGAACCAGAGACGGAAGGGGCAGTGGCGGAGCAAGCGAGACTTGTGTGAGAGGAGGTGGCCTCTTGAATGGGTAGGTGATGGGTTGGCAGCTCTAGATGCGGAGATGTCAAGAAAAAGCAGTGTCAGGGATGGAGCGCGTATGAGGGAGGGCAAGGTGACTGCTTTGACAGCGGCGTTGTTGGTTCGGAACGGGGTGGAGGCCCATAGTCCTGTGCCATAGCGTCCGGCGCTTTAGTGCGAGATGTGGATAACTAGTCCTTCACCATCTTTTAGGGCAACGGGTGGCCGATCACCAGCGACCTGGAGGACGAGTACGAGGACGTCAACTTTGACAGCTTTCAGTGGCGATGGTATATGGAGGCTTCTATACTCGTCTTGATATTCATATACATGGCGAATGAGGAATTGCGCGATTGGCAGCTTGCATCCATGGGGCTGCCATGTGTCCTTGATAGGGAAAATGGACGAGATGATTTGAATTGAAGGCGTTATTGCCCTGATCACCGCCTGGCGCAGATGACAGCTAAAGCGGCTAGTGAGCGATGGTAGTGGAAAAAGCAGCGGAACCCTCGCAGGGCATCAGGCAGATGGCATGGCGCCATCTAAGCCACAGGGCTTCCTGACGTTTGGGATGAAACCGAACAGTCGTCGACACGCACACCGGGCGCCGCATCGTAGAGCTACCAAAGTGCTCAAACATAACACAGAGCAAGACGACGAACGACTGCAAGATGAGAGCGACGCTTAGACCGGCCGAGCGGGGAGGAGGGAAGACGAGCAGAGCACATGGTTCGTCCTGCCACCAGAAGTGCGGAAGATTTGGCGGGTCCCAGCCAAGCGCTAGTGCCGTTCATTCGACGAACCTGTGAGACCTAGTCGTCGACAGAGATGGGGGGCGCAACAGGCACCCGCTGGATCCGTCGCCGGCGATGGGAGCAACTTGATATACATGAATCAGACATGCAGCACGTCGTCAGCGCAGCAAGTCGTCGTGCGCATGCCTCGACAGCTGTTCCTTTGCACTGGGGGCATGACCCAGGCGGACCGGGGCAGGAGCGTTGGAGGGCCTACCAATTGCAGGCTAGCGGATAATCCCTGCAGTTTGGACGAGGTAGGTGCGACGGGCGCGATTGCTGCACCTGGGCTGCGACGCACGCCCATTCTGTCGCCTTTCGCAATCTTCCTCGCTCACCCACCCACCAAACACGTCTGCCTTTGCATCTTAGTATTTCCTGTTGCGACGACATCTTCACTGCGATAGCTGTATCCTGTTCCCATGGACACGTCGTCCTGAGCCCTGCAGCTGCATCATTTAGGCGCCGTCGTTTGGGTCCACGGGTGCTGCGCTAACCTTGCGCCCTGTCCGCAAGTGTCGATCAGTCTCGAGCCGCAGCTGGCGTCGTCCTCTCGAGCCTCCGCCTTTCACTCACCTAAGCACCTAAGCCTCACTCCAGGTGAGCAGCTGTGGCCCTGCCTTTCCTCGCGTCTTGCCCATAGAGCCGCAGGCCCAGCTCTCTTCCACGACACCCGACACGTTTTCCTCTGTGGCCGCTTCCATCTTCTCCCACGTCACCGCTGCCCTCGCCGTTGCCGTTACCGTCACCGCCCCCATCCCAGGTCTCACCAAGTCGTCTACTCGGCACCAGAAACGACGCCTCGACGCCGGAGTCGTCCCACCGCCCGCCGCGCACCTGAAACTCTCGGCCTGCATGAGTGCTGCTGTTCACTGCACATCCGCGGCACTGCACCGCTGCCTGTATCTTGCGCACCTCCGCCAGCCTGCGACATAGCGCGCCCGTGGCCCTTCGCGCTCCACCACCATGAACAACCCCAACATGCAACAGAACGGCATGCAACAGAACCGGGCCACCGCGGGACTCCACCACTTCATCCAGCACTATCGCGTGCAGCAGCAACAAGGCAAGATCCCAAATGGCTGGCAGCAGGGCACGCAGCCGGAAGAGCGCGGTCAGCTGGCCCTCCAGTTCTTCACTCAGTACCGCCTGCTCAAGCCCGAAATCGCCGAGGTCGAGTCTATGCGCGCTGCCCTCCAGTTCGAGACGCAGACCTTCATGTCTTCTTCGACAAAGGACCAATACGTCTCCAACATCAAGCAAAAGCTCATCGTCATGACGACTGCGCGCCAGCAGCAATTACAACAACGCATGCAAGGCGGCGTTCCCAACAACATGAACAACCCGATGAACGGCATGAACCCCGCCCAGATGAACCAGATGAACATGATGAATCAGATGAGTCAGCAAGGCGCCAGGCCCGGAGGCCCCCAGTTCAACCCGGCCTTTCCGAATGCCCAACTCCAGCGGCCCATGCAAGTTTCACCTGTGCCTATGTCACAAGGGCAGTCTTCTATGGGTGTTAATGGGGCCAACCCCGCCAACATGCCCCAACAGGGACAAAACAACCAGCAACCGAACATGCAACCCAACCAGCCCACACAGAATCGTCAGGACCAACTGATCATCAACCAGTTCGCTAAAAAGCTCATGGATACTTGTAAAGAGGAGGTTCGGCTCAAATTCGAAGCTGATATTCGCGCATGGCCCGAGGATAAGAAGCAGCAGCTGCTCGCTCAGGGTATCAACCCTCTCTTCCTCCGTTTCCGACAACACGCCGACATGCTCTACAGAAGAGGCGCCCTCAACCAGCAGGGAGCTGCGCAAAATGCCGGCGCCATGCAGGGAGCTGCTCAGCCGAACCGGATGCAGGCCCAGCAGCTGGGCATGAATCCACGTCAGCCTAATCAAGAGTTTGATTTCACTGAGATAGCAAATCGGCAAATGGAAGCTATGCGCAGCCAGGACCAGGGCAACACAGTAGTGCCTGCAAGCAACAACCAGAATAACGGCGGTCAGATGGGCGGCTTCCAGGGCCAAAACGCACAACAAAATGCATCACAAAATGCCATGGCACAGCGCCAGGCTGCTGAGGCATTTCACCGCCAACAACAGGCACAGCAGGCGCAACAAGCGCAAGCACAAGCTCAGGCCCAGGCTCAAGCTCAGGCTCAGGCGCGGTTGGAGCAACAACGGCAGCAACAGGCGGCGCAAGCACGCAACCAGCAGAACCAGATGCTCCAAGGCCAAATGGGCGGTCTGAACATGCCCCAGGGTTCTCAGGCCAGCCCTGCCATGCCTATGCTCAACCGGCCGATGGCTCCACCGGGACAGGCAGGACCTCCTGGTACACCGCAACAGCAACGGCCCCCTCAAGCCCACGTTCCCATCATGACGCCTCAACCCGGACAGACTGACCCCAACCTGTCCGAGCTTATGCGACAAGCGCAACAAAGAGCTGCCGCCGTACAGCAGGCCAACCAGCAACCGCTGACTGATCAGGTTCGCATGAACATGATGCCAGCCGACCTAGACCCGAACGTCAAGCAGCAACTGCTCAAGGTTCCGGAGCCTCAGTTCCGCGTAATACTACAGAGCTACATGATGAATCTTCGTCGCAATGGCGGAATTCAAAATGGAGCCTTCCCCCCGGGTCAACCCAATGCTGGGCAGCAAAACTTGCCTTTCAATCAACAACCGCAACAGCAGATGCCGCCTAATATGGGCGGTCCCATGATGAACCCCAACATGCAGCAAGGCATAAATCGTGGCTTGAACCTTACGCAGCCACAACCTGGGGCTGGACTACAGCCTCCTATGGGAGCACAGCGTGCGCCAATGCAGTCTCAGCAGCAACGCTTACAGGCGGCTTCCAACTTGCTACGAGCCAATCCTGGCATCATACATGCTACTGACCCCAAGCCATTTCCTCCGAACGTTTTGAACAATAACATCCGTAGCAGTCTTCCTCCGGATGTTAGAACATGGCAGCAACTGAAGCTGTGGGCTGGCCAAAACCCCGCTCTCGTTCCGGGTGTCGACAGCCAGAAGCTGCTTATGCTACAGGTTCTTCACTTCCAAGACATGGTGCGGAACTCTAACCAAAATGGACCGGGTCCCAATGGCACACCACAGCCTGGCCATGGCATTGCCCCGCCGGCGCAAGGAAATCCTAATCAAGGTCTTCTGAGGAATCCCCCACAACAACCGAACATGCAAAACATGCTCCAGGTCACCCCTCAAGAATTGGCACAATTCCGGGCAAGAATGGCAGGCCAGCCACAAGCCAACATGCCAGACGAGCAACTACGAGGTCTGATGATGTCCATAAAGATGAAGAATCTTCAGCATCAGCGGCAGCAACAGGCGCAGCAACATTTGATGCAGCAGCAACAAGCCCAACGCGGTCAGGCGCAACCGCCTGCGAACATCGCAGTTCAGCAGCAGCAAAACAACCGTCCACCGACTGTACAACCTCCAGCACAACCAACCCCTCAGCCCAAACCAGCGGCCAGACCTCCTCCACCACAATCACAGCCCATGCAACCACAGCTATCCAACAACAACAACAACAACAATGTGAACAAGGGCACAAAGCGACCCAACGAGGACACTGCCGAGTCAGGCGCAGATGCAACACCACAGGCCACCGCCATGGCTTCGACAAAGTCTCAACCCGGGCTCAATCTTACCCATGAGCAAATGTCGAAACTTACCCCCGCCCAGCACGCTCAGTACAAGGCACAGTTATTGAAGGCTCAAGATGCCTCCAACAACAAGATGCAGCAACAACGGGGTGGTGTCGTCAACCATGAAGAACTCCGACAAAGAATGGCAGACCCAGCGAGGACCCGGCAATTCAAGCAGCTGATGGACGAAGTAGAAAAGAGTATCCCCGCCAGACCGCCAGTACAGCTGCCGTCGCAGATGCGAATACCGCTACAGCGATCGTTTAAAGAACAACTCAGCCGACTAAAGCAGGTGGATCAGGCTCTACGCATTTTCCACGCTTCGTACGATTCCTCTGAGCCCGAGCAAGTTATCCGCCAAATAATGACATCTCGCGTGCTGTTGTACCAGCAGATCGACCTGTCAGATGGCACGCTTCGCCCTCAAGTCACTCTGACTATTGAAGAGTTCAAGAACCATATGGGCGCAACACTCAAGTTCGTTAACAAGATTATGGAAAAGGTCAAGCAGCAAACAGCTGGTCAGCAGCAGCAGCCGCAGCTCCAGGGTGGTTCGAATGCCCCGCCCGCTCAACTTAATGCCGCAAATCTGAAAATCGTAGAACAACAAAACCGCAGCCAGAAGCCGCCTTCTGCCCCTACCACCGACCGACCACCGTTCGCCATCGGAGCTGACTCAGGCCACGGAGCAGCACACTACTTCGAGGGAGCGAGACCAGTCACGAATCTGGTGCTGCCGGAGAAGAAGCGCGCAAAGCTTGAGGGTAGCCAATCATCTACTCCCGGTGCTAGAGCGTCTCCTCGAATCGGTTCAGGTACAGGTAACTCGCCTGAACTGAGAAGACAACCGCCCCCTGAGAAGCAAATGCCACAACGGCCAACTTTCCGATGCAACGATGCGAGTTGTGAATTCTCTGTAAGGGGTTTCGATACCCAGGGTGAACTAGAGGCGCATAGTCAGATACATGTCAAGGTCGAGAACCCGATGCAGTTTGCTCTCGACTCCATGGCGGATTACCTGGATATTGACCAGAAGACTGGCGAAGCTAAGGTCGACCAAAACGCTGCCAAACGCGCCTCGAAGCCCGCGCCGGCTGTTCCACGAGCAACTCAACAGGCTGTTAAGCCGGAGCAGACCCCCGGCGCTTCGAACAATGCTGCCACTCCAGTCGGACAACAGCCGGCAACTACGGCGATGGCGCGGGTGCCAACACAAACAGGCGTTAAGGACTCACCGTCGTCGAATCTGCTCAAGACACCCCAGGCGATGACCAAGGTGGCTACACCTGGCTCGGGTGCCCGTGGCAAACCCACACCGGCCAGCATCCCCAAATCTGTACCCAAGGAGCAGCAAGCAACAGCTCCGGAGCCTGTGGTTCAAGACGAAGAGCAGACACCGCAGCAGCCCATGCTGCCAATGTCTCTTCTTGACTATTCCTACGAAGATACCTTTGCCGCTCTCGATGCGAACGGGCCTTTCACAGTCTTCGATCTCAAGGACGAAGATAACACGTGGGCACTCCGCTCCCGGCCCGCTTCACCATCCGCCACGCCCGAGTCGTCTAACAAAGACACGCCTTCCACACGACAGTCAGACATTTCCGAAAACGACAATCTCGTTATCAATATCGATCTCAAGGATGCCGACATGCCGGATGCATGGCACATCAACATGGCTGGTGATGTCCTCCCAATGGATATGCAACTCTCTGAAGACCTGCAGAATCTGGGCGTTGTTCTTCCTCCCATGGACAGCGAAGACATGATGTTATTCCCTGACTATGGTCCAGGGACTATGATGGATCTCGACATGCTCGAGAAGACCATGGACAGCATGGGTGGAACACTTGATCCATCTATGCTTTGAGCCTCATTCTTACAACCTTTTTGGAATCCTGTTCCTTTCCTGACGCGTACTTCTGCGTCTATTCTTTCTCATCTCTTTGCCTTCGGGCGCTGTTATGTATCTGCGATGTACCATGATTTCACTCGCTTTCTGTTTATACTGCGTCACTTTGCACGGTGTTCGGATTGATTACGGCCTAATATACATGTATGAGCAAAGCTTATTGATTGGTATGGGGTCAAGGCGCTTTTCATGTTGCAATGGGAAAAGCGGTATCTCTACAGCATTGGGTTGACTTTTGTAACTGGGTCTCGTGTTTGGATTACTGTTTTCTGGTGTGGATATTATACCCCGTATCTTCCTGTCGCTTCCGGCTTCTGCGGTGCAAGGGAAGCAGTGTCTTGAATCTCTATCATTGTTCGTCTTTGTAACGAGTGCCATGTGTTGATGTTTTGCAGTGAGACGACATGTTTCTGAATCGAAGCCGTGCGAAACGTTGGAAAGGGTAGACCACCATCGTACCTTTCCCATGCCATGTTAATTACCTAGCAGCAATCTCAAGCTGCGGGTACATTATAGGCAAACTCTGTGACGTAGCGCAATCTTACATACGCCATGAATACTCACAATTGTTCTCGAACACGCTGCGTTGTCAAAGGCCCACCTGGAAGCACGTGTACCACGGTATACCCAAGAGCTGAACATCGTGGGTGCGGGGTCCATTACACCCTTCTCCGCGCGACCTCCCTACACGACCCCGCCAAGCATCCGCTGGTACACATGACGGCCACCCCATCATACTCACGTAGCTATCTATCTAGGCTGCTCGGAACGAGGGCACAATGAAAAGGTCGGCGAAGACCCCTTTGCGCCGCGCAAACCATGGTACGCATGTAAAGATAACGTTTGGTTCGACATGACATGATGCAAGGCGCGTGTCATGGGCAAGACCAACCCTAACAAATTGTGTGCAGCTGCAAGCCCGTATCCATGGTAGTAACACTCATTAGTGTTTCGGCGAAACAAAGCGGAATTCCCAACGCCGTGTTCCCTTCTTTCAAATTTGCCTCTCCCAACATCAAAGATCTGCAATTATCATGTACAAGTGGCGTGCTAAGCCCGAGTATGATGCGAAAAGTTACGAATGGCAAAGGAAAAAAAGAATGGTGGAGAGAAGAAAAACATACTCTCGTGGTAGTAATGACGTTTGCGCCCGCTGCCTCCGGGATTCCCGCTTCCCCTTGCCCTGCACTGGGCATTGTTGATGACTGACTGGCGGGTATGCAGGGCATGAGGCTGAGCAGGCGTGGCGAAGACGATGTTGGCAGTTGCTATTCTCGGCATGCTGCATGTGGGTGGTGCCGGGGGGATGCCACGCGATGATTTTTTTGTCGAGAAGCATGGAGACGTGTCAGTCAGCGTCTTTGTTGGATTGCCTGGGTGCGCTGTTGGACAAAGGGACATAAGGCAGAATTTTGGATTCATTACTGCGGCGGTAAGAGAGGGTGGACTTTAGGTGTAATGGCGTTTCACTGTGGTGCTGCTGCGGGTAAGCTGCTGTTTGCGGGTTTGATGATTGTTAGGCTCGGAATCGTTCCGAGTGGTGAAGGTTTTGGTGAAGAGATTTGGGGCGGTGAGGCCTGTCGGTGAGATGACGGGTGAAGGGTATGCACAAGATGATGTGCAGGGTCTTGTACTGTGGGTCTGGGGTAACGAGGTATGCGATTTGCTCGGTTGGGCTGCCTGGTTAGGGATGAATCGTGAATACGCGAATGTCCTCGTTTTGGTTGGGTCGCTCGACGAGCGTGTTGGGCAGGATTGGGTTGTTTGTGACGGGCACACATGTGGAAATGAGAGATTGCGATGGTCGTGGTGACGGCTGGCGGACTCGCTACGATGCATGGCATTCTATTGACACGACTAGAAATATATACATGGGACTTGTGTTTTTGCATTCTGTTGCCAGTGCACCTTCATGTCATCTTCGATCTCACACCTTCCTTCTGGAAGCCGACGCCAAGAAGCATGCAAATGCGCGTCACGGCTAAGAAGTAAACGAACGGGACGTTCCCCAGATCGATGGCGTTCCATCGCCAAAAGGCCCAGTAGATCTCGCTTCCGACCGGCAACACAGTGAGCAAATGGCCTAGGTCGGCGAGCAGCAAACCGACTATGAAGGTCTTCCAGACTTTGACGTCGGCCGTGGCGCGCAGGATCGAGGCTTCCAAAAAAGCAAGTCCAAGGTACAGATTCGCTAACTGTGACATGACTATGGATGTTGAGATTGGAACCGGGAGGCCCGGCGAGCTGGCTGCATGGGTCAAGTCCAGGTAGGTGGATTGGAAGAAAAACGCGTAGATGGCACCTAGAAGGATGGAAGCGGGCTCTAGCCAGCAGAAGACGAGGCGGTAGACGGTGGGTATGGGGGCGGGTGGAGCGGTTGATGCCATGATGTTTGAGCGATGGTTTGGCCCGGTTTCGCGTGATCTAGGTTGTGGGCTCGACGCGATTCAAGATGGTGTACCGTGAAGCGACTTGGATGGCGTACCGTCGGAGCGGTGTAGCATAAGCAGACGCAGGAGGCCGTGGTGACAGTGGATCGGAGGAGCCGGATGCAGCAGCAGGCGGTCGAACGGTACTCTTTACGACTTGAAGGACGGTGTGGGTAGTGCTGGCATGATAAGATAAGTGGTAATTTGCAGGGGTGGGTCTGGAGTTGCTTTGGTGAACAGACCACGTTCGGGAGGCACTCGAACCGGCTTGAGATCGGCTGAGTCTCCTGGCCTAGTGTGTGGCACGTCGTCTGGCGTTGTTAACAAGCTCTGTTTTCCCTCTCCTGCGACTACTAATACTCATGCTATAAACCTCGTGTCCGACTCTTTTGCGTATCCTTGCTTTCCGCCTACACCCTCACTCTCCCTACGCCTCGCAGCCCGCTTTGCTGTGCACGCTCTCTTAGTCACCGCCGTGTTATCCTGCGACGTTACGATTCGCTTTCTGTTTCGCACCTGCCCTTCACCGCAACTCGTCGGGCTCAGTAGTCAGCATCCCTGGGAGCATGCATCGCAGGCAGTCCATCCTGTCGCACCGACCGAAGACCTCTTCCGACGTGGACGACGACACCTACACCTCTGCCGCGCCGCCGCCGCACACGATGAAGCGCACCATCTCGCAGACATTCCCTACCCACTACCAACACGACGTCAAGGACACCAACATGTTGGACGCCGTCAACGAAGCCACCATGCACGCCGACGGCCTGTCGCAGCATTCACAGGCCAGCTCCTTCTCCCGCGCGTTTGGTGCAGTCGCTGGTAGTTTCACCCGCCAAAAGACGCGCCGGCGCATGTCGTCCGTGTCGTCCGCCACACCTGCACAGCGTCGCCGCGGCTCCATTCATTCCTTATTCGAGTCGTTGCCCTCTTCGAGCACTAGCCAGAAATCTACCATGGATCAACAGCGAATGCCCCTGCAACACCAAGACTCTGGCATTCCCACTTTTCAACTGCAACCCCAAAGCACAAGCTCAAAGGCTTTTGCTCCTTTCAAGCGCCTGAGTAGCATGCGACGCCGCCCCACAGCTTCGGGGCCGTCGACAGACATCACCAAAACCCTTTTCACGCCCGCCGTCTCCTACCCCAGCCAGTCCGTACCAGGCGCCGCCGCCCGACAAGCAGCAGCCGCCGCAAACCAGGACCGCCAGAACCAGCTACGCCGCGAGCAGGAACACACCCACCGCTTTCTCAATGGCCTCATCACCACGTCCATGCGTGATGACGACATCAAGGACAACGAGAGCGGTGTGGACATGACATGTGCTTCTCCCATTGTCCGCGCCGACAGTGTCACGGAGAAGAAGATGAGTGAGTTGGCAAACACCAGTCATTGGGGCCACGCTAACCGTGTCACAGTCGATCCCTTCCAACGCCTTCCTGCCGAGCTCGCCACCACCGTTCTGTCAAACCTCGATGCCGCTTCTCTCGTACGGGCCGAGCGCGTCTCGCGCAGCTGGAACGAACACGCCTCGTCACCGCACGTCTGGCGGAACGTCTTCCTCCGCAAACACGAACCTGAAGTACACGTCTCCCCTGCGCCTATCCAGATGGGCGGCTTGGGCACTGGCAAGATGGCAGGCGGCAACCCAGCACCAGCCCAGGACTGGAAGCAGATGTTCAGGGCGCGGAGCACAATCGACGGGCGATGGAAGACCGGTACACCCGCTGCCATTTACCTGAATGGTCACACAGATAGCGTCTACTGCTGCCAGTTTGACGAGAACAAGGCCATCACCGGCTCCCGAGACAGGACTATCCGCGTGTGGGACCTGAAAACTTACAAGTGCATCAGGGTCTACGGTGGACCCAACCATCGGCCAACAGCCAACACTCCCCCACCCATGGAGGAGCGACCGGAACGAGTCATCAGCCACGCTTCGCTCAACGGCACCAAGGTTGGCAACGAGATATACACCGTCCCTGCCGATTACCACGACGCTTCCATTCTCTGCTTACAGTACGATAGCGAGATCATGGTAACAGGATCCTCGGACTACACCTGCATCGTATGGGACATCACCGGCGATGAGTACGTTCCCATGTACCGACTCCGCGGCCATGAGGCTGGTGTCCTAGACGTCTGCCTCGATGACAAGTACATCATCTCCTGCTCCAAGGACGCCATGATCAAGGTCTGGGACCGTAAGACTGGCAACTGCGTCCGCACACTCAAGGGTCACAGAGGCCCAGTCAACGCCGTTCAGCTACGCGGCAACTTCCTCGTTTCCGCTAGTGGCGACGGTGTAGCTAAGCTCTGGAACCTTGAGACTGGTGTTTCAATCAAAGACTTCCCGTCCGAAGACCGTGGTCTCGCCGCTGTTGAATTTTCCGATGATGCAAAATACGTTCTCGCCGGTGGTAATGACCACGTCGTGTACAAGTTTGATGCTTCAACCGGCGAGCTGGTCCACAGCAGAGTTAAGCACGACGGCCTTGTACGATCGCTGTTCCTCGACGCCTTCAACGGCCGCATCGTGTCTGGTTCGTACGACCAGAGTATACAAGTTTCGGATTATGAGACTGGGCAAACATATGCTGTTTACAAGAACTGGACAACGAGCTGGATTCTCTCAGCCAAGAGTGACTACAGACGCGTTGTTGCTACAAGCCAGGATGGCAGGACTTTGATCTTAGACTTCGGCCACAATGTACCCGGATCGGAATTGCTCGCTGGATCGAAGTAATCGAACATGGTTAGCTGGATCGCCCAACACACGGTTCAGACAGTGTCCTTAATTCTTTGGTCGTCATCGACCTTGCTGCAGTACCCTCGCAGCCGGCCCTTCCCGCACCCCGCGCCCCGCCATTGTCAAGCCAAGTGGCATATATACCCCCTCCGCGCAAAGATCGGGACAAGGAACGGATTGCAGACGTGAGCATATACAACCAGGCCGGCCAAAAAGTTTTGTTGCAGAAGAAGGTGTTGATAAATCTTTCCCCAAGTCAAGCATAGCATTACATCGGGCAGGCGTTCTCCGTTATCTTCTTCATGCGTAGCCTCTGAGTTTATTCCCATCCTTTTTCTCTCTATATTCTGTTGTTGCTTTCTCCGTCTTGCCTTCGTGTTAGACTGCATTACTAGCATATATTTTGCGGGACGTGGTCACTTAAGCCATGTTTTTTTCCCGATTGCTGCTGTACTTCGGCTTATTAGATCTCTCCTTTGTTGTTGTTTCTTGTGGGGTTTCTGGGCGTAGTTATAGGGATTGTTGTTGTGTATAGATGCTGGGATGGAGATGAGTGAGTGATAAGCAACTAAAGACGCTCCTTTAATATCAAGATTATATACTTCACTCTTCGTTCCCCTGTTGTGACTGAGTCATGCGCCGTGCCGTTTAGTCGCAGTGGTCAGGCCATGTATGGTATGGCGATGCCTCATGATACTTGTAACCAAGTTATACGTGTCCCAAGCACTGTCATCCTCCCACGGAGACGCGTAAAGAGATCAACTTTCGACAACCCTCTCTCACCATCAGACACATCAACCCACGAAACAATTTCATAGACTAGAAAGAAACATCAATATTCCACGCAAAGGGTATACACAACAAACACCACACTCCCCCTCCCCTCCCCTCCCATCCACACTACCAAGTCCCCCTCCTCAACCCCACGCCCTCCACCCTCTCCCACCACGTCCCACTCCTCCCCTTAGTCGCCCTCTCCATCCACGTCCCACTCCTCCCTTTAGTCGCCTTGTTCGCCAAAGAAAACACATACGGCACTTGTTTCCTCTTATTCGAGTTCTTCTAAGACCCCTCGTTGTTCTTCTCGTCGAGGCAGATGCACAGGGCGGCGATGAGCGCCATGTCGACGCCGGGCGCGATTTGCACGCCGTAGGTTTGCTGCCCGAAGAATATGTCTTTGCCGCTGAGGAGCTTGCGGTCGATGCGGGCGACGACGAGACCTAAGGGGGGGATGGGGGTTAGTTTGGGGCGTTGGGGTGGGTGGGTAGGGAAGGGCAAGCGGAGAGGCAAGGGAGGGAGGCAAGGGAGGGAGGGAAGGGAGGGAGGGGAGGGGGAGATGCGTACCTCCTTGCGCCTCATCTAGGATATCAGCTTGAGTATCGAAGAAGTCGCCTTTCATAGTGAGGCTTTCCTGCTTGCCGTTTTGCGAGGTGAATGTTGCTGTTGCTTTGCTTCCAAATACTGTATCTCATCGTCAGCCGACTACATTCTTGCATCAAATTTCAAATCTCCCCATCCTCTTTCCCCCAAAAAAGAACATAAACTCACATTTAAAACTACTCTTCACCTCCATAATCTTCTCACCCCCCGCACTCTCCACCACATACGTGGAATGAATATGGAAATGCTCTTTGACAATACTGCACAGGTGGTTACCCTGCATATCGAACATCTTCTTGCGACCCGTCAGGCTCATGACTTTGCCTTCGACTTTGAGGACGGGGGTCCCGTTTGCGAGTTTGATGCTGAAGCTGTCGCCGCTGAGGGACATGACTTTTTCTTTCAGCACGAGCGTTTCGGGGCCGGCGGCGAAGAATTGCGGGAATACGCCGATGGGCTGGGGGGCGGGGGCGAGGGCCATGGTTGTGTGGGTGGGTGGTTGTTTGGGAGGGGGGAAGGCTGGTGGTGGTGGTGATGTTGGGGTTGGGGATGCGGTTGCTGTTGCTTGTCGTCAGGTGTTAGGGATAGGTGCGCGAATGGTAGGTAGTGTAGGACACAGTAACGTTCCGGTGCTGGGAGTCAGATAGTAAAAGCAATAGGTATGAGTCTGGTGTCGGCATTGGCATTTAATCACATCTATCTGGGAAGCCTTACGTGACGCTAGGCGGTACTACCGTCGATCTTGGGGCGGTGCTTACGGTTAGGCAAGCACGGGTGGGGCTGAGCTGCGGCCGGCCAACCGAGAGCGATGTCATGAGGATGCCAAGTATCCTATCAAAAGACCACGGAGGTGATGAACATGACATGGACCGTGTTAAGGAAACGGTAGTGCAGGCTGCGCCGGCCAGGACAGGAAATACTGCAGCCATATGTGTGCTAGTATTGCATCTTGTGCCAGAAATAGAAACGTGGTAAGCAGCATGCATACTTACCCGATGCATCACTGGATCAATAAGGTGCACGCAGGTCAGACTGTGATATTGCAAGACCAAACTTTTGAGCATTGGGAGAGACCACTATGAACTCCGCCAACCCTATAGTCGAGACCTCTAGTCCGAATTGCCCTCGCGCCCCAACATACATGACAAACATGGCGACCATATGCACGAGGCTGGCTTTCAACGAAGCACAGCGTAGAATATATACACGGACCACAGAGCCGATATAAACAAATGGTCTAGACCCAGGGATTTCTCCCTTGGAGAGCAACAACCAGGGGGGTATGAAACTAGGCACCGTTCCCGATCCGGCAGTATCGTGAAGAATGGAACTGAAAACGACTATAGTAAAACAACAAACAGTAAAGGAAGCCGACAAGACATTAGTTCTGGACCGCCAGATTGCGGCCGGATTAAGGACAGTATGTGGTGAGTAGTGGAACATGTCGAGTGGATCCTGGGGTATACAAGACAAGACCGACAAGAGATGCGAGATGGTGGGTACAATGCGAGGTGAGCAATACGCACGTTCATGCGTGTCGTTAGGCAAAACAGATGCTGGAGCGAGAGTAAGAAGGCAACAAAAGACTAGTAGATCGTTCAAACGTTCTCTGTAAACCGAGATGACCTGGATCCATCCGCCGAATGCAGACTTCTACCAAGAGTGCCTCTGGGTGGGGCATCAGGATTTGGAGATTGTGGCGGACTGAGATAGTGGCGGTCCGAGAAGGGGTTGCCCTCATCAGGATGCCGTATGACTGGTGTCCTGGCTGGGCTGGGTCGAATGTTCATGGGTCCTGACTCTCGGTTCGCTGGGCTGTCACCGATCTCCTTGCCAAACTCTTTTGACATGCCGGGACCGCCATATGTGCCGTGTTCATCTTGGTAGAAAGAAGATCCAGACATTGTGCCGCCACGAGAGAACTGATCTGATGTCATGCCCTCGCTGAAGGCAGAAGGGAGCTTGCGCCCTGACACCCGTTGAAAGCTGCGTTCACCACCACTGAGGTTGGTTTCCGCAGTCTTGCCTGACAAACCAGAGAAACGGTTCAAGAAGGCGATAGGAGCCAAAGTACTAGCTGTGGTGGGTGCTTGCCTCATCGACTGGTTGTTATCGGTGTGATCGTCGCCAGTGAGTTGTAAAGCACCGCCCTGCTTCCGCTTGTGACGTCTAAGCAGCAGCAGTATTATGGCGAGAATGAGCGCAGCGCCTGCCAAACTGCCCACTACACTTCCGACGACCTGTGGGGTTTCAAGTGGAGAAGGAGCGGTGTCGGCATCAGCATCTGAGATGCCTGCTGTAGTGGCAGCAGGGGCAGCCGCCGTTCCAGACGCGTCCCCACCGGCACCACCATAGTATGCTGTTGTTGACGCAGCATCCGAGGAGATGACGGCACTGCTAGTGAAAGCAGATTCTGCTGAAGTTTGAGAAGATGACGCTGCGTCGGACGAGGACGTGAATTGCGATGCCGATGAAGATGTCGAGCGAGTCGGAGCGTCTGCGATGGTCGCAATCAAGTCAGTCGCAGTTGACGCCGAGATGCTGTCAAGAGAGACGAATGAAGAAGATGAGAACAAGGAAGCAGTGCCTGGAAATGTTAGACTTGATCATGTTGGCAGTATCGTCTGGCTTACTAGATGCGGTCGAGTTCAAGATAAAACTAACATCTGATAGAGGCACAGGGGCTGCAGATGGAGTCGCAATGCTTATGGGGCTACTAGTTGGAATTGGAGATGCGCTCAAGTCGGAGGTGGCCGGGACTTGGCCGCCTGTAGAATATGGGTACGCAGGAACGGTTGGAACCACGAGGTCACTTGGAAAAGGTGGGACTGCTGGGACGGATGGAAGCACAGGAGCCGCAACTGTAGGTACTGCTGGTACTGCTGGAACACCGGGTGAAGGAGCGGAGGGCAGTGGTTGTTGCGCCGCGGGAGCTACCGAGGGTGCTGGTGCGGGTGAAGGCGCTGCGACTGCTGCAGCAGTCGGTAGTGCAGGTGCATCTGGGGACTGAGGTGTGACGGGCGCCATAGTCTCCTGGGCGATGAAACTTCCGCTGGTATCGACGGTCCCGACTACTTCGACGGCGACAGTGACAACCTTCGTGTTGCCTAGCGCAGCACGACGGTGAAAGAAGCGATGGCCTCTGCTCATGCTGTCTCTGGCTCTCAGTTCAGGGATAAGGTCCTCCTGGCTTGGTTCCTCCTCTTTCTCTTCAGATTGCGGCACAGGTTCGCTCTGGGGCGGGACGTTTTGCGCTCGGTGACGGTAGCGCGAATCGACTCTGGATATCCTGGGAGGTGTTGCAACGGGGTCCATAAAGGTCTAGAGACGGGGCCAGGCAATATGGACTAGGGCGATGCTTCCAGAGTATCGGTGGCGAGGTGCGCGGTTTGGCGGTACATGTGTTGTAGGGACGGTGTTGCGAATGAGCGGACGTTCGGGCTTCAGCCGATGCAGGGAGTCCAGTCAATGGAGTGGGTTTGGGTGGGAGCGAGTGAATGTCGGCAAAAGAATGGACGCCAGGTGACTGACTGAGGGATGGTCTGGAGGCGGCAACGATCAGCACTCACATGTCAGGAGGATGGATTTGAGGAGGACCTACGTGAAGGCGATCAATAGGCCAGCATTTGCTTCGCGACGGTCGCGCGGTTGAGGGGGCGGACGGGGTGGTTATGGGGGAACGGGCGGCGGACGCAATTTCTAGCGTCGTCTATCGTGCAACGGGGTGGGCCAGACGTGGTGTGGGTGTCGCGCGACGGCGGCTCCAACAGCTGCTGTCCTGAGGGTCCCTTGGCCGTGGTAGCGCTGGGTCCGTGGAATTGTCGACGTCGCGGCGGAAGCGTCGTGGGAGAGAGCGATCGGGACACAGGGAGCAGACACAGACACTTTCACAGCGCACGCCGACGCTCCAGCCCAGCCAGATGCAGCGAGGAGACGAGAAACCGTTTGGGGTCCGTCGGCCGTTGGCACAGACCTTGTGGGCCTGATTGGCCCGCAACCGAGATGATATGTCCAGGAATAGCAGGCCCCACCGGCACACCATATCACCACACGCACGAAGCAGCGCTGGATCTTCGCTGCCATGACGACTGGTGACGACGGCAATCTCTTGCTTAATCTCGTCCTCGCCCACCCGTCGCGCATCGTTGAGCTTCACTCTTCGGCAGTATAACTTCGGAGAATTGGCGTACCATGGTCCAAAGGGGCTGCTAACTAGCCGTCCCGCTTGCACCTGCAGTGGCGCCACACCATCCAGCGACGGCCTTTCAGGTACCGCATTCTGGAACGGAGCATGCAGGGCCATGGCCCACTGCAAAGTCTGTCGATGTGTTATTCTTAGTTGCCGCCCTTGGGTTGTCGCACCTGCCATTGCTATTGTCGCACAAGCATCGCCGACTCGTGCTCGTCGCCTTGGGGGACTCGCTTGCTGCAATCTGCCGCCGTGCCCTTTCCACCACCGCCGGCCCGTGTCTGCTGGCTGGCGTATTGCCAAGCCCGAGTAGTGTTCATTGTTCGCTAGGGTGGCCTTCATAGTTCACCACCAACATCACGAGCTTCCTCTCTGGAACGCGCCACTGTCTAGTATGTTTGTCTGGAGCCCCTGGCCTATCGCGTCAACAAACAACAGCGCATGAACCACGCCGAACAAAGAGCGAGGCCATCCACGCCGTATGACATTGCCCTCCTGATCCAGACCTGCCCTTCAGCATGCCTCATTCCTCATGACTTGTGAGATGTGCCACTCTGCGGTGCATGACTATTCGTCATATAGCTTCACAGACCTTAGCAAACCTAAACGACAAGGCCTCAGTGATCAGCTCTATACGCACGAGTCATGCACCTTAACACGGAACTTCAAATATCCTCTGACACGAGCGCGACTTCGAAACACAAACATATAGAATATATATGTGATATATAACCAAAGGGGTGATCGGCGGCGCGCCAGATTCCGCGGTTCCGTCCCTTGCTGCTTTCTAAGTCTTTGTCTCCGCTGGGAAAGCGTGCGTCTCATCGGGTTCCACACGCCCAACTACGACTGCCTGCCGCTTGTGGACTACTACATCGCGTTGCGCACGTCTTGTCTGGTTGACTCTCAGCAAACTGACGGTGCAAAGTGTCGAACCACCCAGTCTTAACTTTCTAGCGCGTGTCTATTCGTTGTACCTACTTGTTGAGCATGCGTATAGGTGAATACGCGAGTGGCGAGCGAATACGCCGTCCCTCGTATCGGAAATGCGTATGAGTTGTCGCGTTTTACCCCACATTGCCCCTCTGTACTGCACGCCTTCCAAGCCTCGCAAACACTTCCCAGTTTTCAAGACACTGGTTATATAATTCGTGCCTCTTCCCATGCGTGTCGCCCGTGTCGTAACAGGTGCACCAACACCCAACAATGACGTCGCCAACAAGTCAAGCAATGGACCCCCAAAAGCACCAAAGACGCCCACCACCTCTTCCTCCCCGAGACTCTTCAACAAGTGATGCGCCTCCACCCTATTCCGTCATGGGCATGTCTTCGCAAGACCCGCGCTCCTCTTCGACCCAGTCGCTCGTCCCAGATCCCTCGCAGGGAGAGACTGGGCGACGGCGCCTAATGCTCGTTTTCATTCATGGCTTCATGGGCAACGAAACAAGTTTTAGGAGCTTCCCAGCCCACGTGCACAATCTTGTAACTATCACGCTCGCCGAAACCCATGTCGTCCACACAAAGATCTATCCCAGATACAAATCCAGGGATTCGCTTGAGATTGCGAGAGATAATTTCTCAAGATGGTTCGGTTCTCTCACCCACCAACATGCTCAGGACTGACAGCTGTCAGGCTAGCTCCACACGAGGATCAATGGACCGACATTGTCTTGCTCGGTCATTCCATGGGTGGCTTGCTCGCTGCAGACATCGCGCTAGTCTTCCGTCATCGCATCATTGGCATCGTGAATTTCGATGTTCCGTTCCTGGGCATGCATCCTGGAATTATCAAAGCTGGACTAGGCAGCATCTTCAGTTCACCGCCAACGCCACAGGACGCAATTGTGCAAGACGCCGACGTTGGAAAGAGACCCAGTAGAATGAGTACGATCTTCAACCCAAAGCCTACGGATCCCAATTACAACCCGGCATTCCCAAATGATGTGAATCTGCCAAATCGGAAGGGCTGGGAAAACAGCCTACACTGGCTTACCAAACACTACAAAGATGGCTTGAAAGAAGCCACCAAAGGGCTCGTCAAGTCCCATTTCGAGTTCGGTAGCGCAATGGCCGACTACAAGGAATTGAAGAACAGATACGCAAGAGTGCGCGCACTTGAAGAAGACGACGAAAGCAAGAGGAGATCTGGGTTTGGCCAAGGGCGCACAGTACCTCGAGTACGCTTTGTCAACTACTACACTGCAAGCACCGGAAGACCCAAGAAGCCGAAATCTCCCAAGTCGCCTTCTCCAAAATCCCCATCCCCATCCCGCTCCTCCAGCCAGCAACTACAGCATCAGGACAGCAACATGAGTGCATCGAGTGAGGTATCGCGACAAATACCCACTCAAACAGAGGAACAAGAGAGGTCGAGAAGTTCATCGGTCACATCGTCCGAGCCAGAGATGACACACGTGCATCCTGAACCCATGGCAGATTCTCCACCGCTATCCATTAAAGTCCACGAGCATCGAGAGGACGGTGTCGTGCCTGTCAGCCCTCAAGACCTCCTCTCGGCTACCAGCCCTACAGCACCTCAAACTTTCGAGGAATCAGCGCGCGAGGACAGTGGTCCTCCAAACTTACCAGAGATCCCGCCTATCCCGCAGGAGCCGCCATTTGTTGATCTGATGCAATTCTCCGACAAGGCCCAGCGCAAAGCTGCAGAGAAGGAGCACGACCAGGCTCTTAAAGTATATCAGAAAGCTGTCAAGACACGCAACAAGACGATCAACGAACGGACCAAGATGGAAGAGAAATGGGAAAAGGAAAAAGCGAAAGAGAAGAAGGACCGAGAGAAGGAAGAGAAGAAGAGGCAAGACGAGCGGGAGAAAGCAAGAAAGGAGCAGGAGAAGGAAGAGCTGAAGAAGGCTGAAGAGGCAAACAACATGTCAGCAGAGGACAAGCAAAGGCAGAAAGAAAGAGAACAGCGACAAGCAGAGGCAGAGCAGAGGGAGGAAGAAGCGCGGCAAAGGCAACGAGAAGCAGACTTGCGCGACGGCAAGATACCCGCAGAAGACAAAGCCTCACCAAAACGCGCTACAACCGACCTGGAAGAGGACATTGGTGCCATTGAACTGGGCGACTCCGAACCAGCCCAACACAACAACCCCCAGCACCCCTACGCCAACTACGTATTCTCGCGCAGCGGCATCATGCGCCAAGACACACCCGACAACCGCGCGAATTCCTCTCTCACCCTTTCCACAACGGACAGCCAGAACAGCCATCATCGACCAAAGAACGATTCGGAAGAAAGTAGTGCGCCTGCGAAACCAAAGAAGCTCAAGAAATTCTGCATGCTGCCACCGAAAGACGCAGATGGCAACAAGGACCCCACATGGATACGCGTCTTCATGGAGAACATGGACGAGGTGACAGCACATACCTCGCTTTTCTTCATCAACGAGACGTACGAGAAGCTAGTAGGAGATGTCGGCGCGAGGATAGAAGACTGGGTCAGAGAAGCGGATAGTGTGAGGTTGGTGCGCGAGATGAGTGAGATGGGAGACATGAAGTCATAATTATCGTTCAAGATACCCGTTGTATATAAAATCAAAGTAGACCGTTCTTTCGTATCCCTTTCTAGCTTTGAGTACTCGTCCACCCCATCTGCGGCGCAATCGACATGACCCTGCCACCCACAACCAGCCCCCAAACACCCAGTCCCAGTATCCCTGATCCACCGTTCGCCATGCCCGCCCATACGCCGCCTGCTGCCGCCCATCCCAGACTCAACGTACCCAGTAACAGGACGACGAGCTCACTACCCCGTATCGCTTCATTGAACTTCTCGACAAACGGGATCTTCGTCTGATTCCTATCGTTCCAGAAATTCTTCATGTGTACCCTCGCGAGGTACGCAGCCGCCGCATTCGCCGCGCCAGCCCCAACCAGCACTTTTGTAGACGCGAGGCTAGGTACGATGAGGAGGGCCGTGGAGGTGAGGAAACTGAGTAGTAGCTACAACCCTCTCGTTAGCTAACAAATAGTCTCACGTTGCCCTTGAGAGAGGGAGGGGGATTACGAACTGTAACAGTCCCACTAGTCTGGGTCGACCGCGTCTTGTGCAGTCTTTGCGCCGCGGTATTCGACCATTCTGCGGCTTTTTCGCTCTGCGACTCGTATTGCTGCAGGCGCGTTATGTTTTGGTAGGAGAGGTAGAGGCCGTAGGCGCTGAGGGCTGAGGTGAGGCTGAGTTGGAAGACGCTGACTGTGTAGATGGAGGGGGAGAACATTGTTGAGTGAGAGGTGAGGTTGGAGAGATTGTTGGTGGTGTGGTTGCTGGGGTGGGTGTGAAGGTGTAGAAGGAAGTTTGGGGGAGGGACGGGACGCTACGTCATCGTGTTCTAGAACTTGCAGGGTTGAGCAGGCATCTACTGTAGGCTGTTGGCTCCTGCGTTGGAACGCGACACCAACGCGACGACGCGAACACCTTCGTGATGTCCTTACTATGTGGAATAGACATGTCGCATCTGCTTTATGTCGCCATTGATGCCCAAGTTCGGCCATGCGCCAAATTCGAGAAAAGGCAGACTAATCAGCTTCCGTCACACATACTATGCATGCTGAAGACTACGACGAGTCCTTCGTGTGGAAGTGCAGGCTCCATGCCCTCGCATTTGGTCAATTGCCCTTTTGTTTGTGGTTGTTCATACTCCTCATTGTCTATAGTCCCCTCGGCACTGTTCTGCTCGGCTTCAAAAGATATTCCGAGATTCTAGCGCTATGTTCAAAAGCCGACCGGCTACGGATAAGGAACGTGTTTCCGATCTGCCTTTTCTCACAACGTCGCAAACATGACTTGTGTCGTTTTTCCTGTGCTGTTCGAGCCATCGTCAAGTCATGCTTACTACTAAACTTGCAGCGCGAAGGTACCCTCTACACCGATGTAGTAGTTTCCATGCGAGGGGTCTGGCTTCGCTTGCACCGCGGGTGTCGATCAGTCCTCTCGATGCAGGCGTACCGCTCGACTACGACCGACAGGTCTTGCAGCTCAAGTCTGTTAGACATGGCTCGCGGCGCCCCCTTACCCTGACAGAAAAAGTGCTGTATAGTCACCTTTACACTTCAGACGAGCACCACTGGTCTCTAGATGAGATCAGGCGTGGAGAAACCCTGTTGCATCTCCGCCCAGATAGAGTCGCATGTCATGATGCGACGGCGACAATGGCATTGCTGCAATTCATCAGCGCAGGCCTCCCGAAAGTCCAGATCCCCACAACAGTGCACAGCGATCACCTCATTGTATCGCGCGACGGCGCCGAAGAGGATCTTGTCCGTGGAAGAAAAGAGCATCGCGAAGTCTACGCGTTCCTTAGTAGCGCAGCGAAGAAGTACGGAATCGGCTGGTGGAAACCGGGCGCCGGCATCATCCACACCACCATCTTCGAGAATTATGCGTTTCCCGGAGGCCTGATCATCGGGACGGACTCGCATACGCCCAACGCCGGCGGCATGGGAATGCTTGGTATTGGAGTTGGAGGTTCTGATGCAGTCGATGCGATGGCTGGTATGCCCTGGGAGCTCATGTGCCCACAGATCGTAGGTGTCCGACTTACCGGTAGCCTGCATGGATGGGCCTCGACAAAAGATATCATCTGCAAACTCGCCGGTATACTGTCTGTTTCAGGCGGAAAGGGCAAGGTGATTGAGTTCTTTGGCCCAGGTACGCAGACGTTGGGTGCGACGGCCATGGCCACAGTCTGCAACATGTCAGCTGAAATTGGATCGACCTCCTGTATCTTTCCCTACTCCGAGGCCATGAATCGATATCTCTCGGCGACGAAGCGTGCGGATGTTGCGCGCCTCGCAAACGGCTATAAGGATATCCTGCTGACCGCAGATGAAGGCTCCGAGAAGCATTATGATACGGTTATCGAAATTGACCTAGACTCTTTAGAGCCACATATCAACGGTCCCTTTACTCCGGATCTTTCGCATCCTCTTTCAGAACTGAAGGATGCTGTAGCAAAGAACGACTGGCCTGTTGAAATCAGTCATGCCATGGTGGGCAGCTGCACCAACAGCTCATACGAAGACCTATACAAAACGTCGCAGCTTGTCGAGCAGGCCAAGGCTGCTGGTTTGCCGAAAGCGAAGACACCATTCCTGGTCTCACCAGGCAGCGAAGATATACGCGCGACTGCAGAGTCGGAGGGTATACTGCAAACATTGCGCGAGGCAGGTGCTGTTGTGCTGAGCACAACTTGTGGCCCTTGCGTAGGGCAATGGCAGCGTACAGACGTTGATGTCAAAGGCCGCGAGAGAAATACAGTAATTTCCAGTTTCAATCGCAACTTCGTTGGTCGGCACGACGGCAACCCAGAGACCTGTTCATTCGTGACTTCTCCAGAGATGGTGACGGCTTTTGCCTACTCTGGAAGGTTGGATTTCAATCCTGTCATCGACTCTCTTCAAATCGAAGGGTCAGCGCAGGGGTTCCAATTTACAGCACCAAAGAACGTCGAGTTGCCCATGCAGTTCGTTGTGGGCGAAGATTTCTACCAAGCTCCAGTTCATGACGCCGACGATGTGGCAGTCGACATTGATCCACAGTCTGAGCGTCTGCAACTACTTGAGCCCTTCAAACCCTGGTCTCCCGGTTCGACGAAAGACATGCCGATTCTCGTCAAAGTCCAAGGAAAGTGCACGACCGATCATATTAGTCCCGCAGGCCCGTGGTACAAATTCCGTGGCCATCTTGAGAACATCAGCAACAACATGCTTCTTGCAGCTTCGAACGCCTTCCTAAGTTCCGACTCCAAATTGCTCGGCCACACGATCCACCCGCTAACCAGCGAAATCGGACTTGTGCATGAAGTCGCCCGAGACTTGCGCGACCAAGGTGTAAACTGGTGTATTGTCGGGGACTTCAACTACGGAGAAGGGTCATCGCGTGAGCATGCAGCGCTAGAACCGCGTTTCCTCGGTGGCGTCGCGATCATAGCGCGCTCTTTTGCTAGGATACACGAAACCAATCTGAAGAAGCAGGGCATGCTGCCTCTGACTTTTGCGAATGCCCAGGACTACGATCGTATCCAGTTGGGCGATCGCATTACGCTACAAGGTGTTGAAGACGGCGAGCTACGGCCGGGAAGGCAGGCTAGCATGCGTGTGGTGCGCGCGAATAATGCAGGAGAGTGGATCGCGCCGCTCAACCATAGTTACAGCAACGGTCAATTGAAGTGGCTGAGAGCGGGGAGTGCGCTGAACCATATCAAACAGACGGTCTTGGGGAGATGATGCGGCAGACTGGAGTTGGAGGTGTGGTTTGGGGTAGGCCCTCGGAGAGACAATTGCAACCTTGCAACATCGACAAACTCAAAAGTCTCCACTCGATGTCGACATCAGCGATACTAGCCATTGAGGTATATAACTACCTCGGCGTTTTTGGCTGGACCGCTCGGTCTAAGGAAGTTAGATAATGTAAAGACGCCACGGAACCCCGCGGTCATCGCCTCGAATCTGATTGGCGGAAGTCCCACGCTGATCTACAAACGCAGGCCGACGCGTTCCTGGAGCCCTAGAGCCGTCTCCCGTAAGCCGTGAGCGGGCAGCTAGTTTGAGGCACCTGTTGACTGTACGTGATTTCGACGACTCGTATCGAGCTTCAATTGACCTTTCGCAATGGCTCAAAGAGTGCTCCTTCGAACAGGCCGGGGCTTGTCGCTCGCGCCTCGCTCCCTGCAGATCACCCGCTCCTTCAGCACCGTTCTCGATACCCCTGTCGACCCTGGAACTCAACAATTACGCTCACCAGCGCGGACAGGCTCGGTCTTTGAGAATGCGCTCAATGCAAGTGCGCCCAGGACCAGCTGGACGAAGGAGGAGATTACTGAAGTCTACAATACTTCGCTGATAGACCTTACACATGCAGCGGTATGTCACACAGCTCTATCACTATTTGGACGGACAATGTCTCATCAATCCCGTTGTAGGCTTCGGTGCACCGGCGCTTCCATGACCCCGCCGCCATACAGATGTGCACACTGTTCAACATCAAGACTGGAGGCTGCAGCGAGGATTGCTCCTACTGTGCGCAGTCATCGCGTTACGACACAGGATTGAAGGCTACGAAACTGTCCTCAGTTGACTCAGTCCTGGAAGCTGCACGGGTCGCAAAAGAGAATGGAAGCTCAAGATTCTGCATGGGAGCTGCCTGGAGAGACATGCGAGGCCGCAAGACCAATCTCAAGAACATCAAGGAGATGATAAAGGGGGTGCGCGGCATGGGTATGGAGGCATGTGTTACTTTGGGTAAGAATCGAGTTTGCGAACTGCATGTGAGACACACACTGACTTCATGTTCCTACATAACAGGTATGGTTGATGCCGCGCAAGCAAAAGAGCTCAAAGACGCTGGATTGACTGCATACAACCACAACGTTGATACCAGCCGGGAGCACTACCCCAGCGTCATCACCACACGCACGTACGACGAGCGACTCGCCACCATCAAGAACGTCCAAGAAGCCGGCATACACGTATGCACCGGCGGTATCCTTGGTTTAGGCGAGAAGGCTCGCGACCACGTCGGTCTCATCCACACCGTCGCAACACTACCAGCCCATCCCGAGAGCTTCCCCGTCAACGCCCTAGTCCCAATCAAAGGCACACCCCTCGGCGAAACACAAGCCATATCCTTCGACGCCATCCTCCGTACCATCGCTACCGCGCGACTCGTCATGCCGACCACCATCATCCGTCTCGCGGCTGGCCGCCACACAATGCGCGAGGAAAAGCAGATTATGTGTTTCCAAGCGGGCGCTAATGCTGTCTTTACGGGTGAGAAGATGTTGACGACTGCTTGCAACGGGTGGGAAGAGGATAAGGCTATGTTTGGCAGGTGGGGACTGAGGCCTATGAAGATGGAGGAGACGATTGGAGAGCAGCGCAAGCTTCCTGGGCAGGATGAAGCTGAAGCGGTTGTTGCGGCTGCGGAGGCGGAGGCTACGGTTCAGGCGCTTGCTTGAGGGTAGAGGTGGTCTATGTAAAATGATTATCACAGAGTTACCACGCAGTAAAGCACTGTCATGCTGAGCCGTGTGATTCTCTCAATTGAAGCTAGAGTTTCGCTTGCACACCCGCTTCTCGTACATGATTTCGTGACTGATCATCTGCCTGACTCTCGCACCATTTCCCAAGCAATTCTACGAGTCTATCCACCTCCACTGATGTGTTGCCAGCGTGTAAGCAGATCCTTACTCTAGCAGTTCCCACCGGCACTGTTGGCGGTACCACCGCCCGGACCATCATCCCATGAGTCTGCAGAAAGCTCGCCAGGACTTTCGGTTTTGCCAATTGTACTGCGAATATGGGCGATCTCGGGCATGCACTTGGAATTGTGAGTGCTTGACCAGCCGATTTCGATTGTCTTTGGAGATAAATAAGACTGGTATAGAGATGCTGGGTAAGATTCTGTAGATGGGCTTGTAGTTTCACGCTCTGGCCAGACTGGAGTAACCGGTACGAAGAGCGTATGAGCGCTAGCGAGGGGTAGGACAGGAATGTTGTATATATGAGCGGACGTGCGTAGTTGATGAGGTAATGACGCAAGGTGTGTGAGCCGAGAAGGATTGCTGTCAATTGCTTAGCATACATCACAGACTTGGAGAGAACGATATAAGACGTACCTCCGTTCGCCGCTACCGCTTTTCCGAATGTGTGGAGCCGTGCGAATATGCGTTTCTCGAGGCCTAGCTCACATACCAACCCCCTTCCCTCTGGTCCTAATACACCAGTAGAATGTGCCTCGTCCATGACGATGTATCCTCGTTCAGGGCCCAAGACTTCTTCTACAACCTCCACCATCTCCTTTAAAGGGCATACGTCCCCGTCCATACTGTAGATGGATTCCAATGCCACAAACACATTACAGCTCTTGTCTCGCACACCCTCATCCTCACCAAGAACTGCTATCAAAGCATTCTGTAGGGCAGATATGGAGTTGTGTTCAAAAGCGATCGTCTTCCCCGCTCGTGATAACCGCATGCCGTCATGAACGCTTGCATGTACAAGCTCATCATAGACTATCACGTCTCCCGGCTGCGGCACACTCGCAAAGAAGCCCGCGTTTGCATCAAAACCACTGTTGAACAGTAGTCCAGATGCAGCTCCATGGAAGCTGGCAATCTCTTGCTCCAGTTGTTCGGCGTACGTCGAGTTGCCATCTAGGAGTCTTGACCCGCCGCTACCCAATGGCACATCAATTCTTTGCAGCTCTTGAAGGTACTCCGATTTGAGTTGCGGCGAAGTGGATAGCGATAGAAAATCGTTGGACGAGAAGTCGGTCTGATTTTGAAGTGGTAATGTCAGATTACGGAGTGTTGCGTTTGTCCGTCGGCGGTCGAGTAGTTCTTGTAACTTGTTTTGCAACGGCGCCGAATGCGTTTTGCTCCCCATATCTTTCTGTGAAGGTGATAATAGGTAGGAACGCTCTTGACCCACGATAACGTGACCTTCAGTGATGGTGTGGAGCTGACCAAATGGCTGGCGTGGTAGGATCAGCGGAAAGCGGGAAGGAAGCGTGGGGTCTGCCGCGGCTATCCGCGTCGTCGAAAGCTGTCAAAAGTAAAAACATACTCATTAGCTAAAAGACCGCATAAGCTGACCCCTCGATGCCGTCGGAGATGCGGCTTGACTCATTACATTTGTACCTGCATGTTTAGCGTCGGTGTGGACGCGGAACCACTAGCGCACTCTCCGCATTGGACAGCATGCAGGTGCGGCCATCTACCATAGCACCTTCATCAACTCACCACTAACTGGAAGTATAAAAAAGAAATGGCGAAGGTGCCAGGAGGGTTGTGGAAGAACGCGATTGCTGTTCAGGTCTATGGTGCCAACACGGGAGTTGGCAAAACAGTTTTCTCGACGCTCCTGGGTGCACATTTCGGTAGGGCAAGCCTCAAGAGCAGGACATCGCCGTTACGCCACGGGCCCTACAAAGTACAATATGTGAAGCCTGTATCTACAGGCCCAGCTGACGAAGCCGACGATAGGTCAGTGTGGTGCTGCGTGATTCGACAGATATTTGGGATATAAGGGCTGACTCTACGCTAGCTATGTGCACAAGTACACTGGCCAGCGTGTTTCCACACTCTTCAAATTCGACAAAGCTGTGAGCCCGCATGTTGCGGCAAGGGGTTCGAAAAATATTGTGAGTTCTACCTTTATTGTCATGCTTTCGCCAACAGCGATTGACTAGCAAAGCCCAGCGATGAGCTCATCAGCCAAACGGTGTTCAAGACGGTCCAGAAAGCAGCCGGCACATTAGATCAGGGCAGACTCTTTTCGATAATTGAGACAGCTGGTGGAGTCCTCAGTCCTGGACCTTCCGGCACGCCACAGGCGGATATCTTCCGACCACTACGACTTCCGGCGGTGCTCGTAGGCGACCATCGGCTAGGTGGCATCGCCTCTACTATATCAGCTGCGGAATCCCTGATCATGCGAGGATATGATATCGATGCTGTTGTGTGTTTCGACGACAAGAGTCAATATGAGAACGCGGATTACTTAAAGAAGTATTTCATGGATATGGGTATACCAGCTTACAAACTACAATGGATTCCGGACCTCCAAGGCGTTGCACCAGGCACCAAGGAAGAGACGGAAATTATGCAAGATTACTACAGTAAAGAGAGCGACAGCACAACGGTGGGAACGATCGCCGAGGAGCTGATCCATCGCCACGACCAGCGACTCAGCCGTCTGGGATCTATGCCGTATGAAACCGAGGACAAGATTTGGCATCCTTTCACACAGCATAAGCATGTGAAGAACGCGAATGACATACTCGTCATCGATTCGGCATATGGCGACTTCTTCCAGGTCAAGCACAAGGGCAATGAAGAGGTACCCCATCCTGAGAACCAAACCTTGTATCCTGCGTTTGACGGCTCCGCATCATGGTGGACGCAAGGACTCGGGCACGGCAATCCGCGATTAGCACTGGAAGCAGCATATGCAGCAGGACGCTATGGTCATGTCATGTTCGCCGGCGCCACACACGAACCAGCTCTCACTCTAGCGGAGAAGGTACTTTCGGGCTCGCCACGCGGGACCCGGTTGAGAAAAGTGTTTTACACAGACAACGGAAGTACAGCGACAGAAGTCGGTATCAAGATGGCGCTGCGGGCTTCGAGCAAGCGCTATGGCTGGGATAGCGCAAAAGAGTCCGTTGGTGTCCTTGGTCTCAAAGGCAGCTACCACGGAGACACAATCGGGGCCATGGATGCCTCTGAACCTTGTGTCTTCAACGAGAAAGTCGACTGGTATCGCGGTCGCGGCTTCTGGTTTGACTACCCGACCTTCAAGCTCAAGAATGGCCAATGGGTAGTTGAACCGCCCAAGGGCATGGAAGAAGCATTGGGCCCAGCTCAGAACTTTGAGAGTCAAGACGGCATATTCGACTTCGCTACCAGAGGTAGATCGGCGCAGTACGAGGCCTACATAGAGAAAACACTAGACGAGCTGGTCAAGAAACAAGGCAAGAAGTTTGGTGCCCTGGTACTAGAGCCTGTCGTCCTCGGAGCTGGAGGTATGCTGTTTGTGGACCCGCTCTTCCAGCAAAGCTTAGTACGCGTCGTCCGTCATTACGACTTTGCAAACGGCTCCAGGGTTACGGAATCTCCGAAGGACGAGAATGCTTGGTCTGGTCTTCCCGTCATGTTTGACGAGGTGTTTACTGGTTTGTACCGTCTGGGCCGCTTCTCTGCGGCCTCATTCCTTGATGTCCACCCGGACATAGGCGTTAATGCGAAATTGCTTACGGGAGGTTTGCTTCCGCTTTCGATTACCAGCGCCAGCCAATCCATCTTCGAGGCTTTCTTGGGCGACGAGAAATCGGAAGCTCTCCTGCATGGACATAGCTATACCGCTCATGCGGTCGGGTGCCACGTTGCAAACACAAGTCTGGATATCATGGAGAAATTGAACTTGGGTCATGAGCGGAACCTGGCCGAGAACAAACCGAATGTGGTAAGCCGTGGCAGTAGCAATCATGTGTGGAGTATGTGGTCCGACTCCTTCGTGGGGAGCGTCTCAAATCATGAGAGGGTTGAGTATGTGAACGCGCTGGGCTCAGTGCTGGCCGTATCGCTCATTGATGAAGGCGGCTCTGGTATGTCGATCTTTTCTCCTCCAAGCTTATTAATTAATGTGACCTAGGCTACACTTCTTCTGCAGCGGTCGGCCTTCGCGATGCTTTACTCCACGATGTTTCTGAATCACAGGTACAGATTCATTCGCGCATACTGGGTAATGTCATCTACCTTATGGCGAGCATGACTGCGACGCGCTCTCAACTAGCCCCTATCGAAGCGGCATTCATGGAAAAGTTGGGAAGCGTTACAAGAGCTTGAAGAGGTGTCGTGGCCTTGATGTACCTCGTGCCACTCCTATTCACAGCCCGCATGTAGACATTTGACGCGAAGCTTTGTGTCACCACTCTCAAGGTGCACAGGAGTCGCGCGTCTAACTAAAACAAATAACGAACCGTTTGCGAAGTTGAAAACTCATCACGTATCCTGAGCGGCATAATTACCAGCATCCCGTCACCTCATATGCGCTGGACAATTTCGCCAATCACAACGACCGCAAACTTGCTCAGTCATACGAGTAGCGTGTGTCAACCCTTCCTTTAACCGGGCAACAACAACGTCGGTGCGCCTCGGGAGTCAGCAACGAGTTGCATCTCTTATTTCCGGTGCCGGAAACACGTTCATAGGTGATGCGTTTGCCGTGGCATACCGCAATATGAGCAAGTATCTGCGATTGAGCACCCGGAAGTGCACTATCCTGACCTCTCATAGGCCCCACTGCCGCGTTCTGACTTCTATACAACATATAAACATGTGGGTCACGAGTATAGCAGCTGACGAAAGCAATTGGGTGTCCTTGAAGTGATAAACACTGCTACCGTTGACCGGCTGTCGGACTGGCGACCTTGAGACTGGAACAAGCTACCACCTTACGAACGAACAACGCAAAATTCGGACCATGATGTCGATGGATTCCATGCACAGTGCTGGTACGCCATGGCTCACTCAACCCGTTATGCTACATTCCTCTCGAAAGTACACCTGCAGTCTCAAAAGCGACACACTTTGTAAGTGGCAGCAAGGGTACTGGAGATTTTGGTACGAAGCCGACCACAGGTATGCTCTTCCAACACTCGCATTCTTCATGGCAACCATCATTCTCTTCGCCATCCCTTTTCTCACCTCGAAGCTCTTACGAAAACCTCCCCCGAAGATCAAGGCTGTGCGACAACTGCTTGCCATCTTTCGCTACCTCGCCTACCGTTCCTATCGCATCCGGCCTTTGAACTGGAATTCCGCACCACTCGGCGTTCTCATACTTGGGGCGATAGGCACAGTCTTCTTCGTCTGTATGACACTCGGTCCGCGACCGTACTATTGGCCCAACCAGAAGAACCCTCCGATCTCATTCGGAGGCTCACCACCGATCGCCACACGAACAGGATGGATGTCGCTCGCTTGCCTACCCTTTATCATGGCGACATCGACGAAAAGTAATATGATTACAATGTTGACGGGAGTATCGCATGAGAAGCTGCAGTTGTTCCATAGATGGATCAGCTATGCATGTTTTGTGCTTGCATTGATACATACATTCCCCTTCATTGTGTTCAATGTATGGAAAGGCACTATGGAGAGCGAGTGGCATACGGACGTATGCTATTGGACCGGTGTCGTCGCTCTCATTGCGCAGGTTCGTGATCAAATCCATCTCCCCTATAGAATTTAGACTATGCCCAGAGGAAAGCTGATCAGCGTCCAGGCCTGGCTGACACTCGCTTCCAACTCTTCCCTTCGGAACGTCAGCTATGAGTTCTTCAAAGCAACTCATTTCATCGCAGCTTTGGTGTTCGTCTTGTTCTTCTTTCTCCACTGCGACTTTCGGCTATCATCATGGGATTATTTCATCGCAACAGGCGTCATCTATACACTATGTTGGCTTCATAGCCACATGCGCATGTTCTTTCAGTACGGAATCAAAACGGCTGCGGTCAGCAAAGTCTCGAACGACTTTGTCAAGATTGCGATTCCGATGAACGGTGGCTGGAAAGCAGGTCAACATTACTTCATCAGAGTCTTTGGCCTTGGTGTCCACGGGATGACAACACACCCTTTTACGGCATGCTCTCTTCCGGAAGCGACTCGCTCTTGCACGAACGAACTCGTCTTCTATATTCGACCGCAGGGAGGTTTTACAGCACGCTTGGCGAGGCACGCTCAGCAACATCCTAAGTCAAGCCTAAAGGTGTTACTCGATGGCCCTTATAGTGGCATAGACATGAGGAGAGTTGCGGCAAGCCAAAGCGTTGTGGCTATTGCCGGCGGATCTGGTTCTGGCTGGCTTTTACCGCTAATTGAAGCGTTCCTGCGGCAGGATGAGCATCAGGCTGCAGTGAGCGCAACAGACCCGCACCGCGATGGCGACGAAGATGTCAACAGGAAAGCTGCTATGAAAGTGATACTAGCGACAAGAGATTCGCTGACGAGAAATTGGTTCGAGCAGGCCGTCATGGAGCTAGTAGCGAACAAGCTGAGCGGATGTCGCTGTGACGAATTGAGCGTGGACATCTACTACACCGGTGAGGAGGGGCATAATAGTGCCATCGGAGGCCCGAGTGAACTAGAAGAGAAGTCCCAAGTTTCGAATGAGAGTGTTGGCTCAGGGACGAAAGCGTTGTCGACAGATGTACGTGGCTCAGAGGAAGCCGCATCAAACACCATCCAGACTGCGCTCACCCCGAAGCATGTATCGCAACGACCGGACCTTCCAGCCATCATCGCCGACGCAACAGAGTACGGAAGTGAAAGTACGTCTGTACTGGTATGCGGCCCCTTGAGTATGCAGAGCGATGTGTCGAACGCTGTTGCTCGTGCGCAGATCGGTGGCATGAAGGATGGGAAACGGGATGTGTATCTGCACATGGAACACTTTTCGTGGGCTTAAGCGTCAGGACAAAAGGATAATGTACGATTTAGAGCGATCCGCATGTGTACTGAGAACCGTCTGCAAATGGAAGTCGTGTTAGGTGGCATCAATTGATTATCGTGGATTGATTACAATGACGTAATGCCCGCGCTAAATCACCTTGTTTCGGCCAAATGGCCTGCCTAAGAACCCCCAAAAGACACTGCAAGCCTCAGCAACTCCTCCACACCCAAATGGATGGCCTACCGCTGCCATTTTCAAGAACCCCACGGTTTTGCGAGCCATGTATGAAACACATTGTCAGCGACGATGCTGGAGCCAACCGGGTGACGCATACATTTCCACCGTTCCTCAGTACGCGTCATACACCATTGATCACGAAGAAGCAACCAGGTGTCACCATCGCTTCTTACGCCAAAGTTAGTGCCGTTCGAGAGATGGTACAACCTGTCGAGCACGCAGACGCCGTGCGATCATCCTAGGACTGGCTGAGCTGGCTTCTCAGAACGCGTCAATGGGCCACGACAGGCGCACGGGAAGTTGACCAAACACGGCAGAGATATCGTTCCGGTCTGTCAAAAAGCTTGCCGACGTCAAACTCAGTATCAGTCCCGTGCCGCACCAGGACCTTCACGCATGTTGTCGAAGACGGTACCATTTAATATTTCATGCTTGTAGGCGGGTTTATACTGCGGCCGCACCTCGGTGTCAGTGATTTTGGACCAGATCCTACGTGATAAGACTCGCATGCACGACTATCGGAAGTAAGCCTCCGTCCACATCCACGACTCGAAGCCGCAGAAGCAAATTCGTGCACGCGATGCAGCGAGATGCCTATTCTGAGACGACGAAGCCGTAAGAGACTCCAGGACATACAACCTCTTTACTGCTGGCGTCTGTAGAACGTCGCATCGACCGAAAGATGAGAAATCAGCGCAGCTTTAGTTCGCATGGGTTCTGGCCGAGGCTGTCTTATAATAGCGGGTCATTGCACATCCCGTGGCTTCGCGGCGCGGCTTCTGCCGTCCTGAAAGGTTCACCCGAGCGGCGAACCCCTGTCTGGAACACCCCAGCTACACCCCCACGGCTCTCAGCTTCAAGAGAACAACAATACAGGTTTGCCGGCTTACCGGTTTACTACTGGGATAGCTAGATGGTTCGAACGGCCTTGGAGTTGATAGCTGGGCATCCATCGTGTATGAGTTTGTCTTCAACATGGTGGCATGCCAGGAGCACAAATTTCAGCTGAAGCCGTGGGCACCGCATATCCAAAATTGACGTATCAGGACGCACCGACCTGCAGGCCAAAAGCTACTCTGGTTCGACCAGTGCGAAAATGTTCATAGCACTGGGATGTTAGAATCCTGGGGACTTTCGGGTAATTTTCACAGTCAAGAGATGTGTGATTGCAATCTCTCAGCCTTACTTCATCCTAGTCAGTCTCGGGACAGACCAAGCGTGGCACCCTCGGTGCTGTGATACCTACATGGCGTTTACTGGAGACCTGCCAAGCTCAAAGGATGGTTATGGTTGGGTCGCAGGTTACATGTGACGAGCAAGCCATGGGGTCCCTAGGATGTGGTACGCTGTCGATATGTCGGCCAAATGAGAAGAGAGGACCTGAAGCTCAACGTTGCTTGGTGCGTCTTATATTTCGCCTGTCTGCATCAATGCGAAGTATTTGTTGACCGTCCGGCTATTCACAAGTCTTTTGTACCAACAGTACTCTGGAGCGACAGTCAAAATGTATCACAACTACTCCAAAAGTATGATGGTCGCCCTGGCCGTGGCTTTCATGGTACTGCCATTCGTCTTCGTTTGTTTACGTTTATGGGCAAAAAGGATCGCTAAGCGCGTGGGTTGGGACGACTTTCTCACGGTTGCTGCTTTGGTAAGAGAACTTTGAGCGGTTCAGTGTGTATTGCATCCTCTGACTGAGCGCTGATAGGCTGTGTCTATGGCTTGTTGCTCCTTACAGTTAGCTAGTAAGTGTTTCGATTGGAAGGCATTTTGCAAACTTACGCCGATTGCTAGCTGCGATACACGGCTACTTGGGGTCTCATCAACCACTGGATGAAGAAGGCCAGCCCATTATGGACGATCCCGGATTGATATTCTTTGAGCAGGTAAGTACACCTAGCTGCTGATAGCAGTGCATTTGCTAACTTCTCTAGACGAAGTTTGCTTTGAACATGATCTCTATCATTGGACTAGGTCTTGTCAAATCGTCGATTTTGGTATTATACAAGAACATCTTTGACGTACGAAAGTTTCGCATGGTGGTATACTGCGTGCTTGCGTATGTCGTATGCTGGACCGTCAGCTTCACATTCTCGCATCTATTCACTTGTTACCCCATAACGGTATTTATTGAACCGTACTATGGGAATAGCTGTGTCGAAACCGTGCCAATGTTTTTTGCCTTACTTGTAAGCTACTGTCTCTCGCTCAGCATAAGGATTTCGATTCCAGGCTGACCATGTTACCAGTACACGGGTGTCTTCGCAGACATTGTCATCCTTATTCTTCCTATCCCAATGGTTCTGAGTGTCAGAATGGAGGCCAAGAAGAAGCTAGCTGTAATTGTAATGCTTTCACTTGGAGCTGCGTGAGCTTTTCTTCATCCCCTACGTCATTGTGTTCAAGATAGCTAAGTCGTACAGAGTATGTGCTGTCAGCATTACACGGGTTGTGGCGACTTACTCGATCGCCGGCGAATACCTGAAGCATCCCGACGACGTCATTTATTACACAGCACCGGTGTTCTTTTGGACCAACATTGAACTATCTTTGGGTGTTGTTTGCGCCTGTTTGCCCACGCTCCGGCCCATCTGGTTCTACTTCTACCCTCGCGAAGCAACACAAACTAGTTCGAGCTACGGATACGGATCATCAGGTCACGGTTTTGGCTCATCCGCGCTAAACGGCACCACGAAAAGTACAACGTTTGGCGGCAAGCTGGTACGCAAGCCATACCAGGAGATTGACGAGATCGGTACGTAATGCATGGCGTCCCGTAAAGCGCTCCACTAATACTACGCAGAGCTGACGGCGCGGTCTGAAGCTCCTTCTACGCCTCCCGAAGACGCCTCAACGCTAGGCAAGCGCGGTATCACGAAGGAAATCACGATTCACCAGACGTTGGGATGAATGTGTTCCCACAAAGGGCGTCTACCTCGGTGCAAACAAGAAGCGCCGGTGTTAGCATATTGAACCGCGAATCCTACGATACTCCGCTCGGTATATGTCTCGGAACTGGTTGCTCAAGGTGGTCTCCAGGCTATTGGCGTAGCATATGCATTATTTTTTTTGATTGGATTGGCATCCTTCTCGCAAAATACTGCCGAGTGCCAAGTTCATCGGCGAAATATATCTTGCATACCACCGACAGCACCTCATAGACACCCTGTTCCTGCAGCGCTGTCACCTTCCGAATCTTTCGATGGTGGTTCAATGCTACCTGGAACCCAACCCACGTGCGCAAGGATGGAACCGCCTAAAGGAACACGGCCCACGTCATGCTCTCAACATGGCTTGCTGAACTCTTGCGAAAGTTATGTGTGGAGACAATGTGCTGGTGTGCTCTAGGGTAACGCACGGGTCCGGGGCCGTCGGAGGACATATAACCGAATGCGGCTGCGCCCGCGGTAACTGGGTCGATTGCGAACGAGTACGGCAGATAACCGCCTCGGTGGCTATACCTAACCCAGCGCGGATTTAGCATGCAGGGACGCTGGCTGCATCCCGTTTGTCGACTAGAGTTTCCACCGGGACGACAAATCCCTCGCCCTGACGACTTGTGGTCCGGGCATTCTATGCCACCATGCAGGTAGCCGGGAAAGTTTGATGTCAATTAAAAAGCACGTTGGGCCGTTGCCCATTCGCTTGGTACAGTTAACATGAGGGTCTTATCATTACTGGTTTCTTTTGCCGCGGCGGTCTCTGCACTTGCTGTACGACAGACGGATGTCGCCAAGGATCTGGAGACTTTGGTGTCGTCGCCATCTTCGGTCAACGTCGAGGTTCGAGCACGTTGGAGTGATTACAACGCCCCCCTTCCATCGGTGGTCGTCAGGGTGAAAATCGAAAAGGATGTAGCAACTATAGTAGGTTCAGCCTCAACCACATTGCCGGTACAACGGATCGTCGATGCTAATCCAGCGAAAAGGTCAAATACTGTACGAAAACTGGGATACCGTTCCTTGCACAGAATGGCGGCATCGGATGGGGAAAGACTTTCAAGTTGGGGAAATGGGGTGTCCTGATCGACCTTGCCAATCTCAACAAAGTCGTTGTCGCTGCAGACAAGAAGACCGCCACTATCGGTGGCGGTGCAAGCATCGGAGACACGATTGCAGCAGCGAATGCAGCAGGTGCATTGATCATCACCGGAAACTGTAACTGCGTTGGCGCTCTAGGTGCGATGCTCGGTGGCGGTTATGGCAATCTCATGGGCGAGGTCGGATTCGGAGTCGACAACATCATCTCCATGCGAGTGGTCATTGCATCAGGCGAAATACTTACCGCATCAGCCACGTCGCATCCGGAACTGTTCTGGGCACTTCGGGGAGCAGGACCCAATTTCGGAATCGTCGTTTCAGCAACCGTCAAGGCAACGCCCGCCACTAAAGAGGATCGCACAGCATACATCAACAACCTTTTCTTTTCACCCGACAAGCTCGAGCAGGTTGCGCAAGCGGTTGAAGATCTTCCTCTTACGCCCCAACAGCGAGTGTACCTTGTACTGACGTCTAGTGGGGAACCACTCAACGAGCCCTCTATCCTCGTCACTGGGTTGCTTCGTAAAGGCACAAACGAAACAGGACGCGAGGCCTTCGCTCCCTTTTACGACATTGGCCCCATTTCTGAGTCCAGCGCTATCACTACGTACGATCACTGGAATGATGCCAACATCGGCTTTTGCACTCGCGGTGGTCGCAAGCCGTCGTACAGCTCCACCATCACGGGCATGAACGCTGAGAAGTGGCCTGAGATCTGGGAGCTTTACAAAGGCTTCCAGGCCAAAGGTCCGAACTCCGCCGTCCTCATCGAGCGCTACAACTTGACCAAGGCCATGTCGGCACCCGTTGGCTCGGCATCAATGAATGAAGCACTCAGGAGGGATGCGTTCTCGCAGGCTATCGTTATACCGTGGTATGATGACGCTGGCCTTGATACCGAGGCCTTAGAATTTGGAAGCAAGGTTAGAGCGCTTTGGACAAGGAGCGATAATCCCAAGAATGATCCCACGTAAGTGTCTACTGCCACGATCGAAATGAACTAGTGCTCACAAGATGCGCAGCTACGCCAACTTCGCCTTTGGCGACGAGACGAACACTGCTATCTACGGGTCCAGTCTCCCCAAGCTGAAAACACTCAAGAAGATATACGACCCTAAGGGAGTGTTCAGTCAGTGGTTCCCGATAAAACCATAAGTGATAGATAGCGTCCATGCACAGCTTTCAGAAAGAAGCAATGCAATTAATGCCTATTCCGACTACCCAGTGTGTCCATCCTAAAATACCGTGCTTCTTATCGTGTATCCGTCCATCACCCCCCAAACTCAACCTCTCTAATCCACCATAAGTCCCACGTCCCATTGCATGCCTCAACCAGTCCAACCGTCGAATTCGAGCTCCAGTCCTCGTACCCACCATCCACCGAGTTCGTCGCCCTCACCCTACGCGTAGTACAGCCCCATAAACCTGCGTCGGTCTCCGCTCTGTTCATCGCATCTTTTGCTCTACTCCAGCAATCAAAGACTTGGATTGCGTTGCCGACCCAGGAATGCTGCGGAACCATTTGGAGAGGCCAGGCGGAGCATGTGGTGCGCATCAGGACGTATTGGCTTATGCGCGGGCGTGGAGGCTTCGGTGGTGGGGGATATGGGAGGGGGGTGTTGGTTGCGGGAGTGATGTGTGAGGGCATGCCTGTTGAGTATTGGGGCGGCTTGGGGTATTCTGTGTTCTTATTGAAATTGAGATAATGTTTGCTTCAAGTAATGAATTGTATTCTTAGGGTATATTGGAGATCACGAGACATCTTCACGAGAGACATGCATGTGGCCCATATATCTCACATACCAGCGTGATATTGTGCGAGCTCAACCCAATACAACCTCTCGTGCTGTACTCCATCCTTTATCTCCGTCCCAGCCAGGACACCGAAATCGGAAAGCGGCTCCTCGTTACTAGCCGGCCCACCATTTACCAGCTTATAAGTTCCCGGCATGATGGTAGCTATCGCAGCTGAGACGTCGCCGGCAGCACGCATGGAGTCTCGGAGTTGAAGCATCCGAAGTCGGAGGAAACTGGCTGATGGAAGCTCGTGTGCCCACACGCCGAGTGGCTCACCCTGCCAGAGAGGAGGATGGAGAGGGGAATGGGGAGGGTGGCATGGGGCGAACCAGTGTCATCAGGACGAATGCTTTGGGTCTGAGGTCGGTAGACACTGTGTACACCTCGGTCGCCATCGGGTGCAAGATTTGGCCAACGTAAAGTGGAAGTTGATAGACACATCGTATTGATAAACCGATGCCAATTAGTTGCCATTTTAAAGTTTGCTGAGCTGCCGTGACTAGGTCATGAGGCGTGTGCTAACACGCATGTCGTTGCCTATAAGTTGCTTTGTCGGCAGCGCAATTCTTTCCTGACAAGTATCTTTCTTCTACAGATATGGCAGCGAATTCGGCAGATAACCCATACAGTGTCGCCCTCAAGAGCGGCCATTATTCCCTGAGCACGCCCGTTCCACGAAAATGGGTGGGTAACACGGTTTACACCTACTCTGGAAGTGATGCAGTCCTGAATCTCCCTCGTTTACATGCTGCGATGGACAACTTGTACGATAAGATGGAGCCGGGGAAGAACCGTCGGCGATTTCAGATAGAAGATGCAGAGGACGCTGCCTTCATGTTGGCGGCTGGCGGGCCCGCTGTGGTATGTGCTATATGCGGTCGGTTCAAAGAGGGCGAGGCGGGCAAGGCGGGCAGAGCCGTCAATCGGTTGTATTGGATCGAGCGAGTCGAGGTCGTCCAAAGATCTGACGATGGCATACCCGCAGCGCAAGCGGCTTCTTAAAATTTCGATTGCTTCGTCGCGTGGCATTCAGTCAGAGTCTTGTGATAGCAGCTTCACAGCGAATGTCTGCTCTCCAAAGACATTCCTGAACGCGGCTATCCGCTTCTTGGTCATCCAAACTGTTAGCACGGGTATTTTCCTCCTCTTCATCGTGTTGTTCTCATTTGACATTTCATCTTTCTTCTGTGTGCTCTGTGCCTTTTCGACGTCCGCGTCGCCCTTATCCGTGGGCCTTGAAGTTTTGATCTCTCGGTCAACCTCGACGCTCGTGAGCATTGTATACATCCACCAAGCCTCGTCTTTCCCGTGTTCATCGTCCTCTCCACCACTCGGTGCTACGATGCGCCGAACCATATCGACTATGCCTACTAACTTGGTAGTGCCCTCGCCCTGAGCAGAAACGGCTATGATCGCATCGTCCTCTTTCAAAGCATCCGGCATCTCAATCGTAGACGCTGGGCCTTTGTACGCGCCCAAATATGTCTTCAGTCTGTTGATACCGGATTTGATGTTCTGATTCTTCGAGAAGACGACGGGTACGATGTTCTGTGTGGCTCGCATGCGCTTCTGGGTTTCCGGGAGCTTGCGTAGCTCGGCAGGCAGCCGTGTCCATGGCTCGTAGAGTGACGGGTGGATTGTGGGAGGTGATGGTGGTTGCGATGGCTTCTTCGAGGCTGAGCCATTAATCTTGTCTTGCGCCTTTCGCTTCTTGACAGCTGTCGGTGCGTCCTCAGGTGCCCCAATGATGGGTAGGGTAGGTCCTTCGCTCGAGTACGGCGGGCTCGCAGTCACTGTCGTGGTGTTGGCGTCCTTTTCGGCCGACGATGCGAACATCTCACTCATGCGCTTTGCATTACCCATGTTTAATAGCGAGAGGCGCGCAATAGTCGAGGGTTGTGTAGTCACGCGCAACTGCGATGACGAAAATTGGACGCGCCAAAAATCTCGAGACGCGCCGCCGGAGATACCAGATGGCGCTAGCTTATCACCGGCTGTGCCGCCCATCTCTCTCGACCATCTGATCTTTCAGCACACACATACAATAATCTTTGTCACCGCGACTTTGTATCAGAAAACATCAAAGAGAAACATTCTCTCTCTTTGTGATCACTACATCATGATCGACGATGTAGCTGAAAGTCTGGGTCGCTTGAGCCTCGCTACACATAGCCATCGTCAAATCGATACAGTGTATGTAAGCCGTGCTAAGCTGTGTAGATATCAGGCTTACGATGGAAAGTGATCGGAGTACCCCTTACACACCACCATTTCTTCGTCTGCCGGCCGAGATTCGAGTCATGATCTACGAGCATGCCTTTACCAACGAGACTATCCATGTACAACCAAAATCCACTGATTTACTTGGAGGCACCTATCTCCTTCAACGTAACGGAATTCCAAGACACCAGCAGATCATCTCTCTTCTGATGACTTGTAGACATATCAGAGAAGAAGCGACACCTACCTTCAACGAGCTGGTCACCTTTGACCTGACACTCTACTACAACTGCATGGCGGCCGCCTACGAACTGGGACCAGGTATCTGTCAAGCAATCAGAGCAATCAAAGTAGAACCGAGGCTTGCAAAACGCTTAGCGATAGGACTCCAACAGGGTGCCCCCTCTGCCACTAATTATAGGCATCTGTTGCCATCCCTACAGCGGGTGCATATCCAACAGACTTCTATATTTGGGCTACTCAGTATGAGCCCGGATTTGGCTGTGAGAGCTTTGCGATTGTATTTCGGAAATCATGATCTTGAGGTTATATTTAGTAAGAGGTGAGCTCCTCTGCACGAGCAAACGGAGCGTTGGACCCTGGATAGTGAGAGCAGCGCTCACCGCCCGTGCGCAGCTTCACCTACTCACTTAACCCGTACTGGGATTAAAATTTGGGCGTCTTCCGCAACCTGAACATCCAAACCGGTCTTAATCATGGATCTCGCTCAACCGCAGAGCATTTCCGAGCGGCTGCGCGAGCGCAAGTAAGGAAGAACGCAAGGTCTTGAGCGATTTGAGCTAACGACAGTCTAGAACGCAATCAAATCAGCGCGAATCTCGGCTTCTTCGTCTTCCTGCCGAGCTCCGCAACAAAATCTACAAGTATGCAATTTCAGGACAAACTGTCGGTGTCTTTGCATGTCAAATTCGGCAAGCTAGGCAGAAACGCAAGCAGATATACAGGCGACATGATTTAGGGGTGTTCGCTCTCCTGCTGGTATGCCGACAGATCCGACACGAGTCATCGCCTCTGTTATATGGCCTAGCCCGATTCGATTTCACTTCGTTCAACACCAGCCATTGTCCACGAAACCGCTTTGCCAATGTGTCCTCGGTCATGGGCCCCGCCAACTTTGGGCGTGTCCGATCAGTCAAATTCGGTATAGCAACGGTGCATAATGTCCGCGGACTCATCGATTTCGGCTATATGGAAAATAGCGCGTCTTCTATTCGAGATATTGAACTCCCGAAAGTCGAGCATCACTGGATGAAGACTCGTATTGGCGACGATGTCGAAGCCGAACTTCTTGCCGCAATGCAACGTTGGACCGGTAACACGGACGTCGTCTTGCATTTCGTATAGGGACATACATCACTCAGTGAATGTCCACTGTCGGGAGTCACGGGCCCCGGCGCAAAATAGCGCAAATCTATCACGATATCGCAACCCTAGCCGTCAGCAAAACGGCTCTACTTCTCCTAGACATAGCCCCTCAATAGATACAACTCAAAATGACTTCCAGTCCCGCAGACCTGACGGCGCAAAGCGCCATCGCCCAGGGCAACCTTCTGCATCGATCTGGCGCCGACAGGAGTAGAAGCACAGAGACGTAAGTTATTCGCCGCACTGAGCTATATGCTTCCACTGACAGCGCTCTAGCGTCCAGACCGTCCAGCAGCCCTTCCGTTTCCTCGACCTGCCCGCCGAACTCCGACTCATAGTTTACGACTACGCCTTCGACAGTAAATTCATATCCCCTACGCGCTCGCGCCGTTCGCAACCTCCAGTGCACAGCCGTCACTTTTCAGGAGCCTTCAGCCTTCTATTCTCGTGCCAAACGATACGCAACGAAGCAAGGGACTTCATCTACAAACACCGTACCTTTGACCTCCAATGTTATTATGACCTCCCAACAGCGCTTCAACATCTAGGGGCGGCAGTCTGCGGATCCATCACGGCTATCAGGATCGAGAAGATGGGTCTTTTGCGTCCAGGTCTCTATATTTGTGTCCCCCCATGGAACGCCGATGGCTACTCCCGGTTTATCAAGCGGTACTATCCGCGGCTACATGAGGCTCAACTGGTGACTTTGCGATGGGGAAATGTGACGCGAGCACTCCGGGAAGATGTTGCTGCCCAGCTCAGGGATGTCGAGACATTGCTTGCGGAATGTCGAATTACACTGAAACCAAGTCTGCTCAATACGAACTAAGATTAGGACTCGGGGGCGGTGTGCATCAGAGCACGGCGCCATCGACGTCAGATGTTCACGCGTACACGGCTTCCAGTCTTCAACAATGAGCCGAACACCCGGCAGCCAGCAGACGACATGGACGTGTTGGTTCGGTGGAAATGTGACTGTATGGGTTAATACCGAATACGTATCCGGTACATCATATTGAAAACGATGGGATAAGATGTCCAGGGATAGACGCCTTCTTAAAGGATGAACTTCAATCTACCCACTACCACACTCTCAACTATCCTTCCCATGCATTCAACTCCTCCGATAAACCGCCGCATCAATCCTCACCGCATCCTTCATAACCCTCATCGTCCACTCACTAACCGGCTCAAAAGCCTTGACCATTTCCCCCAACTGCTCACCCTCCCCAAACTCATGAACAGCCAAGAAAGACAAATCTTGCTCCTTCCCTTCCTCATCTTCAGAACCCGATTCTTGCCTGACAAGCGAATACCGACATGTGCGCAGCCAACCTGGTTGCTCAGACGTTTGCTGGTTATGCTCTTCGCGGTACCAAGCATCCAGGTCCGAGGCGCCGGTGGGCGAGGGTTGCATGAGTGCTATCATGATTGTTGGTGCGGGTTCTACGAGGTTGAGGTAAGCACATGGTATGGTACCTTCCACCTCCGTCTCTACTCAAGGTATAGTGTGCAGACATACCACCACTCTCCCCCGGACCAAAGATCTGGACTTCAGAGTACGCCCTGACATCCCACTCTCCAGCCATGTTCTCGCTTTCAAGGAACTTCAACATCTGCTTTACGTTCACACGTGCCAGGTCTTCTGTTTCGCAGACGAAGAGATGCTGTTTGGAGTATTCGGTATTTGCGGCTTTGTAGTGTGTTGCTGATTTGATACCGAGAACATTGCCTGTTATGGCCGCGGATAAGAGGGCAAGTTTGTCGTCCGGTTGAGCTTCGTTACTTCCGGCTGGGGTAGGTTTGAGAAAGGCGAGGAGGACGCCAGCGCCTGTGGTGGGGTCTGAAGGGGCCATGCTGAGCGTAGATATCTAAAATTATCTGGGGTGGGATTGTAGAGTAGGAGAACGTGACAATATGTTCGGACTGGAGAGGAAAAGGTATGTTTCGGGGTGGTATATAGTAAATGAGGTTGCTATGTACACCATGGAGGGTAAGCGTATGCCGTGTCTCCACTTCCCGGATCAAATTACCCGTTGGCTTCCTCTCGGCCTACTAGCTATACGCGCATGCGTTACAACAAAACAAGATTTCGATGGGCAGACTTCTTCAACATCAACTTCGCTATTCTATTCAAATACAATTACATATATACAAAGACATGCCTTCCCCTACAACTTGCTCTTCTCAATGCGCTTGAACAAGACATCGCTATCCGGGTATGGGTCGACGGTGTAATTGTTAAGCGGATTGAGCTCGCTAGCCCTGTAGAACATATCCTCGTAGACCTTGCCGTCTGCGCGGCCCAGACTGCTGTCCAAGACCCAGTCGTCAAAGCCCCAAGCATCCACAAGCCTGACAGCGTGTGGGCGGATTTCCTTGAGCAGGTTCATGACAGTGTTGGTCCTCGCGAGCGAAATCTGGTGCTTGCTGCATGCGCCGGAAGCGTAGAACTCGGAGCCCTCCTGCTCAAGTGTGTGTAGAGCGAAGAGACGGAATAGCTTCATCAGCACGTCGACAATGTTCTTGTCTACGTTGCCTGCCTTTGCGATGTTCCTGAGCGCAGACAGGTTGTTCTTTACGACCATGTACTGTGCGTGGGCCTTGCTGAGGCGGTAGAAGTCGACGAGCAGGTCGTTCCAGGGCTTCTTCTGCTCGTCGCGGTGCTTGCTGGCTTCGAAGGTGAGGAACGAGACGCGCCAAGCGAAGGCGTTGACGAGGTCGTCGTCGTCGCCAATAACGTCGAATGCGCAGCCAATGTCGCGGCGTGCATGGAATTGAGAAAGGATCTGAGTTGTGTCGTTCGTCGGCTTTTCTCCCTTGAGTACGGAACGGGCGGACTTGAGCATCTAGAGCACAGGTCAGTAAGGACTGATTGCAGTTACATGAGATGAATAGACTTACGTATCGCGCAACTTGCTGGGTCAACATGTAGTTGTCACCCTCCCATGTGGTAGTGGGCAGGTAGTCAGAATACCACGGCCCAATACCGCTGAAGCTTGAGTAGCCGTGACCACCACAGGCTCGTCGGCAGACTTCAAGACCCTCTGCTGCGATCGAACTGCTAAGCGACTTCAATGCGCATGAAGAAGCGTGCAGGTCTGCCAACATATCGCTGCCTGATTGCACCTCCTCTGGCCCAGCTCCACGCTTGCTTGGTGCATTGGTGGCGTTGCCCTGGGCGATCCTCTTCTGGTTCTCCTGGTACATGTCCATCATCGACTTTCCGGTGAAATGCAAAGCAAAGGTAGCGGCGAGAAGAGGAAGCAATCGAATCTGCACCATAGTGTAGTTCAGAACAGCAGTCTCAGCCTCACCAGCGGGAGCATCTCGGTCCTGGAATTGCCGTCGCACGGCACAGTAACGGGTTGCGATGGTAACACCTCGAGCGAGCACACTACCAGCTTGCATGACGATAGTTGATCGAACCCATGTAAGGGTTCCATAGACAAGGGAAGGCGCGCCACGGCGTCCGAACTTGTTCGTGTTGGGGTCAACGAATGTGTAACGAGCCAGCATGCTGATGTGGGGAATCTTGACGTGATTGAACAGAAGGAAACCGTTGTCCATGGTGTTGTAACCGAACTTGGGACCGATGTCTCCGATGTGAATGTTGTCGAGCGGCTCGTGTGTCTTCAGGTCACGGATCTGGACACAGAATGGAGTCGGCCCGTATGATTTGCCATCAATGATGAGCTGAGCCATGACGACGGCGTGGTTAGCTGTGCGACCCAGGGATCCAATCCACCATTTGCTGGCGGTCAGATGTGGGGAGTGGATGGTGAAGGTCTTGTCCTCCTTGTTCCAGGTGGCGGTTGTTTCAAGTCCTCGAACGTTAGAACCATGGCCAAGCTCAGTCTGAGCATAACATCCGATGATCTCGTAGTTGTTGGCCTTGGTGAGCCACTTTTCCTGCTGCTCCGGCGTACCCTGACCTTCAAGTGTAACCTGCATAGTGAGTAGAAGTCGCGCGGAGACAGAACATGGCGCGTACCTTGAACATAGAGTCGTGGAGTCCGTATGGTCCGGGTTCACCAACAAGTTCTGTAGCAGTCCGGAACTCGTCAAAAGACCAGTTGTGTTGCTTCTTCAAGATTCTGAGTCTCTTCTCCCTTGCAAGCGCCCTCTCGAATCTGTCGATCCTTCCCATGAAGTAGTTCTGCGACTTGTCGAAGACCTTCTCTGACTTGAGAATGTCAAGAATCTTGTTCCTCCTGTCGATGACATCTTGCGTGTGTAGGAGGACTTCTAGCTCCTGGACGGGTACATTGGAGTTTTCGCGTTCAGCCTTGAGCAATTCGTGGCCTTGAATGCCCGAAGGCTTCAGCTGCTTGACCCAGTCCGGTGTTGGCTTCATTGTGATAATAGATTGATGATGGAGATGATGGGAAGAGAGTGTGTTTGGAATGATGATTAAGTAGGATGGCGATCTTGCGCTACCTCGGACAGCCGAGGTTCAAATTTGGGCTAAGCCATATTCGACAATGACACCACGATCGGACCGTGCGACGGCTTATACGCGTCTGATAGATAATCTCATGAAAGTGCCGAAGCCAATGCCCCGAGCAGATGGCGAAGGAAGTTGGCGATACGGAGTTCTGTCGTTTGCGCTGTCGCCCTCATCGTGGGGCTTTTAGTGCATATTTAAAGAACATTTGGGGTTTCCGGGGTACCGGGGTGCTCCGTCGGTACGCTCATCTCGCAGAAGCAACACTGAGTCAGTGCCATGAGAGTATTTCAGATGTTTGGTGTTGCCGCACTGTATCAAAAGGACCTCGGCAGCCCAGGTCAAGAGTCCCAGTTATAGCTTCTCCATGGATAATATATGGGGAGTTTCAGGACCACGTTGCACAGGTATCTTATGTTCCCAGTTACCCACGCAGCTGCTCATACGCAGCCATGACATGGTGCCGCATTAGAAAAGGGCCGCGGTTTGGCTGCTCATAGCTCCTGCCTCGCGCAACGCTGGAACGTATATCGCGAGTTTCGGGAGTGTTGTGTAGGAGGAAGCAACATCTTGCGTGCCAATCGGTCGGGTAGTACTAATCCGTCGTAGTGCATCCTCAGAGCCCGAGACGGAATCTGGACCCTGGGAATTGTCGCGCCGCAACGCGGCTGAGCAAGGTGTTGCCCTTTCTATCGCGTTCACGGGACCAAATTCTTGTACAGCGCAGCAAGTTCTTTCCGAACCGTACTACTACATCTAAACCCTGAAAGTGTGCACGATCTTTTAGGATTCAGCCCAGCTGTGTAGATTAGACGGTAGACGGCACACATTCAGGGTGCTTGATGCGGGACAAGTACAACTGGACGAAGAGGACTTCTTATATCGAGTGATGGAGCTATGCCCCAGTCAGAAAGGACGATCAGCTCCAGTGCATCGAGGCCAGGCGGCGGCTGCTGTTGAGACGCTGATAGGGGTGCTCACGGCTTTGTGCGTGGCACGCGAGCTCTTGCACAAGTAAGCAAGCATCTAGGCGCCGGCTGCCTCGCCTTAGCAGAGCACCGCCCGGAAACTTGCACGACAAGGCAGCCATTGGCAAGGTGAGCGCGTATTCCAGTCAGGAGGCCGCAATCCACAACGACGGAGCTGGTGGGGGAAACGGGACTGCAGAAAATGCGCGGCGTCATCGCTTCTGGCCTCGACCTAGCCACACCCACTAGCCCGCACGGGCCCAGCCTGACAGGTAGAGCAGCGTCACTCTTTGCCTACAACACCACCCGGCCTGTTTACCCCCGCGAGCTAGAGCACGCAATTCTTTTCTCCTGTCCTCTCCCTAAGGACCTACACGACGCCCACCACACACGCCCGGCCACTTATCCAGTCGCCCCTGCGCCTAGCCACATCTGAAATCCCCCCACACACCAACAGCGCAGTTTGGAATTCTATGCCCCTAGGGAGACTCGCGATCAACCTCAGACTTCCCCTCGTCTCCTCCCACAGGTCCCTGTAGGCACCGGACATCATGGGTCAGACACTCTCAGAACCCGTCGTCGACAAGGTAATTGCCTCCCAATGCTGGCCCCCCGCCCCCGCACCTGCGCTACTCCTCGCTCTATTTGGCAACAGTCGCCTGCATTGAGCTGCACGGCCGCGCAGATTATCCTTCACATCAAGACGACGCTAATACTCTGCTTGCACAGAAATCCGAAAACGGCGATGGCGAGTCACTCATCTACGGCGTGTCGTCGATGCAGGGCTGGCGGATCAGCATGGAGGACGCGCATGCCACCGTACTAGACTTTGCAGGTGAAGCAGGCAAACCCACTGGCAACGACAAGCGACTCGCCTTCTTCGGCGTATACGACGGACACGGTGGTGACAAGGTGGCCTTGTACGCTGGCGAGCAGCTGCACCAGATTGTCGCGAAGCAGGAGGCTTTCAAAGAGGGCGACATCAAGAAGGCTCTACAAGATGGTTTCCTCGCTACAGACCGCGCCATCTTGAGTGGTATGTTTTTCAGGGCACCTTTCTTTAGTCGACAAGTGGCTGACTCACGCGAACAGATCCCAAGTACGAAGAGGAGGTATCTGGCTGCACTGCGTCAGTCGCCGTCCTTTCCAAAGACAAGATCTACGTCGTACGTTGACCCTACAACATTCCTTGGCCAATTCTCACATCAACAGGCCAACGCAGGTGACTCGCGTACTGTCCTAGGCGTCAAGGGAAGGGCTAAGCCGCTCTCTTTCGACCACAAGCCCCAGAATGAGGGTAAGAAACATAAATTACAAAGGCAAGCAGCACTGACATCTATTAGCTGAGAAGGCACGTATCCAAGCCGCAGGTGGTTTCGTCGACTTTGGCCGTGTCAACGGCAACCTGGCTCTATCGCGCGCGATAGGTGACTTCGAGTTCAAGAAGAGCGCCGACCTTCCTCCCGAGCAGCAGATAGTAACTGCCTTCCCGGATGTTGAGATACATGATATCAACCAAGATGACGAGTTCTTGATCGTCGCCTGCGATGGTAAGATACGATAACCTACTATGCTCGCGCGCTCTTACTGACTCCATACAGGTATCTGGGATTGCCAGTCTTCTCAAGCCGTCGTCGAGTTCGTTAGGCGCGGAATTGTCGCAAAGCAGGATCTTGCCTCCATTTGCGAGAACATGATGGACAATTGTCTGGCTTCAAACAGCGACACGGGAGGTGTTGGCTGTGACAACATGACCATGACTGTCATTGGTCTCCTACAAGGAAGGACGAAGGAGCAGTGGTACGAGGACATCGCAAAGCGGGTTGCGAATGGAGAGGGTCCATGTGCGCCGCCAGAGTACGGCAAGTCAGAAGATCCAGCCAAGTCCGCCTCAGAGAGCGAGTAGTTCAGTTCTAATATAATTGTGTAGCCGAGTTCCGCGGTCCCGGCGTTCACCATCGCATTGACGATTCTCCTGATGACATCGACATGGACTTGGACAGTCGATTCCGGCCGAACAACGGCAACGGCGGTCGCATCATCCTTCTCGGCGACGGTACCGAAGTCTCGACTGGAGACAATGACGGCGAGATGTTCGATAACGAGGACGAAGACAAGGATCTGGATTCGCAAGTCAACAAGTACAACCAGGACGCCAACGCCAAGTCTCGCGAGGATCGCGAAGGCACGCCAGGCCCTCAGCACGAGAGCAAGGTCCAAGTGACTGAGTCGCCCTCATCTGTACAGACGGAGAAGTCCGACGTTCCCGAGTCACAGACCGACAAGAAGCCTGAGGCAGGCACAACCAAGACGAGCGAGAAATAGCTTGTCCTCACTTGACTTGGCCACGATTAATGATGTTTGGCTCGAAGGGCTCAGTTTCGATGCATGATGATATGCAATGTCTCTCTTATGGATGTTTTGCAAGCGACGATGGGTACGTTGGTTTCCTGTAGAATCAAACGATGGGTCATGGAAACGAGCCTCATAGATCGCAAACGGGCAGATTTACGAAATGATACCTGGCGGGCTCGGCCTTCGCCTTCCACTTTACCTAGCTATCACTTTGTTCATGACACAATGGTTTTATCAAGATGGTGTTTATCTCGACCTTCATCCGTGTCTAGACTGGAAGCATATGCAGTGCCCTGATGACATCACTTCTATCAGCCGCGTTCTAAGGCATAGTAGAATGCGTGTTGCATCAGATGGCGCTGAGTTCCTTGTCTTTATGCGTCTACTTATTGCTGGCAAACAAGCTTTCAGATGCCCCACTCTCCCGCTCTTAGGTTGATTTCCGGCGTGCACCTAATCTTGGTGTCATCCTGACAGTCATTGTCAACGAACACATGTAGACTCCGATCTTGGAAGGTGACTTACAGTCGAGTATTTCAATCGATAGCAAGGTCTGTGTTCCAGCTATGCTACACGCAATTACCGTTCGCATTGCCGTCCGCGAGTCCGGAGATAAGCTTGAAATCAGGGTCGAGTCCGAGCAGCATCACCTTTCGTCATAGTTTGCGACAGCTGTGCAAGCGTCACGATTATGGTGTGGATCCGAGAGTGCCGGTGGTACACTGCTAAAAGCAATGTGCAACGCCTGTTCTTGATTCAAAAGACCAAAGTAAAACAAGCATTCCCTTCAAGATCCATTTTCGAGTTCCTTTCCCTATTCCTCCGACGACGCTGTACCTGACTGGCCACTTGCATCATGGACCCTGTAAATCCCAACCAAAAGGCCCGAACCACGCAGCAATACGCCTTGTTTCAGCGGAAGAACTTTTGGAAATCCAATGAGGGCGAAGTACCAGTGTTCAACACAGGTAAGTATGCTTTACCTTCACAGCACTGTCGCGCAAGTAGGAATCGAGCGAACCAGAAACTGGACATTTGGTGTCGCGCAAGGCTGATGCACTGTATGTAGAACCGGGCAAACTCGAAGAATTAGCAAAAGAGAAACTCAGCCAAGGTGGCTGGTTCTACGCGTCTTCAAATGCCGGCCAATCGCACACCCATACCGTAAACAGACAAGCGTTCTACCGACATCGAATTATTCCGCGTATGCTGGTAGATACCAATCAGCGCGACACTGCGACCGAGATCTTTGGACACAAAGTGCCTGCACCGATTGGATCTGCGCCTGTCGGTATCAACAAGATCTACAACCCAGAGGGCGAGCTACCCGTAGCAAGAGCCGCAGGCGCCTTGGGGCTACCATACTGTCTCTCGACAGCAGGCTCACAGAGCATAGAGGACGTAGGCCATGCCAACGACGAGGGCGTGAGGAAAGGACAAGGCGACACAGGCACCGCTGCCGGTGGCGGCGAGAAGGGTGTGAGGTTCTTCCAGCTCTACATGCCGCACGACGACGAGCTCACTCGATCGCTCCTCCAACGTGCTGTGGACAGCGGCTTCACAGCCTGCATCCTAACGCTTGACACTTGGCAGCTTGGATGGCGACATGACGATGTTGCAAACTCAAATTACGCCTTCTACCACGGGCTTGGTGCAGATCTGGGCCTTACCGATCCCGTCTTCCAGAAGAGGCTCAAGGAGAAGGGCATTGACCCCAAGACACAGCCCAACGAAGCGGGCGCGCTTTGGATCGATAACGTATGGCATGGACGCGCGCATACGTGGGAGAAGGCTGTGTGGGCGATGAAACTATGGAAGGAGCTCAGTGGCGGGGTGCCCTTTTCTCTGAAGGGCATCCAAAGTGTGGACGATGCGAAGAAGGCTGTTGAACTGGGCTTCGATGGCATCGTAGTCAGCAACCATGCTGGAAGACAAGTCGACGGCGCGGTCGCAAGTCTTGACTCTCTTGAGAATATTGTTGATGGTACGTATCATGTCTGCTCTTCCTCATTGATACACAACCAACGAATTCTCCAGCTGTCGGCGACAAAATCTACATCATGTTCGACTCTGGCGTCCGTTCCGCATCCGACGTCTTCAAAGCGCTCGCTCTGGGCGCAAAGTTTGTATTCGTTGGCCGTCTGTGGATCTGGGGCCTTTCGATCATGGGCGAGACGGGAGTCGATCATGTTATGCGCGGTCTACTAGCTGATCTGGATATCTTGATGAACGTTGGAGGGTTCAAGAACGTTGGGGAGATTACGAAAGATGCGCTGGAGAGTGGACCGAAGAGTTATCCGCTTATGCATACAGCTAGCAAGTTGTAGGCTGCTGTCTTGGAATTGTATGGCTAGTCAACGCGTCTTCGCGTACCCGGGTCTCATGTAGACAGGCACTTGAAATACCACCTAATATTGCGTATATCCAGCTTGTGTTTTGTGTTGTACGATATAGCCCTCAACTCTGATACATGCGAAGGCAAAAGATCATGGCTTGCACATCATGTGCCTGACACTCGTAACAAGCGTGACCTTCGCACAAGCACAGTCACGACATCTAAATTCACCATTCACTATGAGGAGCTTACATAGCGCTAAGCCGCTATAGGCTGACCGCCATAGGGCTGAAGTGGCCCAAGCACTCCCGAACAAGACCAACTCCAACTCCCCTCAGCGCGCAAAGCTCTCCAATCGTGATCGCAACTTCGCGCGCGTCATGTTCTGCAGTTGTCGCGCATACTAACACCGTCGCATTGATTGTACTACTACGGGTTTCCGGTATACACAAAAGTTCATCCCTAATTCGTAAATAGACAGAGACCCTATAATCAAGATGTCGGTCATTCTATGCACAGGTACGTCGAGCTGCCTACCCCACATGTGGCAGACAAACAACTAACATCCAATTGCAGCCGGTTACGACCATACCATTAGGTTCGCACGCGTCTCATGCGCCATTGGCAGCCATTCGTACTGACTCCGACGTCTCTAGATTCTGGGAAGCGCTCTCCGGTATATGCTCCCGGACTATCCCGCACCCCGACTCCCAAGTCAACCGCCTTTGCATCTCGCCCGACAAGCGATACCTCGCCGCCGCCGGTCACCACACGGTCAAGCTTTACGACATCAAGTCGACGAATCCGAACGCGATCCTTACCTTCGACGGTCACACCTCCAACATCACCGGTGTCGCGTTCCACTGCGAGTCCAAGTGGCTTGTCACATCATCTGAAGATGGCACGGTCAAGATCTGGGACACGCGATCAGGCAACGTCCAGCGCAACTACACTCACGGCGTTCCGGTCAACGATGTCGTCATCCATCCAAACCAGGGAGAGCTCATCAGCTGCGACCGCGGTGGTAACGTGAGGATCTGGGACCTGGGAGAGAACAAGTGCTCTCACCAGCTCATTCCAGAGGATGATGTCAGCGTGGCTAGTGTTACGGTTGCAAGCGACGGGAGCATGGTCTGCGCAGGCAACAACGCCGTGAGTCTGGCCAGATGAAAGTATCAAACATTTGCTAATATCGCATGTTAGGGCAACGTCTACGTTTGGCGCATGATCCAGCGCAGCGATACCACCTCGATCCTCCCCATCTGCAAGTTCGTGGCCCATACCACCTACATCACCCGCGTCCTCTTGTCCCCTGATGTGCGTCATCTAGCCACCTGCTCCGCCGATCACACAGCGCGCATCTGGTCCGTCGATCCTACCGCACCCCACAACGTCACGCCCACCGACAACCTGCCAGCAGCTAGCGAGCGCGACCCAGCTGCCTTCCCTCTAGAGACTACGCTACATGGTCATCAGAGGTGGGTCTGGGATTGCGCCTTCTCAGCCGATAGCGCCTACCTCGTTACCAGCTGCTCAGACCACTACGCAAGGCTGTGGGAGCTTGGTAGCCAGAGCATCATCAGGCAGTACAACGGACATCACCGTGGTGCCGTCTGTGTCGCGCTCAATGACACGGCCGTTGGCAACTAGGAGATTCACACTCTACGCACGACTGATTGGCATGATATGATAACCGCGATCGCCCTAGCGTGCGGAAGATTAGGGACAAAAGGATTCCAGCATTTGCATCAGCGTTGGCGTTTCGGCACGAGGGGATGGAAGGGTAATGAGTTAATGACACTTTGGCGTTTACGGCGAATGAGGTAACTTCTAATATGGATGCGGGAACGGGTCACCAAGGTCATCAAAGTTTCGCATCAACGCAAAAGCGACGATACGCCTGGACAATGTGCTATAGCGGATAGAACAAAAAATCTGAAATGGAAATTTCCACTACGAACTCTTAACGCCCATTGATACAGGCATAACCATCTTGACGCATCTTCAATTCACGTCCGCCGAATCTCCTCACGAAGTTCTTCAGTTACTCAGAGCCGTACCTAGCTTACGGGCACTCCTTCTTTGCGCAGGCGTCCTACCAGTACGTTAGTCTCTTCGATCATGTCGGCGCGCTCCGAAACCTTCAGCTTACGTAGTTCTTAATCTTGCTCTGCACGCACGCATCAAAACCAACTTTCTTCTCGCACAAACACGATACATGCCTGAATGACACCGTTAGCATCGAGCTCAAACTTATACCAACGCGATCAATGCAGAGCTTGTAGTGTGAGCGGGATCAAACGTACATATCCCACTCCTCCTGACACTTCACACACCCCGCCGGCTCAGCCCTCTTCTTACAACCCTCCACACTGTTGCTTTGCATTCCATTTCCCCTCTTCACGTTGAGGTTGGGGTCGGCACTCTCGTCTTCCGCCGCATTCTCACTCGCAGCATCTAGCACAAGAGCCAGCTCCTCTGCTTCTTTCTCGGCGGCTGCGTCGTAGTACGTAGACGAGTCGTATTTATCAGGGACCGCGTTGGCAAGGGCGCGTTTGGCGGGTGTTTGGGCGATGCCGCCGCCGGGGAGGTCGCTGTCGGGGAGTGTGTTGTCGACCATTTGGCCGGAGCCAGAGTTGGAGGCAGGGTCGGGGTAGAAGGCTGTGGGAAGGGGAGGAGGGGGGTTGCTTGAGGGGAGGACTGGGGCGGCGGATGCCAGAGCCCCGAGGGCTGTGAGGAGGAATAATGTAGGCTTCATTGTTGGGTGGTTGTGGGTGTGGTATAGTATGGCTGTCTGAATAAATGGGAGCGTGCGATTCTAGAGAACAAGAAAGATGTCAGGGAGGGCGGTGGCATTTATGCTTCGATAATCGTTGTCGGACTTCACGTCAACAGCTGTCATATCCCAAGCTATCACTGTCCTTGACATCACACGCCATGGACAGACACACAACACTGCTCGGTGACTAAACCCCAGCATACGATCCTTCACCCTCCCCCAATCACCTCCCCCTCCTCCTCTCTTCAAACGCTCTAACACTATCCCTAACCCCAAACCCATCCTTCAACAACCCACCCACATCCTCCAACCCCAACCCCGCCGTCTCAGGATAAATCCTCCAAATAACAATCTCCGCAACCACACAGACCACAGCATACAACGCAAACGTCCCCACCGGAGTAAAAATATTCATCATGGGCAAAAACGTAATCCCAATAAAAGTATTCGACCCCCAATTCGTAGCCGTCGACAACGCAGAGCCCAGCGACCTTACAGACAAGGGGAAAAGTTCAGATTGCTGCCAGGGAACGTTACCCATGCCTATCGCGTAGCCAGCGACGTATGTTATCATGGAGAAGAGGATGACTAGGGGCCAGATCTTGTTATTGGTGTTGTCGCCGGCAATGGAAGTAGCTGTAATAGCGGAAGCTTCCTCGGTGGGGAGGTCGATGAAGAGGAATGCGATGGCGCAGAGTGCGAGACCGATGATCATGATGGGTACGGACCAGAGGAGGATACGGCGGCGGCCGATGCGGTCGATGTAGTGGAAGGCTACGAGTGTGAAGAGGAAGTTTGTGATGGCGATGGAGAGCGAGGTTAGGGTTGGGGAGGCGAAACCGACGAGGCGGAATATTGTGGCGGAGAAGTACATTAGTGAGTTCTGGGGGTGGTGTTAGTGGGAGTTTCATACTCTGATATGTTCGAGTGGTACGAAGGGGTTAATGTGTTGCGTGGATGTGGGGGAGGAGACTTACAAAGCCACACAGTTGCTGGAAACCCTGAAGCATACAGGCAATAATCAGGGCTCGACGGTTCCCTCCGATGACGATCAGTTGAGAGAAGCTGTCTTGTATCCTCTCCTTCTTAGCTCTCCAACCGGTCTTAGCCATGTCAGGAGTCCCTCGCAATCCAGCCGCATCCTCCTCCTCTTCAATTTCCTTCTCTACCCGCCTCAGCACGGCGTTCACCAACTTCGTCCCACTTTCCTCACTTTTGTACACACGCCCCAATACCCTCTTCGCTTGTTGCGTCTTTCCAGCCTTTACAAGGTATCGCGGTGTTTCGGGCAGGAAAAACAGCATAGCGAACTGTATAGCAGCCGGCAAAGCCCCCAAACCCACCATCCATCTCCACCCATGCAATCTTTCCGAAAACATCCACCCAACAATATAAGCAACAACCTGCCCCCCAGTAATAAACAAACTGCTCACGACCACCAGACGTCCTCGGAAAGGGCTAGGGCTGAGCTCCGAGATATACAGCGGAACAACGAATGAAGCGCTTCCGACTGCTGCGCCGACAATGGACCGACCCACGATCATGCCGCCGACACTGCTTGTCCATGCCTGCAACAGCGCACCGAGTATGAAGAGAATATCCGCGACGAGAATCACGGTTTTGCGACCGTATGCATCAGCGAGGATACCCGTTAGGGGCGAGGCGAGGAGTGCGAAGAACGAAGTGCAAGACGTGATCAAGCTCTTGTCGAGGGTGGTCAGGGGACGGGAGGAGAGATCGGTGTTTATGGAGATAAGGGTAGAAGATATAACACCGGTGCTGTTGTAGCGTTAGTATAGTGTTGTTGCTCCCATTTTCTGTACATGCCATGAGGCATCGCGCAAAAGATCTCAACCACGAATGCGACATACTCATATCCAAATAGTAGCCCTGACACCCCGGCGCATATAGTCAGACACCAGATAAACAGACCTGGGGATACCAAGGCACTCTCGTCCACTTCATCCACCTCGTCTTCTCTTATACTCGCGTCGTCGGCTTCATCGTAGCGGTCGCGTGCATCGTTCGGAACGCGGCGGTCGGTGGAAATCAAGGGCTCGGCTGCAGCGTCGTTCATGCTGTCTAGTTCTACGTCTTCATCTGAGCGCGGCATACAGCACGCACATACATAGGAAGCGTGTTCGGGATAGGAAGCAGGACGGTGCGCTGGCGGAGGTTATCTGGGGTAGTGTCGGAATGGCCGCGGGAGTGCGGAATGCTCGAGACACGCTAGTGGGTGGGCCAGATCTGTGCCTGGTGATCCATGTCACCTGCAGAGTAGGCGGTACCAGCGGCACTAGGAGATGCCAGAATTGGTGTTGCTTGTCGCCTACATAGGAGCCTGCTCACACAAGGTTTCGTCTGAAGCTCAAGGATCAAACATACAATATCCTATATGCTACGTTATCTTTACGATGCAATGTCGCGACACGGACTCGGCCAATCTCTTGTGGCGGGCCATTGCAGGCACATGAACGAGGTTTGTGAACTTATAGTATTGATAGTAGTTCAGCAGCATATGCTCACATGAGCCTGCTCTGCTTGCTAGTAATTTTCCACCCCACCCCTGAACGCTGCCTCGAGGACGGAAAACGCCAAAGCGATTCTCATGACTTGCTCCTTCCTGGCGCGTTGCGATCGCGTGTAGCGTAGCGATCGTCCAATTCCCTCCCTCTCTTGTCCCATATTGCATGCTCATGACCTGCAAGGTTGTCGTCCGTACCATGATCTTTTATGCACCCATTATGCCCAGTCAACGCCTGTCGCTATGCCTCAAGCCACTTATCATGGTGACTAATCAACCCACCCACGCTAAGCGCATAGCAAAATCTGGTAAAACAGGCAAAGAGAGCATGTAATGAAGGTCAGGCAGCAGACGCTGCGGACGCCGCTTGTTTGCGGTGAACCTGGTTTGAAGATTCTCATTTGGGCTCAGCGTTGCCGTCCGGTGCATGATTAGCGGGGCCAGTGGGTGGAGCTTGGGGACCCGATGAGTGCTGCGGCATCATAGGCTGCGAGTAACTTCCGCTGGGTGTACCACGATGTTGCTGGGGGAACTGGTGATGTTGTTGTGGTGAGCCGTAGTGACCACCTTGGTATTGTTGCTGGAAAGGTCCTCGCATTGGAGCCACTAGAGTGATGTTAGTCGACCATTGCATAAATAACGATGAATGTGTACTTACTGGCTCCTGGCTGCATTTGGTACATCTGAGGAGCTGGTGCACCAGGCTGCATGTACATCATAGGGGGTTGCTGCTGGTGGTGGCCTTGTTGCGATCCTTGATGGCTCATCATTGGTGCACCTGGCCTGGGGCTAGGGAATCCGTTGGCGCCCGGAGGCATGTGAGCCGGGTACTGAGGATACGCAGGAGCGGGAGCGGGAGAGTACATCTGCATCTGTGGATTACCTGGCATTCCCATAAAGGGCCCATTTGAAGGCTGATTCGTCATCATCTGGCCCCCCATCGCCGGCCCAGGGCCGTTCATGAATTGACCACCTTGTGGGTTGCGCATGGTGGCATGCTGCATGCCGGGACTCATGCCGTATTGCGGAACTTGCGGAGGGTAGCCTTGCATTGGCTGGGGCTGTGCGCCATACATGTATGGCGCCATCGGGCGTGGTGAAGGCTGAACTGATGACGTTGAGTGCGAATATTGCATGTGTTGGGCTCCGAAATGATGTTGGTCCTGACCGATATGCGGCTGTATCGGAGGTCCCCGTGGGGTGTGTTGAGCTGTCGGTCCTTGTGACATACCTTGGGCGCCCTGGAGGTGAGGTGGTAACTGATGCTGATGAGGCATGGGGCCGTTGGGCATGACATGCTGTGGTACTGATAAGGGCGCAGCTGGAGGAGCATGATCAAATAGCTGCTCATATCCCTTGTTCGTGTTCGAAGAGGGGAAATCCCACGTAGGCGGGGTCTTGTAAGGAGGTGCAATATCGGAGTGATGCGAGTTCGCGTTCGACTGCGCCTCTTTCTCAAGGCGTCCGATGGCATTGAAGGTCGTCAGTCCGTCCAGTGATTTAACAGTGGGCTTCGGGCCAGTAAAGAAGTTGGTAACAGGAGGCTTGCGGACTTCTTGCCTAGACGAGGTTGGCCTAGGACTGGAGGTAGCGCTTGGGGTTCCACCAGGCTGGAAGGTGTTTGCAGCTGGGTTGGGCTTGAACTCATGGGCGCGAACGTTGAACCTTGTAGACATGCTGGAAGAAGGCGTCTGAGCACCACTCGAGGGCTGTGAAGGACCAGTAGGTGGTATGCGCATATCCTGAGCTGGTATCGGTTGAGGAACGCCGTTGTATGGCATGGCACCTTGCTGCTTATGCTGCTGGTGGTTCATCTGCAGACGAGTGCTGAGTAGTCCTTGGTTGCGAGGAGGAATCTGGTTCATGTTCTGGTGGGAACCCCGCATAGAAGCAGACGCATAGGCTGGTTGCCCTGGTCGAGCACGTTGATTTTGTTGGCGTTCTGCGTTGGCGCTAGGAGATGCTTGGGTGGACTCTGGCTTAACAGCAGATCTTGCGGCAGCTTTGGGGTCTGCCATGGTGTTGGCCGCCTTCGGAGGTGTAGTCTTCATTTCCTGCGCTTGTTTGTTGGCCTTGTCGACGATAGCCTGCTGCTTTGTCTCGTCCTTAGCGAGTATGGGCACAAGATCTGACGGTACCGGCGTGCTCAGTTTGAAGTTGAGCGCGAACTTCTTAAGATCGTTGAGCTTCACAGCCTTGTTCTCGCGGGCGAAAGCCCTCTGGCGATCGGAAATCCGTAGTTTCTCAGCGGCCGAGAACTGCTTGAAGGAGTCAAGCAGATCGTGCTCGACGTTGGTAGTTGCGTCGTGTGGCCGTCCAGCTTTCCTAGGAGGGATGGCAGCAACCCCAGATTTGATCGTACTACTTGGCTTCTGCAGCTGTTCCGCAATAGCCTTGTGCGCATCGACTGGTTTTGATGCAGGCTTGGGTGCGTCTTTGCTGGATTCTTGCGTTTTGCTAGGTTCAGGCGCAGCTGCTGCTGGTGCTGGTGCCGCGGGACTTGCAACACGTTGTGTCGACTGCGAGGCAGGCCGTGCGACGGAAGACGAGATAATGGCAGGGTCCACCGGCGCGCCGGGCACCGTCGCCTCAGGGGCGGGGGCACGTCGTGCGGGTGGGGTGTACCGGTTGGACTGTCCGCTTGACAGGTTTGTCAGGTCTCGTCGTACTCCACTGTACTTGTCCTCTTCATCGCCATTGTCGTCGGCCGCAGTGTATCCTCCGCGCTCTTCACGGACGTGCGAGTTGGTTGCGCTGCTACCTTCAATCTCTCGGGCGATCTTCTCAGCACGGGCAAGCCGTTCCGCATACTGTGGGTCATTCTTATTGATGGTGGTGGTGTAGATGTTCTCGTCGTAGTTGCTCTTCACACCGAACAGGCGCTCGTTGGCGGAGAACTGGTCCCAGTCGTTCGAACGGCCGGTAGACTCGAGCGTCATGTTGGGATCGACCTCGGATGGTTCCCACTTCTGAAGGTTGCGCTCACGGAGTTCGAGCTTGCCAGAGATGTCGGTATCCGTGCGGAAGCCTGCGGTGCCTTTTTTTGTTAGCCTGGCATATAAAGGCGATGTAGATTTTAGTACACACCATTCTGGCCCTTGAGCTGGGACTTGTCAAGGACAACGTTGTTGACATTGAAATCTGCCACATCGCTCATGTCAAATGACATGACGTGGTAATCGCCTGAGCCAACGTAGTCGTCGGACAACTGGCTCGTGCCGTTGGTCTGAGCGTTGCTGGTGGGCAGGAGCTTCTTGACCATCTTGAAAACATAGCGCAGCTCGCTGGGGTCGAGTGAGGTGCCTGAGAGGACACCAGAGTACTTTTCGCCATTCTTCAGCGTAATAATGCCCGGAAGACCCTGTTTGTGTCATTAGCACTGTTCGCCCACGTCGCATAGAAAGCCAGCTGTCACTTACCGTCAGATTGGCCAGCAGGTACATCATACGGTCGCTGAGGTGCCTCATTGGGGAAGCGTTGTCGGCGGAGGCAGCCGTCGAGCCTTGTGGGGGCTTAGGTGAGCTTACGGCACCGTTGGGGGTGGGGGAGTGAGTCGGTCGCTGGGTGATGGGATTGGTGCCCTGGGTCCATGCCGTTTTGGCGGGAGGTTTCCTGCAAGTCGCCCGGTCAGCATGGCGCCAGGTGCAAGTGGGGAGGGTGTTGTCGAGGACAGAGCATTGGGACATGAGGTAATTGAGCACAGTAGACGGGGAGAGGGCCATCGAGTGGACAGGGCAGTCGCACCGTGACTCCATGTGACCAGCCGCACGTCACACGAGAATATCCCGCATGGCGGGAGCACTCGAGGCATGCCTCTATGTGTCTGCAATGCAAGGAACGCGGGGCAGGAGTGTAGGAGACGTGTTTATGGGGAGTGCAGGGCAGGCGCTTACTTCTGACCGCCGTCGATGGGGCTTCCGGGCTTTCGCTGCTGTGCGTCGATGCCTTTGGCGGCAGTGCTCATCTTCAGTGGCCGGGCGGGATTGGCGGCGGGGTTTAGAGCATTGGAGGAGGTATTCGGAGTCGCAGCGGCAGTGGACATGGATGGGGAGAGCAGGGCGCGGGCGAGCTCGGTAGCGTGGGTCGGTGGTTCGGTTTGTGGTTGCGGGAGAAGGAGCGACGGGCGGGGGAGGAAGCAGCTCCAACTCTAGGGTGAGAGTAGCGCAGGACGCTCAATGCGGCAGCAGGCGCAGAGTCGACGTGCGTGCGAGGTGGACAGCCGGACGGCGGAGGAGCGGTGGTGACTTGGTATAGGAGGCTGTGCCCGATTGAACAGCCAGAAGTCGAGAGTGAGGTGCAACGCCAAGCGGATCGCCTGGATGAAACACAAGTGCAAGGTGTGCGGGAACTAGGCCAGCCTCAGGCAGTAGCCGTGAAGGCTCGGACGACGGCACGAGGGCGCAACGGTCAGGCAATCCACAGGCTGGTGCGCGAGATGAATAGAGGAGACGCTGGGTGGACGGCAGCGGATATGTGGACCTGGCACTGTCACAATTGCCTGACCTCTGTTGCTATCGCGATCACGGGCGCTGCCAGCCAAGCGCGTTGCTGTCCGAGGCGAGACCTCACGCCTCACTCTGCTCTCTGTCTGCGCTGCTCGTGTTGTCCGAGACGCCTGCAGTAAACAATACTAGAGCTTGCATCACCAAATACGGGGCAACACCTGTTCGTCGCGCTCCAAGCATGCTAGAGTACTAGAGTGCATGCACACAACGGTTACCCCAGTCACCACCCACCCAGCAGCAGCAGCTTGAGGTGGTAGCGCGAAGAGAGGCCGGATGCCGGCCGTAGTCTCCAGGGCTGCAGCTACATCGCAGACTCATGTCAGAAGCCTACCTAAGCGACGGGGCGTCACATGTTCCATGGTTTTGCCTGTCGCTAACCGCAGATGCATGCCCAAGATAGAGATGCAATCATCAAGACGGCTTTCACCAACTACCACGGCAACCTCTCTTGTCCGTCATGACGTAGAGAGGCTCAACGATGGAATAAACAATTTCTGTGAGGTTGGACGTGAGACTGCTCCACGTGCCGCCCAGCCACTCTCGTGTTAGCTCGCCCCAGGCATCTCAGACGTCGGTGCACCCAACGTGGTCGCCAACACTGCCAGGATAGAGCGTCGTGCCCTCGCGCTCCCAGTCCGGCCCTTCACTCTGCTGCTGCCGCACACCTGCGCCACACGCCCTCGGCACCATGACTGAGGAGTCGTCTTCTGTCCGCTCGTCTCAGGGGTCCTCGCGCCGGGCGCCCAAGAATGTACGTGGGCTCTCTCTCTCTCTCTCCGCATCCCGCGCCCAACACCAAACAACCGTCACTGACACCGCATCCAATGCAGCCCCAGCAGCAGCTCTCGCAGATAGAAAAGTCCGTCACACACCTGCTTGTGGCCACCAAGCAGCTCCTCGGTGCGTCCCCGGCGCATGCAGCCCCGCATACACACGTGCTAACACGGTGCAGAGACGTTGACACTATGGTCGCGCGGGACCGCCACCGAGAGCGAGGTCTCGGACGTCTACGTGCGTCTGGGCTATGAGTTCAACATCGCGTCGCGCGCCTTCAACGCGATTGGCGTCGACACCAACGACCTCGGAAACGTTCCCGAACTACTGCGTGGCATACTGGAGGAGACGCTGAGCCAGGAAGCATCGCAAGCGAGCCTCGACAATTTCCTGCCGCGGATACGAGACATCATCATAAACCTCCTGCACGGCCTGAAGAAGAAGCAACAGCGGTTACGGCAGCGCACAGGAAGAGATGGCTCGCTCAACGGTGGGGGCAGTCCGCGCCAGGGCAGCGTTGGGAGTAGTGGTGATGTCGAGGAGCACCAACAACCGCGATCCGCAAGCACAAGACTGCCTTCAAGAGGGGACAGCCCGTCGTTTGGCGGCCCCGACCTCCCACCGCGCTCATCTTCGGTAGCTGGCGGCCGCGCCTCTCCAAGCAAGTACGATGCCCTCCCTTCGAACCCGAAAGCGAACCGCTCGACCACCGCAAGCCAGCTATCCACCGACTCGTCCATTTCGAGCGGCACCGCCCAGCAAATGCCTGTCATTGCTCCTTATCCCGCAGACGATTCCATGCCCAAACCACCTGATCCCCCGCGGCCTAACTACCCCGTCGACTTCCCACCACCTCCACCTCCACCGAAACAAGAAGATGCGCTCGCGGCATTGCAAAGAGGTGGTGAGCTGGAGCGGAGGGCGTCGCGCCGATTTTCAGCATACCAAATCCAGAAGCATCTTGGAACAAATGGCATACCACTTCCACCTGTCCAGAATTCGCCCATACCGAATAGGGGTCGGGATGTACGCGAGTCTATGAACGCAGTGCGGACCAGGCAGTCCATGATGCACAGTCGCCAGCGGTCAAATCAGAGTCTCACGCAACAGCGGCCTGCGGTGGAAACAAAGTTCTCCTTTGATCAGCCCAATGAGAGACGCATTTCCGAGGAAAGTTCGCAAAGCGCCACGCCGAGCATTCTGCCACCAAAAGAGTCGGGTCCTGAAGACAGTCCCGTCCAGAAGACCCCAGACGACAAGCTTGCGCAGCCGAAATTCCCAGAAGGCGACCAATTCTCGCTAGGTGCGACGCTTAATGGTCCGTTATCAGAGCCAGCTGAGCTTGGAGCCGCATCACCGGCGAAAGAAGACCCGCCGAGGCCTACAGCCAGCCGCAACAGCTCCTACAGAGTCAAGACGCCCTCTCCACAGCCCTCTCAGTTCATTCCAGAACAGTCACCTCAACAAGGGAAAGAGCTTACCTTGTTCCTCCAGTACAAAAGCAAGATCAAGAAATACGTCTTCACAGATGGTGCTGAGCTTTCTTCGGCCCGCCTGCAACTCGCTTTTATCGAAAAGTTCGCCTGGGATACGCACCGTTACGGCGACCTGCCTGAAATCCACATCCAGGACCCCGTTTCCGGTGTACGATACGAGTTGGAGGACATTAACGATATCAAAGACAGGTCTGTACTTGTGCTGAACGTGGAGCAGCTCGACGAAGTAAAGAGCCACATCGATGACAAGTTTGGCGGACTCAGCAAACTAGTGGAGAGCATCAAGACAGTGGTCGAGGACCAGCAAGCAACTATACAACGTGTGGCCGAACGTCAACAGCAAACGACAAAGGAGATCGCTGGTATATCAGCGGCACCTCTTTCTTCAGCTCGCAACTCCGCCCTGCTGCCCTCTCGTCCCATACCGTTAGGCACACCCTCCGAAGCCAACATTACTTCAGCCACTCAAGTAAGCGAGGTGCAATCGCTACGCCGTGATTTGGCTGTCATGCGACAAACATACTCATCTTTTGTATCGGATATACAAGCTAGCATGTCCACCATACGCACAAAGGCCAGTGCTGTGAAGTCCACTGCTATCAAGGCTGCCTTACCCGCACTCGATGGAGACAGCGGTCGCGCTTACATTAACGCTGGCAAGAAGGGTCTGCAAGACGACTCGGAGAAGATTGTCAACAGGGTAGATGACCTACAAGATCTTGTTGAAGACCTCAGAAAGGACGTCGTTCTGCGTGGCGTGCGACCTCTGCCCCGCCAACTCGAAACTACCGCCAAGGACCTGTCGACAGCCACTGCCGAGCTCAAGAAGCTACAAGATCTTCTGGCAAAGGAGAAGCCTCTCTGGACCAAGATTTGGGAACAGGAGTTGCAGACTGTGTGTGAAGAGCGAGACATGCTCACTATGCAGGAGGAACTCGCAGCCGACTTGCAAGATGATCTCGAGAAAGCAGCCCAAACACTTGAGCTGGTCGAGCAGGCAACCAAACAGCAGAATCTTGAGAGCGAGAAAGAGTCTGGAAAGGGGATGCGTTCAGCTAGTGGCCGTAACATGCTCAATGCAGTTGCTCTCGACAAAGTTGTGGATCCACGCCAGGCCCGCGATGGAGTACTTGGAGAAGTCAAGGCCCTGCAACCAAACCACGAAGGCAGGCTTGAGGCCATCGAGCGAGCGGAGAAAGCGCGACAGCGTGATCTGGAGACGAGGAACGACGACGAATTCAAGCGCGAGCTCGGAAACTTTGTTGAGGAAGGCAAACTCAAGAAGAGTGGTGGCGTCGAGGAAGCAGAGCGCCTCCGCAAAGCGAAAGATGAGCGCGCACGAAAGGAGAACTTTGAGCGAGAAGCCGCAAGACAAAGAGCCAAAGCAGAAAAACAGCAGAGGGAAGCCGAAGCTGCTGCCGCTGCCGCTGCCGCCGCGGCTGCTGAACCAAACGGCGACGGTGCTGATGGCCAAATCGGAGAAGCGGAAGCTCCAGCAGAGAATGCAGAGGAGGCCAAGGGAGATGAAGGTGGTCCTGCCTAGACGCCTGCCATCTATTCCTAGCCTTCCCGTCTGTATTTGAGCTGATCCGTGGTCTTAGATCTCCCGAAAAGACAATTCACAATCCGCCCCTGGGTCAAGACCGGCGGCGTTCCGCTATCGATGCAAATGAGATTTGCCGCAGCTACAGGGCTGGACCTACCAGTAGCGGCAGTGTCATCTACGTCTACGCCCACGTCTTCGTCTCCTTCTACTTCTACAGAGAGTATAGACCCGCTCATCTCAACCATCAGAGTCGTGACTAGCGCAGCACAAATCGATGACACCTCTTCGAAATCGGAGACGGACGATATACATCCGCCCACGCGACCAAGCATTATGCCTAGAATACATCGCGATATACCAACATCTATTACACCAACATCCTATTCCGGCGACACGGACACACCATCGCCGATCCTTCCTTCGAATTTCGGCCCACGACTCGCAATCTCACGAGGTGGAACGCCTAGAACTTCTCACTCATATCGCACACCCAAGCCTTCTCACAGTTTCCACGGTCGCGACAAACCCAGCTCGGGTACATCGCCTGTACGTGCACGCGGCATGACTTTCCCACGCGCCTCTCCCAGAGTGACCAAGTCCAACTCGCAGAAGACGTTAGATGCCAACCCGCACACGCCCGAGAGTAGCAGCGCAGACAGTGTTTCACAAAGCGACAGCGATAGAGATAGAGACACAGACAGTGTCCTCTCCTTCACCCCCAGCATGGGCGGAAAGAACCTGGCCAACTGGTTTTCCGGACTGTTGGGAAGATAGTAGAATAGCGTGTGTACATAGAGAGAGCAGCGATGGGCAAAGTCGTATACGTACGTCGTGTTCTCTTCAAAGGGAGGGATGTATGGTATCTGTACTTTATGTAATTATTGGTGGTAGCATCGGTAATGGCGTTAGTGTTGGTAATAAGGTTATGCATAGCGATCAAGGCGTTTGGGGCACATTGGTATGAGATATGTTGGTATTGTGGGATGATGGCGAGATGTTGATACGCGGTGAAGTGGGATAATGCAATGGATCACGTATCATCTCAGACGTTTTACTTACCGTTGACGTACCCTGCAAATTGTCTTGGCAAGGTGAAAGTGTAAGCACACTGGCAAATGTCTAGATCAATTGGCTCATTCAGGGACAAAGCGCACGGTTACTGGTGCATAGCAAACAAACGGTCGCATACGAGAAAATTCCATGGGTTCGATTGATGAGACTTTTCTACTTCACGTTCATCACCAAACCTGATTCTCCCAAGGCAAATCGGCACCATGTCGACCGCAAGAACAGTGACATCGCCGGTGTCTCCGGATCGCACGATCCACGACGCTATACTTGCAGCGCTCGCTCTTCCCACCCTAAAAGCTAAGGCGGAAGCCTTGAAGGGAGCTTTACAAGACTGGCGAGGCGACGCTGAGGCAGGTGTCAAGTCTCCCCATCTACTCGTCCACATCTTCGACCGCTTGTACGAACTCGAGGCACTCCCCGGCGCCCTTACCAAACAAGACTCCACCAACTTCAAAGTCGTCCGAGAAGTATGCGACGAACTCGGCTTCAAGATGCTTTTCGCGCGTGTTGACAAGGCGCTCGGTGGTTGTACCTTTATCGCACACAACAAGATCGCGAACTGGACAAGAAGCCGTCCTAAATTCGACATTCCCAAAGACTGGGTCTTCATCGATAGACTAACGCTTGAGCACGTTGTCGATGTGCATGGAGAGTCTTTGCCCGGTTGTCTACCTTTGTTAGATTCGGAAGTCATTCAAAAGGACCCTTTTACGTATAAGACGGCTAGCGTGCAGACTTGTGAGGGGGTCAAGAGCATGGCTTCGGGGATGGAGTACGGGCTTTGGCATTTGTAAGTTGTAAAACGTCACAAATGATTGCGATGCTGTGTCCTAGAGATAATGATAGGTACTAACAATATTACAGTCATGAAAAGGCAGCACTCGTCATTATTCCTACTCATAATGTCACTGCTTACGAAGTTCGACAATGCTTGACTATTCCGGTGAAGGAGAGCGTCTACCACAACGAGGATCTCTGGGAACAACACGGCCCGGACCTTGGCTCGCCGCAGGCTGATTCAGAGACTATCATTCAAATGCTCGACAAAGCAACGGAAAAGGCGCGTAATCCCGTCATGGTTACGACCGAGGACGAGCACATTCGGGAAATATGCGAGTTGTTCTACGGATACTACGACAAAGAGAAGAGCGGTTGGCATACACTCAGAAGGTTCCCAGCGATACGCGAGGAGGCTTTGGAGCGTCTGACTGCTGTAAGCGTGGAGTACGGCTCACAGGACATTTGGCAGAGGGCAGTTGAGATGCTCAACGAGTGGTGGCTCTCTAAGCCCCAGATGAAGACCGATATCACAGCTGAGACGCTTTGCCATTCGCTGCATCAATCGCTGGGCAAAGAATATCCCGAGAAGGCGAGCTATCTGGTGAACGGGACTTACGGTCTTGAAGCGAATATCGCCGTATGCAACAAGATCAAGGTCGCTTTTGAAGCTAATCATGAAGGAAATGAGTAAGTGATGGATTTCTAGTCACTTCCATTTTGGTTCTTGCTGACATATCTCATAGGGACTATGCCCGACCCCCACTACCGGAAGCCTTGACAACGTATAGATCATCCATGATTCGAAAATTACTGGCGGCTAGCAAGATGGAAGACTATGCTCTGATCCCACAAGCCGGCCGGGTGCTTGAAGACGAGCAACTCATCCAAGACACCCTTCACCAAGTGTTCAAGAACGCAACCCCTCCAGATGTCGCGCGCTACCTGCAACGCATGACCGAGCTGAAAGACGGGACACCAGAGTGCGACGTCCAAAGATACTGCGAAATCATCCTCAGCGCCAACGTCGAAGTGCCAAAAAGCTTCGGCACCCATGATCTAGAAGCAGTGAAGACCTTACTAACCTCATCCCTACCACTACCAGAGACCGCAATTCAAAAGTACTGCAAGAAACTTCTACAGGCGAAAGATCTGGGGCACTCATACGACTACGACGACAGCGCTGGATCTTTCATTATCGTGGAACAGAAGCTAGGCGCTGAGTACCTGCTTGTGCTTCTGCCGCTACTAGCGCGGACCTTCGCAAGCAACATACCGTGGTTGATCACGCTCCTGACTCGAGTCAAAAGCTCGAAACCCTGGACTTCCGATACGTTCCTACCGAAGTTTACTGACGCGGTTATCGGACCTGCGATCGACGGTTTCTATCTCAATAACCGCAAATTCAATCAAACAATCCGCGAGATTAATCATGGCAATGCGGGCGCCACGGAAGATGAGCTGGAACGTTTTCTTCAACTCCTGAATGATATGGGCTTGGATGAGATGGTGGACAAGTTGACAGACAAGATGGCGCGGTCCGACCAGCTCAAGGTTGATGAATTTCAAGATGCGCTTGCGAAGAAGACGACGGCGTACTTGGCGAGGAAGCGTAAGGCGATGGAGTTAGCGGACAGTCGGCAGGAGAAAAAGAGCAAAGCAGTGCGCTGAAGGGAGGGCATGTCGTAGAGGGTTATCACTGATGGGTTGCAGATCTGAGAACACGAGACGACGTACGGATTGTAAGTGATGTGGGTTGTTGGCGGCACTTGGGTGGCCAGCGCTCCGAGAAACACATCTTGTAGCTAGTAGACACTTGCTCTGGTAGTCTTGTAGATTTACTATGACTACGTGTGAGTACTGTCTCACCTCAATCAAGGAGAAAGGTGAACACCCTGGCGCCTACATTGCCGCTAACTCTGCATATCTGGCTGTTTATGCTGTGCCGTAGTCCTCTCGCTGCCTCATCATCTTTTCGCTTGTATCACATCTTCATCGCCGACCTCCTCTTCCCTTCTTCTTCTTCCCCCTTCCACCATCATCAGCAGCCTTCCTTTTCTTCGCCTCCTTCGCCTCTTCAATCGCCCTCTTCTTCTCAATCATCTCATCCGTCTTCTCCTCGCCGAGCACGTCGCGGAAGCTCTCGAGATCGAGGTCAACAAAGTCCATCAGCATCCTTTGCGCCAGCCGATCCACGACATGTTCCAGCTTCAGGTGTTTGAGAAGCGGGATCAGCAGCTTCAACTCCTCCATCGTGACACCGCGGTCTCCCTCATTGGTGCCGCGAACTGGCGCTATGTTTTTGCGGAATGGGAAGGAATCGCGAATCATTTCACCGACAGGTATGTCCGGTCTAGAGACTACTAGTTTCGCTCGCTCAACGGCGGGTTCAAGGACGGTGGTGCTGAATTGTGGGAGGAAGGTTTCTGAAGCCCAGTGCTTGCAGTCTTTGGCTTGGATAAGCAATTGGACTAGCCAGGGGAGGTTGTTGACGAAACCGCCAAGGCGTGGGAGAAGAAGGGGTAGGGCTTCCTCTCCAAACGATTCCGATACGAGAATGATCTCTTTCATCTCATTGTCGTTAATCCACCCTTTCCGAACCTCTGTGTCTTCCGTTGGTGCACGCAGCAACTTGTCGCAGTACTTGCGGATAGCGGGCTCAGCCACCGACAGGTGATTCTGTAGAATTCTTCGCATGCAACTCAAATCAGACAGACCGACTTTCTTAATGCCTGACGCGCCCGCCTCAAGCACAATGTTGCAGTACCGTCGGATATCGACGTCTGGTATTTGGCTGTTGAGTTTGGTTACGTTTTGGAGAAAGTCCTCGATCAAAAAGATACAAGAGTCCTCGGCCATGGAGCGAAGTGTATCGTCGATAAATGCATCTTCGAGTTCGCCACCGTTTTTGAGTAGTGGTAGAGAATCGCTGAGGCTAAGAGAGGTACTATTAGATACTGCATCGCGGATGATAGATGCTCGCCAGGTGGCCATGGCGGCTGGTATGTTCGACTGAGGACTTTTACTACAAGGGTTGTCAATACTTTAACTGCCGCATATAATGGGTTAATCATCACTTACTCTTCTGCTTCTTGAGCTCGGTCGTATGCTGCCTGAACCTTGTCACACATATACATCTTCCCTCTGATACTTTCATGGTATTTCACAAACCCATCCGCCTTCTTCAATTGGTCGGGTTCTTGTGTCTTGTACAGTAGGCGACCTATAGCATCGATGGTCTGATCGGCCTCTACTTTGCGATCGAACGAAGCACTGAGCTGTTCCATGGCCTTCTGCCACAAAGCCGCCGAGCCATACTCCATGCACACAGCAGCCAGCTGGTCCAGAATCGCTGCAGGTATCAAGGGAAACCTTGCGCACATGAAGATATGTCCCTCTTTGCGGTAGTTTCCAGGGTCGTGATAATCGAGTAAAAGCTCGCACAATTTTTGTAGTCGCGGGAGACTAGCCGGGCCTGCGTCGGGTGCACGCACTTTCTCCGTTGCCTCATCGAGCAGTTTGATGATGGGTTCCGCTTTGGCATATTCCCATCCATCGACCATGAAAAGCTCTGCTTCGATTCCTTTGCCTTCGGGACTGAGCATGAAACGCTTACGAATATCGAAAGCGCGAAGGTTACGCGGAGGAACGATGACGAGTGCAGTCTTGACATGTCTTTGATCAAGTTAGCTTCAGACGTAAAAAGATGGGATAACCTTACTGGTGAAATATCTCAGCCTCCGTACCACCACCCATCTCTTTACCACCAACCTCAGTTTCAATCTTAGCTGTCTCATGTGTGAAGGCTTCCTTCTGGGTGACTTCAGTATCTCGCACGGGTAGTCGCAATGCACGCAGCTTTCCCTCCAAGTCAACGACTCGCACCAGGTTCAGCTGGTCGACCTTTATGGTGTGAACTTTTTTTGTATCGATCTTGGGACGGCTGTTCTCCCATCTGCGGGAACCGCGAATTGCCACGAAGAGATGACAGCCAAGCAGTTTCTTCACGGACGCGAAGAGTAGTGTGAACTTAAGCTCTTTGCAGACCCTTTCCAGTGTATCAAAATCTGAAACGTCCTGGTCTTTGAGTGTCGTAGGTAGATCTGGGAGCTTGTACACATTTTGAAGTACGTGAACGAGTAGCTGAGGAGAGCGAGTCCCGTCGCCGTGGTTTTGCCAGCTTTTGAGCGCTGCAGTCAGGGCTTTTTCTTTCTCGGACTGAGTCTTGAGAGAGAGCGCGACAATGATTGCATCGTGCAATGTGCGATCCGGGATGGTAGTGTTTGGCGCCGACATAATGGCGGGATGATGGAGTGGCCTCTTCAATGTCCGATCAGGTTGGTTGCGTCCAGCGCAGGCACTCTTGAGTTTCTGTGTACGATCTCGCGAAAGAAGTTTGGATAGCTATAGACTGGAATGTTTGCTCCTTTGAAGCGATTGCGTTGTGTCTAGCTCGATTCGGTGTGGATTTACGAGTTGCTGAGAAGAAAGGGAACTTTGGAGGTGAGAACTCCAGATCAAACCAAAAAGATCAGGGGAATGGAACAAAGAGTAACTGCGACGACTTTTAAGACATAGTTTCACTTTCGGAGAACCCGTAGTACTTTGCATGCGTCACGTTCTTTCACTTTTGAACACACGACTTACGTCCACGCTATGTGATCGTCCATGATTATCAGTAGGGGCAGCCGAGTTCCTAGATGCATTGTGGCTCTTTGCGTATCAAGAGTGCCCTCAAAGGGACATTGACCTTACCCAAAGGAACAGATATAACAATTTGCCTAATGGCAACAGAAAGTGGTGCAGTAGGTATCGACAGAGGTGCGATACGTATCGAGAAAGGCGACCGTTGTTGCGACTCTGCGGCGTTCAGTCGTGGCTGCCAGAACTTTGATTCCACCGCGTTATCTAGGTAGTTGCTACTCATCACCATCCCTACGAAGCCCGCATCCGTTTGCTCTCACGTTCATCTTCTACGGTTTGAGTTACCGGTATGCGCATCGTCGTGACTGTTCGTTCGGCAGGCTGGGGTGTTGTACTGCTCCCAAGATAGGTCTGCTCCGCTCTTCGCCGGTTACACGAACCAGAATCATCTGCTCATAACGACAGACCGACAACACCGAAGCGTCAGCGTTGTGTTGCCAATCCAGCGCGCGTGTAAGAGATATCCGTGGCAATATACGATCGTTGCTGCGTATGGCTATTTAAGGTGGTGTCGCTACCACCCGCCCGCAGATCTGTGTAGATACGCAATCGCGGTGTACGGCGTCCTCAGCTAGTACTGCGGTACTCTTCCTTCTCTTTCATATGTCGATTGTTATGAAGGCGTTCTCCTCATGATATAAACCCTACCCAGGTAACTACAACAGATCCTAGACCATGGATGGACCTACCACACCTACCACGCTACTTGTTATCACAAGCTAACTTCCAATCCAGCGCATACCTCCACGGCTCGGTATAGCTGACGCAAAATTTGAAAGCAACAACTTCGTCACGATAGTGGCTCACAGAACCTCGACAAAGACGTCGGCGATTGGTACTGTGTTCGCCAACCTTGCCTAGGTATTCAGACCATACAGGTGGGCCTCTCGAAGAACCCGGGGATGTCGCCCAGATGAACTCGAGAGGACCTCCTACGTAGCAGCAGCGATATGGTGAGTAAGAACGCGCTCGCTCTACCGACGAAATCGAAGTACGCCGTCGCTACCTAGGTACGAAATGCGCTGGCCGTCACGCCGCGTTAGTCGGTTCCAGCCAAATCGCCCACCAAAGCTATGCAAGGACTCGCCTGGATCTATCAGCCTGCAGCAACACAATTATGCATATCTTGTGCAACTCGACCAGCGACTCGTGCTCATTGCACAACGGAAGGTCGGCTCATCACAGCCCTTGGACATCGAATCGCAGCCATGATTCTTCTGCCAGGCCCCCCACCTCGAGCTATCCACCGTCACCGCCCTCGCGTCCCACATTTACCAACCCACCTTTGCGTCTTTCTACGTCCTTCCACGTCATCATCTCCCAGGCAACGCCCTCAGGACGCTAGAGCACTAGCGCCTCTCAGACTTTTCGCCCAGGTATATAAGCCCACCCTCCCCCGTCCCTCCTTCTGCTCCTTAGCTCTCTTTGCCTTTTGGCTTAGATCAAGTGTAGTATCTGTTCTTTTCAGTTTAATCTCTGAGTACGTTCCTCTCTCCATCTTCTACGCTCGAAGAACGCGTCGCTAACATCACCGCAGAACGTTCCTACGGGAACTTCAAGATTATTCTTATTTTTGAAACCAGCCGGAGGATCCCTGGGCTTGCTCATATCCTCTGGCACAGTGTCGCCTCTATCGCACTATCTGAGGCTGACGCGAATTACCTTTTTCATTGAGACGATTGGCTTGCTCCAGTTGCTTGAGGAAGAAGAGACGCTTGCTTCTATGACAAACACATCCTCGTTGTAATGAAGCTGAGAGCTGTCGCGCATGTTGAGGATTTTTCTAGTATTTGCGCGCCAGGAGTGGGGCAATGTTGAGCAGAACCTCGGTTACTAAGGGTACCTAACACGAACAAGCCCGCTCATTCAAAGTCGTACGAGACAACAGATATCGCGTGTATGTACTCGATCACTCTCGTAGTCAATAGGCTCACCAAGAGTTAGATGCTGTGTTCTTCTATATCGAGTATTCGTTGCAGCTTGGCAAACGTGAGCTTCTGCGCAGTCGCCCTACGAAAGCCCCAGGCTTGAGAACGACAAATCCACGTCTATACACCGTATCTTGATTCATTAATGTGTTGCTGTTGAAACCTTCAGATGTCCATTACTTTCAGAATACCTAGATATGTTTCGGTGTCGATAAGTGAGCTTTGTACTCCCAGTGCCTGTATCCAGATATACCCAGGCACCTAGCATCACGTGCACTTGCTGAGGTTGTTGCTGAATAGATATATACGTTTGCGGTTCCCATTTTAGCTTCGAGGGGCCCCAATGACAAACATTCCTACTCTTCGGCAGTGACACGGAGCGTCCGCATCGAGGCCGGAAGATATATTACTGCTGACGCCAAGTAGCTAGGACTTGCCATATCAGACGAGCATCGTGGTACATGTCAACCCTAAGGTATATTGTCCCACATTAACAAGGCGCATATCTGCTGAGAGCGCGAATGCAGCGAGCTTTGCCATTTATCCCGTGAACCAAGATTGACAAGTGCTACACCAGCATCAGCATGCAAGAAGTCTCATCGACGACCTAGGAAGCTTTCCGTTCTGTGTTGTATTGCTTGCTGTAGATAGCAACGACGATGTCAAGATGCAACTATACGCTATGATATCAGCAAGTACATGCCGACGATGAAATCGAAGTATAAAGTCACGGTCGATTGCAACAAGTATCCACCACCCTCATCACTTCAACACCTCACCAAGACAACTAAGATCTCCACGCTCAATCGCAATCATGCATTCCGTCTCCATCATCGCAGTAGCCGTTGGCCTCTTCGCTTCTCAGGCCACAGCCACGATTGCCCTGGGCAACAACGATAGTAGCAACCGTAAGTCGCCAACCTTCTCCACGCTGAACAGACATCTAACAACAGGCCAGTAATGTGGATCTACGGCGACAACTCATGCAGTGGGGTGGTCAACCCCAACTGCGGCTCCCCGGTGAAGCTGAGGAACGGTTTCAGCTGTGAGTACTGCCTCTCCTTCCCTCGAAATCCAGATCACAGACGCGTCCTTGTGCTAATTTCTTTCCGTGCGCAGATGTTGTCAGAGGTTGCGGAACTGATACACGCTGGATCGAGAACGCTGATGGTGGTTTTAACGCTCAGTGCTCTCGCGTTAGCCCTCCTTTCGCCACTGATTGCGGCGTTCAGCTTACGTGGAAGTGTTAAGTGATAGCTAAATGGTTGGCTGGAGGATGTCGCTGATGGACGGGTACTGAGAGTTATGATCGACACTGTCCTTACCTTTGTCATATGTTGATGTGTGTTTGGATTCTGGTGTTGGAGTAGATGATGTTACGCTCGTTTATGGAGAGGGTTCTTGGAAATTTGAAAGCGCTGCGCAGCCTTTAATCCAATTCGCATCCGCGGTGACGTGCTATTGCTTATGCCGTAGTACTTGGTGTGCTCGGCTTTCGTGCGATATTCGCTTGTCCTTTCCCAGAAGCATCTCTAAGACACGTACCACAATAAGATAACTAAAGCGGCCATAGTAGATAGCGGAGGAATGTGCTAAGTATACGACAAGACTACTGTTTACGGCTTGAGAAACATGTATATCAACCTCCAACCGCAAAGTGAGCGGACAGTCTCGGTTTGTCCGTAATGCATGGGATAGATCGCGTACAGGACGTGCAATACATCTGCAAGATAGATCGATCGATCTTCATACAACACATTGGTGGACGCGACGAAAGAGACAGCATGCTCTAGAAAGTGAAATGTATAGTTCATTTGGGCTCTCTCTAGCGGGAGGTGTAGTGCATCAGCGGGAACCAGGATCAAGATCTCTCGCATCTTTACTTCTGCCTAAGATAATTAACTTTATTTGCAGAATGGGTAGCTGAAGCGACGGAGTAGCGTACATGGGTATCTGATCTACCGTGAACTCTCGCGGTCAGCACTAACAGTCCACCCGTTCCCTAAGTGCATGTTTCCGGTGCAGCACGTCATAATGTATGATGTGCCCATGGATACGCCTGGACGAATCAATCAGTTCTTGATGACTCCGGGATCGCGATGTAGAGTTCGGCTATAAACGCATTCTAGAACTTTACTCTTCAAGTGTACACTCTAGATTAGCCATTGAACCGGTGGCAGACCCAAAGACCATTTACAAGAAGCAGTAGAAGTCGTAGTATCGTGGAGACGTCCACCCCTCCTATCTACTACACCTTGGCACTTCAATGCCTTGAAGCACCTGAGGCACGAAAAGAAGGACTGGCGTTGGTGTTGTGGCTACCGAGCCGCGTGCGTCGGATTTACCTAGGTAGCCGTTGGGATAGCCTGGCAGGGCTGACGTTTCGTTTCAAGCCGGCGATTGTTTCGAATGACGGCACGATCCGCTAACGCAGATTGATGGAGGTTGGACGTGTAAGAAGTTTGATAAGAAGGAAAAGCTTGGTACTGGCCGTTGATGCGGGTGACGGAATCGTTATCCGAGTAGATGGGCGTGATGTGATGTGACGGTGGGGAAGAAGAAATGGTAGAGACTGCATGTTTCATGTGACGTCGCGGGGTGAGAAACAAGTGGCGTACATTCGGAAATCGATTGCGAAAGCCACAGAGACATGCGGGTGTAGTGGTGTTGATTGACGTGATGACGGTGCGCAGTGGAAAGCGCTTTCCGTAGATGCTGCGAGTCGGGAAGGTGCGAGACTACATCGTCGCTTCTTCTTTGGAACTCGTCTCCAGCGCCTCGTCGCTCTTGCACATTCTGCGGTCGGTCAAAATTCTCTGCTCTCAACGTTTGAAGGATTTCATGTGCACTTTCAACAGTATTGCTTCATCTACCTCGCACGCCGCGGCACAACACAAGCACCAGCGACATTGCGGACGGGCGGCGAGCACACGCAAAATGGAAACAAACACCAGAAACGTGACGAAAACAGTTGAGCTATCGACCTCATTTCCGAGCGATCAGTCAACGTTCGCTGAGAGTCGAGAACATGCTCATGTCGCTCGTTACGAGAAGACAAGCTTTTGCAGGGACTAGGCGTGGAACCTCATCAATCTTACGACCCGGTTGCCCGTTGCACGTCGCTCCAGCATCGTGCATATCGCGTGCATCGGCACTGGGATTGCGGCACTGAATGCCAAAGTGGATGCGTTTGAGGCTTTCAGGCAATTGAGGACTTGCGACAGACTGAGACGGTCAAAGTAGTCGCGAAAGCTGGATGGGAACGGGGTTGTGGCTGTGTGTTATGCGGAAATGCACTGACAGCGGTGGCATGTCTCAAATGCACATGGTAGGGTGTGGCCTTGCTGGGCGCCTGAGCAGGACATGTGGCACTGTGGCTTCGTTCGGCGGACCGTTGCAGCGATGCGACATCAGAAGGGATCGCGATGCCGACTAGAAGCCACGGAAGCTCCAGTGCTTCACCATGGGATAGTCGAAAGCGACAACGACTCAGGCGCGCCGGCGATGAAGTCACTTTGGGGCCCTTTGTGCAGACATGCGAGGCGGCAGGCGCAGGTCGCGGTCGCGCGTCGCACCATGGCCCACGCTTGCACAAAGACGGCCAACACTCCATCGCCTGCTCCACCGCTGCCTTATCCACGCCTATCGACAAGCGTCCCCGCAAACACGAAAGCGCCCTCAACACGAGCTGATGTCTCTCCTGTCGCACCGTGTGCTGGCAGTCGAGAAGGGACCGAATCTCACGCATGTCTGCGCGAGTCCATTTTTGTCTCGCCCGGCTGCGTCTTTGCGCTGAATCTCGGCACGGTTGTGTGCCCTCACCGACAGCGCGCATCTGCCATGTACCCGCTCCTGTCGATGCTCCTAGCAGGGAGGATCTGCGCCATGGTCGCTTTCTATTTTGGCCAAGCGCTTTGAAACGCAATCAATCGGGGTCGACGGCACGCAAAGAGACGGACTGACGAGAGCATCGAGGGCCACCCCAGCGCACACGTCCAGCGCGACGGGGGGCGAGCAGGCAGAAGATCGTGACCTCTTTCCCAGCGGCTTCACCGCGCTGCGAGTCGACGGCAACGAAGAGTCTCGCCTCTCAGCGACGAGAGCTCGCGACCGGCGCATTTCCCAGCGGCTGCCATGCCTCGAGCTTCCGCGTTGGCTCTCCTGAGTGGCTAGGCTCATGCATCCCCCTGAAGTTGTTCCTGGCTAAGAACGCCGCTGACTGGCCCCTGCCGCCGGTTGTTCCTGAACGAAATTAACACCCGCCAGGGGCCGACCATCTTAGGCGCATCTGTGCTGCCGTTAGCAGCCACCCAGGTGCTTAGGCCCCATCCTGCAACTGTCAGCCAGAGAGTTCATATACCGCCCTCCCTCGCTGTGTTTTTTCTCCTCACCCAAGGCAACTTTTCCTTACAACACTCGCTATCAACTGTCTTCGGACATCACATTCTTTGAACATCCAGTCACTCTTTCCTGGATTAGCAACGTTTTCGCCTGGACCTTTTGAATTCCCGTCAAATACCCCTTCAGTTTTAAGAGCCAGGATTTTTTGAACTTTCATCATGATGAAGCTTACCGTTGCCTTCTTGGCTGCTCTCGCCGCCGCCGATGCCGCTGAGGCTCGCAGCCACCGCCAGGCCCGTCGCCAATACGGTGCCACCGACTCCTACGGTGGTGGAAACAGCTACGAGAGTGGCAACAACGGCTACGGCAGCGGATACGGCGCCCAGCCCCCGGTTGTCGCCAGCTCTTCCGCCCCCGCCAGCTCTGCTGTTGTCAGCTCTGCCACTCCCGTAGAGACCCCCGAGGCCTCCACCGTCGCAACCCCCGTCTCCTCTTCGGTTGCCACCCCGGTCGTCTCCTCGTCCGCTGAGGTCCCATACATCCAGTCCTCTTCCCCAGCTTTCGAGACCTCCAGCACCCCCGCCGATGCTACCTACACTCCCAGCGTCCCTGCTGGCGGTGTCTCCAGCAGCACCCCCGAGGCTGCTACCTCCAGCATGGCCAGCTACCCCGTTGGCGGCGGCTACGGAGCTCCCTCTTCCGCCGTCCCTGAGGCTGCCACCTCCAGCTCTGCTGCCATCCCCACCATGAGCTCTGCTGCTTCCTCCTCCGCCTACGGCACCGGCTACTCTGCCGTTGTCCCCTCCGGTGGTGTCTCCTCCTCCGTCCCCGTTGCTGCCTCTTCATCGGTCCCTGCTGGCGCCAGCTCCAGCTCTGTCCCCGGTGTTAGCATGAGCTCCGCTATCCCCTCCGGCTCCTACCCCGTCGGTGGTGGATACGGTGGCAAGCCCTCCTCTGCTTCCTCTGAGGTCCCCGAGGCTGCCACCAGCAGCTCCGTCGTTCCCGGCGTCAGCATGAGCTCTGCCATCCCCTCCGGCTCTTACCCAGTCGGTGGCGGCTACGGAGGTGTCCCCTCCTCGGTCGTTCCCGAGGCTGCCACCACCAGCAGCATGGCCGGAACTGGTCTTTACCCCACTGGCTCTGCTATGGTCCCCACCGGCACTGGTATGGTTCCCAGCGGTGTCTCCTCCACCCCCATCAGCGACATGGTGACCTCCACCATCTACAGCACCCAGATCTTCACCAAGACTGCTTGCCCCCCTACCGTCACTGACTGCCCGGCCCACTCCACCGCGCTCGTCACCAGCGTCGTTGCCGTCGGCACCACCGTCTGCCCCGAGTCTGACCTCCCCAAGCCCACCGGCAGCTCGGCCATGACCAGCTCCTACCCCGTCTCTGAGGTCGTTCAGACCTACACCGAGACCCTCGTCTACACCGTCGGTGTTGGCTCGACTGCTCACCCAGTCACCACTGAGGTCACCTCCACCTCTACCTCCACCCAGTACTCCACTGTCGTCGTCACTGTCGGCAAGCCCACTCCTACTGGTGAGGTTCCCTCTGAGGCTACTGGCCCTGCTGGCGGCGAGGGCTCCTACCCCACTGGCCCCGCCGGTGAAGAGGATGTCACTTCCACCATCAAGTCTACCTCCACCTCCACCAAGTACATCACCGTCAAGCCCACTCCCACTGGTGAGGGCGATGTCCCCGCTGACTCCGAGTCCAACCCCTCCGGACCTGCTGGTGGCAACGGTGCCTACCCCACTGGCCCTGCTGGTGGTGAGGCCAAGCCCTCCACTCCTGCTGGAAGCGAGGGTGGTGAGGACTGCGCTGCTCCCGTCACTGTCACCGTAACTGCCAAGGAGACCGTCACCGTTACCAAGGGTGGTGACTACCCCGCTGCTACCCCCAACGCTCCTGAGCCAACCCCCGAGGTTCCCTCTGAGCAGACTGCCTCCTCCAGCATGCCCGCCGTCCCCACTGCCATGTACCCCGTCCCCGGTAACGGCACCAACCCCTACCCTGCCGGCCCCACTGGCTTCAAGACCTCCACCAAGCCCGCCATGCCCACTGGCACCGGTGCCGTCCCCACCTCGGTCCTCCCCAGCTTCTCTTTCGTCTCTGAGGTAGCCACCCCCACCGGCGAGACTGCTATCCCCTCCTCCAGCGTCCCCGCCTCCGCTGAGACCAGCTCTGCTGCCTACCCCGTCGGTGGCGGCTACGGCGGTGCCTCCAGCTCTGCTGCCGTCTCTACCCAGACCCCTGAGGCTTCCACCGTCGCCTCTTCCTCCGCTGCCCCCACCCCTACCCCTGACAACAGCTACGGCTCTGGCAGCGGTTACGGCTCCGGCTACGGCACCTACTAAGCGCTAAAGTGCATTTCCTGTATATGAGCTTTCGCGTTTTCTTAGTGTCCTTTGTTGGGTAGGATCGCTTGATCCGCATTCTCGCATGTCTTGTCTGTCTACTGTATCAAGTTCCCTCGGGCAGGGGCAAAGCGTTGGGTGGTTTCCTTTGTGATGGATTGTTCACGTAAAAGTCGGGACTAGACAGTTGATATCATGTACATTCGACAATACATTGACTGTCTTTTTCCACATCACTCTCCGGATTCCCCTTGCTCGTTCGAACTCTGGTATCTGGACAAAGTCAGACTTGCAATGTTTGATGAACCTCGATTTGTTCCTAGACTTTTCCTTTGTTGCGGTTGTCAAATGACCTGGCGTTTATCTAGTTTTCTTGAATTTACTCTTTTCGCACCTGAATCCTGCCCGCAATCTCCATTGTGATGTTTCTTACTGAGCTTGATCCACTGACTTTGAGCGCCAGCGTTTCCCTTGCCGCTCTCGTCGAAACTCTGTCGCAAGCCCGGATCAGATCTCCAGTGACACAAACCTAATCTGCAGAGCTGATCACTGTACCTGCATACTGTTCCAAGACCATCCCTGTACAATCATCGCTGGCGCCACCGCTTGCACGTTCTCGCATGATCGGCCTCAAGTGTAACGTTTAATAAAGCAAACACAGCCACTCATTCGCAGCCGCAGTGTCCACGGTCGCGGGTCTGGTGCTGCACGGCTCTATTCAGCCATTCGCATTCAGCCCCGGTTCTCGCTTTTCGAGCCGCGACAACTTACCGTGCCGCAGTGTATTAGGGTACATGACTGTACATAACACGCTTTCAGACGCCGACAGCCCTTTCGCAGTACTACATTATGCAACATCCTGTTGGTGGACGGCACGTGCACTGTCGCTGTTGATCACCCATGGCTCGAGCGACTACTGGCTGGTGTGGATCTATACTACATCCGCTATCAATAGACCGCATCTGGGATCGTTTCCTGCGCAAGATTGGTACGCGTCATTATACGCTCGTATTGGGCATCGGACGGGATGGTAGCACACCTCGCTACTAAACATAAATGGAAGTGGAAATAAATTCGCCGAGGACGTCCGTTCATGCTGATCGTGTTGACGCAAAACAAGAAGGGTTGTGGGTCTGGAAACGAGGCGAAAGCGGATGCAGGTGACGATGTTCAGATCATGTTGATCGATTTTTCTTGATTATGCAAGATGGGCCGGTGGCAGGTGGGTATGTTTGGGGGAGTTTCGCGCGTGGACGTGGCGATCGTGATTTTGTGCTATTCTTGAGGGTTTAATTTCCGATGTGGCCGAGGTGAGTGGGTTTGGAGATGCGGGACAGTGTACACGCATGATGTTGAGTAAACGAAAGGAAAGCGAGGAAGCGATTGAGTCAAACGAGTAATTGTTTTAAAGATACAACGGATGAAATGTGTTTGGCAAAGTGCCGCGCGCGCCTGTCGCTCCTGGGTATCAATGTCCTGAACGCCAAATGTACACCTCCTACACAGTCATGCCTCAACAACCATGGGCCTAGTAGTCACCATCGTAGTCATAGCCACCCCTCCTCCCTCCACCATGGCCTAAATGCCGTCGCACCCAGTACTGATGATATGTGGAATAATCCCGCTCACCACTGAGGCCGAGCTGCCCTGCAACATTGACATAACCGTCCTCATTCCTCTCCAGATTCTTTGTATCGACTTCACCCAGCTTGCCCTCGAAGCCTGTGTCTGCCTCCCACTTGGCACGACAGTATGGACAAGTCGCTTTGCCCTTTGAGACCGCAATCCAATTCGCCATACAAGCCTTATGCACGTTGTTTCCACAGCTGGCTTTGCAGTATACGATGGGTTCGTTCTCGCCGATTTCGTCGTAGCAGATGGGGCATTCACCCTCAATGGGCTTGCGGTTGCCGTCTTGGCCTTCTTGTTCAGTGCCGTCCTTTCCGTCTGTCTCGACGCCGGGAATGGGCGGCGCGTTCTTGATGACTTCGCGTAGCTCGGAGCGGATGAGGGCTAGTTGGTATGCGACGTCTTCCCGTGCCTTCAAGACGCGCAGCATGACGTATATGATGTGCTTGCATTGATTGCCCTTCTTCGCGTGTGGACAGTCACAGCTTGGGACGAGACCAACTGAGACAGTGTAGACGTTGCCTGTGGAGCCTGCGACAATGACCTTCTCCTCTGGTACATCATCGCTTCCGCAGCGTTCGCGCGAAAGGACTGTGAGGCGCTGTGTGAATGCTCTTTCCTTGATCGCGAGGTAGCTTTGTGGTGCCTGCTTGCGGAACACTCTCGCACGCTTCTCTTCGGCAGGCGCATCGGCGTCGCGCTTGCCTCTCTTCTTAGCAGGAGTCTTCTGGGTCTTCTTGGGAGAATCTCCCGTCAAGTCGATTACTTCGGGTGCGCTCTTCGTCTTTTTGACTTTCCGTGGTGTGGACTGGTGTTTGAGGTGCGCATCGTCATCGTCATCGTCGTCGGCGTACGTGGTAGTCTTTCGCTTGCGGGTCGCTCGCGTCGGCGGAAGGCCCAGGTCGGAGTTCATGGCGTGTTTGTGATGTAATTGGCGTCGCGAGGCGAACGAGAGAGTATCGGTTTGGTAGTCTGGTGCGATTGGCTTGCGTGCGGGGGAAGATGAGGAGGGTGGAGTGGCGGCAGCCCGGATCGCGCTTGCCTCACGCGTCCACGTGATGACGTAGCTAACATCTATTCCATCCATTGGAGACTCTTCTTCTCCACCTCAACTACTGCCATTAGGCCAATATATCTTGCGGTGTTCTTATCGCATCAATAACGACTCAGATCTCTACCTATACACTACGCGACACGCAGCACTTCTGACATCCATTCTCGAACTGGAAACCGCACAGTTGCTGTCGTTGCTCTTTCATACCAGTCTCCTCTTTTCATGTTGTACGTTTTGAGACTGTTTATATCCGCATACAGTGTACAGATTGATAGCGACGCGTGCCCGAAACTTGGGTGTCAAGGGCTCGCTACCACAGCTCAAGCCTGCAATCAGTGCCTCCGCACTCCGCTGCAATACAAGTGTAATCATTACATTAGAATGTGGCACTGGCATGGTACTATGTCTTATTTCGAGATACGCGTTCGAACCCATTTATTCGAAATGATCCGTTATCCGTTACTCTCCCTGCATGTCCCTATCCTACAAGCTTCCGTGGTACACCCAAACATCTCACCCACAATCTCGACCATGCTTTGCAATTGCAGGCGCTCGTTTGGCCCACATCATTTCATGGTCTTCAAGTTGAGCGGACTGCGCCCGTCATTACATGGCCATTAACGAGCTCATAACTGCGCTCACCCCTGCAGCATTCCAGACTGGTACCGTGTCGTGACAACGTCAGCTACTACGATTGACCGGCTCCTGTCATCCTTTTCTCATCCTAACCTTATTCTCCGTTCCTCGTATCCCACCGGCCCTCTTCACGACAATATCCGCGCGACGACTGCGGTGACAGCTCAAGCGACACAAAGCCATGGCTAGGCACGCAGTAGAGAAGACGACACCGGAAGAGCCTTTGGATGAGCAACTGATTCAGTCACAATCGACGCCGTCGACGGACCTCGAAGGACAGGCTGCGCCAGCTGAAGAACAGGATGTCTTTGGTAACGAGGAAGGCGCTGAGATACAGTACAAGACGTGCAAGTGGTGGTATGTACACAAACTACCTGATTCTGTGTGCAGTGTCACTGAACGAGGTTTAACGGTACTTTGGTGCTTCTCGGCGTACGGCATGCATCGTTCGCTGGGCGTGAGATCCTTCTTTGAACTATCGCTGACTTTCAACTGCCAGGAATGTCGGCACTCGTAAGCCCCCCGTACCTCCATACCATCATCCCAATAACATAGTCAAGTTATGCTGGCGGAGAATGTCTCATTAGGCGTCCTCGCCCTTCCTCAAGCGCTTGCGATCCTCGGCCTCGTCCCCGGTCTCCTCTGCATATGCTTCCTAGGCATCATCGCTACATACACTGGCTATTTGATCGGCGAATTCAAGCTGGCTCATCCGTCTGTAGCGAACTACGCGGATTGCGGCATGCTTATGAGCGGGCCAGTGCTTCGCGAGGTGCTTGCTGTCGGACAACTACTAGTCTTGATATTCATCATGGGGGCGCACATCTTGACCTTTGCGGTCGCGATGAATGCGATGACCGACCACGGCACTTGCACTATCGTATTCACTGTTGTCGGACTGATCATCTCCTTCCTGCTAGGGTTGCCCAGAACGTTCAAGAACATCAGCTACTTTAGCTACTTTTGTAGGCCAAAGGATCCGACCGCTTCATGTGAACTCGCGACTGACACATTTCAGCCTGCGCTTCCATCATTGTGGCAGTTACGGTAACCATGATCGCGATTAGTATCCAGAAGCCAGACATGGGCAACATCGTTGCTGTGCGACCCGATGTACCTCTCGTCAAAGGACTCGCACCCGTGGTTAGTCCTTAGTGTACGAAGTGCATGTGAGACAAATGCTGACTTCGTACCTCCACCTCTGCAGATGAATATCGTCCTAGCTTACAGTACGTTGTTTCCTGTTCTGTGGTCATAAATACGTCTGCTGATCTCATACAGCTGGACACGTCGCTTTCTTCTCGTTCCAATCCGAACTCGAAGACCCTCGCGACTTCCGCAAAGCTCTCATCTTCGAGCAGGGTATCGCAGTCACATTCTATATGCTCATCTCCGTCATCATATACTACTACGCAGGGCCTCTCGTAGCCTCACCCGCCCTCGGTTCCGCGTCCCCCCTCGTCAGTAAGATTTGCTTTGGCATCGCGCTGCCCACGATTATCGTCGCAGGCGTAGTCAATGGCTCTGTAGCGACCAAATACATCTACTTTCGCGTATGGAAGGGTACCAACGTAGCATCCACTAACAGCTGGAAGAGCTTGGGAAGTTGGGGCGCTATATGTACAGGCGCATGGTTGGTAAGCTGGATCTTGGCTGAAGCAGTGCCGAACTTTAATTTATTGTTGGGATTGATCGGAGCTCTCTTTGGAAGCTGGTTCAGTTGTAAGTCACTGCCAACACGACACTCTGTGAAGAATCGTAGGTGCATTGGCTGACGCATGTAGATGCGCTTCCTCCACTGATGTGGCTGTGGCACAATAAGAAGAACGGTAGGCTGTTCTCGTCGACTTCGCAAACGGCTTTTACCATTTTGAATATCTCTATCGTTATTCTAGGCATGCTCATTGTAAGTCTACTCCCCAAGACATTACAAGACGAGTGCTGACTCCCTGCTACAGTTTGGACTTGGAATGTGGTCGTCAGGATGGGCGTTGAATCGCGGGTCTGGCGGCAAGGTATTCTCTTGCGATAACAACTGGCATCCTGTGAGCTGGGTTTCAGGAGGTACCAAAGATGCATAGATGGAGCGCATGGGTTTGGAGGGTGTTCTCGTGCTGGTTCGGGCTCGCTGATGGGCGTGATGGAGTGAAGGATGGAATTGGAGATTGATTCGATGCGCAATTGTGTTGTAAAGATAAGGAAATACGACGCATTCGATATCAAATTGTAGGCGTTGTGCGAGACAGTGTTGCTGCAGGATAGTAGCATCGCAGAAGGGAAGCTATGACGCGCCGGGACCTGCACAACCGAGCGCTGCGCATCTCACGACTCCTCACTTCACGAGCCAATGACAAGCCTCTCCTACCCCAGTGCGCGTCCGAAATAAGCTGTTTCCCGAAGAAAAAGTCGCAGGCTCAGGTAATCTGGCTAATATCGATGTGGACGGGAAATGCCAAGTGAGGAGGCTGGACGACCTGGCCTCGCTCGGGCTCACCACGATGCTTACGCTGCGTTCCGTTGACTAGACGACGCACATATTATAGTTCTTTCTGAATCAGGCCGAGGATATCTTTCCCGCGAACTGGTACGATTGTTCATATTGCGAAGGGTTGTACCACTGTTCCGCTGGTTTTCGTACTCCTGCCCTTAGCCAACCGTCCCACCTCGATTTCCACGAGCGCTCAAGCGTCCGACCCCGACCTCTTCGCTGCCCAATTTCCCCCTGATTGAAGTTTATACGTCCCCGCGACACCAACGCGACTGCGATATCATCTCGCGACTCCATCCTCATCATGCCCGTCGAGCTCCGTAAGCGCAAGGAAGCGCCCCCAGCGCCTGTGCGCCCGACGAAGAAGAAGGCGCCCGCCAAGGAGAAGAAGCCTGAGAGCGAGAAGACTGTCGTCGAGAAAGTCCAGGAAACTGTCACTGAGCAGGTCGAAGCTGTCAAGGAAGCTGTTGTCGGTAAGAGCAACGGCGAGTCCGCTGCCGCTGCGAATGGCCCACCCAAGGTCGGCGACACAATTGACCTCGCGTCCTTTGGCGGAGAATTTGAGACGAACGATGGAGACAAGACCACGCTTGCAAAGCTCGTAGAGGAGAGCAAGGGCGGCGTCGTGCTCTTCACCTACCCCAAGGCTTCAACGCCAGGATGTAAGTCTCCAACCCCTGACATCTCCCTCACATCCACATTCGCAGTACTAACACATCCAATCACAGGCACAAAACAAGCCTGCCTCTTCCGCGACTCCTACGACCCCCTCACCGCAACCGGCTACTCCATCTACGGTCTCTCAGCCGACAGCCCCAAAGCCAACACAACCTTCAAGACCAAGCAGAAGCTTCCCTACACCCTGCTTTGCGACCCTTCACAGAGCCTCATCAAGGCCATTGGCTTCAAGAAGCCACCGAAGAGCACCACCCGCGGTGTTTTTGTTGTTGATAAGGAGGGCAAGGTGCTTGCGGTGCAGCCTGGTGGTCCGGCGGCTACGGTTGATGTTGTGAGGGAGCTTGTGGGTGATAAGGAGGGGGTGCCGGGGAAGGGGGAGGTGGAGAAGGCGGAGAAGAAGGAGAAGAAGGAGAAGAAGGAGAAGAAGGAGGATCAGGAGATGGCTGAGACGGCTGGTGAGGTTGCTGATAGTGCGGCTAAGGTGGATGGTTAGGGGGCTTGGTGCAAATCTGCATACGCGTGATGAGGGTGCAGGGCTGTTCTGTGTCACTATCGCGGAGTTCAGGTCTTTGATGGCTTGGGAAAAGTGTGTGATACTTCATCGAATACGATTCCAGGTTTTGGCATATGTTGACTACTCTCTAATTCTCGCGACTTTGCTAATGCGAAATGGCTAGGTCAACAGAGCTTCGCGTCCCTGAGGGCCTAGCATCTCTACTGCGATACGTCCGGGATAGTGGTCCTTATGCTTTCGAAAGAATCGTATGGATTGGAGCACTTTGTCTTGATCACAACGATGATGACGAGTACTCGGAGGAGCATAGTTTCACCACATAGAAGAAAAAAACTGAACAGGTCTGCAGACTACATCAGGACAAAAGCCTGCAAAGTAGGTGACCCAACATCAACGTAGGCTCCAGGCTGTTCAGCTTTTCCCTAGCTAGGTTGGCGTGATTTGGAACTGGATCCCTTTTTGGCCCAACGCAGGAAAGCGCATCATCACTCTTGCAATCAGACCGTATGTTGAAATACCATTTCAATGTCTAGCCTGAACTAATACCAGGCCCTGATCTGAGTCGAAGGCGCACTCGAGTTTTCGTTGATACATAGGAAAGCGACCAGGTCTCGGGCTCGCTGTGATCGCATATGCGAACCAAAGCGCACCATGGCAGAAAAGGCAACCTAATCGAGGTACGCGCCATAGCGGACTGAACGGACGCTTTGACAGGTTCATGCGCCAGACAAAGCCAGCTCATCGTTGCCAGTGACCGGTGGAAAGCTCGCTCGGATAGTTGCACAGCCCGGACGTTCGCCAGGAGAACGTTGCTCCACCAGAAGGAGTCTGCATGTTAATCGATACATCAAGACACGATACACACCAATACTGTGCTCAGAGCCTGGCACAGGCTCTCAAGCTTACCTGATACCGGGAACGCGAACAAAGCGCAAAGAGCAACACACTACGACATCATGATGCTCAATGACGTCGCTTGTACAAGGCGCTCGTCGAGGCAGTTTCTGATGAAATCACGCACAAAGACGTATGTGCCTAGACGACAGGAGCTTCATCTTGCACTGCTGATGTTGTTTTGGAGCCAATGGAGGTGCAGTCCAGTCCCGTGCTGCGCCACAGCCTTACACGAATCTGACCGTATGGAGCGGCTGACCGGTACCAGACTCAGGCTGCTTGTTGAGAACCCTAGGCTAAGCTTCTGTGGTTTGCAGATGTGAAGGAGGTGTCTGTACCACGTGTCTGACGTATCCGGTGAGTTCGTCTCACCCCGTGTGCGTCGAGTATTGGATCACCGCGCAGCCGGACGGTGGATTGAAGGTCTGACCGCTGGCATAGAACGCAGGTTCTTCAAGGCAAACACTTTTGTTTCAAATCAGGCGTTGTTCGTCGCTTGGGCCGAGTCTCCAAACGTGGGACTGTTGAGTGGCGCAATCGCTGCTCGTTGTATGAACGGTAACTACAGGTAGGTACGCGCACGTTGCATTCCTCGATTCGTATTCAGCATACGTGTTGAATCGATAGTGGACAACAGTAAATAATGGGCATTCAAGTATTTCGGAAACTTATTCGTAGAGGACATCTTCGTGCTTAGATGCTTCCATACTGCTGTTCTCGTCCGAGCTAACGACATATCGCCGAAAGAGTACCACTTGGAGGACCTCATTGCTGCGCCACCTGTTCAAAGTCTAGGTCTGATCTGAACGAACCAGCTGGTTCACCCCGCAGATCTTGACGAGTCGAGAGCCCAAGTGTGTGCAGTACACGCTGTCCGGTAACCCAAACGCCGCCACTTGATTGTGGCACAGCAAGTAGACAGCCTGATGAGGCTCTTTAAGGTCTAAGCCCATTTAGCACAGCCTTCTAACTCCAAACTGCTATACTAGCCCTTGACCTCTGCAGCATTGCGTAATGTTCGAGATCGCCTTCCGCTTCCTTCTTCTTGAATTGTGATCACTACAGACCATCAAACCTCCGCTACCAAAATGATCCAACCCAGTAAAGTCAAGCGACTATTCTCTTCTCGCGGTGAGCCATAGAGTCTCGCAATGTGGATCGTTTGCTCAGAGCTAACATACTATTGAAGGTGACCGTGACAAATCAACCAACCCAGCGCGTCCTGCCCGGATCTTCAGTGAAGTGGATGAAGATTGCGAATCACTCAAGAGCAAGGACAAATGGTACAGGCGTGCGTTCTCCGCAGCGTGTCCAAGGTTCAAGCAACTCCTTCCGTCTCAACAACGGTCCAGCACATCGACAAGCGATGCTCCTACCCTATCACGCAAGCTCCGCCGAAGATTCACACCCGCAAGGCAGAACGAAAACTTCAAAAGGATGGTCGCTGTCTCCTTATGGGACGAAAATCGCCGTCAATGGTCAAAACCCAATCCTGGTATCGTTTTAGTGGACACGCAGAGCAAGTACAACTTGATCACTCTCCAATTTCTCGCGGAATTTAGGTTGGCACCGAGCCCCAGCTCCGAACCAATCAGCATAACCCTCAGCAACAATACCGAGGTGCCATGTCTCGGTCAGGTTGAGGCAAGATGGTACTGCAGCGATCCTCGAAAGGTCCCCAGCTTCCGACCCCGATTCGAAAAGTCGATCTTCCAGGTGGTGGATCTCGATACGTTCGAACTCGTTATCGGAAGTGATACAATCGTAGAGCTGGGGCTCTTGCAAGGAAACCGCGACTTCTTCGGTGCCTATCGGACTTTACAACCTCGAGTCGACTGTACGTTTGTAACCTCAGATTGTGAACCGTCACTGACGCGAGACAGCTGCCACACTCGCTCAGAAACAGAGAGAGGCTGAAGAAAGACGCAAGAAAGAGAAAGAGAAGATGAGGCAGTATGAACAGCAACAGGTGAGCCGTCAAAGCTCTCGTTCATGGTTGCAATGCTGATTTGAACAGGCGCAAGCAGCTGCGGCTCAGCGACGCTGACACCTTACTCGAACCATACTACACACTCTCAAATGAATCCTATAATGGGTCTTGGATACGCTCAGAGATCGTTTCGGTCGCCGATCCTACTTCACGTATGCGTAACACGCCAACAAAGGACGGGGGCCGGACTGCGACGAGATAAAGGCGACGGCTTCTTATGTTGAATATCGTTCAGATTGCAAGTTGGGCTGAGCTGACACGGAGCGGGGTGAGCTTCAACTGAATTGCTCCAATGGCTGAGTGGCCGGATGAGTGCTGTGCCGAAGTTGGTGGCGCACGCATGCAGATGGTTTCAACGCATGCCACCTGGCCATGGTTTTCCTGCAGCGTATACGACCGACACGAAGTCTACCGAGGCTAGGCGAAGGAGCTGTGGGGTAATTGGTCACCAACACTGTTTCCTTTGGACATGTTCATATCTCCGTCTAGAAAGGATGGTTTCTATTTGCGATTGAATTTACATTAACCCTCCTCATCCTACCGTACTCCTATCAGACCCAACAAACACGACCTGCACAGCAGCAAACCTTGAGTCTCGTCAGTAGGTGAGAAGTGAGGAAGATATGAACATACTCACGCAGCAGTAATAGCAAACACCTCGGCGCGTTTCGCATTGGCCAAACCCATCAAGCAAATAGAAACCAAAACATTGAACCCAGCAATGATCCCAAGTCGAGCAGTCATGGACTGAACGCGATATAGCACGGCAATGGACGCTATCGGTATGAGAGATGCGAGGATACTGGTGATCCAATAGGTGATGCGATAGATAGTGCTATCTTCGTAGCCGACCACTCCATGAACGCGAGAAGGCTTCATGTGTCGAGCACAGCCACACCTGAAGAGGTTGGTGATGGTACTCTCTGCAGCCCACGCGGAAAAGGCGTCCTTCTTTGCGCGCGGACATAGCGTCACCAGGTCCGGCTTGTAGGACTTTCGATTACAGGCAGAGCCCCATATCTCTGCGTCGGGTCCGTTTAACGCAAGATCGCCCATTGCCGCAGACTGGAGATAGTTTTGGATGTGGTGGAGATCCCAAGTGCTAGGCTGAGGGTACTTGAGAATCTTGGCTTGTTGTGTTAAAGCATCATCTGCCGTAGTCAGCCCGGTGCGTACTATGGAGAACCGTTAAACACACTGTACTCTTTGAGCGTTTTCCTAATCTTCATTACTAATTCCAGTTGTTCACCTGTGCCAGTGTTTGCGGATTCACGGAGCCAGAACCAGTTCAGAGCAAATGCTACCCTCTTCCCCGATGGATCCATGTGGTCGGCCAGCTGCCGCTCTCGTAGCTTATTCTCCAGATACGTAAGCTCAGCCTGCATGTACAGCAGGTTTTGAGCATTGAGGGCCCCAAACCTGCGGAATACGGCGAGCTCAGGTAGTATCTCCATCTGCGCAGCCAGTTTCGGATACCCTTTAACGAAATGATCAAGAGGATCTTGCGATGACATTGTTGCTCTTTCGTGGCTAGATAGCCTTCATGCGTGGTTCCCCATATAGGTGTCGCTCATTGCGCCCATATATCTTGAACTTAGCAATCGAATGTGCGTAAGAGCCTCCACGTCATTCAACACACCATCAGCACTCGAAAAGCCATGCGCATGAAGAGGGCAGAAGGACCTCTGGGTGAAGCTGCATACATCTGCAATGTCGAGCAGCCCTCAGCCTGAGATGCAGGCATATTCGTCAGGCATACACATCGTTCATCGCAAAGTTATACCCACCCCTACCACCAATGATAAGCCACCTCTGAACATGAAACCTGGATTCTTATAGATCGCTACGAAGTCGTTGATAGTCGTCGCTCGAATGTGTCCATGTTATCTATTGTTCTGCGACGAGACAGGAGTAGAGAAGTATCGTCAACACGAGAGCCTGGAACGAGACAGTCGTTAGCCATCTGCCATGAAGGTGGAAGCACAAGCGAAAGTTTCTTTGGATATCGCAAAACGACGAATCAGATGGAAGGCCAAACGAGTGGACAGTCAAGAGGACGCATCATAGCTACGTTGGTGTATGTGAGATTCCAAGGTTTCGGTGCGTGGGCGCCTGCCCAGGTGCTGCGCCTTTAGCGCAAGTGGTTGCCTCCCGGCCCGGGCGGGCACCTGCCAGTCGGGCCACGCGAGCATCGCAGTCCGCCTGGGTAAATTCCACTCTACACGAATAACACACCCGGAAACTCTATCACTTCCTCCCTATCTGTCGCTTCGCACACAGGTAGAGAGCAACAGAGATGAAAAATACGTCCGTTTTGAACATCAGAATTTGGCTGACGAGGCTACACTTCAACGCTGATCGGTAGAGGACATGCGGCTGCGCCCCGCTGACCACTCCAGGAACAGGCAATGGTTGCCTTCTTTCAGGCTGTGACGAAAGAACATTCGAGATAGATCCGCTCCGGGGATTCAATGAGATATCAAGATAACATATGCTGCGCCACTAGAGAGGAAACTGGAAATGGGGGCTCATTGGGTTTGACACCCCAACAACGCCTCAGAGCGTTCATGTTGCCCCAATTGTCATCTATGCAGTCCTTCTGGGTCATACAGATTGTCCGCATGCGAGACCGCAGGTATGCCTGGAGCTATTGGTCGCTTTTATAGGTAGAGGGTATGCCTCACGGAACTGTCCGAGAACCTTCCTCTCATTACACCCCAAAGTACAACTGGATTCAACTTGCATCCACATCGCTATCGTATCTCCGCGCCAAAAGAGGACCTTCTTACTCATTACACTCAAAGAATACACCTATCTACAACTCGCATCAACAACGCTACCGTATTTTCGCGTGAACCACCACCCGCAACGCAACTGACTACGAAAGATGTCTTGTTGTGGATTCTCTAGGTTGTTGTCATTTGGTGTGCGTCGTCCTACACCGTCATCGGCCATTATTAACGAGATCTAGCGAAGACGACGAATCCCTCAGCCGGCCCAAATCGAGATCTGCTCTCGAACGAAGGGTAGTCTGGAAACCTGGGAGGTAGCTGTCCTCTCATGCGATCCAAATACAACGGAAAGCATCATATCACGGCCCATGTTGCAAGTACTGGATGTTCCAGTGCATACAAGCGAAAAAACGGAATGCGTTCTCGCCAACCATCGAGGCGAAGGGGTGGAAGGATACGTCGACTTGACTTGGTGCTTCGGAAGCAATACCAAGCATATACAAGAGACCCGCTTTTGGGTGACGACGACGGAAAATCCCGCATACGATGTGGTACTGGGACGAAGGGATGCTGAAAAGTTCGGTCTCGTGAAGCCGGGAAGACACTTCTGAGATGTCGCATATCTCAAGCGTATATCGCATCGACACCAAGACTATCTCTTATTTCCTATCTTATCTTGTCGCCACATAGATTCCTGTATCAGACAACAGACATGGTGGTCCAAGACGAACTATAGTTCGCTGGCGTATCCGTTTGTGAGCCTCAAGCACGCCGAACGTCACTTCCTGGATGAAACCAGGGATTGAGTAGGCTGTTGTCTTTGTCATTTGTTTCCTAGCCTTGCATCTCATCTGCTACTGTCATTACGGTCATGCTTCTGTTTTGTTTTGTTTTGTTTTGTGTCCTCCGTTCGTAGCAACAATGAGTACTTTTACACTGTGTTTGGGTATTCGCTCCACTTGTCAACAGGTTTTACCCCAATTATTTTGAGAATATCGCTTCGTTCTGCTGATAACATGATGCTCACTGCGAAGAGAATTGATAGGCATGGTAATGTGATGTCGATTTTCTTTGCGCATGGACTACTGGTGTATGCCTAACCTCATAGCTTCTCCATCCATGAATGCATACGGCATTTGCATAATAGCGAAACGGGCCGTCACAAATCCCCAAGTCTTTCTTCCATGCATGATGTACCAGCTGACCCCTCAGACGCATGAGTCCTTTTCCTTTCCACTCAGTATTATGGATCCTTTGACTTGCTATTGGGAGGAATGACATCGACGTCGGCATCCAGAAAGGTCTGGAGATGGGAGCTCTCACCGGATTGCTCGTAGGAAGGCGGTAGCGTAGGTCTTCTCGCAGGTGGGGTCGAATAGTCGGCACTGGCATCGAGATCTTCAAGGCTGGTATTGGCGGCCTCCACCTCCAGGTCATGGGTATCTTAGGCAAAATGGTCAGACACGTGTTTCATAGGCTCATTGCATATGGCACGTACGAAAGATGGGGCGGCCTCTTAGCCGCCGAAGTAAGACGCAGCCAAGCGAATCATGGTGGTGCAGACCAGCTAGGGTAGCAACGGTACTGAAGGCACCAAATATACCAAAGCATATCTGCAACGCAAGTTCCGTAGAGTGATCGGTACTTGACATGATCGGATGACGAGACGCGTATGGCAGGTAGGGCAAGAGAAAGATAGTAAGCCTTCGATGACAGTGTAGTCTGGCCTAGAAGAGTCCTCAAGCCAAGTCACTGCGTGTGTAAAGCACAATTAGGGCTGGTTTCAGGTGTCAAGAGGAAATCGATTGGGCCCATCGTCACATCAATACAGCGCACTTTGTATTTATAGCAGGTGCATCTGGGTAGCTGCCATTTTCCGTACTACCAGCAATGCCACAGAGACAATCCAACAAGGACGTGGGCTCTGAACGGAACGTCGAGCAGCAGACACGGCGGTATATACTTACATTCCAAAATTAAGTGAGGCGTGAAGGGCCACCAGACTTGACTTACGTCAAGTGGCGTTTATTGTGGCTAAGGTCCGTCAACTGTGCGGTCGAGGCTCTCACCGGTGCGGAGAACATCCCCAAATCTGATAGCCTGCCCGCTCAACACCGGATTCTAGCTCCAATGACGCTCACAAGTCAAACAAGGCCAATCAGAGAAACACTGGTCTCAGCCTCAGGCAGAGAGCCTCCTGCGTGCCGCAGTCAGCTTCTTGTTGAGTTCAGCCTTGGAGGTCAATTGGATATGGAGAGGCCAGCACAACAATACATCTTGCATAAATCCCTCATATCGATATACTCATGATCCACATAGACCGGTGTTGAAAGAAGAAAACAACTCATGATCTTGAGAGAACGCGCCTTGAGTTCAGCCTGCGAGGCTGTGCAACATAATCCAATGCTGAGGCAAGAGACCGCGCACAGCGGAAGGGGAGCACCATCAAACACATCAAACACACAGACCTGCAATACTAACAAATCAAATATCCGGGTATCAAACATCCTAGCTCCCCTCTCTCCCAGGCCTATACGGAATATACGCATCCCCCACCTCGGGAATAACCGCATTCCCATCAATTTCCACCGGCGCAATAGGTTTCCTCGGCACCCTCGCCAACCCCGCAAGTTCCGTTGCTCCCTCTCCATTCCCCATACTCATTCCAGACGGGGAACTTCCATATGGCGGTGCAGTATTAGCCAATTTCTGGCGCTCAGCTTCTGTAGCATCCATCTCGACGTTCCACTCCGGTGTTTCGTGTGGGTTCTGTGAGGAGTTGGAGAAGTGGGCTGCGGTTGTGGTTGTGCCTTTGGGGAGGGCGTGGTAGGCGGATGGGAAGTGGTTTGCGTTGTCGTCGATGGGTCTTGTTGGGTCGTCATCTTTCTCGTCGCCCATGTGCTTTGAGGCGAGGGCTGCTTTCCTGTTCTTCTTTCGTCGACGCCAGAGGAGAAATAGGGCTAAGGCTCCGAGGATCATGACGAGTGGGATGACGGTGGCTATCGCTGCTATGGCACCTGTTGAGATGCCATTCCCACTGCCGTTGTTGTTACCGGAACCTCCTCCTCCTCCTCCTTGGCTTCCACTACTGTTACTTGCAGATGCACCAGTCGCTGTGTTCGAAGCAGTCGGGTTCACGCTGCCGGCGTCACTGGGTTGATACCTCAAGTGCAATGCAGTGATACTCGGCGTCGCGCTCGCTGGCCACGACCCCCCAGCATACGTCCTCAATTCATTCTCTTCCGCATCCGCTTCTCCGCATTCAACAACTGGGAAGTTGCCACTGCCGCCCGGTCGACATCCATCTCTTCCATCAGCCTGAAACCCATCGGGGCAACACTGCAAACCAATCTCTCCATCTATCCACCTGTTATCGCTACCCTCTCCATTCGCGTCTGTCTGTGTAGCAACGGCCGTCCAAGACGCTGGGCATGCTGTAGCGGGCGAGTAGAATGCGGATGGCGATGGGTAGATATTCGATGTCACCCAGGGCATGCAGGCGGTGTTGATGCTGAAGGGTATCGGATCCTCGTCTTCTTCGGGGAAGACACATGTCTCACCCCATGCGACGGCGCCGTTGAGATTGCGTAGGGTAGCGCATGCTTGAGGTGGCGCGGTCGCCCATGCTGTGTCCCAAGTGTGTTGTAGGCTTCGCGATGTAGACGTCATCACGGAAGTGAGGAGCTTCCAACTTCACCACAGCCACGGCTGTGTTTCTGGGCAATGCTGCTAACCCCAAGAATCAAGAAGAGATTGAAAGGATAACAATGCCAGAGAAAAATGGCAACGATGCGCAATGGCTGCACAGCAATTACTGAACACCGAAGACACGCCGCTGCATCGGGGGAATTAAGTACGTTATTTTCAAAAGCCCATTCATCATCGGAATACATCACCAGGAACACAGCCTTGCCAGACCCACTTGCCGCATCTTGGACTGTTAGAGGCGTGGTGGTGTGGAGAGGATTCGATGATTTCATTCGGTGGCAGCGGGCCGGCAGTTCATGTCATAGGTTGCTGTTCCTGGGCAATCTTGGCAACTTAGCCTCGTGCAGGCTAGTTTGGTTGATCTCAGTAAGTTAGCGATCGATATTTGCCTCGGGCATGTACAGTAGAGTCTGTGTTGCTGCCGTTGGTGGAGAGCTGCCGGTTTTGGAGTGTGCAAAGGATTTGGCACAGCCACTGTATTCATCATCACGCTGCACCAGCGGCCTGGTAGTGAATTTGTATTCTATTTTTGAAATTCCGTTTATGTACAGATAGTAGTAGTATGCGAAAGTTTGTTTCGAACGGATAGTTCGGTATGTGGTATACTAGATCAATTCCTGCGTAGGGTTGTAGAACTCACCGGCTATGCTTTGTAGCCAGCCTCCGCCAGACCCTCCTTCAGGCTCTCAATCGCCTTGGTGATATCCGGTCGGTTCGGGTCGGTGACGCTGACACCCATGTGTCCGAAGCGAATGTACTTAGTTGCGATCTCCTTGTGCAGACCACCAGCGAAGATGACACCCTTCTTCATGAGGTTGGGTAGAACATCCGGAGGTGTCATACCTTCGGGTAGGTAAATGGCGGTCATACCAGTGGCCTGGTTCTCAGGCTTGGAAGCAAGCTGCTTGAGACCGAGATCAGCAACAGCCTTCTTGACCTTTTGCGACGCGGTCTTGTGTGCCGCCCAGTAGTCTTCGACGGGTCGGGCGAGGATTTGCTTGAGCGCAGTATCGAGCGCGTGGATGAGTTGTGGGGATGGTGTAGCGAAGTAGGACGCCTTCTTGGCTTCGTAGTTTTGCATGACTGCGGTCACGTTAGTTCAGCTGATGCGCTTGTACTAGGATTTTGGAGGTACTCACTGGGCAACCAGTTCTTCCATGAGCCGAAGTAAGAAGTTGGTCGTGTCTTCCTCGCCTTGAACCTCTCAATCGCGCGGCCAGATACCATCATGATGCTCAGACCAGCTGGGCAGCCAATGCCCTTTTGCGAAGCCGTGATGACGGCATCGAGTTTCCACTCGTCGAAGCGAATCTCTTCGGAGCCAACACTGCAGACACCGTCGACTACGACCAATGTCTCGGGGCTGACCCTGTGGACAAGCTCGCTCAATGCCTTGATCTCGCTGAGCACACCAGTGGACGTGTCGACGTGGGTGACGGTCAAGATCTTGTACTCCTTCTCCTTCAGTGCCTTCTCCACCTCATCGAGTTGTGGTCGGTCGCCAATGGGCGCTTTGAGCTGTGTAGCCTTGACACCGTAGGTTTCGAAGCAGTCGGCGAACGAATCGGCAAAGTAGCCAGTGTGGAGGACGAGCACCTCATCACCGGGCTCTACCAAGTTGGCCGCTACCTGGTCCCATCCGAGTGTGCCAGAGCCAGAGATGACGAAGGGTTGCGCGGCAGGGTCGCTGGACAGGAACAGCTTGCGCAAGTTTCCGAGGACTTCGCTGAAGGTGTTTACAAAGGGTTGGCCGACGTGCGATTCACTAATGAGGTTAGCAATTGCGAACAGGATGAACCGTAATTGCGACGAAGGTGTCTTACCTGTAATGGCTCATAGACGAAAGTACGGCATCGTCAAACTCAATGGGCCCAGGAATGAGCAGGGCAGGGTGTGGTGCTTGGCTCGACATCTTCTTGGGTGGTTCCGGCGCAAGCTTCTTGACCTGCTCTACTTCCTTCTTGATTTCCTTCTTGGCTTCCTGCTTGAACTCTTCGGCCTTCTTGGGGGGTATGCGATTGCCTTGTTCGTCTTCGATGCGGGCGGTGCGTTCAGTGGAGAAGGGAGTGTTCAATTCGAGAAAGGGCTTCGAATCTAAATGCTTGGAGATCTGTGTAAGGCGGGAGCCAGCGCGCGCACGAGGTGACGACATGCTTGGGCGGGGTTGAAGGCGGCTGTTCACGGCTAGGAGACGCAACCGCGGGGCTGCAAACATCCGGTGATCGGAGACGCGCGATGGATGAAAGTGGCTTTGATAGACACGAACGGTTGCTGCGTTATGCCAATTGCGACAATGTGCGATTACTTGTTCGTGTTCAGGAGACGAGGACGCGTCAGAGAAAAGAAAATTAGTTACTGATAGTAATGAGAGACTGGGAAGGAATTTGGAGATGCGATTGGCAAATAAGGGGTCTATGGATGGCCGCTCATAAATTTACGGAACGAAAAGACACTTCTACACGCACGGATGCGGACCCGGGAGTTGCTGAATCGTGGGGTGCCACGGGTCCGCGATTCGGTCGCGTGGCGGGTGAACATGCGCTCGTCACGTGCCCGCGAGAAAACGGCTGGACTTTACTCGGCAGGGATGTTTGTTATGATCGGGCCCACTCTCGTGCAGCATCAACACTCGAGCGTCAACACGATACCAATTCGCTATCAATGCATCCTAGCAGCGCATAGACAGCTCGATACAATTATACTACAGTTTATTTGACGCTTTTACCAAGACGATGCGTGTCACACGCGCCCGCGCCCAACAGGGCAACGATGATGCGACCGACGCGACCGAGCGTGCACCCTTGAATCAAATTTCCTCAAATGCGTCGCCCAAGCAGACCCGCCACGATGACGAGGAGCTAGTTCCGAAAACACCCGCAAAGACGCCCGCAAAGACTCCAGGAAGGAAGGCGAAGGGCAAAGGCCGGGCGAAAAAGGGAAAGAAGGGCAAAGCGGCTGAGGAAGACGAAGAGGAGCAGACCGGAGCCGCACCTGAAGAGGAGCAAGCCGCAGATGAAGCGCCCACGAACGAACCAACTGGCGACGATGTTTCCAAAGACGCTTCCGATGGTGAGTTCGCAGCCGCTCCAGACCAACAACCGTGGACTAATGGTGTACAGGAGCCTCAGAAGCCCCCGCAATCACCGAGCGACCCGTGACTCCAGCGCCGCGATTGACACGCCGACAACTGGCTATGCAGGAGGAGGAAGCGAAACAAGCGAAGCTCAGCGCCCAATCACAAGAGCCAGAACCAGCGCCAGTTGCAGAGGAGGTGCCTTCGACTGTGGAAACGACCGCAGAAGCACATGCGCCCGAGGAGACATCGTCTGAAGATGCAACAACAGGCGCAGAAGAAGCGCAGGTTGAGAGTCACCCACGGGAACCGATACAGGAGGTTGAAGCGCCAGCTACGGTAGAGCCTGTAGAGGAAGCGCAAGATGAGCCCATACCGGAGGTAGAGGAAGCGCCTCAAGAGAAAGCCGATACTGTACAGACAGAGCATACTACGTCAGTGCCACGGATCGACGAGCCCCATGAGGAGGAGCAACCCGTCGAGGCAACCGCGACTGAGGATTCGTCTGAGAACCAAGTGCCTGAAGCTGACGCTGAAGTCCCTGCACCCTCAGTCGAAGTGAGCTCAGAACCAGAGCCCAAGACACTCGTAGCCGAGAGGCCCAGCGAAGATGCCATGTCACCACTCAGGAGCCATACGTCCAGCCGACGAGCGTCGCGCAGCCCCTCGAAATCGCCGATGCGCCTGGAGGAGTCTTTTGGTGCCATTGACGCGCTTGAGGAGGCACTGGAAAATGTGACCTCAGTCACCAGCTTCAACCATGCGAATGAAGTGATGTCGCCTCAGAAGGCAGAGTTTCCAAAAGCAGCTACCACACAGACGATGCGATCGAAGGCGCTCGGAAAAGGGCCAGTGCCTGCGCCTGCTGCCAAGCTATCGAGGACACCCAGTGTTGCTGCGCCTAAGAGCATGAAGCCAGTGAAGTCTTCGATGGCTCGCGCATCCAGTGTCCGCACAGCGCCTAACAAAGATGTCAGAGTAGATTCCACGGAAACAGTAGATTACCTTGCCTCAAAACGCCGGCCGATCAGTATGTCATTCCCCACACCTGCAGCACCACCAAAGGGTCGCGCACCCACAAAGGCCACCTTCCAGCTTTCGAGTAACGATGTGGTCGCCAAACTGAAGGCCCAAAAGGAGGAACGGCAGAAGAGAGAGACAGAGGGCGTGGTTCGCAAACCACGACCTATCAGCATGCCTCCTCCACCGAAATCCGATAAGCCTTTGACGAAGCCTGCGTTCCAACTTCCGGGCGAAAGGATCGCTGAGAAGCTCAAGGCACAAAAGGAGGAGCGGTTGAAGAGGGAAGCCGAAGCACCTGCACAACCAGCACCAAAGCAGCGCCCTGTTAGCATCAGCATGGCACCTAAGCAGCGTCCTGTTAGCATCAGCATGGCTCCCCATGCAAAGTCGACGAAAGCACTGACAAAAGCGACTTTCGAGCTCCCCGGTTCCGCCGTCGCTGAGAAGCTGAGGATTAAGAAGGAAGAGCGTCTGAAGCGAATGGAAGAAGCGGAGGCAGCGAAGAAAGAAGCTGCTCTCAAGGCACGACAAGCACCCGTGCGCAAGCCAGTGACCGTTCCCATCAGACAACAGCAACCGGGTGTTACCATTGCGCCTCCACAACCACCCCAAGCACCGCAGCCCCAGCTCCAGCCCCAGCCCCAAGCTCAACGTGCATCCTCACTAGCCAGCAAGCGCAGCAGCATGTCCCTCTCGCAACCCCCCTCCCAATCCCGCTCCACATCCACTTCCTCAGCAAACCGCAACAGCGTCATCGTCCCCAAAGCCATCGTCACGCCCGTCGACGCCGCACAACAGAAAGTCAAAGGCCGAGAAGTCTTCAACCGCGACCGCATGGAGAAAGAAGCCCGCGAGCGAGAGAGGCGCGAGAAGGAAGAAGCTGCTAAGCGAGCGCGAGCGGAAGCTGCAGAGAGGGGCCGCATCGCGAGTAGAGAGTGGGCTGAGAGGCAGAGGAAGAAGTTGATGGGTGTTTGAATGGTCTTGCGACGTGTGTTTTCTGGTTTGGCTTTCTTGTGAGGGGATTATGTTTGGGGTTTTGGATGTGGAGGGTGTTGGTATACTCTCCACGTCTTTTCTTACTTCTTGCTAGGGTGGGTTCATCTTTTCTTTGGCGTTGCCAACTGTCATTACCTCGTCCTCCGATGGTCGACTGGAGGTTTTTCTTTGGAGTTGGAAGCACGGCGATTGCATCTCGTCTTTTCCTTTGGCTAGGTGGGTTGAATCCAGATCAGACCCGGTGTATTTTGTTTCCAGGGCTGCACCAATGCTCCGCTCTTATATTGTTCAACAACTTACAATTTCGAGCAATCAATCTTCGAGTGTTAGCTTCAAACGTTCAACATGTGTCTTGTGTCCTCCAATCTGCCAGTCTAAGTTTCCCGACTCCAAGGTCTGGCCCTCAACAATTTGACATCCTTGACACCTCTGGCTTGCCCCTGACAACAGCATTCGAGAAGTCTCAGCTGGCCATGAAAACTCTTTACAAAGTCTCATGCCACGGAGTGTTTTTGCAGCGCTTGCGTCGGCATACGTACTTGCATGTCTTGCACTTTGGATCTCCAATTAGCGCCACGGAGTCGGGCCTTACCATCCCACGCGGCTTTTAGCAGCAAATTTACTTCCAAGGTTCTTGCAATTTGACTTTAAGTGAGGCAGCATCATCGTTGAACGGCAATGCATACTCCACCAAGACACTATCATCAAGCGTCCGGTTACCACCACGGCTGCTGCCCGACGGTCTGGTATTGGGCGGAGTCCCTTACCGCTCGTTTGTGCACAGGGCAGCAAGTCCGTCCCATAGCGTCATCGTGTCGAGACACGTCGGAGATTGGGCACTTGCTCTGCACTTTGCGAATTCATCATGCAGAAGTCACGATTCGTCGCGGGTACAGGTGCCGTGGCATCGACTGGCTCGGCACGCTCCTGGTCTGGTTTGACATCCCGCGCAGATCAATTGGCGTATGACTGACAGGCGAATCTGTGATAGGCATTGGATTGTGCGACATTGTGATGGTGTCGTGCGATCTCTTCGATCTTGTGTCCACGTGGGTCGAGGCGGTACTTTCAGCCGCACCGTTACGTCCGGCGTGTCAAGGAAGTAAGGGAGAACAACGAAAGACGTTGCGACCCAGTCTACGCATTAGCTCTTGGGAATGCAGCTTCATGTGTGTCAAACAAAAGCTTCTAGCTCGCGGTTCTCACCTACTCATCCAATATCACAAGGGATACCTTGACGTATCGAGATCTGATGCGTGTCGGCGCGTACCGAGAAACCCCGCAGAGGATGGAGCTACGTGCCGCCCGATCTTATCAGTACAGTACGAGTCAAGCGCGAGGTCCGCGGCGTGCGCTTCACGACCATTTGGGATTTTCTCGTGACGCCATCGTGCGCTTCATATCAGCCCAATGCCGAGTCAGTTGTCGTCGTACCCACGCTTTCCTCGCGGTCAGGAACTGCTGGGAAAGCATAATGGCCCGAATGACTGAAATTGAATCCCCAATCTGGCACGATCCGAAGGGACGTGAAGGATCTGAGTGTTCCTGAACGGCACATGCGCCGATCAGAGATAGCTCGATAAGCGAGAATGTATGATAGGTTGGATTTGAATCCCGCGAGATCTTGACAATATTGATGACGCCTGACACTGACAGATTGCACGCGTATTCCCGCGTGCCTGCCTTTCAGGGTAACGTGTGCGTGCCTGCATTTCGTTGCGAGTCAATTCTGGAATTGTCAGGGTGCATGCGATGAATGTCAGCGATCGGTCCCTTGCATGGCGCGATTAGGGTCCAGATGCAGAATAGACGGAGGTCACTCCTGCGTCTGTGAGGTTTCCCGTTGTTCAGCCAAACATTAGGTTTTCCCCGGTTTATTGAGGATCAGCGTACTACAACAACAGTTTGGATCGATTGCCAACTCTGGCCGGAGCTTGCGCAATAGCAAGATATATTCGATAGCTTCTAGGCGAAGTCTCGTGGGATGCGAGAGACCGTATTGAGTGCGTCGTCACGCTTTTCCGCGACGATCCTCGGAGATCGCGGGCAATCTGCACGTAGGCGAGGAGAACCAGTCATAGATGTTTTGTTAAGCCTTTTGCTTTTTGTCACACTCTGGTAGCGAGGCTAGACTCAGGGGGTCTTGAGGAGGCTCGACATGGGATTGTGCAACTCCGAAGGGATGTCGGGGAGTTGTTCGTTGTCTCCGAGCCTCGCCAACCCGTGGTTTTTGGCTGGATGCCTGAAGACCCGAACCTAACTTTACAGTAGCGGCTGCACCCTTAGCTGCCATCGCAGCCGGAAGGGGAACCCAGCATTTTGTATGGATGCAAAACATCGACCAGCATCGGTCCTTTGGCTGGGCATGAGGTCTTGGGAATCTTTGACGCGGCCCGTGGCGGTTATCGATTCTGTGAGGTCGTCGGATCTCGGAACAGTTGACTATGCCCCAAGTGTAAGCGAGGTGAGCTGTGAGTGGTGTGAGTCTGAGATGGCTGCGTTCATGTCGTTCGAGCCGTGTGCGTCGCATGTCGCACACGCGCGATGACCTAATGGTCGGAGTAGCAGGATGCCGTCGTCTCGCTATGGCCTGGACGGACGTCAAAGGGCAAAGCTGCGCAAAGTGTTGACACCTAATCCTGGGGCTCGCTTGCGAAGTGGAGCCGGATGAGCTGGCATGGCGGAAGAGGACCGTGAGAGCGTCAAGGCGCTGCTTGAGCAGATGGAAAATTCTTCGATGAGGCGGCAGTCGGGCGCTGCCGTGACAAATGCGCGCTGCGACTTGGACGACAGCGACATACGACAGACGACATGACGAAACAGGCAACGCGAGCATGGCTGGCTGCGTTGCGCCATCGTGACTTCCCCTCACCTTTGCAAATGCCGCATGACGAAGCGTGGGATGAGTTGCTTTTCGTTGCGCGCAGCTCGCATAACGACTGGCGGGATGAGCCCTGTCACCGGTAGAGACCCATGGCAAGCTACGGCCCGTTCACACAGAAATGCGGAGAAGCCAAGCTTCAGCATGCCCACCTGCAGCGCAAGTCGCCAATGGCACGCCCCGGACGCGGCCGTGGGCATGCAGGTTGGTGTTTGAAGTGCTGGAGGGCCCTCTGCCCATACCCAAGGCAAGGGCGCTGCGACCAAGTGGGTGCTTCCTGCCTGCTGGAACCCGTGGACCTCTCAACAGCGTCCATGTGTGTCTGCTCGGTGTTTATCGCCACCAGCGATCACTTGCTGCGAACGTTGTTGAGTGTGGCTGACATCTGGATCATGCCTGAAGTCTGTGAAAATTCTTCCTGGCGAGCGTCGCACTGCCAGAGGCATACCGGTGGAGAGGCCAGCCGTGCCTCGTCCTCGCACGCTGACCACGTACTGCGCAACATGCAAACTCTAAAGCGCCACGGGAATATCGAGAGACGCAGCACTGGGCCCGGCCGTGTCTCATCTGTGCACGTCTGAGAGGCTTGTGCTTATCTCGAGCCAAACACTGTGCCAAAGGGTGCCCGTCACGTGTTGGTGAGGGGTTGGCGCGATCTGCGTCGATAGTGAGACAGGATGGGGTTGGACAGGCGGTTGCGCGAGGCTGTCATCTGAGTATCACCGAGAACAAGTGGAGCAGAGGCAAAAAGTTTGTGTCTTGTCGCCATGAGTCTATGCCCATGGCCGTTGCGTCCATTTGAGACAGCTACTACTACGCTATAGCTAGAGCGGAAAACAGGCGCGACATTCAACGCCGGCCGAGTGAGAGGAATTCCCAACTGTCCTGGCCACAGTGGCCGTGATGCAATCGCATGTGCAGAGTGACCCCAGTCACCCACCCACGCCGGGGCTAGATGCTCGTAACAAAGACCCCTATACACCAAGGGGATATATAAATACTTTTAATCGTACACTGCGTCCACGTATGACAACAAAGGAAAGGGTACAGAACTAGAACGCAGCGCAACGGTGGTGGATATGCAGGTGTACTCCGTGGACCCATGCCAGTCTCAACCCCCTAGGTCCGAGACTGATGCAAAATACAAGAGAACAGAGAGAAACCGAAAGAAAGACAAGACGTCTTGGTCGGGTGTCGTAATTGTCGTGAAACCAAACTCCAAAAGCAGCGGACTTAGCAAGTCTAGTACTGCGTGTACCGCCTCTTGACGTCGCGTGTTTGGTCAAAGGAGCGCATGTAGCTGTTGAGTTGGGTTGCCGCTTGTTGCGAGATGCCGGACTGGGACTGGGAAGATTGCGAGGCTAGAGATGATCGTGACGACGAGGGCGTCAGGCTGCGCTGTGGGGAGGGCCTCGTTGCGGTTGGTGGTGCGAAGTAGCTGCCATTTGCGGTGGGGTAGTAGTGGTACGGGCTCGCTGGTGGCACTTGTGAACTCGAGGCTCCCTTGTATGCGGAGAAGTTGATTGCGGGGGCGAGGTAGAAGCCGTTGTTGGACGAGGACGAGGAGGAAGCGGATGATGACAGTTGCGAGGGTGCTTGTGCTGTGCTGCCGGCTCGCTCCATGTCGACTAGGCGGCACGATTGGGAGCAGTAGACGCCGTTTTCCGCGATTTGGCGGTCGCAGGACAGGCAGAAGTCGTTGAAGCACTCCATCTGGGAAGCCATTGCGAGGTGTGTAGTATGTGTTGGTGAAGTAGTGGTGGTGGTGGTGATGGTATAGCCGCCGACGAGATGATATCGGGGTAGAGTGTTGGATGGGTGAGTGTAGTCAATGTAGTTGGACTCAAGCGGGACGACTGGGTTATGAAGGGGTCTCAAGTGGGAGTCATGAGGTAGTTAAGTTGGTGAGCGGCAGGACCGTGTGGAGCAGCGGGAGGATGAGCCCCATATACTTAAGTCGCGCTCAGGCACTTCACGGCTGACCACCGACCACCCTAGCAGGCTTGGGTTGCAGGGTCCACGGGAGACGCACCCCTGTCGCCTCTCCACAATACTGATATTTGTTCGAAGCGCTGTAAGCCCGCACCCCTCAGCACCACCACCTGCACCACGCACCCATGCACTCCCTAGCGCCTCCGCCGAACAGGTCCAGTGCCATCCCTCGCCAGCTGCACGCTCTGCACGCTGCTTGGGCCACCACGGTGCTGTGCTGCCGCCATTCGCTCTGCCGCAGCGAACGACGGCCCTCACGGCGCTGTGAGCTGCTCGATGCTGCAGCCAGCAGAGCGTAGAATTTTCGGCCGCGGGGGCAAGAGCAGCCGGCTTGCGTAGTGAGCAGTGATAGTCGCGCCATCTGGTGACACCACCCTCCACCTCCGCCCGAGTTGCGTGATAGCAGCGCGACGCGAAAACGTCGCTCCATGACGGAATCCCCTCGCTAGTCATCTGCCCGGCCCTGCGCCGGACGCGCAGATGACTGACGTGCAAATCTAGGTACGAGGCTTCCTCTTGCAGCCATATGGCGGCGGGCCAGTTATCGGTTTCAGCAGTCATGAGCGCCCTCCCATGTCCTCTCCCACTCCCTCTCCAATCCCATGCTGCCGTCCACTCCCATAGCCGAATCGCCTGCCCCAGCGTTAGGCCCGCTTTTCGCTATCTTCGGTGATAACACACGCCTCCCCAGAGCCATTATTTGCACGCGCTAGCTTTCTGTCTCACCCTCAGCCCTGCACCAAGTCAAATTCTTCCTCCAAGCCAGCCGCCTTCCGTAAGCCGTCCATCTGGCACACGGAGTGCTGAGGAACCATACTGATCCTCGTGGCGACGGACAGAAACCGCACCCACCTCGTCTTGACTATGCAGCTAGTTCCGACCAAGTGTCTCGTTCTGCACCCGCATGCCTAATCACGAACAGCCTTGATTCAAGACGTTATCTTTGGCCTGCAAACCACTCTCTTCCACATACGGGAGTACGGCTACGGGTTGCAGCGGCGATCTTCAACACTATGCACGACACACCACCCTCAGAACTGCCGCCTGCTGAGCCCTTTCACAATTCCTCAACACGACTCCTCTTCAATTTCCGCGCGGCTCTATGCCTATTCCGCTGTCCAGACAGGCGCCTGGAGGACCTTGACGCCTCGCTTCTTGCTGAGCGCCTCAAGCCTCTTTTCCCTAAAAAGTCAGGAGCAGACCGACCTGGACTCATGGTCATGGCTTGCTGCCCCCATCGGGGGCCGGCGAAGGCGAAATGAGTATCAAACGGTAGTAGGAACGCATGTTCGCTTGTTCGTCTAACTGCTCATGGCTTGCGCAATCTGTGCAGTGTGCAGAGCAACACTCTTCCAGCTTCTCCAACTCACACCAAGCGAGATAAGACGCTCGGTGCAGGCAACCGCACTCCTACCAAAGCATACGTCCTGCAAGTGGCTGCAGCCTTCACAGTGTCCATGTCCAGACGGACGAATGACGAAGCCGCCCCCAGCTGCAAGTCACTTGGCCGACGTGCTCCAACACGAGCAGCCTGCATGACCTGCCAGAGAGACAGCCCCCACGCTGCTTTTTCCAAGGTTCCTGTACGACATGCCCTAGACAAGCCACCAAGCGAACTCCTTGATACTTACAGGCTTTCTGCAGGAACGGTTTGGCCTTATCGCAAGATCCTCGCGGTTAACGAGGTCCCTTGAAATTCAACTTCTCTAGTGTGCCTCCTTTACCATGACGCGCGATTCATGATAATGCAATCACGGGTGCAACTACAGCAGCGCGACCAATGCGGCACCCAAAAACAGATGTGGCCCGTGAAAGATGCCCTTCCCCACAGTAACCGCACGCACTTTGTGATTGCGAAAGATGGCGACATTGCCAGGGAGCGGGCCATGCGCTGCATCGCTTTGCCCTCGAAACGGCTGTCAGCCTCAATAAACAATACAGCGTTGCACATAATCCTCAACAAGTATGCATCGACGATGCACTCCCCAGGTAGCAGCAGCGTTGATCAACGATATAGCACAACGTAATGCATCGAAGGCATCCAGACTTCATATATGCTAGAGTATAGCACCACTCGATTCCCCAATGACTATGCTGTGCATCGTTTACGCGCCCCAGCTGCAAGATGATGCAGGACGCGGCTTGTCCAATATTCGTGCGTCTCATGTACCTGTCCCCCATCATTGCCAACATCTGCAACACTATGGGGACCTTCGGGATGCAGAACCCCAGACCACTCGAAGGACCTTGCGAGACGCGACCTGCACATCTAGCAGGCAACCTCTCTCGAGCAACAGGCGAATACACGCTGTGTAACTCGACGACAGGCGCCATTAATCTATCGTGAACGCGGCACGGAGCACCGACCGACTCTAGATTCAATAACGAGCAGCCTCGCCTCGTTGCTCGCTTGAACCTGGTGGTTATCTCCCGAGTTTGGCACTCTCCCGAGACATCGGCCCGTTTTGTTGGCGGGTCGACCGCGAGTGGGCTTTTCCCAACGATGTGTGTTTCCCGGCGGTTGCCCGTCGCTGGTACTGGAAGGGCCTCCCTTTGCGGGAGGAGTCGGAGTGGCGCCGTCAAACCTACCAAAGTTTCCATGTGTCTGGTGATGCGCGACGCCGCACTCGTGATTCCCAAACTGTAGTCTAACTCTAAGACAGACGATGGCTCTTGCCTATAAACCAAAATACAGTGACGAGCTTGGGGTACAGTTCGCCTAGATATGAGCTAGAACAAACCAGCTTCATCAAGGTTTGGGTCGGACCGCCAGGTTTCCGTGCTCTCAAATCAACCGGAACCGAGCTAGCGGCATGACTCGAGCCTCGTCGTGTGTGCCGTTCACATTCAGCCACGAATGACTCTTACATGTGTTGCGCCGCCTGGGGAAGACTCCAGACTTCTCTATAGCCTGTCGACGTTGGCGACATCGTCGAGCCTCATGTTTGTAGCCATGGTACTGCAAAGGCAATGCGCGTTGGAGCGCTCCATTAGCCTCGCTTACTATGCGCTTGCTAGTAGCTTGCCAAAACTGTTTCATCACCTCATTTAGACTAATACTGCGAAATCTTCACCAGAAGACAACTACAGTACAACATCCATCACGCAATCGCGACCAAAAAATCACCCGATATCCGTCATGGCCTACTCCGCCGAGCTTCGCCTCGCTCTGCAAGCCGTACACCGGGCGTCATTGCTCACCAAATCCGTTCTCCGGAGCCTATCCAACAACGTGTCTGCGGAGACAAAGGCAGATGACAGTCCCGTGACCATTGCGGACTTCGCCGCTCAAGCCCTCCTCATATCCGCCCTGCGTGCCGTGTACCCAACAGACGCGTTTCTGGGCGAGGAAAGCGCAGATGCATTGCGTCAAAACGAGACACTCGCTGACCGCGTCTGGCAGCTCGTGCAACAGGCAAAGGACGAGACTCATGCAGGCAGCTCCGAGAACGAGAAGGGGGACGGAAACGCTGTCCAGAAGGAGGAGCTGGCTTTCCCGAAAAGTAAAGAAGAGATGTTCGAGCTCATCGATAGGGGTGGGAAAGGGGAAATCACCAGAAGAGGCCGAACATGGGTCATGGACCCCGTGGATGGCACAGCAACGTTTATGCAGGGCCAGCAGTACGCTGTTTGTCTGTGTTTGCTCGTCGATGGCGTACAGCAAGTCGGTGTCATTGCGTGTCCCAACCTCGCTTTCCCTGTCCAAGGGGAACTGGGCCAAACAGCGATCCACGAGGACCAAGTCGACAAAGATGGCTTTGGCGTCATACTCTCCGCCGTCAAGGGCCAAGGCACCTTTATCCGCTCCATGAACAGTACCCTTTCCGCTGGATTCGGAGAACCCCGCCATGTAGACCGGACCACGCTTCCTCAAAAGAAAACCTCGGAACTAAACTTTGTCGAAGCAACACTAGGCAAGACATCTCTCTCCCAGTCCGAACACAACGCCGTTGCCACCACTCTTGGTGCGCAATGGCCAGGCACCATTCTCTGGTCTCAGCAGATGAAATACGTGGCTCTTACCCTTGGAGCTGCGGATGTCATGGTGCGCATCCCAAAGACTAAAGACCGCTTTACGTATATCTGGGATCACGCCGGTGGGCACCTTCTTTTCCAGGAAGCGGGCGGCGTTATCAGCGATTTCAAGGGTGAACAGATTGATTTTGCGAATGGAAGGAAGATTACCGGAGAGAGGAACTGGGGTATGATTGCTTGTATGCCTGGGTTGTTTGAGGAGGTGGGGAGGGCGGTTATGGAGGTCTTGAAGAAGAGGGAGGGGTGAGCTGGTGCGTGGGGATGGGGATGCTGGGTTGAAGGGAGTTGGATGCGGGACTACGATACAACATCATGGTTGAACCAAACTCACTACACACTGGATGTTGAACGAATGGTTTTAGAGTTAGTTTCGGTGCGGTGGTATACTACTCCTTGATAGCATACCAGAGACTACCCATAGATGGGACTAGTAATCGACATACATCAGATCACAAGCTGTTGTACATTCAGGATAGACGTGTCAGGGCATACTACCCTCCAAAGGTATACCGCGAAAGTCACACTATCATACAGGGACACTATATATCACGCTACAACATAATATCTCAGTGTCTCAGTGTCTCATGTACCAGCTCCACAGTACCGATTGCGTGGGGTTTCGGGTGACCATCATGCCACTCCCGCACCACACCGGCACTCCCACATCGGCAACCCTCTCTCACCGGCACATCGCTCGTCCCGAACACGACCATCCAGCCTCAAGATTCAGGCCCGGGCTTCGGGTGTCAGACTCCAAAGCTTGAAAAGGCGCCGTGTAGCGTTACACAAAAGCGAAAAGATAGCCTCACCGGACAGTACCTAGGCAAGTGACATGCCACGGGAATACAAAAATGTGGGGTAAGCCACGACGTGAAAAGAGGAAAAAAGCGGAGTGTCAGCAGCGGCAACGACGACATGATGACATGAGTCTCAGGTGAGCAAGACATCGGGGGTTCGGGTGGGTGCTCAATCATCTGGCTTCTCAGGGGTTGTACAACAGCATGGTATGGTATGGTCATATGTAGGGAGAACACGGAATATGCCTGAAATATATCATGCATGATTGCGGGTCTCTTTTTCGTTGTGGGATCTGCGTAACTACTAGCCATAACGGATAGCATGTACATGAATGGGGTTTATTACACGACATCCTTGGTATATAGGCGGTGCTACAGCGGAATCAAGTCCGACGCCCAACTGGATCGGCGCTGGTTGCTAGTAGGAGAGGGGAGGGGGTCCATGGTCATTGCGTATATGTTGTGTACTGCTTCTATTCCTCGTTGTGCACGCATGCACAAAGCATGCTAGGTGTTTGCACAACCCGCTCTGTTCATGCGCCCATCCGGCCTTGAGCCGTCGACAGCCGCTGGCTTGTAACACCCTCAGTCTATGATGCGCCGCCGCCGTTTTTCCGGAACGAGACTTTCTCCACTGCGACGTTTTCGTTGCCTTCGCCGTCTTTGCGTAGTTGGTAGACGTAGAGTACGAGGACGTCGCCTTGGACCTAGGTTCGTGTTAGCCTGGTATCCCTCTCCACTCTGCTGCTGATTGCTGTTCCTTGTGTAACACCTGGGTAAACTCACATCCATCAACACAAAACTCGGCGTGGGATCTTCGTCCTCTGTCCACCACCCCGTGCTCATGGCGCCTGTCGCACTCCCTGGGTTGACAAAGAACTTGCCTTCCATCTCATACGCCTCGAACTTGTGTGTGCCGCCCCATAGCAAGACATCGACGTCCATCTGCCGCGCCGCTATCAGCAGACTGTCGCCGTCGCCCGGTGGTATGATGGTGTGGCCATGTGTAAAGCCTATGCGCAGACTTCCGTGTGTAACGACTTTCGATAAGGCGAGATTAGGTGCTTCAACATCGAAGTCGCCTTTTACAATCTGTAGGTCGGGTGCAATGGCGCGCAGGAACTCGTACGTTTCGCGATCCGTTATGTTGCCTAGGCAAAGAATCTGGCCGATCTTTCCGGGTGCGAGGAGTTTCTTGAACTATATCGACGTGTAAGCGCATGCGCGTGTGGGTCTATGAGAGACGGGGTGCGGTTGTAGTGGGTGGTGACGGATGGTGAACGTGGTAGAGGTGGGGTAAAGCGTACCTTGGCTGGTATGTCCTATGCAGCCTGTAAGTTTGTGAGGTCTAGCATCGTGAAGATTCGTTGTGGGAACGTACTGAAGCTCGGTCTGGTATGAAGAGGTCGCCTAGGACCAGCACCAGTCGCGAAGCCATTGTAGTGGCGCAGCTGTGTCGTTATGCGCGCAAACTACGTCGGTGGGTAGCTCAGAGATATATAGAACAAAAACAGGTGGCTTCACGGGGGAGACGCAAATGTAGCGGAAACTTGCGGGGATGTTGTGGAAGTTGGGGAGCTATGCTGTCACTGGGCGGGCCCCAGTGGCAGAACCCCAAGCTTGGCAGGGACGCCTGAACTGGAGATCGCGACGCTTCTAATCATCATTACCTGGACAGCTGTCCCGCTCCTCTCCGACCCCCCAAAAACGCACTGCATAAGTGTTTTTCTGTCTGTCTTTTTTCTCTCATTTCTTGCATCGTCTCATTGCGGGAGACTCGACTGGAATTGACACCACCGATCTACCACCATTTCCCATTTGAACGGCAACTGCATACGATAGGAATGGACACGTCCAAGTGTTGCGCATTTTGGGCTCTCGCTATAAAATCAGTGTTCACGCTGAAAACGTCCTGTGCTACGGTATATGTCTTCCTTAGGATTCCACTTGGAAATGCTTCTTTGTTACTAATGTTTTTACTCTTTTACTCTCAACGCCAGGATTTTCCACTTACCATCTATTAGACAAGAACGCATGAACCATGGTAAGCGATTGCTTGGGCGGCTGTCGCTTTGGGTGGGCCTGGGATCTGTCGAAGTCATTTATGAGCGTGGCGGCCAATGTTGTTGCTTTCGCATGCCAACATTGCTGTTCAAGTGAGAAGAAAAGGTTTACCAAAGGCAACACTACTTCATGATGGCATTTGGATAGTGTTGTAAGATGTTGCGCCATTCTGTCTTAGTCGCTGCCCAATGGCGGTGATTGGGCTTTCGAGGCGAACAATGAAGCGAACGAGCCCACGCCCAACGAAAGGACTTGGTCGCAGCCAGTGCATCGCATCCTAATCCAGACTCAAACCGTCATATTCACAGCTACGGTAATCGCAGGTACGGTAATCGCAGCAAAGGGTCAACTGCCTACCGACGCCAAATATTGTGGGCTCACATAGAGACATAAATCAGAGGGCACACCCGCACACAATGAACATCAAGCAGCTTTTACCAGGCTTTGGTTGAGGCCATTGCGTCAATACATACTTTGGTCCTCAATTCCATTATAACCATCTGTACCATGTCCGATACGAACGATACCACCAACACGGCCCTTATAGTAACCTTCGGCATCTTCACCATTATCGTCACGATTGCCGGATTTCACGTCAGAGACTCGGTCTTCTGCTCAGCTTGTCGAGGCCTCTTAATGGCATGGTCTCGTGGTAGTATGTCTATTCAAAACCGGTAGATATACCAACATAGCTGATCTCATTAGGCCCTCAGGTTGATATTGAAGCCGTAGCCGGGATAGAGTCTAGCCGAGGATATCGAGACGACGCTATCTTCGAATTGCAGCCCAGATTGTCCTTGTCGCTCTACTACGAAGCCTCTGCGGATGATGCAGGACAAACTCGAATCAGCAGCTAACAACAAGCAATGGTACGAAGTGGTGGATTGGAGGGCTTTTCGTGTGTGTCTAATGGCATGTTGGGAATGTAAACGCCGTCTGCAGCAGCACGAAGGGCTAGAGGGTTCAAAAACCTACGATTACTGCACTGTGCTGATTCCTGAAAATTCGGTAGAAGATGTCGGAAATTTGTAAAACACACATGGCTAAATGCCTTGATATCGTACACAGCCAGCTTTACCTGAAGATACTCGAGTAGCCTGGCGGCTTTTCTGCGTATTTCGCCAATCTCATATCCCATCATCGCACGTTACGACGTTTCGTTTCTCAGGCATTAATTGATAGCAGATAAAGCCGTATCAGTGTGTTTTTCCTTTTGAGGGAATCTTTTGCTAGGGGGCTGAGTCCGCTGGCTGACATTGCACAGCCACCACCGTCACCCCGCCGCTGTGAAGTGACCGGTCTGAGCAGTCCCGCCCCGTAACTGCTACCGGAAGCTCATACATGCCAGGTAATTCACGAGCACTCATAGGAGTTTATCACGGAGAAGCGCGATAGTCAGTAATGTCTTATCCACCTGGTTAGAGAAGCTCGTCGTACCCATGCGCTGTGTCTCACAATACGATCGGTGTCTGAGGTAGGCGCTGCATCGCGGGGGATAGAAGGCTGTGGAAGCAATAGAGGAGAAGGCAGCGGCATTATCCTCGTTTCATGCCGCAGGCCTAAGACTCGAAAACTACCGAGTCTGCGTTCTCCAACAGCGGGCGAGACACTACCCAGTAGTTATGCTCGACTTGTGTTTTCGTTGTTTGCACGAACCTAACTAAGGGAGGAATTTGTGTCTAAAGTCTATGTCACGTTCTTTAACCGTAGCAGCCGGAAGTACGATGACTATAGAATCGGTACTTGCCTATGCCCAACCCAGTTTCCAAGATTGTTCCCCTACGTTATCTGCCGTACTTCGACAAAATCGGCATCCAGGTCTATTAGAGCTCAAATCGACTTCCACATTTCCCAAAGGTACGCGTGAAAGTCATTCCAGGCCTGTTAGAACTCATGTCGATTTCCACATTTCCCAAAGGTGGACATGTAAGTCATTTTAGGCCTATTAGAACCCATGTCAACTTCCACATTTCTATTTCCCATGTGTGCATCTGTAGATCATTCTAGGCCTATTGGAACCCATGTCAACTTCCACATTTCTATTTCCCATGTGTGCATCTGTAAGTCATACTAGTCAATTTCGAGCGACCGCCCCCCGTATTTACAACACATGTGTTTTTTTCGTAGACTTCAAATAGTGCAAGGTCTTTCCAACTATCTCTCGCGAATATGATTATAAACACAACTCCGTTATTACGAGCAGTTCCTACTACTTTTTACTGCTTTTCAGTCCGTGTTTTCCTACCCACCCTATTCGCAAACCTCCAAACGCGACGCAGAGAGCGACCGACCAATCACGTCCTAGTTGATCTGCACTTCTATCCAAGCGAAGATGCCGAGTAACAGCGAAGCCCCCACCAGTGTTGCACTCCAGATCTTATTCGGTGTCGCTGGAATCTTTAGCGTCGCCGTTGCACTGTTTGGTCTACACCATCGAGACTCATTCGGATGCGTTCTATACCGACGACTCAGGAGCCGTCCCACGGAATGTATGTATCCACGATAGACAGCATTGCCACTTATTAGTAGTGCTGATTGCCCTGATAGCATATGAGCTCGAAGCCGGACTCCAATACTCCGACAGCACGGCAGCAAGCCAGCCACTCACCACACCCACTGCATCCGTACAGGGTCTTCCGTCGGATAACATTCCCTCAGCTATGCCTTCTCTTTCAGGATCTGCAGCTGCAACGAACCAGGTTACTACAACTGGCTTTTACAACACCAACGTTGAAACGAATACAGCATAGCCATTGCGCAGTATCACGCGATGGCAAAATCCTGCGCGTCAAGTCCAAAATAGCGATGATCAAGAACAATGTGTGCAAATGATAAGAAGAGTTTCGAGACGCATTTCCAAGTCATAAGCCTGTATCATTGCGTCGTAGCTAGTAACAATACATGTAATCTTTACAGCTTCGTCAAAATACACGTAAACTTTTGGGTGCGCCGGAATTGATTCTTTGAACGACAGACCACATCCCGTTGCATCATGGGCAACCCGAGCTCAAATAGCAAAAGACCTCTTCTCATCCTCCACAATGTCATACCAGCCAAGGAGGTGCGCGACATACTCTCCAGCGAGACCTAGACTGATCGCACCACCAGTGAACCATGCACCATTCACGAACCACCACCAACAGTTCTTGACTTCTTTCAGCTTTACTCGTCGGATCATCGTTCCTAGGGTGACTGCTGCTCCCCCGACCGACCCGACGAAGTAGACCGGCCCTAAGCCTGCTGCGACTCCAGTAGCGGATAATAAGCCGAGCTGAACAACAGCCAGACCCGACAACACCATCTTAGTTTCTTTCTCGTGCTTGAGTGCAATGCTCTTGATGCCAGCCTTGACATCATCTTTGATATCCATGTGCGCGTAGATCATGTCGTAGAGAACGGTCCACGCAACGTTACTAGCGTAAAGACAAGCTGCCGCAGTGAGCGCTGCTTGGTTCGCCAATAGATCGACACCCAGCGCAGGGAAGCCCATCATTGCACCCCAAGAGAACGTAAGCCCGAGGACGAATTGAGGATAGTATGTTACCCGTTTCGCCAAAGGGTAGAGCGTAACGAGAACAAGCGATGGCGTCGCGTACCAGAAGCATTCGAGTGGGAGTGAGAGAAGAACAGCCAAACCGGTCGAAAGCTGTCCTCCAAGGAAGACAATAGCCTGCTGGGGTGTGATTGCTCGTCTAGCTATCGGACGTAACCGCGTGCGTTCGACATGGGGATCGAGGTTTCGGTCCCAAAGGTCGTTTATCGTGCATCCGGCGCCTCTCATTACGAGAGCTCCTGTGAAGAAGAGGGCTGTTGTGCTGATGACTGCGGATGGTGCAGCGAGTGGGGTGGCCATGGTTGCAGCGAGGAGTGTGCTGAACATGCAAGGGAAGAAGAGGTAGTATGTACCGGCTGGTTTGTCCAATCTCATCAGCTCGCCGTACGGAACCGCTTTCTGGGGAAGATATGACAGGAAGCCGGTGGTTGGTGGCTTGTAATCGGGAAGTGGTTTCGACGGCCCATCTTGTAATGCTGTCGCTGCCACTACTCCTGACTGCAAGTTCGTCGAGTTTTGTCGTATTGACTTGATGAGCTGGGTGGTTTGCGGACGGTAGCTCGCAAGTGACAGCGGTGTTGATAGCTGCCTTCGTCTGCAGGCAGACTGGAATGTGGAATGGTTCCGGGTGTATTGCCGACACACCGGCGCAGCCCGCGCTGCATAAAGTCGTAAGAGAGCCATACTCGAATTTCAGATGTTCAGACGGTCAGAAGTGTCTGCAATTTCACATGTAAAGGCATGCGTGATGCGTCTTCTGTTTGCTGGGCTGGTATGCAGGGTCTCGCTTTCAACGTGCTATGCTGAACATGTCGAAGACAATGTGAGTGGCTAGAACACCAATTGGGAAAGGCACATCGGTCACTGCCGTCCAGCGCCGAATCGGGGTGAGTGAGTGGGGAACGTGAAAGCTGAACCATGGGTTCGCGCTAGCCCTCGACGGCACGTGACTGGTCAGAACGCCGTTTCCTCGGTCGCGTCCACATCCCGAAAGCTCACCTCGCCGCCGCCAAATCAACTACAACTCACACTTTTCGCAGCACTCGCTTCGCCAGCGACCACGACCACGCGCCCAAACCTACCTGCTGCGCCTCTGTCTATTCGCGACTGCGACAACGCCGCGGAGGTGCTTCCTGCTCTTGCAACCCCACACAAGAACGCGACTTCTGAATGTTAGTCGTGGGTGACGACGATGCCGGCCGCGCGCCCCCGGGCTTCTTTTGAACCCATACCGCCCGATTTCGATGTGCGCACCTTTGTGGAGACCGCGGACAATTTCCAATATGTCGACCGCATTTCCTACGAGATGATCGCCAACAATGGCATCGAAGCCTTTGAGAAGTTGGTGATGCTGCATGTCATAATAGGCGGCAAGCCTCTTGTAATCGACGGCTTCGAAGAGGTTCTGGATCCCTGGACCTTTACACCCTCGTGGCTGCGCGACAACCATGGCGACAAAGGTGAGCGCGATCTAGGGCAATACTGCGCGCGCATAGCTAACAGTGAGACAGTCGAGAATGCGCGCAATCTCTCGACCAAGGAGAACATACCTCTGACCATGAAGCACTATCTCAAGCACATGACGAAGCTGACCGAGCAATTCTTCGACGGCCCCGACGATGCGTACCGCGATAAGGCGAGGCAGCGCATCTACCTCAAGGATATCGACTGTCCTCAAGTGTGGCATGATAAACTGAAGGAGCACATTCCCTCGGTTCTGTTCTACCTCAACGAGAGCACCGGTGAGCCTGGCGGTCCCGGCGCATTGGACGAGCCCGGTGGTCGCAAAGGACGCGGTATTGGACGCGCTGGAGATCTCATGAGCAGCCTGCCACCTGAGATGCGCGCGGAGAACCTCATGTGTTATATTGGTCACGAAGGCACCTACACCCCATCACATCGAGAGATGTGCGCCTCACTCGGTCAAAACATCATGGTCAATGCATCAGGCAACATCAGCGAAGACGGCAAGCAGGAGCGTCCTGGATCGTCCATCTGGTTCATGACAGAGAGCAAGGACCGTCATGTTGTCTCGGAATACTGGCTTTCGGTACTAGGCCACGACATAGAAGTGGAGAACCATTTCGCGCAGCTCATCGCTTGGAAGAAGGCCCCATTCCAGACTTATGTTGTAGAGCAGCGAGCGGGCGACTTTATACTCATCCCACCACTGGCTCCTCACCAAGTCTGGAATCGCGGCACGCGAACCATGAAGATTGCTTGGAACCGGACAACTGTCGAAACACTGGAACTCGCACTGAACGAGGCATTGCCCAACTCCCGAGTCGTCTGCAGAGATGAGCAATACAAGAACAAGGCCATCGTCTATTACACCCTTCAGAAATACTCCAGCCTCATCAAGTCCGCGCGCGCTCAAGTCGAAGCGGGTGGCGAACAGGCAGTTGCAATTCAAACGTCAGTCAAAATAAAGCAAGTGCAGAAGGATTTCAAGAAGCTTTTCGATCTGTATAAGGCCATTCTGCTGTCAGAGGCGTTTGCACCGGACTCACGCGAACACCCAGAGTTTCTTCCCTACGACAGCAACGTAACTTGTGCTTATTGTAGATGCAACATCTTCAATCGCTTCCTTAGCTGCAAGACTTGCAAGAACTTGTTCAGTTCGGAGATCGAAGAACCATACGACGTTTGCATGGACTGCTATTGCATGGGACGAAGCTGTGGCTGTCAATCAGGATACACATGGGTCGAACAGTGGAAGTGGAAGGACCTCCTTCACAAGTACGAAGAGTGGCGCGCTCAGATTATCGACATCGACGGCTTCGTACATGAGAAGACTCCGCTTCCACTGCAAGAAGAGCGACGATATCTTGGCAAGAAGACTCTGGCCACAGTCTGTCAAGAGCAACTTCGAGTCCGACCCTTCGTCGATATCAAGAACCCGCAACCTGAGAGCGTGTCTGACGATGAGGAGCCTGTCGTCGACGAATACGGCAACGTCAAGAAGGTTGCGAACAAGAAGTCGAAGCAGTACCTTTCAAAGCACAAATCGTGCCATTTCTGTCTTCATCGCCACCCGAAATGGAAGATGGCATTCTGCACGAGCTGTGACCTATCATACTGTTACGGTACCCTGTTTCGAGCACACGACATGATGCCGGTAAACGTCATGGAGGCTTACAACTGGAAGTGCCCACACTGCAGACGAGTTTGCAACACTGGCGCCTGTCGACGTGACCCCCGACAACATCCATACGAGCCCAAAGGAACTTTGCTCGGCCACGACACCAAGAAAGTGGCTGATATACGCTCAGTAGAGTGTCTCGTCGATTTCAGTGTGTCTAATCTGAACTGGTTGCGGGAAGAGGAGGGTATGGGCCAGAGTGCAATGCAACGCAGAATGCTGCAAGCGGAGATGGACAAAATGGCGGATCCTTCCCTTGATGCGCGATTCATTGAAGATGACAACCACGGCTACACCCGATACGGTATTACTTACTCTCCCGTTGAGGACGCCAACGGCGTCGTTCACGACAATGGTGACGCAGGGGCAAACGGTGCTCCATACTACCATGATCCCGGCATGGATGGTGAGATTCCGCGTCTGGGTCAGAAGCGTGGTCGCGAAGAAGACGAGGATGTACAGGGCAACCGGCGGAAGAAGGCCAAGGCAAAGAAACAGAAGAAGAAGAAGGACGACGAAGCACAACCCCTGCAACCGAAGAATGCATCTGGCAAGGAATATCAAAAGGAGGTACAGAGGAAGCTGCTCGAGGATGCCAAACGCGAGGACAGGTTCATCATGGTTGCCGCGAAGATGAAGGGTAAATCCAAGGTAGTAAAGTTATCTCTGGCCACCGGCCATCTTGACCGAATCCGGCAAAGACCCGTCCCCGAGCGCGTACCAGTGCTGCGACAAGGCACTCCTGAGGAAATCGAAGCGTCTGGCGACATGCGGTCCATTCTACAGTCCGATGTTGTGCCGAAGCCAAGTACTCTCAAGAGCGTGGCTGAGAAAGAGAAGGACGCGAAGACATATCGGATTCGAGTAGAAGAGGATGAGGCATACTCAACGCGCAAGCGCAATCCAGAAATTAGCGGCGCTGCGAAACCAGGCAGGCCTCGTGGCTCCAAACGATTTGAAGAGATCACGCTCGATTCCGATGAGGAGTTTGGTGGCGAAGAAGACGAGCCCGGATATACTGGTCGCCCGCGTGGGCGTGCATCGAACTGGTTGGCGCGAAGGAATGAAGGTGAAGAAGACCTGCCCACCGAGCTGCCGTCCGACTTTAGAGATGGAGCTGTAAGGCCCAACCGGGAGAAAGACCGAGAGCGAAGCCGCGTGTACAATGAGCGCCGAAAATCTATGCCAGCAAAACCAAAAGCTGGAATCAGACCTACTGGACCACCATCCGAAGATCCGGAACCCAACAACGCTGGTGATGTCTCCGGGCATGCCTCTGACCAGGATGGTCTTCACGAAGAGGATGATCAGTCCAGTGAAGCTTTCATTCTCGCACAACAAGCCGCTGCCGCTGCCCTGGAAGCCCAACGTCGGGAGGAGGAGGCAAAAGCTCGTGCAGAAGCTGAAGCTAGAGAAGCCGAGGAGAATCTGCGAGCGAAGATGGCGCTGTTCCCCGATTCGGACGATGACCAGCTTATGGACACATTCCTTGGTGACCTGCCCGCTGATGAGGAGCCATTCGAAGATGACACACGATCTGAGGACAAAACACCGGAGCCTGTCCGCACAGGGCCACCGCCAACTACAAACTCCATCTTGAGTGGGTTGAACGGGAAGAAGATCAAGATTGTTGCGGCCTCCAAGCGGAACGGTAACGGACCAAGCAAGGTCACCACTACGACGACTGTTACTGCACCAGCGTCTAAGTTTTCCGCTGTCAATAGGAAGCCCCAGGCTATCAATGTGTCGGATTCGGAGAGTGATGATGAGATTCCTGCGAGCGCACCGGCTCCGAAGAAACCTGTTGGCAGACCACCAGGCCGCCCTGCTATGGTACCGACCCGCGGTTCGAGTTCTGGGAAGCGTGGTCGTGGACGTCCAAGGAAGACTACGTGAAACGTCGATTAGCCAGGCGTTTGGAGCTTGCATTTACATAGGGCTGTTTGTTTGTTTGCTCATATACCACTGTTTCTTAGCAAGGCGTGGTGGATATTCCTGTGGCATCTCCTCGGAAATCCCGAGGTGGGCGTCCCGGTGCATTATTTTCCGCGATCATAGATGAAGCGTCGAATTCGATATTTGAGGTTAAAACATGTATAGTAGCTGCAGTGCGTAATACGACACGGTAGAATCTTTCAGAGCGAGTGCATAAATTACACTGGTCACACAAAAGACTCGTCTTCTGCGGACAGGGTTTGAAGGCGACTCAGCCAATTCATGTGCACGTGATCTCGCACCGGGCTTACAGACGCGTCTTCCCACTTTAACGCCAGTCCCACCTTGCCTCGCGATCGCAACACACCAACAACACCCACAATGCCGCCACTCCACATCAAAACTATAACTCTGGGTGCGTTCAAGGATGTCTTGTCGCGTTACCCTGCCATGGTCCCCGAGAAGCTACGCGACTTGGACGCGCAACGCTATGACATCATCCGCAAAGCCGTAGCTGCACAAGACGAAAGCGAGAAGCACTTGACGAAAGAGCAAGTCGTGACGCTTGTGGAATGGAAGCTGTACGGGGTACCCTTGAATCGAGATAACATGTGCGGGTTCTTTGGACTAATGACGAAACAGGAAGCACGGCACGTTTCGTCCAGCCTTACTAGGCCTGGTCCAAAGCAACACACCAGAGGCCGTTGAGAAAACAACCAAAAAGGCTTACGCTGCGCTCTGGAAGAGCAAATCTTCCCAACCCGATGCCATCCCTGCGCTCAAGATACTCGTGGGACTGAAGGGCGTGGGTCCAGCAACTGCATCCTTGCTTCTCTCTGTTCTCCGACCTGCAGAGATACCATTCTTCTCCGATGAACTGTTTAGATGGTCTGTTTGGGACGATGAAACGGGCAACGGAAAAGATGGAAAGGGCTGGCAGAGGAAGATCAAGTATAATGTCAAGGAGTATGAGATGATGCTCGATCGCGTGCACGAGTTAAGGAAGAGATTGCGAAGAGGTTTCGGGCAGAGGGACCCTTTGGCGAGAGCGATTGACGTTGAGAGAGTAGCTTGGGTACTCGGAAAAGAGGGTGTGGATGTTAGTGGGCCGGAAGATGAGACAGAGGAGCATGAGGGAAAAGACGCGGATGTGCAAGCTGACACGAAGGCGGAGGAGGGTGAGAGCGAGAAAGACGAAGCACAACAAGAAGAGATCCCAGCAGTAACGAAAGAGGGCAGCGGTAACGAAGCAACGATCGCAAAGCCCGTAGCGAAGAAAGGTACGAAACGTAAAGCGTCGGAGGCCAAACCACCTGTCGAAGGTACTCGCAAGAGTACGCGGACGAAGAAGTAGGCCGATATCAGCATATCTCGACTGCTTCCCAATCGAGCGTAACTACAGATGGAGGAAGCAGGTATCCAGACCAACTAGTCTCCAGCATTCAACCCAGATCACGCATCTCGACGCTCACCTATCACTATATCCGGATCGCAATAGTCCCGTTACCGTTATTCCCTCTCACCAATCCATCACACCGATACCGCTTATCATCGGTGTTCATCACTCTTCCCTGTCTAACCGTCACTAAGACACGAACATGCATACCTGACCCTACATACCATTTCCATCACAGCATCTCACACCGGTCAACGCAATCTTCACTCATTCTTCTAGCTCGTTCCCTCGTCTCCTCCGCACGTTCCTGCCCACCGTAACCGAGCCAACCCTTCTGATCGGTGTGACGCCCATATGTCATGCATATCGGCATCAGCAAAAACGCGGACATGATGGAACACAACAAGCGACCTTGGTGTTTCGTCTCTACGGAAGTTTTTCCCGTCCGTCGAATCAAGCCCTGAACTGGTTTCCTTGGGGTGAGGTAAGATCTGACGAGGTGCCCTTGCTTAGTCTATATCCAGCAACATCTCGTATACCCGGAGATGAACACAGCGGGGTCTGGGGGGTGGTGTTACGTGAGATGCGAGATGTGTGATGAGAAAGTGTCATGGCCGGTGTAGGTGTATGTCATGCATGAGAAGGATGACTGCCACGCGAGAAATTGCGGGGAAGAAAAGAGCCTTGTACACAATGGGCAAGGATTTTCAGCAAAAAGTGAGGAATGTGATGGGATGTGATGAGATTAGGCGGGCGACATAAGGGTGTCTCTTAGTTAGAAGTCGGAGTTCGGAGCGTGCCGAACGGGGTTTGTCACTGGCTGACTTGATGGAGCAAGTTTGCCGCGGAGGTCTAACGTCGTTGACTGAGATGGAACGGCTCTTGAACTGCGGCAAAGCGCGCTTGTGGAGAAATGGTGGTGATGATGACTTGCATGGTGGTTTATTGCTGATAGTTGGAACCCGGACTTCTTCGCTCATGGCGCGGCTATGGAAAATCGCAGTCGCTTTCAGGTAACATCAAAGGGATGGAGTATGCATAACGGACCACTGACACACATGGCGCGGTCAAACAAGGACTCCCGAAGCAGTACTGGTAGTTTTCAGCACATATGCATGTAGCATCAGCTAACACCTCATATCCGTATAGACCTGTACGCATCACTCCATGCGGAAGGGCAGTCTCCTTCCGTGCTCCTGTTTCCTGCTTCTTGATCCGCATTCGCACACTCCGCACCTCTTTCTAACCCCCCATCCAATATCCCCCAAATTACACATTCCTGCGCCAGTCTCCAGATACAGAAGCACACCCGCCCCCCAACCCCATCACCGCGTTCGCGCCCCGTAATCCAACGCATAGCCTCGGATCCGGCAACCGAAGCGAACGGGAAACAAGGGAGACAACTCCGAACCCAGCGTGCTGGTATAGGTAGAAAGAAGGAGATTGACCACTATAGTGCTTCAGCCTCGCTAGATCGGGCTGGGATGTGAATCCTGCGCTGGCTTGATTGTGATGAACTGCACCTTCGAGGTTGCTGGCTCAGCATAAGTTTTTCTGTCAATGCGCTGTACGCTGTATACGCTGTGTGTATGTAGACGACAAAGAACGCTACTTGTGACCAACCTGCCAGTAGCCTAGGGTTGTGTGCTAAGCCCCGCGAAACATCTTTCGGCGCGCAACTTTTGGCGATGGTGCACATCACCTCACCTCGCTTGCAGCCTCGCTCCACGTCAAACACCAACGAGCTAGACACGATCCTGCACGTCAATATAGTCTTCACTCAACTAAGCCCAATCTCCCCCAACCTCCGCGTTAGCCACAAACGAAAGCGATTTCTAGCTTACCCTACTTTCCCATGTTTCCATTGTCATGCAATCGCATCTAGCTGCCAGACATATGCATGTGCGTCTTTTTGCTCAAACCTGCCTTGTGCTAGCCTCCATCGCCCATCGGTGAGACGTCTGCGCGTCGCTCGTTCCAGCAGACTTGCTATCTAACTTGCGATATGGATGACTTGCATACAGTTATCCGTTATCAGAAAGAAAAAAAAGGAAATAACTGCTTGGAGGTTTTATGCAGGTAAGAGAAGGAGGATCCCCCGATCCGTACACCTGCATGCATGCAGGTTCGCGATCGGCGATCTGTGGTCAACATGTTAATGTCGGTAATGTTGGTGGGGGGAAATTGGCTCGAGTTCAGCGTATTTTCAGGGTTCGACAACGTTGGGGAACCTCCGTCCGGGTAAGGCGGCTGTTGAAAAAAAAATAAGAGACGGCGGCGGTGGACATATTATTACTACATATATTACTATGTATATACCGCTCGGGAGTCGGTACAATACCGATCGGTTGGGAATCTTTGTTGGGAGATTGGCTACCTGCAGGTGTGTCGCGACAGGAGCGATGTCGGAAATTGACTTTTCCTTTTACTATGGGGTGCCGAGTTGCTAGGGGGAGGGAACCGCAGAGACGGTTGCGGTTGTGGTTTGTCAAGGGTGGAGATGCTCGATGCATGTCCAACCGAGGTGTGTGGAGAATAGCATCATCACTGAATACGGTGAAGATCCTCATGTCGGTCAAGTTCAACAAGATCAGGCATTATGGCCTGTTCATGCATTATACTACACGGCTTGACAAACAGCCAATATGCTATCAAAGACACTTCAAAGAAGCGAAGAGTAGTAAACTAGCTAAGGACACAGTAATCCATCCCCTTCAGTTTGCCATGTGCGGAACAGCTTCCCAGGAAAGCCAAAGCCCCCTTGTTGAGCGCATCGCTTACCGAGGTTATGTTCTCATCGATCATCAACAATTCATCCTTCATTCTCAACCAAACGGAGGCCCAGGCCACACAAGAGAAAAAGTGGAAATAGATACAGAATGGTAATAGTAAATGCTGAGAAGAGAAAAGAGACAACGCCGTCTTTTGATAACGCTCGCCGATGCATGCAGCCTAGATCCAAGCTAAGTGAGAACGCCCTGCGCCTGCCCTTGGTGGTAGTGGTAAAGTCATGTTGTTGCTCTGTAATTCGTATATGTACACACGCGTGAAACGGGAATCCAATGTATGTGTATTCGTACAGCGGGTAGATCTTGGGTATCGTGTAGTTGATGACGGAGATGACAGTAAAGTTGTCAGTGTACGGTATGTGGGTGTTGTTATTGCGATTCAGCTGTGCGATTGTCCGCTGGCTCTAGCTCGGGTGGAGGAATCTTCTTGACTGTTCCGTTGCTTCCACTGCGAGTGGATCGCCGGACGTGAATGCTGGCACGAGCAAGTTCGCCATTGGAAACGGAGTTGCTTCGTTGCGATGATGACGCGACAGACCTCTTCTTGCTGCTGAAGTTCAAGACCATTCCGTCGTCGCTCTCTGAATCGTCATCGCTTTCGACGGCGTGGTCGCCATCGTAGCCAGCAGCGTCATCGATAGAGGCCTCGAGTTGATTGGCCGACGCTGCCGAGATCCAGGAGTGTTCGTCAAAGGAACCGCAACCAATTTGAGTTGGGGAGCCGGCCGACGCGACCGAGGGAATTGATGGGTTCGATTCGGATTGTGACATGGCAGAAAATTGGTCTTCGGAAGAGGAAAGAGCCAGCCCACGGCTGGATCCACCGAGAGGGCTATTCTCAGAGGACTGATCGTTTCGGTGCCAGCTCTCTCGATTGTTGGGTTGACTGAAGGCTATCTCGTCATCTGGACTTGGAGGGCATGCAGTCTGTGCATGAGAAGATGTAGGCCGTGATCGTGTAATAGAGTCGGTTCGCTCACGAGCTGCTGACTGTTCCACTCCAAGTCGGCGACGGTACTCATCCTTTGCGCGATCAAATCGGTCGTCTGATTTTTTTCGTGCAATCGAGGTAGGACTGGAGGGTCTTTGATCGCCGGCTTGAAGCAGTTGCGATGACCGTCTGGAGTCGGGCGCCATAGGAAGAGTGGGACCAGCTTCCAGGCTGTTTGCGGTCGCCCAGTTTCGATGCAGGCGGGAGGACAGTGACGACAATGAGGACTGCCGCGACGAGGGGTCAAGACGTTCAAAAGACTGAGCTTCTGAATGGCTAGGCGATGAGCTTCGAGCAATGGGAGACATGTCTTTTAGAGCGTCAGGTTGATTGACTTGGCCGGAAGCACATGTAGTGCTGATTGCCAGGCTTGGGACGCCATGGGCATCGTCGTCTCCACCAACGAGTCTATCGATTGACCTCGCGCGGCTATGTTCTTTTGGGGGCTTCAATTTGTCTCTGCTTCTCATGCTGTTGACGACACGCCGTGGCAGACCACCAAATAGACCACCCAACTGTGAGCCACCAGGTGTATCTAGAGCCGTTGGGGTACCGGGTAGAGCTGGAGGAAATCCTGGAGATGCGGTTCGACCGGGAACCAGATCCGCTTGACGAATGGTGCTTATGGAAGAGATGGCGCGGTCTTGCATTGGCGGTCGCTGTTGGCTCTCCAGCATCTGGGCGGGTGATGCAGTACGGGAGTTGGGACTGTCAAAGTATCTTGACCTTTCTCTCGCCTCCGGACTTGCTGTAACACTGTGAGAGAGCGGATGCTCAGCTTCACGCGAGCGAGTCAGAATCTCTAGGATAGCACCGGGTGCTAGACTGCCACGTCGGCCTTCGTAGGGCCGGGCGTCTTGACTGATGGTACTACTCGAAGAGTTTGCGCTGATGTTGGGGGGCGCGTCCTGGTTGGTAGCTGAGCTCTGCGCACGGCGTCTTGAACCTGAACTGCGAGTTGTGAACCCTTTGACAAACTCGGATGTCTTCTTAGCGGCTGAGCGGAGGCGGTCGACGAAACCAATAGGGACAACGGCCTCTTCGACATCCTCTTTAGAAATCTGAATCCTTCTTCCATCATAGGACTTGCTAGGGTCTGTCTCTTCTGCCCATGAGATGTGGTTGGGAATACCGGATAGCAGCCACGGGTGGCGCTTGATCTCTGGTATAGTGATGCGACGTCGCGCATCCTTGATCAGCAATCGTCGCAGTAGGTCACGTAAGTTTTCATCAACCTCTTCGTATTCGAGGTCATGCGGTGCTCTCTTGGTGCTCGTCATTGGCTGACTGTTGCGTCCGTGTGAGTTGGGCCGCGAGTTTGATTGCTCAGCGACGGGTTTCAGCCGATACCTAGGGATGTAGGGCTCGTCTTCGCTGATGACCTTCATCAGCGTGAATGTGTTTGTGTCGTGAAAAGGCACGCGCCCGTAAATAAGGCAGTACAGTGTGACGCCGAGAGCCCAGATATCGATCCCGCCGTCGATGAGGGGAGTCTCTGCGTCAATCTCTGTACGGCAGAGCTCGGGGGCGTAGAAGGCCGGGGTTCCCACAGTCTTCGCCAGCTCAATGGCTTCGTCAACCTCCTGGTAGTCCGACTCAGAGTGTTCGCCGTTGCTTTCATCAGTCTTTTGCCGTCCCAAGTACGACACACCAAAGTCAGATATCTTGATGCGATGCTCCCTGGTTACAAGAAGATTGGCAGGTTTGATGTCTCGATGGATGACGTTCTGATAGTGCAGGTATTCTATACCCAAGACAGTGTCCTTGAAGGCTTCCCAAGCTGCATGCATAGTCATCAGAGGGACGTAATTGAAATGTTCAGGGATCTCTTCGCCAGAGTCGGTCACACGTGACGAGGAGCTGCCAGCAACGCTCGGTACGCGGCCTCGGATGAGCTCCGTGTCGTAAGGGCCGTACATGGTTCCCTCAAGCCCGTCGGCCCAAGAGTTGTTTACGGGCTCAGGCGATCGGAAAGCGGTCTCCATGTGGTCTTCGTGGTGGCCTGCGACGTCTGATCGCTCGCGAAACTGGACGCGGCTGTGCGGACGCTCGTCTTCTAGATGGGATGCTTGCGAGCCACGTCCGTTGTCGGAGCCCTCGTCTTCAGAGTCGGTTGCAAACTCCAAGCTCCAGGGTTGGTTGGAGGAGCCGTCTTTCCGACGTAGGTGAGCCTCTCTGGCCATGCGACGTTGCTGGCGGGCAAGCTTCTGGTGGGCGATGCGGATGATCCTTTCGTCTTCTAACGTGGCACTGTCATTGTCGAAGATGCCCTGGGACTCGCGCTTGAAGCGACGCCATTCGACGAGGCAGATCTCCCTGGCACCCTCAGTCCGCCACTTGACCTCGCCCAGCTCGACGTGCTCGAGTACGATATAGACCTTCTTCTTAGCTGGGTCATCTATAACCTCGAGCAAGCTGACAATGTTGGGGTGGCGGGCCTTCTTGAGGATGGCTATCTCGCGCTTGATCTTGTCTTCGTGGCTGTTGTTCTTGCCGAGGCGGCGACGTTTGGAGTAGCGGTCGACAATCTTGATGGCGACGTAGCGGCCGTGCACCAGGTCCTTGCCCAGCTTGACCTTGCCGTGAACGCCTCGGCCAAGCTCGTCGATAATCTCGTACTGGTTCACAATCTTGCGTCCGGAAACGGGGTCGGCCTGGACATCGGCAATGTGGGTCTCCTTGGGCGCCTGGCGGTGGGTATGGTGGAGCCAGGGCGTGGAATAGGTGCCGTCGTCGGGCTGGTCGGGCTCCTGGGAAGGGCGGCGGGTGGTGGGGTTGAAGAGGCCAGGGCTGCTCACCGGTGAGTTGCCAACAGTGCGTGGGGCCGACTCCATAATGTCCCTGTAGTGCTCGTGGGAGAGGCCGAAGGCGCCGAGGCTGGACAGCGAGTTGGCGGCCGAGTGGGAGGGGTGGGAGCTGCGGGAGCGTACGATGGGCGGGACATAGGGCTGGGGGTACTGCTGCAGGTGGAGGGCAGCATAGGACTGGTTGGGGTAGACGGGCCCATCGCGGTGGCGGGGAGGGAGGGCGTAGGGGTGAATGGGGTCGACTGAGTTGGCCCGCACCGTCACGTTGCTGGCCGTCGAAGCGCTCGAGAGGTCTCGCATGAAAGCCGGGCGGTCGGGGGGAGGTGCAGCGGCGGGCGCGGCCTCGTTGACGGTGGAGAGCGAGGCCTGCGAGGCGTGGGCGCTCGTGCTGGGCGAGGGGTTCGAGGACGCGGGCGTGTCGCGGGGGATGGGCGACGAGTAGATTCGGAGGGGTTGTGGAGAGAAGTACGAGGGCTCTGGGTCGAGCGTGTGTATCTGCGATAAGAGGCTGGCGTTGAGGGCCTCTGGCACGGAAGGCACCTCGGAGCGGGGCGTGCAGTCGTTCTCGTCGTCCTGGCCTTGACTCGGCGGCGACGCGCCATGTTGCTGCTGCCCTTCTCTTTCTTCACCAGATGCCTCTGGTGCTTCTGGTGCCTCTGGTGCGTCCGCGGTCGGGGGGCACACAGACGACGCCGGCGACGAGTGCGCCTGGTCGTCCCGCACTTCCCCTTCCGCTGTCAGGCCCGCATTCGGGTCGACCATGGCAACCACAGCTCAGGACGTGTCAGCTCAGCAGAGGCGTGCAACCATGCCAGCCCGTCTACGGTTTGTCGAGGCGCACGTCGTGGGCGGATAGTCTCATGTCGCGCTGGGCTGGGCGGCGGCGGCGGTGTCACAGCGAGGGCAATGGCGTGGGTGCACTGGTGCTGTGAATCGACGTCGGGGTGAAGATGGTGGCAGTGGGCCGTGGTGGGCTCAACGGCTCGATATGGATTTGGTTGAGAGACACGATCGGCTCACTTGCGCTTTTCCCTCTGGGGCAGTGATGGGCGGGATAGTCAAGAGTATTTCGGGCCCCATAGATGACGCTCTGAAGCGGGAGAGACACGCCGGGGCTCGCAGCAAAAGGTGGAGACGCTATGTATCGCGCTGGGCGTAGGCGAAGACGCAGATAAAGGCCGTCAGGGCAGACAACGAGGCGCTGCACGGCAAGAGGGCAATGGCACCGGCGACCAGAGGCCTACAATGCGCCCGGTGGAGCGATTTCTTGTTGAGCGAGCCACGAGCGATATGGGCAACTTTTTGTCTTGGGGGATCTGCCACTCGACGGCAGCGAGAGTATCACCTACATGGTGCTAGCATGCAGGTGACAAGAACGGGTATGGCTGCATGCACTAGTCCCTCCTGCCCTCAACAACAGGTGGCGTTCAGCTGTTCGAGGGTGTGGTTCGTTTGCAGCGCCCTCGTCCAAACTGCTCTGCGCAGCGCCATCACCATGTGCCTGTGTCCTGATCCCAGCTATGTGCGCGCATGGGTCGCCTCTGCCGCCTCCGGTTGCGTCGGCACCCGTCACTTGGGCCCATGCAGCAGCCATTAGATGAGGAAGCGCGATAAGCACCCTGGAGAAACTCTAAATCCCTCCCTGCAACATCTGCCATCATAGCACATGGCGACTGACGGACCCTCTCTAGCACAAGCCCTTCCCCAGATTTACCCTCGCTGAGCGTCAGGTACTCGCTTTGCTTCTTCGTTCCCGCTTCGATATCGCCCCAGGGCTGCCATGTCCAATCTCACGCTATGGCTGCGTCACTGGCGCGCCCCGTATCGTCATTGTTGGGCCGGCACACACAGCCATCGTGCCACGAGCATCCAAGGGGGGGGCAAACTGACGGCTGGCAACAATCCCATCCAGCGTCCTCGCGCCCTGCTGCCTCCCCCTCGCCATGCCACGATGGCGCTCCAGACCGCCTGCAGTCAGCGGTAGATTATCAATCGTGACCTATCGTGAGATTGACCGGCCTCGTACGTGCACAGTCGCACGGCGGTGCATGCTGCAGAGGGCCAGCGCAGATGAAGCCGAGTCTAGGCGCCGCCCGTCTCCTCAGCAATCATCGTGAAAGTCCTAATCCGGTAAGGCACGCAGCATCAATTTTCTGCACCGGGGCGCGCTTGAGCTTGGATGCATGACAAACGTGACTGCCTGTGCAGCGCGCCAAGGAGCTAGACCATCGGCTTCGCATCCTCACCTCTGCTGCGAATCTCATCTCACTCTGCTCGCCAACCATTGCCCCGGCCTCCCGCCTGTGCTCCTTGTTTCTTGCTCTATTACCCAATGCCGACCCGCTCCAACGCTGCGAGGGACACGAATCCGAGCGGGACTGGTGCTCCACCACGCGCTCCGTCCAACAGCTATCGTGACTCGACGCTAAACATCTTCGCTCTGCTGCTTGCCTTCCGCATCGTCAACGCACTAACCCTGCGCTCCTTTTTCCAGCCCGACGAGTTCTTCCAGTCCCTCGAACCTGCATGGCAGCTTGCGTTTGGCCCCGCCAGCAATGCCTGGATCACCTGGGTAAATCCACTTCAGAGTGCTCCAGTATCCCCAGTCCGCTCACCGTGGCCAGGAATGGAGATCCCAATTGCGGTCGTCCCTGCATCCAGCGCTATTCGCTGCCGTCTATCGAGTCGCGGCACATGTTGCTGACCTCTGTGGCTTGACCTTGCCTGCTAAAGCCGAACTACTCCTAGCTGCCCCGAAAGTTACCCAAGCCGTCTCTGCAGCCTTGCTTGATTGCTACACATGGAAACTTGCGGAAAAGGTCTACGGTCGTGGCAGTCGCACTGCCCTTACTACTGTACGCGACCATCCCGCAAATTTAACGCTGCAATCTCTGATATTTGATCCCACCTACTTCTAGCTTGCATTGTCTGTCTGCAGCCCGTGGCAGTGGTTCTGCGCGACCCGAACATTATCCAATTGTCTTGAGACTACCATCACTTCTGTCGCTATTTACTATTGGCCTTGGCAGGGTGCAGCAACAGCTAGCAAGGGTCAGACGCATATTGCACACCACGACCTCGGCTCCCTCTCAGAGTAAGTCGTGGAATCAAAACACCCTTTGTCTGCTCCGCCACCACTTTAGGCTCATGCTCGTGCAGGTTGCGCCTGTCACTGCTGTTGGCAGCGCTCGCGTGTATTCTCCGGCCCACCAATGCACTCATTTGGCTGTCCGTATCCGTCCCAGCTTTATGGCAAGCCTCACATCGGCTGCGCTATGTGTTGGTCCGTGAGATCCTGATTTGCGGGTAAGCCTTCCCTCTCCTTGCATCCGCTGCACGTTTTTCGTCCCCATAGTGCAAGGCTCCATTGCCGGGCTCTGCGTTCTCTGCAGACTACCGTGCCCCGAGGTCACCAGACCATAATCCGACTGACGATGCTAGCTCCGCCGTCCTGGTATTGTCAGTCGCGACCGATCGGCTCTATTACAGGGTCTGGACTCTTCCGCCGCTTAGATTTCTCTATTTCAACATCGCTCAGTCGTTAGCCGTCTTCTACGGGAGGAACCGCGGCGACTACTATTTGACCGAAGGTTTGCCGTTGCTCCTCACGACATCGTTGCCATTTGCCGTTGTTGGCCTGTGGCAGTCGTTGAGGGGCTTAGAGCCACGTAGCCCAGCCAAAGGCGACAGCCCGGGTAATACAGCAGCTTCAGGTCAAGATACTGCGGGCAGTCAGATACTAAGCCGTCTGTCATGGACGGTGATCGTCATGACTGCTACGCTGAGTTTGATATCGCACAAGGAAGTTCGCTTTCTGTACCCAATCCTACCCTTCCTTCATGTCATCGCCGCCAGGCCACTCAGCAAGTTTTTACCTCCTCGCGCTGCGCTATCGCACAAAGCAGTCATTCTGTTCTTGCTTGCTGTAAACATCCTACTTGCAGGCTATGTCTCTCAAGTTCACCAGCGGGGAGTCATCGATGTACTCGCCCATCTCCGCCATAAACATGAAACGCGCAACAGCCTATTACACGTCCATGGCAATAGCGATAGTAACGTCGCTGCTGTGACCAATACAACAGTCGGCTTCCTCATGCCCTGCCACTCCACACCCTGGCGCTCCCACCTCATCTACCCTGAAATCTCCGCATGGGCTTTGACGTGCGAGCCACCCATCGACATACCCCTCTCACAGCGCACAACCTATCTCGACGAGGCGGATGAGTTCTACATCAAACCTGGCCCTGTAGCTTGGCTCCGAGCCAATATGGAAGATGTACAGACGATCAAGGCGAGTGGAAGTAGGTCTGGTCAGCATTGGATGCGCCAGGATCCAAAGTTTAAACGCAAGTACCGGCGTGAGTGGCCGCAGAACCTTGTTTTCTTTGAGCAGTTGGAAGGGACGCTGAAGGAGTATCTTGAGGGCACTAGGTACCAGGAGTGTTGGAGGGGTTTCAACAGCCACTTCCATGATGACTCGAGGAGGACTGGTGATGTGGTTGTCTGGTGCTTGGATGGCGTGTGAGGCGCAGACTGCACTCTTGTATAACACTGTAGCAATATAACTCTACTAGTAACATTATCTGTGGATCATCTAGATAATGTGACCTCCCATCAGTGCTCCTTTACATACCACGCAAGATGTCATCTCATCTATCTGATCCTCGTCCTCAAAATACCCAGGTCAACTATCCATGCCATCCAAGTGTCTTCGACTTATCCCTTCCTTCCCCCTGAGCCCAAAAGCCACATCGCGACGATTTCGTGACAACGAAACACGCCCAGTACCCAAGAACATCGAGCAGCAACCATCCCATCGCGAATTTGCGTAAACAGCCCAAAAATTATGTTGAAACTCAAAGTCCACATCACAACATCCACACTCAGTAGATACCACAGTCAACCACCGCGTCTCAAGCCCCCAAAACAATGACCTCATCGACCCTGCAGATCCACGACCCACAACCCAAAAACCACATCTGGGGCAAACACTGCCCTAGATCCCAGCAGACCGGATACCCGTCCCCGTACCTGACAATGACGATCCCTTGCCACAGACGTACACGCATGTAAGTCTAGAACACCACGATCGTCAGGGCAACGAAAACGGGTGTCGGTCTGGACCTCAAAAGACGTTTTGGGTATGGAGAAGAAGAAGAAGCAATGTGATGATTAGTGTTATAGCTAGGCGGGGACCCGAATCGGACCCTGACGCTTGAGCGGAGGGAAGGGAAAACGGAAGGGAAAAGTAAGACCACTGGGCATATGTACCATCGTTTTTGGGACCCGGGGGGAAGGTCGTTTGGGGAAAAGTAAGGTTATGAGGGGAAACGCAGGGCATGTCATGCAAAGGAAAAAGGTGAACAGGTCTAGAGCCTACATCGACGTTAGGTCACCTACTTTGCATGTTTCCCATGTTGATGTAGGCTGCAGACCTGTTCAGTATGTTCCTAGCTGGACGTGGGGCTCGCAGGCTTCACGGCAGCAAAAAAAGATCGATGAAAAGTCTGGATTCAGTGACTGGAGCTCCTCGTATGAGCCGCACAGTTTGAGATGTATTGATTTTTCGCGTAGTATAACATAGGGAATAGGTTCCTGATAAAACCGATGTTCTTTATCGGCAGTTAACCCCCTTCTTCCGATAACAACAGGAACGAGTAATGTTCAAAAGTTCGAAAGCAACAGACCAACCCAATGCACAATGAAAGAAAACACATCTCGCTTGGAGATAAGAGAAGCCATTTTCTCCGCCCCAATTAAAAAGTATTCCGAGTTCAACGCCATGATCCCAATGCCCGTTGTTGATGATATGCTTCTTGAGAGCCTGGAACGCCGCGCTGAAACCTCAACTGAGCCGGCAAGTGATCCGGCATGCCCAAATGCTCCCTTTCGAACGCCTAAGAATGCAATATGACCCAAGGAAAATATCAAGCCAAAGCGACTGCCTTTGCACTGGTGCTTGAGCTGACTGAAGCGGGGGGTGTGGGTGGTGCCATATCGATCGCAGGCGCAACCCAGCCCTCCTTGCGAGCAATCCACATGACCAAGTTGAGGTCGAAATTCTCGAAAAAGACCTCATCGAGGAAACGAGCCTTTGCGCCGGCGTAGGTATGGTATTCCTCGCGAACTGTCTCTGGGTCGACGCCGAGGATCCTCCGGAAGCAGGCGATGGTGCATCCTGTGCGGTGCTTGCCCTTGTTGCAGTGGACGAGGATCGGGTGGTTGGTACGATCCATGATGAGGCGCAGGGCTCGTGACATTTCGCACGATTCGACGCGCACTTCGCCTTTGTTGGCTTTGACGTGAACGTGGAAGTGCTGTATACCAGCCTCCTTCATGAAGTTTTGATACTCGGGTGAGAGTGGCTCAGGAACCAGGGTGAGGATGGTCTTGATTCCGGCTTCCTTAAGGTATTCGTAGTTCTCCTCCTTTGGATAGCTGCTACGATAGACGCACCCAGGGAGAACTGTGCCGTAGTTTGATGGAGGAGTGAGTGACTGTAGGCGTTCGGGTGCCGAACGGATGGAGACGGCCGGTGTGAGAGTGCCGTAAGACTCGGCTGTGCAGGTGATGGAACACTGGTGACCCTGAGGGTCTACGACGACCTTTAGATCCTCGTGCGTAGTCTCGCCGGCGTGCTGAATGAGCCCATCGCTTGCAGAGAGTCCGAGAGAGGCGACAAACTCCCTGATCCTTTCGAATACGCTCTCCTGAGCGTTCTGGTCCTGGCTAGGGGACATGGCGGAGTCTCCGTTTGACGAAGACATGTTGAAGCGCTGCGGAGCTTCGGGTTCGAGTATGGAGGGTATCAAAGGTATAGGTATGAGCTCAGCTTGTGTTGTACTCGGACGATTTGTCCTATACCCTTCACAACGCGGATTTTCGGATGCGGAGGTGCTTGGTGGTAGGCCTTGTCGAGTGTCCTTGTGTGCGTTGAGGGTTTGGAAGTCTGACTTGGGAGGATGCTCGAAGACAAGAGACACGGGGGCAGAAGCCGACGCGGGCAGCCTATAATCTAATCAGCCAAATGCTCGTACGTTAGGAGGATAGCTCCGAATTCGCGAGCTATGGGTCGTCGCCGCTGTCACCCACGGATCCGGCGGTCGTGTCGAGCGCGCGGCGAATGGAAGGGCATGCATTGAAAATGCGGCAGTTCACACAGCGTTGATGACAGTGCAGCTTCCAAGGTTGCGTGAAAGGGTGAAACTTACTTCGCTGTTACCGGCTGGTTACAGGACACATCTTGCGAGCGTCTTGCGGTGATGCAAAGAGGCGTTGATGTTCATTGTGAGTGAGTGAGGTAGGTAGGGTGTACTGTGGGCGGAGTGGTGTGCGCAGTAGACGGATATTTGTGTGGTGATGGCTCGGGGCGGTAGCGAAAGATGTCAGCCGTAGTTCGCGGGGAGAGAGAAGTAGTGTGTTATAATGAAGGCTGGTGTTGTGGAAGAAATCGGGCGGGTCGCCCTAGCGCGCCTTTCACTGGTCCGAGCCAGATGCGTCGGAATCAATCCGCTGGCTTGGACCGCCGGTTCCAGGGTCCGCCAAGCGCCGTACGTCACTTGCCGCACCTTCCCAACGGTACTTTGGCTATGCAGGAACGCAGAGCATATAATTCATCGATAGCAATCTGTGGGCTGTGTGCTAGTTCAGTCTTCTGGTACCAGCAAACAGCGCGCGGACCCCGCACCAGTCTTGTCGTGCCTTGCCAAATGACGGCAAGCACAGAGCAAGCGCCAGTAGCACCTGGGCAGTGGGCAAGCTTCGCTAGATTCGCTTCTGTTCCAAGGCGAACCGCCCCGCCGCATGGCTCCGACCTGGGCGGCGCGTCTCAACACTGTCTCGCTCCCGTGCCTCAGCGACAGGCTTGATACTTTCCAGCGCCGTTGACACCGTCATCGCTCCACTCGCAACCTACGGAGCGGTGGGTCTCTAGTGCTTGGGTGAACCACGACGTGTTCGCCAGAACCGCGCGGAAGAATCGGCACAGAAGAGACGCCAATAACACAGTAAGCGCATCAAAGCATTACTGTGGACGGCAAATACCAGTAGGCGAAGCTTATGGGCTGTGTTCCCAGAGCAAACCGACTATCCGAATACAACGATATCATACTTCGCCTTTGCCCAGCTTCTATGCCATCATCAAGGCAATATTCATAGCCGTTCATCCCGAGTTCTCCTGCTGTCCGAGTCTTGTGGCCGCTTCCTCATCATTGCAACCACGTAGCCAGGGCCTGGACGCTCAGTGGAACTTGGCCGAAACTATCTCGAAATCTCTATGACGACTCCCCGACATTCCGTAGACATCGGCGTATTCGAAGGGGTCAACCGCAGACCGCAGTCGGAGTTCGCGGCACGATTTCGTGAAATTTCTCTGAGTTGAATATTTCAAAGTTCCATCGCACCACTTTCACGTGAAGACTCTCGTGATCGGCAGCTAACCATGAAAGGCTAAGCCTCATTTCCCCAGAGTCTGTGCGTCTGACCTGCTGGACCTCGGTCACTCCACCAAATACAGTAAACATCGTGACGTTTCTCACATCCTCAGCGTATCCCAGTGGCCCCACGTTCTCCAATTGAGCATCATGGAGGCTCCACGCGCGACATCCCGATCGCGTCGCTCCTACCCGAACCTCCACAATCTCTCCATAGCCCCGCTCAGCGCCAAATACCCTCTCGATGCATCCGTACCACCTTCGCCCGACGAGCAAGGCACGCGCACTCCTCGGACGTCGTACATCGCGCAAAAGTCGGCACCTACAACGCCAGGTGTTTTAAGCCTGAGCCAAAGCCGCAGCAGTTCACGGCAGCGCCCGAAGAAAGCCTACGCATACGACAGCTACTTCGTCAACCCCCGTGCCGAAGTTCGCGATGTTGGCGACATACCAAAAGCAAAGAGTACCAGTGTTCTGCACCCCGGCGTCAGCTTTGCCGACGAAGTCCTCGGAGTAGATGATGGGAAAAAGAGACATCATTCGAGGAAAGGCACAGCGCCTCTACCTCTACACTCACCACTCGTAAAGCATCACACCAAAGAGTCAAATGAAGAGTGGCTGCACCGCGCTGGCTTGGCAATAGCTGGCGAGACGAGGGATAGCAAGGGTCAGGGTTGGCTTGTGAGACGAGAGAGCTCCACCAGTCTAGTCGGACAAGGTGACGAGTACGAGAAACGCTCGTCACATGAGGATAGGCCCATGGCTCTACTCTCTGGCGAACATGTCGGTGACGCGGACTTTCCTGTGTTCTTCTCCCCGCGCATGTCCAGGGTGGGGAGTCGTATCCCCAGTCGCGTAGGCTCCCGCGTACCCAGCGCACGGCAGAGTCGACGGGGTAGTAGAGTAGGCAGTCGGGCCGATCTCATGATGTCTGCCGGATCGAAACCGCCGTCAGGAAGAGCCAGCTTCGAGATCTCTGAGCTAGATGAACGCTTCATTGAGCCTGACTTCATCGAAGCAGACGAAGAAAGCGATGGCGATGAGGAAGAAATCGCTCGTTTGGCGCGCGAACGCGGGTTCGGGCTGGGAGGTTGGATGGATCGTCTCATCGGATGGACACTGTTCTCTGTCGACGAGGACAGAGAAGCGTCTGATGAGGATGATGCGGAAGATGATAGAAGCTTGCGACTAGACAATCTTACCACGGAGGAGCTGAAGTTACGCCGCGAAGTTGAAGCCAAGCGTCGTAAGCTTGAACGAGAAGCCATCATTGCTGCGTCTGCTCTGCGGAGACAAGAAGGCGATGCGACAACTACAAATACAGAGAGTCGACCAACGACCGGGGACTCGCAACGTACGACGGCTAATGAAGAGGTTGGCGGCTGGCAAGATGCCGCGTGGCTGTTGAGCGTTGCTTCGAAAGCTTTGTTCTGATCACAGTAATTAAAAAGTCAACAATTATACCCAAACTACTGAACTAGGCAGTCAAACCAGCGATTAAATTCCCCCATGATTGCGACTTCCAAGGTTGCTGCTATAATATACTGGTTTACAGCGCCGATTAGATTATTCCATCACGCTTATATCTACGGCGCTTAGTGCTTCTCAATTACTTCTTGACCATTCCCATCTCGCTGTATTCTACTGCATCCTCAATCCCAAATCTACCTCACCTTGCCCGTCCGACATACTAGGCGGTCTATCCTCCTTCTTCGTACCCCAATCACTCTCCGTATCTCCCAGCACAAGCTCCAGCGTCCACCCTTGCGTGAAGAACTCGTGCCCAATCCAGTTCTTCGTGTACACCTCGCCATTCAGCTTAGCGCTCTGAATATAAATGTTCTTGTACTCCTTGTCGAAATTAGTATTACGAATAGTGGCAGTAGCATTCGTGAGCTTGTTAGCTATGGAAACAGTGGGGAAGAAAGGCGGAATGATGAAATAGACGTTCTGGCCCGGATTTGGAAATAAGCCAAGCATGCTGAAGAGTGCGAAAGAGGCCATGCTCCCCGAGTCGTCGTTGCCTGGAAGCCCGCCGGGTGTAGCGTTGAACCGTGACGGAATATCTACATCTGATGTCAGCGAACGCATTCAAACTGGACACTTCCTTGATGTCTAGTGCGATAAGACTTACAGTAATGTGCCCTCTCTGCACTCAATCCAGGTCTTCCTGCAAAATGAGATAGATACACTGTCAGGAAGACTGGCTCGTTTCCTATGTCCGCTAAGCCGCTGGTATGGAAGAAATCCAGTCTGCGCACAAACGTCTCGTCGCCCCCCAGTAGCTCGATGAGTTTGCCAATATCATGCGGGACGAAGAATATGTACTCCCACACACTACTCTCGAATGTCTCGGACGGATTCGACGTCAGTGAGCAAAAGTCGGTCAGCGGACTACAGGCAATGGGGTCTTGGTAGCCCCATGTCCCGTTCAAGTTCCTGGGTTGGAAGAAGCCCGTGAAGCCAGTATCTGTACCGTTGATTGAGGAGGTTTGGTCGGATTTGAAGAGGTTGCGCCAGTTCGTTGCGCGGGAGAAGTACTTTTCCGTCGTGTTTTTACCGAGGCCTTTTGCCAAAGTAGCGAGATTGAAGTCGTTGTAAGCGTATTCCAGAGATCGCGATATACTTCTCGAGTTTGTACCAAAGCCGTAAGGGTCAAAGTCCGACACTGGGATATAGTTTAGCGATTTCCAACTTGTCAGGCCGCCACGTCCCTCTTGACTCCATTCCAGTGGCTCGTTTTCGGCGTCGTTGACGATGGCTTCGTAGGCGAGTTCCCAGTCTATGCCTGTGATGTTCTTGACATACGCATCGACTAGGACGTTATCGGCGTTGGAACCGCCCTGTGTCCAGCCTTTGCAGGTGCTCATCATGCAGTCTGGTAGCCATCCACGATGCTTATACGTATCAAGAAGACTACGCACTAGACTGGACATTATAGAAGGCTCCAGTACAGTAAGGAAAGGCAGTTGCACGCGCCACATATCCCAGAGACAGTAGAAGCTGTCAAAGTACGGCTCATCGCTCTGCCAGTGCGGGTTCTCACCCGTGTAATTCTGAGGAGAAATCATCGTACGGTAAACAGCGCTCCAGAAGCTGGTCTGTATGCTCGTGTCCACTTCTCCAGTTTCGATGGTAATCGGAGCGAACTTCTCACGCCACGCTTCCTCGGCTGACGTGACAAGTCCGTCAAAGTCAAAAGTGGGCCCCGGAATTTCCCTCTCAGCATTCTGGCAGGCTTGATCAGTACTGATGAAGCTCAATCCCATCCTTGCTAATACCGGTCCTGAGAGTGGGCCGTTCAATCGGATGAATCCACCAGCTTGCACGTAGAACAAGTTGAAGCCGCGCGTCACGTAAAGTTCTTTTGGTTGCTTGCCGGCTCTGTCGTTGACCCATACTCCAGAGTCCTTGACAGTTCCTCCGGAAACATCGAGGCAAAAGTATGCCATGTAGGACCCCGCGCCGAAGCTTGGTAGGAAAGTAGCATTCCCTCTCATTCTGCCCGATTGTTGGCCGGCATCCGCCTCGATAGTAATAGAAGCGTTTTGCCGACTCGCCCATAAATCTGTCAGATCAAGCATGATGAGAGGATCGTTGCTTCCATTTCCATTAGACGCTGTGGAGAAGTCGAAGCGAAAGAGCGCAGCATGTTCTGAAACGGCCATATCAGCATGTATGCCGTTTTCCAGTGTTACGCCAAAGTAGCCGGGTCGTGCCTTGATTGAATCGTTTCGATAAGGAGTTGCGCGTGCTGTGATTGGAAACTTGCATGTGTTGATGTCATCGCCTGAGCACAACTGCGGAAAGATGGGGAAGTTGCCTAAGCTTGGATTTCCTCCTGTTCCGGAGTCATGTAAAGCTGAGAAGCCGGTGATGTTGCTGCCGTCCGTGGAAAATCCGCCGGTATTTGCACCGTCCACATCCGCGACGGCTGCAAGGTTTTAGCAGTAAGCTATCAATGTTGCGCTCCTGTAGCCGACCTTTTGCCATGCCATATGGTAGCGTTGCGCCTGCAAAGACGTTCCCTCCATCTCTACTACCGATCAATGGATCGACCCATTGTAAAGGGTCGAAGTCGGCGGTCTGCTGCGCCAGGGTTCCTACTGTCGTCGACAGCGCTGCAAGCTGTGTAAAAGTCCGGACATAACGGCATAGCCTTTTCATTTTGAAAACCCGGCTCGATTCTGGTGCCTGTGAAGTTGTACCGGAATTATCGAGGCGCGTATTACTGCGGATGATTGGATTGGTCGCTTCGTAGACAGGTCGATGGCACGTGTGATTGCGTCTACGGTCAAGATAGGGAGGACTGGTCACTCATCGAACGCAACTCAAGCAAGAATAATCGATCAAACGTGCGAGTAGCGACTCTATTAAGTCCTACTCAGTACCACATGGCGAGTTGACTTGCGTCGGGGTGATCGCAGCTCAACACTGTCCTAGTGGGGTTTATTGCGGGGTAAAGCAACCGACCGTCTGGTACTGCAACCTTAACTACAGCGTAGGTAGCATCTAATAATCAGTGTGAATGCCTGCGAAGCGCGAGCGACAGGACATGAAGTTGAAAGTCTGAGTCCACGTTCAGCCTTGCACAGCTATCGCGCCGTAGCGTCTCGTCTTGTCGCAGGCCAAGATGGCGCCCAGTCTTGCCTACCCCACAACCGGCTCCTTGTGCTGCTGTGGAACATGTGACCCTGCCGCAGAACCTTATGCAGCGGTACGGAAAGCGCGAAGGAATTCCGGTGGTCATGCATCAAACCAAGGCCATTGACCCGAAATGGAACCACCGACAGAGGGAAGATCGTCCCGATCGATAGGTATGCCCTGTGCAGCACTTACGCAGTGCCGGGAGTCCAACGAAGTTTAGGTGCTTACTATGAGCTGTTCTGTTCGATGATTGGCCTGGATCCCCACGATCGGAGTGCTGCCTCGCACGGGTACACGACCCGGCCAGTCGGAGATCTCATGGGAAGAACAGGCGCACGTGTGCCTTCCATTAAGACTGACTCTCCCAACTTCCCTTTCCTATGAGAGCTCCAAGCCCATAACCCATGCACCCTCAAGAATGAAGAACAGTTTGGAGCCTAATTTCACCCATCTTTCCGCTCCAGATTTCTGCCACGTATGATTTGCACCGTCTCGCATCGGTCCTGCAATACGGCGACGTCGTGGTCATCGTCCACGTTTGCTGGAAGGGTGACGTGAGTCTGCGCAGTCTCCCATCCAGTAAAGACGAGCGCCTCGTGAGTTCTCGGTGCATCGCATCGCCAGCCGTGTGCTACTCTGAACGTGTGGTCGCCTCGGAGCTGTTGCGCATAGCTTGTGACAGCCCTTTCAAGATCCTCGACGCACTCTTCCTTGAAACGAAGTCTCTCCATTGCCAATATGGGTGCCTCTAAAGGAAGCAAATGCAGACCATCTATTTCCACATGGACAGTCCAACAAAATTGGAGCATATCTTCTTGGGGGCCGAGAACCTCGTCTCGCGCTGGAGATTCTAGGAACTTCAAGTGTGCTTCCAAATTTGGCCATATGCCCAAAATATAGATCAACTTGGGGTCCTCGATGCAGTTGTAAAACTGCGAGCTTGTGTGCAGTTTCTCTCGCACGGCTGACAGGTTCTCAAGCAATGCTGGATCGTCGGCGGCAACATTCCTGAGACGCAATTGGGTTATTTCGAGAACCGCCATGCTTCACCAGAATTGTGAAGAACGGAGAACTCGTATCGTGGACTAGAATAGTGCTGTAGAGAGGATGTGTATGAACACAGTGGTGATGATGGACGGGGAGAACCTGGAACACGGCCGGACGGTGACTGGGGTGGGTTAGCGCCTTGGCATTCTACCCCTACGCCGCGCAGCGATTGAGATTGAGGCCAGTCAGCGGCTGCTTCGACACTCTCGCTGCCTGAACATCATCTGTGCCTGGTACGCCTCGCAGGCTTGAGACGGTAATGTTACGCGAAATATCCCAGCCTCGGTCGATCGAAGGGATCCTATTGGTGTTTGCGGAAACTTCGCATGACCTCGCAGTGCGCCCATCGACCACCGTGGCCACGACGTTACATCACAGCATTCTCTGAAATAGTTGCATGCAAGTACAACTATTATTAAAGAGCTTTCTGGTACATGGGCTCTTGGTGAGTCAAAGGCGACGCCATGTGCACTTCTGCGCCCTTCCAGCAACCCATCTTCTGGACGCCGCCGGTGTCAAGGCAACCTATCGGCGCACATCTTCCTCTTGGCGATGCTTGTCGCTATCTCGTAATGCAAAAATAGCCTGTCAAACAGCTGCAGGCAACAGTGAAAGCTAGACGTCCCATGCTATCGATGGTTCGTGATACAGCGACGTCATTGCGACAGAGCCGGCATCACCGGAATGTGCTTGGGATCATCTCGAGGAAGGTATGTCACGATTATGAGTTGGACTCGCAAAGTAGGCCTGAAGCGGTTGCAAGGCATCGATGCTCTGCCGGTTGATGCATATCAGCAGCACAGCCCTCAGAACCATCAGGCGCCATCCAACGGTATGGCTGCATACCGGTGAGCTGGCTAGTAACCGGAGACATCTAGAGCTTCACCATGCTAAGCCGTTTTGGGGACTTTGATTATCAGGGCCCTAGGCGAAACCGCGATCCTATTAGTTGGCCGTTTGTTTTACAGTATAGTGCTGTAAGCCCGCCACGGTTCAGCCGTAAACCTGGCGTCCCCTGATTAACGGACCACCCACACCCGCGGGGTCGCTTCATACTTCCCGCTCTCGGCCCCCAAAGCTGTGCAGTCCACATCTTTAGAGACACAGGATACCGGATACAGCAGAGTATATATCGCCACAGGGGAAGCGAACCCGCAGATCGCAGAATCCTTCTCATACTTCTGATATCAATGTCGTCTCCACAGGATCACGGTACTGTAGTCGAGAGCTCTTCGAGTGACTCACCGACTTTTTCGGACAATGGAATTGGGAGTGCGCCACCGATGCCTCGCAGACCAATTCCCAGGAAAGGACACACCAAATCCCGCCGCGGTTGTTTCAACTGCAAGAAAAGGTACCATAACGACATTCAGGTGTTCGTATTGCTCAAGTATCCTAATCAGAGCATAGGAGGATCAAATGTAACGAGAGACATCCTGAGTGTCATCATTGTACCAAGGCGGGATTGCAATGCGAGTATCCAGCAAATATCATTCAAGCAATGCAACGTCTTCCTACTTCACCGCACCCTCAGGAGGGGGGCAACCTGGGATCGACGCCAGGCGTCTTCGTAAGTATGCTTCAAGCGTGCTTTGAATGGTATAGTGACTTACGATCATAGTCCATGGCAGACATGCGTTTGTTCCATCATTTTCTCATCACCGCCTACCCGCATCTCCCGGTCGGAGCTGACAAGATTTGGATCACGGCGATTCCTGGCTTTGCACACAATGTATGTGTTTTCCATCAGAGCCCAGAAGACATGGAAGAAGCTTCTTTGGCTATCCGCGACCGTGGAAAGGGGTACTAACTATTGCAGTACGAGTACCTTATGCATTCCATCTTAGCGTTGGCTGCGTCACATCTGGATGCTGTAACACAGTCGGGTGTTGCAGAACAAGCCATACAGCACCGAATCCTCGCGGTCAAATCGCTCAACGAAGCGCTCTCAGTACCCCCAACAACCGCCTGCGAGCGCGACGCAAGAATGGCCGCGGCTCTAGTACTTGCTTTCCAATCAAGTCACCTACAGGACGGCATGGCAGAATTCATGACAATGGTCCGTGGGTGCAACCTGATTGCAGGCAACAACATGATGTTCATCGCCGACTCAGTCTTCAACGTATGTACAGCAGTCTGAGCAAGAATTTGGACGCTCACACTAACCCCTTCTAGGCATTCTGCGCAGATTCCCATCTTGAGAAAATGCAGAAGCGGATCGGAACATCGAGGGTGAGCTGCTTCAACCGCGAAGATCTCGACATGGCATCATTATCCCTCGACCTTGTCCAGACCTTGAACATGTCCGACTGTGAGCGGTCATACTGGGAGTTGCTCGTATGCACAATCACCCATGGGTATGACCGCCCACCAGAGACATATCAAACCTTTGTTATGCTCTACAACACACCATCCAAGTGGACGCATGATGAGTTCCAGGCCTTCATCGATCCTAACAACAGTGTTGCGCAGATTCTGCTGGCTCATTTCATCGCGGTCCAGGCTGTTCTTACACCTATCCTCTACCTTGAAAGAGTGGGCTTTGAGGGCGTACATGCCCCTACTGCCGTGCTCAGCTGGATCGAAGGGATATACTGGAACATACCGTGTCGCATGAGGCATCATGTGGAGTGGCCTAGACAAGTGTCGCGGTATCCTTATACTCGGTTCATGGGACAGAAGGAGGTGGAATATTGCGATGTAGATCCTCTTCTCATTTGACATCGTCGACAAGTTACACACTATCGAGCCCGTGTATTACTTACGAATAACGGCCTTCATGTACTACTAAGATACCCGCGATCGCTTTGTAGCTTCTACTCGCAATTCATTTCACTTTATCACAAGTTTACATCCTTATTGAACATGAAGAAATAGTTGTTACCAAGGCCTGGATAACACATCTGCTTCCCGGCATACTTCCAGCCTGCACAATCCTTCGCAAGGCATTCACAACACCTTCCCCTTTTCTAAACACTATCTACAAACCTCACAAACATCTTCATCCTCCATCGTCATATGCTCATGATATTCTCTCTGCTCACACATCTCAAAAAACGCATGACCAATACCAATCCTCGCATACCTATCCATAACCGCCTTCCAAAACGCGGTTGGAATCTTCTCCGCCGTCTCATCTTCCAGTATCATACTAGGGGTCGCGTTATGAACTTCTCCCGGTCTGTATTTATCGCAGTGATAGTCCACGAGTAGACGCCTCAAGCGGTCGGAGGCTTCGGTGTGAGAATGAAGCTTTGTATACGCGAAAATGACGGTTGCGTAGTACGGGGTTATTCCTTTGGTGAACGCCTTGTCGACGAACGCGTTCCCTACAGCTTCTGCGAATGAGGGGATCAGGTATTGACCTGCAAATTCCAGGCATTGGGCTACGAGCAGGCAGTCCCATTCGGAGGGTTGTGGTAGTTTTTGAGTATACAGCCAGTCGACGAAGATGTCGAAGACTTCGAGCTCTACCTTTTCGAGACAAATCGGAGTATTGCGTGTTAATTGTAGCTTGAAGACGGTGGAGTAGTGCGAGAGATAGTCGGAGTGAAGCAGGTATAGCTTTTGTTCGGTTCCAATCTTGACCAAGACAGTACCATATTTGCCTTGGCGTGCGATTTTACTGTAGTCGAGGTTAATCGGCCGTTCATGACTGCAGATATGGAAGTTTCGTTACCTCATCCGGGGTGGCTGTATATCTGCCTCTGCAGGACGCTTTAGGGGCTGTGACTGTGGCGGTTGATTGGCGGAGTCCATGACGACGATCTTTGACCTCTTGTAGGCAAAGGGTCAGGATGCAGGATTTGTAGTGTATGTTAAGAGTAAGGAAATGGAATTTTGATTTATAGCTATAAAATTTGCGTGTGTTCGCTGCGCAATGATGTTGGACCACTGGCTAACCAAGGTATCTTGGGCTTGGGACCAGATTATGAGAAGTTCGGCCAATAGGAAAGCTGTGGTTTGTATTCGCGAGTAGTATAGTAATACTCAATATTATTTTATACGGTCCCTCAAAGCGTTTGCGTCATGTACTCTTGCGATATCGTTGCTGTGTAGTTCCCAAAAGAATGTAGTGCAGTATACCAGGCCTGTGTACCGTGCCTCGATCAAAATCGGATCCCATCTGACATCGCACCCGTCTGATATGATGCCAAATCACGCAGACATACTTCCAAACCATTTCCTCATCAAGCTCTTCCTTCCCTTCTTCAACTCGTCAACCTCCTCTTCCACGACGACAACCTCCTCCAGCCTACCCACCCACTTTGCAGGCCCCCGCTCTCTGACAGCTCTCTCCTGTGCTCTGAGCCAATAGTCCTGCTCCATATTACGATCGTTACAAGCATTAGTATACCACTCATGCCACTCCTGATGGTCCCAGCCACACCTGCTCCCATACTTCTCTTTGACCTTCTTCGCGAAGCCCTCGACCTCCGTCTGCGCGCAGGCCGAACAAAGCGTCTCCTGCGGCAGGAACGAGGTACCAGAAAACGGTGTGCGGTAGTAGATGTAATGGTTCGAGTATGGTGTGTAGTAAGCCTTGCAGTGGGAAGACGTGCAAGGACGGAGTGTGTATCGCCAATCCCATACTTCTTCCTGCACCCCAGGTTTCGCTCTTGCATCGTTGCTTTTGGCGTTTAGGGGCACGGGAGGGGCGCCCAACACTCTTTGCTTGTGCTCTCGTACTAGTGCGGCGTCTTTGCTTCTGCGGTCTCGGCGGAAGTTTTCTTTGAAGGTCTCGAACTCGGAGGCTATGACGTTGAGGGTCTTGCGTCCGGCGCTCTGGCGTAATGTCTCGTAGGCTTGCTTGCATGCTGTGTTGGCTTCTTTCATCTCTTGGCTAGCATGGCGCGGGCAGTAGCCATGAAGACGAGTCAGGTCGTATGGGCCTTGGGGGAGGTAGTAGTTTGATCCTGTGTGGGCAGGTGTGTAATGCAAAGTGCATGAGGGATACAAGCAAGGTATATAATGATCGAGGGGGTTGTATTGGCCTGGCGGAGGACTACAGGGGGACAACGGTGACGAGGCTGCTGGGGCAGATTGCGTGGACATTCGTGAATTGGCCGATAAGACGGACTGGTAGGACACTACTCGGGATCTTGGGCTCAGAGTTGGCGGTTTATAGTTGGCCGGTAGTGGAATTCCGGTCCATCTCGCATCCGATTCTTGGTTTGAAGTTGACTTGATCGTGAGGCTGCTCACACGCTTTCGCATGACTTTAAAAGATCCACTTCGAGGCATGGGGAGAGAGTCGGGACGGTGGAGTCCTGGCGACTTTGGCGTTCCCCATGCTTGGAAATTATCGATCTGATCCATCAAAGTTGTGGTCGGGCTGGTAAACGATGGTATGTGATGGTATTGAGTTTTCTTTGAGGAGTTTGGTATTCTGTTGATCAGGGGTTCCGGTAGTTGTATAGTCTTCGGTCTTGCTCTCGGCCAGGTCTTTGACTTGGCCAACGGATCTGGTTCTGCGAAGCGTACCGCAGGTGGTGAAGACCTTCTGCTAGATGCCATAGTCACCGCGTCGGAAGATTTGAGGCTAGGCTTCAGGCTCGATCGTTGAGGCCTTGGTGGCGTAGATGCTGATGTTGTATTAGACTGGTCACTGAAAGATGACTGAGAAGAACGCGGCGTCGAACTGCCACTGGAAGCCGCATCGGCGAAAGGCATATTAGGAGGCATTAGGTTGGTTGTTGATAGAGTACCGGTAGTGACTGTTGGGGAGCGACTTGTCGAAGTGCTGGCCAGAGAAAATGGGCTGGCTATCGAGTTTTGTGTATCCTTTGATTGCTGTGTAGGTCGCATAGTGTTGGTCCCTGGATGTAGAATCTGAGACATGACGGGCGGGGATGATGCCGGTATACTGCCGAATCCAGCCTGGCTTTCAGGGCTCATCGATGAAACAAAAGGAGATCCAACGGACGTGCGTGGTCCAGCAGGAAAACGGTCGTCCGTCTCTGAACTGGCCAGAGAAAAAAGTGGATTCATGATGCGTGCGGGTGACGAAGGCTCAACCAAAAAGCAAACCTGAGGACGAGTGCCGACCAAGCCAAGGACAATGCAGCTTGCGTCGAGGCTTCTGCATCATCTAAAAGTACTCTGTATATCGGAAAGCAAACAAGAATGAGAGGCACAGCATGTGGGGGCGGAAAGGCCATGTGTATGCGGCCTGGTTACCCACACCGAGATACGCCGCACAACGCATCGCCCCTAAAGCACCGAATACTCCCTAGCCGTAGCAGCTTCCTGCAGAGCCAGGTCAGGATTCGTTCATCGAAGTATCTCAAGCTGTTGGATTCGAAGACTTATGCACAAGGTCTGCAGTGTCAAGAGGCGCAGTTCAGTGCCAGTCAGCCTCGCGAACACCAAATCGCAACATGATTGGCACCGTCACACGTGGGCCGGCCCCCGCATAGTGGAAGGTAGCTTTAGTAAAAACACAAAGTTCACGTGGGTCAATAGGAGAGTGACCAGGTGCAGGAGACACTTGGCGCTGGTCTATGCAATCTATCCGTACGACAGGTTGTCGCACATGTATGGTACATCTAGTCTGAGGCTCTGCTGATCGCTCCCGAATAGTAACAGAGTATGGTACAGGGCCGTTTGACACCGATCTGGTGACTTGACTATAGCTTGGGTTTGGGCTGTTCTTGCTTGAGCATGGCTTCGGCAACAAGACGTCGCTGGATCTTTCCTGTTGCAGTCTTCGGCCTATAAGTGCGCAGTCAGTGCATGGTTCATCGGCAATGCTGTCGTTCACGTACATGATATCGGTGAAGAAAATCTGCAGTTTGTTAGACTATGTTCCACATATGTGTGTTTGATTGGGTGTGTACATACCTTCTTCGGCAGCTTAAATTTGGCAACGCGATCCGTCAGCCACGTCTTCAGCTCTCCCGCAGTCAGAGCATGGCCCTCTTTGACCACGATCGCAAGACCAACGTCTTGGCCGTACATCTCATCTTCAATCGCGAAGCTGACAGCTTCAGATACTGCGGGATGCTGCGCAATTACGTTGTCGAGCTCAATAGGACTGATCTTTTCACCACCCTTGTTGATGAGCTCCTTGATGCGGCCGGTAATGATAACATATCCCTCAGCATCCAGCTTGCCCTGATCTCCAGTGCGGAAGAAGCCATCCTGGGTGAAGGATGAAGCATTGGCAGCTGGGTTGTTGAGGTATCCCTTGGTAACATTTTCACCACGAATGCAGATTTCAGCTTCTTTCCCTTGCGGCACCTCTTTGCCAGCTTCGTCGAGGATCTTGACTTCGACACCCTGACCGAGCCCCACACTGCCAGGCTTACGCTGGCTCGGGGGGAGGGGATTACTGGTCATCTGATGGGCCGCCTCAGTCATGGCGTATGCCTCCAATACCGGAGCACCGAACGCCTTCTCGAGTTCGTGGAATGTTTTGGGTGAGAGCGGACTGGAGCACGATCGGATGAAGCGGATGTTGGGCATGGGGCTTGGGAGAGGGCTCTTGAGCAAGATCTGATGAATTGTTGGAACAGCCGTGTACCAGTTTGCCTTGTGCTCATTGAAGTCTTTCCAGAAGTCCGAGGCGGAGAACTTGGGCGGCACAATGACTGAGCCTCCTGAAGCCAGTGGGGCGAGGAAGCCAGCAAGCAGGCCGTGGACGTGGAAGAGAGGCATAACCAGCATGGTACGATCCTTGGGCGTCAACTCGTAGGTTGCTTGGATGTTCTTCATCGTCCGCAGCAAGTTACGGTGCGTCAGAGGCACGGCCTTGGGGCGTCCAGTGGTACCGCTCGTGTGCAGCACAAGAGCGACATCGTCTGGCTGCGCGGACTGGACGGACGCGGTTTTACCCGCAAGCTTTCCAGCCTCTTTGACGTCCAGGACGACCTCGCTGCCATTGTAGTAGCATTCTGCGATGGCGGCATTGTATTTCCGTGCTGCACGGACAGCTGCCGCATCTTGCGCAAACGCACCCTTTGGTACCAATGCGATCGCTGAGCTCAGGTCGTCGATGTAGAACTCGAACTCGGACTGTTTGTACGCCGGGTTGAGGGGCGCTGCGATGGCCCTCTGCCACGAGGCAGCGATGAAGGAGACGATGAATTCGTACGTGTTGGGCAGCGCGATGGACACAGCGGCCTCGGCAGAAACGCCGACCTTTGCCAGCTGGTGTTGGAAAGCCTTGACATCCGCGGCGAGCTTCTTGTACGAGACGGTCAGGGCAGGGCTACCGGGCACGATGACGGCGGTCGAGCTCGAGTCCTTGGAGAAGGCGTGTTCGAGAGTGGTTGGGGCCATGGCGATGGATTACTAGATAGGAGATCTGATGGTCGCGATTAGAGGAACACTGCTATGCGCGGGCTTCCTGGGCGATGGTACCTTTATGCTTCTATGACGCGCAATGAAATCTACAGTTGATAAGAAACACCAGAGCCTGCTCAGATGTATTCGGAGATGTGGAAATGACTTATCACGGATAAGGATTTGGATGACAGCATGGTAACAGGCGTTCCTGCATGCCCGCGCAATGCGGCTAAGTCTTAGCGTGGAGGGCGCGCCGAACGCCGGCACGCGGGCTGGGGTGCTTGGCGGCAGTTGACATCGCGCCTGCCGCTCCACCACCCTTACAACCAACACATTGCCGTAGTCGAATCTCACCGTCGCCGCCTCATTGTTCAATCTTGCATCCGCAAGACAGCTGCTAACCTCTGCATTCTTAGACTTGTAGCTCAGCCCGCCGCCGCTCACCTGTGACGTGCGCCAGTCGCATTTGCCATTGTTCAGCGCCGCACTTGCGCGTATATCGATATCAACATGGCCGACCAGCCGCCGCAGAAGGCGCAAGGCCTGCCGAACCCATATGGTCTTCCCAACCCCTACGCCCAGAAAGGCCTTCCGAATCCGTATGCCGCCGCCACCATCTCTGCTGCGCCTGTCAAGTACACAGAGGAACAGGCCAAGGCCGAGCAGCTGAAGAAACCTGGTATCTAACTGAACTGCTCCATACTATTGCCTTGAACTACGACTCATTTGATTGTCTAGCTTTCCATAACCCTCACCAAATCAAGCGTCCCCAGGCCAAGAAGGCTATCCCAACTGTCAAGAGGGCCACCATGCCTGTAGCTGCCCCGCTCTCTTCGTCAGTTCCCGGACCCGCCAATCCTCAGCAGCATGGCATCGACTACTACCGAAGCACCGCAGAGGACGACGCCTCCATTCTGGAAGAGCGCAGGATGCGCGCGTATGAGGAGAAGCAGAAGAAGAAGGAGCAGAAGAAGTTCACCAAGATGTACGGACTTCATGAACCTCTGGCCGCTCACAAGCCCGACAAGCCGTCCAACTTGCTAGCTTACAAGGCACAAGGCGGTTACCGACGCAAGAAGGAAGGCTTCACTGCCTTCTTGCGTGGAGCTGCCGCTCAGCATAAGTCTCGCGATGGCAGTGAGGAAGCCAGTGGCACCCCCTCGGCGTCTTCGTCTAGCTCAACGCCCGCTTCAGTTGCTACAAAGCCTTCGTTCGCTCCACCTGCATACTACGACAACAACTCTGCGGCGCCCTCGTCCGACCCGTCAGGAGAAGATGCTTATGCCCGTCGCATGCGTCTGTCGCAGCAGCAGTCTGATGCCGTGCCGCCGCCACCCCCGTCGGTCACAGATGACTATGTACCTCCGCCTCCGCCTCCGCCTCCGCCAGCTGGTTCACCGCCAGCCCCGCCGAGCTACCAGGGTGCTACCATCTCTGCGCCTCCTGTCCGATACGCGGCCGCCACTATATCTGCGCCTCCTGTCCGGTACGAGCGTCCTGACGTACAGATGGAGGATGCAGACAACGAGCCCGCCCATGACGAACGCCCCGCCAAACGCGCCAAGATCAGCAAAGCCGAAGCCATGATGAATAAGATGGGTTACAAGAAGGGTCAAGGTCTCGGAAAGAACAACGATGGTGTCTTTACCCATCTGGAAGTCAAGAAGCGCAGGGTTCCCCAGGGCGCAGGCAATCTCGACGCGAACGGCAGAGTCCAGTCTCAACAAGTCTGGGATGTCAGTGGCGGTATGCGTATTCAGAAAGACGAGCCCAGCAAGTTCGGCGACAAGTCAAGTGTCGTGGTCACATGGGGTTGCGTCGACGGTGTTGACTGGGACGCCAACGCCGAGCGCAACGACGGTGGTATCCGACAAGACATGGGCGAAGCATTCGGCAAGAAGGTAAGGCTTAAGACGTCATCGTCAATGTATGTGTGCTAATAGAATTCAGTTCGGTGGCGATGTCGAGCGTATCCAACTGGACGAGAGCAACAAGGATGGCGTAGTCTACATCCAGTTCAACTCCCCGATGGCCGCCCTCAACGCCGTGAACCGCTTCGACGAAGGATGGGAGTTCAGAGGCAGGAAGATCCGCGCCCAGTACTACGACGAGCGCAAGTTCCACTCTGGCATCTACGACTACTAGAAGCCACTGCCTTGGTTAGTGTCGGCCTGTCGAATTCGCGTGTTCCGGTCGTTAGCCTTCGAAGAATCGTTGGAGTATTCCACTTTATGATTGGTGTGACGGACAGGAACGACGGCAGGGAGGATACGATAGGTTGGAGCATGTGGCATCGCTGGTATGGATCTGGATACGCTTGAAGGGCAGATGTGTATGACTATGGATTGGGGAGGGGTCTCATGTTCGTCTCTTCAAGAGATTAGAGCTTTGAGCATCCTCCTGGTTGCTTTATAAGAAGCGCAATACTAGGAAATTTCCGGCCTCAGCTTCTGGTATATCACCATGGAATATGAAGCCCGTAACTCACAACACAAGCTCTGCAAACATGTGGTGTTTAAATTCCGCACTCGAAACTTGACAAGCATATATGATGATAAAACCTCGCAAGGCAGCAAACAGGATATCGTTATCGTATCGTCTAAAAGGAGCTACGCCGCAGTCTCTGCACTCCTACTCGTACAGAAGTATAACATGTCCCCCCCAATCTAATATCAGACTCCAAGATTCGCCCGCAACTAACCCATGTCTCTAATGCGAGGTACGCCCGACTCCAAGGTATATATGCTTCTTCGTCCACTTCTCAATCACTCTTTTACTTGCGCCGTCTCTCCAGCGCTAGCTGCTTAAGCATTCCCAGGCTTCTCATCGGTATCGATATGCCAGACAACGTAGTTGGGCAATCCGTATACGCCGTAGCCTGCGCGCTTGGCCATCTTTGCAAAGCCTTCTGTCTCGGCTTGGTTTTCGAAGGGGTAGCAAGGGAAGTTTACGCCGGAGCGGTGGACGTCTGCTTTTACGATGATGTTTACGCCGCCGATGCCGTCGAGGGGTATTTCTTCGTCTTTGTCGGCGCGCCAGTCGCCCATTGTGGCCATGTACTTGCGGTTTGTGGGGTATTGCTTGTAACCTGTGGGTGTGTGAGCTGATGTCGAGGGAGGAACTGTGGGGGGCAGGGAAAGTACCTTCTGCGAGGACAATGTCTTTGTCGAGCGTGGAGGCGAGTTTGAGGCCTTCGGGGGATTCTTGCCAGGAGTTGTAATCGACTGGGTCTTGTTAGTGGGGATCGCGGAATCGAGTGGGGTTAAGACTCACAGCGCCCTTCGATGTCGACCATCTTGCCATTCTCCTCCTTGTACCTGTGGAACCAGATGTCTGTGTACTGTTAGTGCGAATCTTTAGGGCCTACATCCACAAGACGTACTAGGAACGAGGACATCCCGATCATGCGCCACAAAGTCCTCGATGATCTTGGAAGGACTGTCGACGATATCTACATCCCTCCAGTATACCCAGCTGTGCTCCGGTTTCAAGGCAGTGTAAAGTAGGTAGTTCCTGGCTTTACCCAGCGCCTTTCTCCGTGGACCTTGTGCCTCAAAACTGTGTCTGTCCTCTACACTTTGCGAGAGCGTGACACCGAAATCTTTCTCAACAATCATGGTCGACCTGAAAGCTACTTCGGGGTTGTTTTGGACCCTCTCCAATTCCTTTGCCAATGCTGCCATGGTATCGTCCGTCGTGTCGCCGACCAGAAACGCCAGATCGATCAGCTCGTGGGGGTACGTGAGTGACGTGAGAAGATCGAAGTGTTTCGCGAGGTAGTATGAGGCATCGCGGAGCGGGGTGAGGATCAGAACACGCTCCTTGTTCTTGGCTGCGTCAATGGTCGAAGTGACGCCGTTCAGGTCGACGTGCTGGATTTCGGTGGCGTTGACCTCTATTGGTTTGTGGTGGTTGAATATCACGGGGGTGTTCAAATGCGCGTGCCAGTCTTCGTTCTCGTTCGCTGTCATGTGCATTGGAGGTTTCGAGGGGCCGAAGCAGTAGAACCTGGGAGGGTACGATTAGCGATTGCTCCATGTAACACAATGGGAGACCTGGCATACCTCTGCATCTCCCCAGCTGCTGACCCCATGGACCGCCATAGCAGCACAATCGCTGTGACCAGACCAATGGAGATGAGGAAGCGTGGGTTCCGTACTGTGCTTATGACCTGTCTTGATGGTGGCAGGCGGGCTTTAGCAGCCTTCCACGAGTATCCTTTGCCCGCAAGCATGTTGAGTCGGTAGGATCCCGCGTGTTCCTTCTCCACCTCTTCCCCTCTGGCCTGTGATATGCGTATCGATGAGCTACGCGCTCGGACGCTATCGGTATTGCTGGTTTCCCTCTGTGAATGGAGCGGCGGCGATTGCGACTGTGGCCTCTCCAGTTTGGCGGTTGAGAGCGCCCGGGCGCGCGACGTTTGGGGTGTGGACTAAATGTTGCTGGTGACGTCGCAGCGAGGTTGGGGGGAAGCAGCGGCGGAAGCGACAGACGGTAATGACTAGTGAAAGCAGGGTCCTGACTTGCTGCACAGTGGGACGCACGAGGGAAGCGACGAAAGGGGTGAACGACAGGCGCAATTGCGTTGCAGAAGCAATTCGTTCAGTACAGATTACCGTTGAGCGCGACGAGCATGCGAATGACGCTAAGTGCAGATCAATCGCGATAGTGCCGCTGATGACGACGCCTCGGAAATATGATAGACGGTAATTCTCTCATAATTCACCGGAGACCACAACGAAGTGCCAATGTTACATGTTTGGCCTAGAACGTTGCTCAATATACTTGTTCCGTAGCGATTGGGCCCTGCGTGAGTGCCTTCCATTTTCCTGGGTAACCGCACGTGAAAGCATGTGCTGGGAACACCAAACCGGCGGCGCCCCGGCTCCTAACAAAGAAGCTGCGTGGTACAGAATGTCATGCATGGGACATGTCTGCGATATGTACGAGAAGCTCACTCGTTTACCCACATCATCTGTTATACGAATTTAGTGACTGCGGCCCGCACTTTAGAGCCCGCTCTCCGTCTTACCACCCATAACTGAAGGGATGCCTGAACTAGGTATCCGAGACATGAAAGCCTCGTCTTAGGTATTCAAGAGCCGAAAGAGAGTTCAGGTATAAACGACAATGCGGTATGGAATATTCTACTTGGAATGCATGGACGTCGTTGCAGGTGCGCTGCCAACTAGCGGCGCAAGACAGTCTCAGAACGTATGGGATCAAGTTATGCGGGAGGATGGATTGAGCTGAGCTCCTGTGCCACATTCGACAGAAGCCCTAGCTCTTCTTCAAGCGCTTGCCCTTGCACTTGTCAGTTAATTTTGGCAACACTATGACATGATCGATGTCTGTCGCGTGGATAAGGTCAAAGCTCATGCGCCAGCACCCACCACTGTTGGCGTTTCATCCTCCTTTTGAGAAACACTGTGAGGGCTTGATGAGACGACATGGACAGACATGACACATTTGAAAGATCCGTTCGGCGAAAAGCAAAGATCAAGTCGTAGGCGGTGAAGCTCGCAAAGGCCTCAATGCGTGACGTAGGATTTCCAGACAAGCACATGCTAATTTCAACACATCACAAGAAAACGCAGAGCAGATTTAAGAAAGACTGTATGCCACTATCCCAAATAAAGCAACTCCTCCTGCAATTCTGCACACCGTGTCGCGGGGCAGACATATATGTACTGCGAATTAACAGGCTGCTCGACCCTCGTAGCCAAATGATACATTCAATTGTTACATGCTGAACCATGAAACCGTCCCCGATGCCCCTTCAGTCCTCAAATGCTGAACTCCTGCGTCAGCGCCTGTTCGCTTGATGCTATACGCTATCAAAGAAAGTCAGGTGGGGGTAGTCTATGCAATTATGATGGAACGCCAGCGTCATAAGCTTTTTAGAGAAGGAGAACAGCGGCCATGGCGGCGAGGCCAAGGGCACCGTTGACAGCACTGAGGGTGGTGGCAGCGCCGGTCTTGTCGTCACCGTCACCCTGCTTGGTACCCTTGTGGCCCTCACCAGCGGGGTCGATGAGCTTGCCCTCGCACCTGTAGCCACCCTCGATGAGCTTCTTGTCCTTGAGGGGCTTGTAGGTCTTGCAGGTCTCGGTGACGTTGTCAGTGGACTGGAGGTTGAAGGCACCGGAGACGCTGTTGAGCTTGGGGGTGGTAACGCTGGCAGATGTTAGCAAGGCATGTTGTAAAGCGAATACGAGGCAAACTTACTCAGTGAAGTTACCGCTCATGTCGAAAGCTCCACCGATGCTCTTAAGGACAGGGTAGCCATCAATCTCGATGAGCTTGGAGTTGTTGGCGATCTGGAGGTTGCCGGAGATCTTGGTGAGCGCCGGGAAAGAGACGTTGGAAAGGTTCTCGTTGGCGACAAGGGCAACAGCCTCGCCGACGGAAGTAAGGTTGGGAGCGGAGAAGGACTCGAAACCGTTGTTGTAGAGACCGAGGGAGCCGTTCAGGCGCTCGAGGGAGGGAACTGAGACGGAACCGCAGAAACGGAAGGTCAGGTTGCTAGCCCAGATAAGGTTGGGCAGCTCGACCTTGACGGCCTCGTTGTTGTCGGCAAGAGTCAGCGACGTGGAGACGTTGCCGAGCTGCATGGAGATCTCATCTATGTAACCGTTGTTTGCGATGAAGACAGTGTCGACCTCCTCAATGTTGATACCCTTGAGGGAGCGAAGAGCGGTGTTCTGGATGTCGACCTTGTTGGCCTTGGTGACCTCGCCAGTGAAGCCAATCTCCTGAAGAGCGGGCAGGGCGTTCCACTTGATGGAGTCGATGGCCTTGAGCTTGGGGAAGTTGACGGCGTTGAGACGGGTCAAGTCGTTGAGCATCATCTCTCCGTCGAGCTCCTCGAGGTCGCTGGCGCTGATCTGCTTAAGCTCGGTCGCGGTGTCGGCAATCAAGTCACCCTTGATCTTCTTGACGCCGGGGAAGGAGATGTCGTCGGTGGTACCAGTCGCAATGGCGATGTTACCGGAGAAGGTTGAGCAGGAAGCGATGGCGCTGGCGTCACCGGCATTCTGGATGGTGGTGGTGGCGGAGACACTGCAGGCAGCTGGGGTGTTGTCAGTCAATGTTGACGCGGTCTGGTGTTAGAGAGCATACCGTACGCGCCGCTGGCAGCAGCCAGGGCCGGGAGGGCGATCTTCATCATGGAAGGCATTTTGTGTAGTGCAAGTGGTGTGGTAACTGGGAGGAAAAGTCAGCGGGCGCGTCCATGAGGCGACTGAGAAATGTGGACTGGCAACACGGACCTGGGATATTAAGACTGCTCGTTCCGGTTTCAGTTGTGCGGGTGCTGCGGGCTAGTTGTCGAGCGTGGAAAGATGCTGGAGCGAGGGGAAGAATTAACAAGTAAAGCAGGCAGTATTAAATAGAGTAGTCCCAGAGACGCGATCAAGAAGGCGCGGTCGTCGGTAGCGAGTGTGGGTGAAGACTGAGAGAGAAAGGGCAGGAGGGCATTCTAATGGGAGCAGGCGCGAGAAAAGGGGAGCGCGGTGGTGCCAGTCCGGGCAGCCGCTAATGACGCTAGTGAGGCCGGGTGGAGATCATAGGCGGCCAGAGCGTGCCCACCATCATCGATCAAGCAAGCAAGCCAGAGTGAATGTTGCAAGCGGGCCTGGGGCCACGCACTGGTTGCTGGTGCAGATGGTTTCGCCGCCTGCGCGCGACGACACCGCCAGCAGTGCCGTGGATGCTGCACGCTCGTGGCTACCCGCATCGTGTTGCCATGACTGCACCACGGCGGCCGTACCGAGCGCGCGGACGGAGTGGTTTGACAGGCGAGGGCTACCACAGCTCTGCATCCATTATCCATGATGCCTCCTCGCCGCCCGTCGCCCGTCGCCTGCCACCGCACGCTGCTTGTCGCTCTTAGCTTCACGTGCCGAGCACGCTGCTCCCAATTTCAAGCTCTGAACCAGATGTCTGCCCTGATAAGCACCATGCAGCGTCCGCAAACAGCAGCCTCTCATGCGTGAGCCTCAACAACAGGGGTGGCGTCTGGATCGCCGCTCTGTCGCCCTAGGAGACGGCCGTCCGCTACTGTGCCCGCACCATTCCGCTGCTCCCCAACGTCTCCATCCGTCGTCGACGGACCTGTTAGTTTTGCTGGTAACCGCTCACTACGCGGCAATGCGGCACCTTCGCTCCATGCCCGCCCATCCAGAGTCTTCTTTTGCCACTGTCTGGCCGACACGAAACACAACAAGCACCGTGGATTATTACGCGGCCTTTTACTATATCCGCCACCCCTGTCCAATGGTTTCAATGCGGTTACACCCTTGATGGGCCAGATCCGAGTTGGGTATAGCGCAGCCGTTGCAATCTCATGAGATGCGAACCCCAACAGCGGTTATAATTACACCACCACCTTGCGCGCTGGAGCTCCATTGCTGCTTTCGGCCATGTGCACTCGCCTCTCCTTTATATCCATTTCGCCCCAACATCTGCATTGCGCCTCATTTCGTTATTCTCGTTCTCCAGACGGCTGTTGCGATGAACCATCTCGCTTATCGTCCACCCCAAGCGACAGCCTCACCATCGATCCTTCCTGCCAAGCTTATTGCTTGACGCGCATTGATTGACCTCTCATTTCCAGCCTGGGGCTCCAGAGGTCCACTTGCGCCGCACGCACAACGTCGTGTTTCCTGCCATGACGTCGGCAGTTACAATTGTTTCAGTCTCGGATTTTTTCTAGAATGGCCCACCACCTCCTACAACGAAGAAACTCAACGGTCGCACTGCCGTGCAGACGAACACATAAGTAACAGTCAATAGATTTCTAAGGTAATGCAGAATTGTGGAACGATCTATCATCCTCTGAGAGCTAGGTGTTCGAGTCTTCCATCGATGGGCTGAAGTCAGCAACTCTAAATATTAGTCCACTTTGCCGCCCTCACAGATGCCCGTGGTCAATGTCGTTTCGTTGAGCTTACTTTTTACATACAAGGAGCGAGCGCTGCAGCCTCCTCATTCGCGCCGCTTTTCGCTTCCGACCTGATCTTGCGGCAGTACTGAAATAAGCCTTTCTGGCCGATTAGTGGGTCCGTCTCTGATCCCTCCACAATTCGCGACTTCGAACATCATGGGCATTTGCGACATCGTACATCAGTAACATTTCACTTACCAAGGAAATACGAAGCCGAGTAGACGAACGTGTTTGACCCAATTGCTCAGTTTACGCATCTGTGGGTTCTTACTCACGGTTCGCATACAAACTTCGCGCCACTCTTCTAGTGAACCAAATATTTCGCTGGGTCATCAGCAGAGGCTGCTCTTGTTTCGGTCCTATCACATCACTCCAATTTACTACAACACATTTTCCGATTTGCCTACAAGAGAATCATTCGCGAGACATCATTGCCCACATGGAAGGGCACGGCGTACCATACACTTCGCACTTTCTGTCTCGATAGTGCGGTTCTTCAGCATTTCATCCCATGCCTACACAGCAACAACAGTTTGTAATCATTCGTGGCGAGAGCAAGCCACAAGCTGTTGTATACCAATACAGTAGTCAATGTCGAGCGTTGATATATAATACATCTGGCCCATCCACGATGGATGTACGTCGTAGTCTACCGTCCCCGACCCACATTGCATCTCCACCAAACAGATCATCGACTCCACCACAACACATAGGCCTCATACTGTACATGCGTATCTCACTGCAAGGACCAACGCTTCTTCATGGGAAAGCTACTTCCCAGCAATCAGGTCTTTTGTAAAACGTTGACATCTACATCGGCGATTCGCCACATGTACCACATAAACAGCGATCTTATACAGGACACTGTTAGTTTTTTGCCATTGGAAGCTTGCACTGAAATTTGACGTACCTGTAGGGCGAGAACTTGGAAGCCATATCGAGCATTTCCTGCTCCGTCATGTATCTGCATGGCGTACGTCAGTACATCTTACATTGATGTGAGAGGGCATGATGATTAATACGTACTTCCACTTCCCACCTTTACTCTTCAATTTATTCACATCGCGGCCCGCGTACACTGCCATACCCCGTCTACAAACACATCAGTCACACAATCCGTCAAAGAAGCGTACGCTGATCTCTCAAGCAAACAAAATCAACTTACTGTACACCCAAATCCCCAGTCGCGAAAACATCCATCCTCTTCAACCCAAAGCAAGCAAACATCTCCACGCTCCATCGCCCCAAGCCCCTCACCGCTACTAGCTTCTCAATGAGTTCTTCGTCGCTGGCACTAACCAGCATCTCGGCTGAGAGTTCACCAGAAGCGAATTTCTCGGCTAGGCCGTAGATGTACTCGGCTTTGCGCTGTGAGAGACCTGCTGTACGTAGCGTTGCGATGTCTTTGGTGAGGACCTGAGTGGGCGTTGGAAAGGACGGGTGGGTGTCTGGGAAGAGGGCGGTGAGCTTTGCGCGGATGGATGAGGCGGCTTGGCCTGATACCTGTGGGGGATGGTTAGTTTTGCATGTGTTGCCTAAAGCCTTCTTTGTATATGACTTGCAACGGTGTGCTACAGACTCTATCTACCAGCTCACTCATATCACTGTCCACATACCTGCTGTCCAATAATCCCCTTCCCCAGCGCCTCAAACGGCCTCACCACCTCCCTCAGCCCCTCCGGACTAAAAATCCCACATTGATGCCCTCGCACCACCTTTTCCAGTTTAGGATCCGTCTTGATGAGAAAGTCCTCTGCTTCTTTCAACAGATTATCAATGTTCGTGCTCGCGGGTGGAATGGCACCAACATCTGGTGGGACGAGTTCCTTTGCTTTCCTTTTCTTGGCTGGAGAAGGGTCGGTGGGTTTCGCGGGTGAGGATGCGTATGCTTGCACTACGTGCAAGCCGTTGGGCGTGGCTAGGTTGGCGTTTGTGGTGTGGGGCTCTGCTGGACGGGTGGTCGTATCTGAAGGTGAAAATGCGGGGGCTGATGAGAAGATACTGGCACCCGCAGGTGTGGGTGTGAAGGGTGGTGGCTTGAGTGGTGATTCTGATGACGCTGCTGGTTTTGATGCTGTTTTACGCTTCTTGGGGAGCGGTGTCGCGGGGAGCGGTGAAGTTGAATCTGCCGAGTCTACGACTTTGTCTTCGTTTTGTTTTCCATTCGCAGTAACCTTATTCTTCGTCTCGTCCGATGTTGGCGCAGATGTTGCTACTGTCTTGCGCTTCTTCGTGGGTACACTCGCTTTGCCAACCTTCTCATACTTTGCAACACCATTCTGAACTTTCGCATCCAATGAATCTTTTGTGATACTGCTGGCGACGCGAGCGGAACGTCTCAAAGACATGGCGTGATGGGTGTAGAGGTCGTTAACCGTTCTGGTGAATGGGATAGTCTGACGTCATAGGGTTAGGATGTGGGACAGCTGCGAGACTGCGACAACGTACTCTTTGCTTCAAAACTCTTATTGCAATCATGAAAACGGGTGAATGAGAGGGTGTATTGTTAGTTGCGCAAGTGGGGAGCTTGACGCGATGCGCGGGAAGCTATTCTTGAGCTGACGCCTGGGCACATGACAGCGTGGCTGACATATCCGGAACCCTGACATTGCGCATCTGTCGTATGCGAGAGGATCGGCATATCACTCGCTCTATATAGAAACATGGCGAGGTGCAAAAAAGCTTACTCGAGTACACGAAATCCTGCGAATTTGCAGGTATCCTCCTGTTCGAGCATTTAGTTGTGGTGACCAAGGACGGAATAGTAACTTCGGATTCCCGTAGTCGCTCTCCCCTTTCCAAGAGCAAATGCTATAACGTACTGCAAGTTCGGCATTTGCATGCAGAAATGGTACTAATTTCTTGAATCTGAGATAGTTGTTCAAGTGAATTTCTCCCGCGTCTTTCAGCCGGTCATGTTCTATCTGTTATTACGGCAATTCCATGTCTTCGGTCTTAGTCGTGCAGTAGCTCATCACTTCATGCCTGACTGTTCCTATGAAGTGCATAGAAGGTGCATGTCATTCATCATTTTCCGGTTGTATCTGTGCGTTGCTTTCCGAAGCCAAAACCAGGCGTCATGCAATGGCCGCCTCCCGATAAGTCATTTCCCATGGATCGCAAGACAAATACCCGCAGCTGAGCATGCGCGCATACGTGAAAGCTCTTCGGAGCACGGGCATAAGAGAAACGTATTTCCAGACGCAACAGAGGGGAGTCCTGTACGAAATGTGTTGGTATGGTACAATCTATTGCGCAACCTCAGACTCAATCCACCAAGCTCCAATTGATTCCCCCGGACTCGGTATATACATTCTAGTGTCCGGTGGCCTGGGCGGCGTTCTTCTGCCTCTTCTGGATGACCATGGCCTCGAGGTCCTCGCGCTCGGCCATCTCGGACTCGATCTCTGTGATGAGCTCGGCGAGGTATGGTGTGTCCTTTTGCATTGTCAGCATCTGGTATTCGGGTTTGAAGCGATATCCCTACATCCTCGGGCTTAGTCCACTCCTCCTTGGGCAGAAGCTGGTGGGACATGGAGAGCTGCCGCAGATTAGCCACATTTGCCATGTCCTGTATATCTTGTTGGGCAGTACCTGGAAAGCTCGGCGCAGACGGAAGACACGGTCGTAGGCTTCCTGTGGTCGGAGACGCTTCAGGGCGGTCTGAACTACATCGTTCTCCTCGGGGAGCAAGTCATCGGCCCTGCATCACAAATCCCGTCAGCCCATCATTCCACAATCGGCCATATCCCCCACTGCCTCCTTCTGTATTCTTGTATACACGGCGTCCGGATCGGGGCTCCGTACCTCAGACCGAGCTGCCTGTAGCCGGCGGCGTTGCAGTACCAGTTGGCGAGCGGCTTCATCCAGCGCTGCAGCCACGGGCGCTTCATGATGTAGGGGGCGAGAGACGGGGCAGACATGGTTGCGGGTGTTCGACGGCGGATCGGAGGGGTCGAGACGGGTGCTGTCGTCAATTGCAGTTTTGACGGTCGGAGGTGGTGAGGTCGTAATGCGAAAGAAGCGAACGCCAATAGGCCGGCGGGCAGCGCTTGGCCCGCCGCAGGCCTTGGTCTTAATCAGCGGCCTGTCCCCACCCGCCAGAGCAACTTCACTCGTGCTCCATCCCAGCTCTGACGTCTGCCCACAACCGCCCTCTCACACCCGGCTTCCGAGCGCATATCCTGGCACGAGGCCCGCACGCGACTGAACGCTTTCACCACGACTCCCTCACTGCCCGTCCGTCTGTCAATGGAGCCGAACAATCGCTAGTCATCGTGTTACTCAAGTGCTGCGGGGTTTCCGCAACACTGAGGCACCGCACAGGGGACGACGGCCTGTATGCGCCCACCCCTCTCGCCCCGCGCTCTGATTCAAGCTCTCTAACAAGTCGGCCATGGCAGTACCCCTCATGTCGACACACGAACCCGCGCCGCCGTCCCCGCCTAACGTCCCCGACCGGTATGCGCCTTCCGCCGTGACAGCTGAACCGCGAGACATGTCCACCCCAAACCAGCAGCGCACCTGGAGCTCTCCCGTTGCCGCCCTCGCAGTCAGGGTCTCCAAGCTCCCCGACAGCTCCGTCAATGCTCTGTGCGGAGCGTCTGCCGGAGTTGCTTCGGGCATAGTGACGTGCCCGCTCGATGTTATCAAGACCCGCCTGCAGGCGCAAGGCTCTTTCCGCCCCAGGACATACACCGGGCCAACGCGCACAGTGTACAAAGGCCTCACCGGTACTGCGCGAGTCATATGGATTGAGGATGGCATCCGCGGCCTGTACCGAGGACTCGGGCCCATGCTGCTTGGATACATTCCAACCTGGGCCGTCTACATGAGCACTTACGAATCTACGAAAAACGTTCTCTATCCTCAGATGGGTTAGTAATACACACGGGCACTCGCGTTCCTGTTGCTGACGAGACTGAACCCACAGAGAACAAATGGCTCGCTAGGACCATCGCCTCGTTGTTTGCTGGTGGCTGCTCGACGCTAGTCACCAATCCCATATGGGTTGTCAAGACAAGACTCATGTCACAGGTCAGCGCCCGCGCATCTCCCGAACACCGGCCGCCATGGCACTACACAAGCACCTTTGACGCCTTCCGCAAAATGTACCTCAAGGAAGGCATTGCCTCCTTCTACTCAGGACTTACACCTGCGCTCCTCGGCCTTACCCACGTCGCTATTCAGTTCCCGCTATACGAGTTCCTCAAGATGAAATTTACTGGCCTGGAAATGGGCCAGACAGACAGCAAGACTGAGGATGTGCACTGGTTTGCTATTGCGCTGGCAACAGTCTTGAGCAAGATGACGGCGACTTCGGCGACATATCCACACGAAGTCTTGCGCACGCGCCTGCAAACACAGCAACGTTCGCTGCCCTCGCACTCCGATAATCATGTATCGTTTCGAGGAGGTCAGCACGACCGATTTCATACCCGCCCTCCTGGTACGGCTTCGTCGGATGGCATGATAAATCTACCCCGCTATCGTGGTATCCTGCGAACATGCACAGTCATCCTCCAAGAAGAGGGATGGAGAGCGTTCTACAACGGGATGGGAACTAACATGGTCCGTGCTGTACCTGCTGCAGTCACGACCATGTTGACATTCGAGTCGTTGAAAGCCGTCCACCAGAAGCTGAAGAACGAGGGTAGGAAGATAGAGAACGAGGTCGAGTGACGGTAAATATCTGCGTTTCGTCTCTCTATTCACAGGAACCGATCGGCATCATTACCGGGCGTTTAGTCATGGGTTAGGAGTGGAAATATCCCAGTGAGCACTCCTGTTCTGTTTGTTCATACGTTTGTACGCACAGGGCAGCATTTTCGGGCACTGTCAGCATCAAAGCTTTGGCGTTTGTAGGGCAATATGGTTGATTTCCTATAGGCTGTCACAAGTGCGAGCAGATTTAGCACTTGTTTGAGAGACACCATTTACATGATTATCTAAATATACTACTAGGAGAGCATTGCTTCCACAGGTGCATTGTTTCCAGGCCTCCTGAACAAAGCATGCCAACAGGGCGGTCAGCGTCGCAAACGCAGCGCCGCATACGCTGAAGTCATGAGCACCGCCAATAACGGTGAGTTGACGTGTCTACATTCTTCAAGTGAGCGAAGCCCCATTCGCTGAGGTTGGAATTGACAAACGCCCACGCCACTCGCCCTGGTTCCGCGGTCATGCAGGCGCACCCTTCCTAAAGTGCACATGCTTCACGCGTTAGACTTCACACCCTTTGCTAGGCTATATACCTTGCATGTTAATCGTGTCCATTGTCTTGGCCTTTCTGCCGGCACACCATCATGATTCCGTGTGCCGCTTCCGCAGAGCCGCATATAAGCCCACCGCCCATACCTATCCGCAGCCGGCTACGACACGGCTCAGCATATCAAAAGAGGCTGCGCGATATCATTTCTGAGCGTACGAATGCAACTAGTCTTCCATCGTCTCCTCCCTCCCAAATCCTTTTCGACGAACTTGACCGCGAGTTGACGGAAACAGAACAGAGACTGGTCATCGTCAACTTGGAGGGAAAGGATATGAGTGACAAGAGAGAGTGTCTACTCTGGGATAATTGGGAAGGGAGCGATACGTCGACTGAAAGAGGGCTCAAGAGTGACAGTGGTGGTGCTCCGGGAGACGGCTGCTTCAGTGAACTCGAATATGAAGCGAGCAATGGAGACAGCTATCCCGAGCCATTGCGAATAAGTGAGAGAAGCGGGGACGCTGTGGAGCAGATGGTGGTGCAAGGGCGCGTGCCGGCACAACGAGGAAGTCGCGACGGCCCACCTTCTGCCATCTACACTAATCACACAACGCGCTCTGAGCACAGCTCATCATCCTCTGATTACAGTGTTCAGACAATGGATACGAAAGTGTCCGACTGGCTGGCACAGGGGTTCCATACCTCTGAGTCTCAGGAACCGGATCCTCCGCGACAGATCTCCAGCAACTCCGATCGCCCCTTCCCTCCCAGACATGCTGCCCTCTCACTTTTCCCACCAACGTCCCTGTCGACCGGTAACAAAGAGTATACACCACCCAGCAGCCCTTTTGCTCGACCTGCTTGCCCGGTGTCCCCGTTGAATAACGGAAGAGATGTTTATGGCAACTACATACCTTCAAACACGAAGGACTATTTCGCCCCGCAGTCGCCTCCAATGTCGCCCAATATGCAGGCCATCCCGGAAAGCCGGGTCTCTTTGGATCAGGGTCAATCACCACCCATGGTGCGTCTCCGTGGTGGTGGCTGGAACCTGAAGGGACTGTGGAAGACATCCGATACTGGAGGTTCTAGCCAAAGCCCTGGTTCAACTTCTATGCCGCATCTTACTAGCAAAGATGCTATTGTGCGGGACTTCCCTACAACCAATCAAGCTGGGCACCCGAAAAGTCAGGCGGCGCGAAGTGTGCGATCGCACTTCTCCACAACTCGCAATGGTGACGATACAAGGACAGCACAAGGACTGCCAGCCAGATCATCGCCTATTGACACTAGACGACATGGTCAATTTCCTGTTGGAGGGGGCGACGTCAGGCCAGGCTCGAATACGCCAGACTCTGCAGGCACCGACGATAGCTCTGTTCCCCGAGCTCGTGCTGATGCAGTCTTGTATCAGTACTTTGGGGCTCAACTATCCCCACTCGTACCAACATCCCCGGAGATGACCCCATTTACCGTTCGAGCACATCATACAACTCATAGCGGAGCTGATGTACCAGTGATGAATGGACACCGCTCGCCTCGTATCGACCAGGCTCTCGCTCAACTCAATTCTCGAAGTGCGTTTTCCTCTCAGAATGACGATGCGCGCCGCTCTACAAGCCCCTCACAACCGGAAACGAAGACTGAATATAGGCCATGGGATGCTGTAAGATCGCAGGAGACTTCGAATATTGATGGCACAGCTCAAAGCCATGTAATTAGTCCGAGGGACAAGAAAAGATGGGATAGAAATAACCCTCCTCCGCCACCAAGACTCCCTCCGCCGAATCCACCCAGATTTCTGCGAATTGATCCTCCCGATGAAGATGATGACGATGATGCCTCCGAATACACCGACGATAGCCATCCAATTTCCTCCGTGGTAACCGCCAATATGGGGCATGATCAGCTAATTGACCTTCTGGATCTGAATAAGACCGATGTGTACAGAAGGGTTGAGCGTGAGCGCGAGGTTCGACGTATACAAGCACAGCGAGATTGGCACGAGGAAGCAGATCGTAGACGCGATGTAGATGTCAGGCGGCAGCAGCAGGAGGTACTGGGATCGCGAGAGCCTGATCTGGACACTATCTCACCGGACGACAGCGTCACTGCAGTAATGCGGCGCCAGCAGATCGAGAGACGGCATGATTTGCAGCGCCCGGCAGCTGTGGGAGATTATCGCCCTACCAGCTCACCGACACCTTCGCAATATCTGCCTCGCCACGGTCCTATTACAGCTAAAGCTAAGGTCACGCCCCGAGAGCAAAGCGATCGCATTCACACGATTGGCTACCCGTCTGTTGTACCTGCTCCGGCAGCCTTCGAGCCCGCTTCCATCAAGCGCAAGCACTCCTTACAAACAGTCCTCTCCAAGGCAGGAAAACTCACACGCCTGATCCTCGCTGCTCCTTCGGATCCCAAGTACAAGACGTATTCACAGCGACAGCCTCCGGTAAAGCAGTCGGGAATGAGTGCCGATGCGACTGGGTGGCCAAGAAGTGGAAAAGCCTCTTCAGCAAACCATGGGATGTTCATGTCGACTCCGGCACCACAACAAAGGACTGTATTCAGCCGCGATCGGCCGCAGACTAGTGGGGATGATGGAAAGAAGTCGGACAGCAGGGGTTGGGAGCATCCAAGAGGCAGGAGGGCGAAGAAAGTCGAGAAGGTGGAGACTAAGAAAAGGAGAGGGAGGTGGGGAAGAAGAACCGATGATAATATGTCCGCTGAGGATACTCAAGTCATCGACTTTGCGTCCCAAGACACTGCTCGGTCGAAAGGTGCTACACGGCTTCAACATCCACCTCGCGCACGTTCGCCATCACTCAAAGCTCTAACGCGAGCCGCTGAGCCTCACAGTGTTCCTGTTCCCAAATCTTCCACGTACCACCAACCAGAACCCACTTTCACCCCCAGCGACGCAGCAGGTATACCGCAAACAAGGTTTGGCCCACCAGATCGCGAGGGAAAGTTATACGTCCGCCGCCGCGATGGAGAGGTCCTACCATTCAATCCCGCACTGGGATATCCGTACCACTCACGTCTCAACACCTACTATGACCACAAAACGGTAGATGCCACAACGATGGCCTGGCTACAAGGCATCCGCGCACAAACCGATGCAATTCCTCGTCCCATGATGAACATGCGAGGCGGCGCCGGTAGCATATCTCCCGAACTGCGTTCCACGCATGGCGAAGCGAGCAGTCTGGCATCGCACCATCACCTCCTCACGTCAGCGGCAATGAGTCTGGATAGTGGTGACGAAACAATTGATAGTACCGATATAGACGCCCTGCTGATGTCGACCACGCATCTTAGTTTAGGTCAGGTTACACATGAAGCTACGGCTGCAGTCAATGGCGCCCATAAGGATGAAGCCCACATCCGATCAAGTTTCAGCACTGACTCTACAGTGGAGCTCAGGCGGGAGAAGAAGGTCAAGGAGAGTGCGTGGCGGAACGAAGACCAAGCTAGGGCTATGGCTATGGCTATGTATGGTTTTGGGTGAGCGCACCCGGGCTTGGACACTTCTCGGGATGATCATGGGATATATGAGACATGAACAAGTCCCCGAGTATGAAGGGGTTGACTTTTTCATGGCTTTCAGGGGCTACAACAAACCGGCATGTAAGCCAGGTCACTGTATCACATGCAAGTCTGCAGCAAAATCTCATACAAATCTATATAACAATTCAAGAACGCCTCATTCCTGCCAAAACAGTGCCCTTGTTATACAGAGTTGAGATGATATCCAAAAGAACGCCATTCCATGCTCACCATGCTCATCGAATCATCAATAATCGCAGTGATTATAGTCATAAAGCGAGCCCATACCCGCCGCCGTAAGCGCAAAGTCAACCGTCTCACTCCTATCCCAAAAGTACTCGCGCATCCACGTCGAAACCATATCGAGAGCCGAAACGGCCGAGTTGCTCGACCACACTTTTTCGTGGCGGGCCCAGGAGCCATGCTGCCACAGCGTGTCGGGATACTGTTGCTGCAGCATAGGAAGTAGTGATCTGGGTGCTGCGGCTCGTGTTCCATGCAAGATGCCCGCTTGAACGAGGGGATAGATCCCCGAGGCTATGCTCATGATGGCGATGAGATTGGGGTTTAGACATTGCGAGGTGAGGAAGGAGGTAGCTTCTACCGGCATTGCGGTCGCTGAGAAGGAGCCGGGGATGACGAGGATATCGAATTGAGGCGCGTTGTCAAACGAGTTCTAGGCCAACGTCAGTCACAGTACTCGGAAAAAGAAGTTGAAGCGAATAGTGGGTAAGGGGCTCGTTGTTGACCTTTACCTCCCTGCCAGACTTGTCAGAGATGACTACTTTATGAAAGTGTAGTCAAGACCAGGCGAATCCAGCATCGACCAAAAAGGATGGCTCTTCTTGGCCAGAGGAGATGGCTGTTTGGAAGGGTATGGATGGATAGATGGGTGGGCTGGGTGTTGTCGTGTCGATTCGTGGGTTCGATACGGAGCAATTCGAAGCTTTAGCTCACCGTCACCGGCATTCGCGTGCCAGCCGTGACAGGAAAACTCCCCTCTCCGGTCACACTGACATATCGAATGTCGATTTCGTCCACGGCGGAGTCGAGAGCGGATGCCGTGGCGTGCATTCTGCTGATTCTGTTTCTTCCCACCATGGCGAGGAGGTCAAGTGCGGCTAGGTCGGCTAGTTGGATTTGGTCGTTGCTGAGTACTAGCACGCCGATGCGTAATGAGGATTTTGATGGAGGTGCGTAGTGGATGTTGAGGTCTTCTTCGGAGGTTGATGAGGTGGTGCAGAAATAGAAGAGGTCGGCCTGACTCGGAAATGATATTGCGCTTCTTGGTGGAGACGGCATGAGGAAATGTGACGGTCGGTACGATGGAGTGGAGATTGAACTTGACTGATGAATAGGTGTTTTGCTCAAATGAGCTGGATGTGTATGGCAATGTTACCGTGCGGCCTCAGGATGGCTTTATACACTCCAGGCAGTAAGCTCTCGTACATCCCTGAAACCAAGGTAGAATTGAACAGGGCGAGAGTATTGTCAAGCGTCATACGGATACCCATCCCCCACTGTAAGATGATCTGCATTAGTGAGGTGCGGCTCAGCCCCTTGGTGCCCTTGGAAGCTCGCTGACTCAGTCCGGTTAGAAGCCGTTCGTGACCGACTGCTCCCGACCAGACTCGCGATCGTGCAGCAAGGCGTACACAGGCCCATATCGCTTTGCGTTCGAATCAATTTGAATACGTGTATCGCCTATGGCGGCTCCAGTTCAGATGTAGCTGCCTGTTCTTCACCTCGTAAACTGCCGTGATGAGAGACTAGGCATCCCCATTCGCATCCATGCCAGTGGACGAACGCGTTCGGTAAGCGGCACGCGTAACGGGAGCGCCGAAAACGCGGATAAGCACTTGAACGCATTGAAACAACTCCAAGATGATTAGACGGTGGCTGTGAGCGGAGTTAAAGGAAGAAGTCGGAGACGTTCAGATTGAGGTCAAGGCTAAGAGGTCCGGCGGAGCGCCTTAAGGCTCAGGCACCAGATTCTGCTGGTCAGCTGTCGCGGAATTACATCAGGGCCGGAGATTTGTTGTGACCAAGATAGCAATGGGAATTGTAATGGGGGAGCTTGGATACGGTGGCTTCGCGATGATGCGTGGCGACCCGGCTTCAGCTCGTGGCATGTGACGTCTGCGCGCCGCTTGGGGCAGGAGCAATCTGGTGGAACACCGAGATGCCGCGACACTGGGCACGACTGTGATGGCGCATGTGCACCGCTCTTGACTCTATCGGAACCCCCTGAAAATGATTCGAACGTGCTACATTATTGATGTCTTGACCTGCATCGCGCCCGAAAGCGATTTTGGTATCTCACATAGTCAGGTGTGAATTTAGGGTGGGAGGGTATTCTTCATTTATTCGCTGCATCTACAAAATCGCACCAGATGTAGAGGGCCGTGGCGGCAGCTCAGAGCTTGCGCGCAAACATAGCCGTGAAACCCATCGCTCGTTGACCCAAAAATAATATAGAAAAAGGTTGTCGTAGGTGCATGCTACGTTGCACTCTCTAGATGTCCTTGGCCTCACCGTCAGCCTCGCCGGACTTGACGGTCTTGCCAGTCTTCTTGATCTTCTCGAGGACGGTGTCGTAGGATAGCGAATCGGCGGCGGTGATCTCGGCGGTCTGGTTCTCGAGCGAGACGTTGTACGACTCAACACCTGTGGAGTAGTTAGAACGTTATTCCTGGACCGCCGGCGCATGCTGCATCGGAAACTGACCCTCGAGCTTCTTGAGGACGCGCTCGATAGCGCCAGAGCAGCCGCCGCAGCTCATGGCAACGTTGAACTTGTAGGTGTGCGTCATGGTGTACGAGGTTTGTAGGTGGTGCTGCTGGCAAAGTCCGAGGTTTAGTGCGGGTCGCGGGGCTGCGATGTGGCGTTGTTTGATAACCGCGAAGAGAGGAGCTGTGACTAGTATATATAGGTATTACTAGCGGAAGGACGTTGCGACGAGCGGATGAGCAAGTTTCAAGATGGTGGTGCAATTCGGCTAGATTGTTATAGATTGCCGTCGCGCCCCGCTGACATATTGAGCCTCCATCACGACATTTCCGGGTTGTGGAACCGCGCGCGCCTCAGCCATGTATGTACAATGTCCGTGTCTCGTTTGACATGGCGATACTCTGGTGGCATGAAACATGCTCTGTGAGGGTCCGGGAGCACACGGTTAGGTGTCCTCGCCGGTGCTCTGACATGGGAACACGGTGTCTTGGATGCCGCGACCCGTAAATTGCCATGTCCAAGTCTCGCATGTGCTGGGCCCGTTCCTGCAGGTGAATTGCTGAACCCTGAGGCCGCGCCCGCCCCACGTTGGCTAGCGCGGGGCTCAAGCTGCATCCCTCGCACGCCCAGGCGGTTGGGCGGTGACGTCGCCCACTGCCTGTAAACACGGCCAAACTTTTATTGCCCATGACTTTGAGTGCAGCAGCCAGCCAGCAGACGACACAACCCGCACCATGGCCAGCAACATCCTGTTCCTCCCGTTCCGGCGCTCGCACTCTGTGAACCTTACCGACGCCATCAAGCAGTACATATCCTCCAAATATGACCAGCATCCCGACATGTTCACCAGAGACCTCGAGACGATCGAGAAGCTGCGGTCCGTCGCCACCCACGCCCAAGAACCCCACCCGAGCAACATCCCGAAGCTGCAGCAGTACGCCGCGCAGCTGATATGGCTGAGCGGAAAGTTCCCCATCGACATCGGCGTAGAATTCCCCTGGTATCCTGCGCTGGGATACAACACGAGCCGCCCGACATCGCGCAACAACCTCCGCTTCGAACTCGCGAACATCATGTTCAACCTCGCGGCCATGTACTCCCAGCTGGCCATGTCGTCGAACCGGAGCACACCAGACGGGCTGAAGATGGCAGCCAACAACTTTTGCCTCGCAGCCGGAGTCTTGTCGCACTTGAGGAATACTATCCTGCCGGAGCTGCGGACAGAGCCACCTGAAGACATGGACCTCATGACACTCGAGTGCTTGGAAAAGCTCATGCTGGCTCAAGGACAGGAGTGCTTCTGGCAGAAGGCTGTCAAGGACGGAATGAAAGACGCGACCATCGCCAAACTAGCCGCCCGCGTATCCGATCTATACAACGAGGCGGGAGACGCAGGCATACAATCGGACGCTATCAGCAGCGAGTGGATACATCATATGACGGCGAAACACCACCACTTTGCCGCTGCTGCACAATACCGCGCAGCCTGCGATTCTCTCGAGAAGCGCAAGTATGGCGAGGAGGTCGCACGGCTACGCGACAGCCTTACGTGCGTCAACGAGGCTCTCAAGGAGCAGCGCTACATCAACAAAGTTGTGCTTGCAGATCTCAACGGCTTGAAGAACCGGATAACGGAGGACCTGAAGCGGGCCGAGAAGGACAATGACATGATCTACCTGCTACCTGTACCACCAAAGGCAGAGCTCAAGATCCTGGATCGAGCCAACATGGTAGTCTCGAGAGTCCCCAAGGAGATAGCCGAGTCCAATTCGATGCTGGGAGAGCGCGGCGAGCTTGGCCCAGCGCTCTTCTCCAAGCTGGTGCCCTACTCAGTACATCTGGCTGCTAGCATCTACGTAGACCGCCGGGATCGATTAGTCAACGGTACCATCGTAGAAGAGCTAGAGTCATTGACAAATAAGATTCACGAGGTACTCCGCAGCTTAAACTTGCCCGGCTCCTTGCAGGCTCTAGAGAAGCCACTAGGACTTCCCCCTGGTCTCGTAGCACACGCTGAAGAGATCCGTCAACAAGATGGCATCAACCGTCTTTTGCGCTCAATGGAGGATACGAAGAAGCTCATGTACACCGACCAAGCTATATATCAAGAAGGTGTCGATATCCTGAGGTCGGAAGCGACAGAGGACGAAGGCGCACGACGCAAGTTTGGCACAGAACGCTGGACACGACCACCTGCAGAGCAAGCAGCGCCTAAGCTCTATGCCCAGATCAACGAAATCGACGGCTACTTCAAGGCTGCTACTAACAGTGATAATATCGTAAAGACGAAGTTGAAGGAGAATGAGCACTTCATACGACTGCTCAGTGGACCAGATCACGAACTCGAAAACTATGTCCCGAGTGGCCGGAGACCTGCCATCACTGGCGATGTCGAGCGCGAGGCCGGCAAGCTTCGTGGCAGCTTCAATGAAGTCAGCAGGCTCGAGAGTAGGCGACGGCGGAAGATTGAGGCCTTGCGGACAAAGGCGAAGCAAGACGACATAAGTAAGTCCCACGCATCCCTCCACAAGCCATATCCTGATAGCAGGCTAGATCCGGAGCTGTTGCGCGAAGCTGCTCGCTTAGAACGGGAATACCCTATGCAGACAATCGAGGCTGTGCAGTTTGAAGGGCTTTTCGACAAGCGTCTTCAGATGTACGACGCCGACCAAGACATGATCCAAGAAGAAGAGAAGGAGCAGGCAGAAGCTATCAAGCGACTGCAAGACGCAAACGCGGCCTTCTTGATCGCTCGTCGTGGCGATCAATCCACCAAGAAGCGTGAGCAAGCGTTGCAGAATTTAGAAAACGCATACTTCAAGTACAAGGAGATCATCTCGAATCTCGACGTTGGGCGAAAGTTTTACAATGACCTAGCTAAGATCGTAAATCGATTTCGGGATGAGGCGCGCACTTTTGCTTACAATCGCAAGTCAGAAGCGTCACATCTAGAAAGGTATGCAAATGCAACGACTAGTTCCAACGCCTATGCTAATGGTCCCAGCGATCTCACTACTCGAATGAGCTCCCTCGGCCTCCAGCAAGCAACGACAAATTCATTACATCAGCAGAAAGCAGCAGATGCACAAAACCCGCATTATGGTGCGACTGCACATGCGGAAGAACCTTTGGCAGCCCCGACACCCACGAGAGCAAATGTACCCCCGCCGTCTGGTATGTGGACACCAGAAGTTGGAATCCGGTTTGGTGGGGTGCCTACATCATCCGGGAACGCTCGACCTTCTGCAGGTCCTCCACAAGATGGGCGGTGGGACCCTGCACAAGGCCTAAAGTTTGGGTAGATTTGGTGGCCTGAAGCGTCATGCTATTAGCACAAGTAGTATATGGTCGAGATGTGGACCCGATGCACATGCACTTGTGCGGCTCTGCGAAAACACACAATTGGGACCAAATATGCTATTATTATCGTAGCTAAGTAATGCATCTCACAACGTTGTCGAGGATAGGAGCGAGGGCTTGGTTTGTGGGGACATGGGAGTACGCCTTGAGAAAGTGCGCCTTGCGACGTTGGTTCGAGCGAGGCAGTGCAGAGAACGCTCAGTGGGCCTACGGGTAATGACCTCAGGGACGCGACGGCTCGCCGAATGGCCTTCGCGCCAAAGAATCGCGCGGTGTGTGAAATTGGGCCAGTAGTGTTGCCCGTCGGATTGGTCGCCGAGGGTGTGATTCGAACGTTTTGTGACGGCTCGGCATCACTTTGATGTTCTCAAGCGGTGTCGTCGACCGCCCGCCGTAGCCGGCTATTAGACGCTTCACCAATGGACGTCCCGCGTGAATATGCGCAAGCTAAGTCGTTGTATAAGGCTGGGGCGGAGTGAGCAGTTGAACACAGTGATTCCCCAAGACCGAATGCCAGTAGCGGTCAGCTCTATTCCACCGAACCTAAACCCGCGAATTGCTTTGCGACTATCACGCGACAACGATCCACGTCGGCCAGCGCGTATCTCCCAGGCACTCGCAGCCGCGCTTGCTTGTCGCCATTGCTACTGCCCACGTCCAGCTCCCTCGCCCGCGTTGCTCCCGACGTCATCACCGGCGGGCAGAGGAACAACGCATAACGCATCCCCTAGCTCGTGGTTTCACGTCTCTCAAGAGTCTGAAACCAAGGAACACACAAGGAACTTTGCAGCGGGCTCTCCCATTGCGGGGCTAATTATAGCGGACTAGGCCGCTTCCAGCGCCGTCGCTCTTCGTGAGGTGGGCTGTGTCCTGCGACCGACGACTACACTGCGCCTCCTTCACACTCACCAGCCTCAGCAGACAAGCCAGTAACCCGACGACATTGCGTGTACCTGGAGGATATTCGACCACTCACAGCCGGGCCTTGATTCTTGGTGTCTACGAAGCTCTCCACGTTGGCCCAAGCGCGGCCTCCAGGGCTCCCTCCTCCACATCCCACCTATTCTTGGGCACACGCGAATCCAGCACCTACATCATGGATATCCAACAGCGAGGGCGCTCTCCCTCAGTTGGCCAGCGCATTCATAAGGCGCACTCTCCCTCGCCCAGTCCACATGCGCCCTTCCAGCACCAGCACAACGTCGGCCTGGGCTTCGATCCTGCTCAAGACCCATCCTCGTACGCCGTCACCAGCGCGGGGCTAAACAACACGCACTTCCTCACCACGACCCAAGGCCAGCCATTCCCCCAGCAGAACACCTTTGCCGACCCAGCTTTCTTCCAAGCTGCGCAGAACATTTCGCAGCACAACACTCCGCAATTCGGCCCCCAAGGCAGCAACATCTCGCCCGACCCACTCGACATCGCCAACTCCACCAACGCCGACTACGCCAACTTCTTCCAGGCCAACGACCTCGGCCAGAACCAATCGCTGCCCTCGTATCTTGGGAACACGCTTGACCCGCACATGCTCGACGGCCAGTCGCAACACAACCAGTCCATCGACCCTTCCGATCTTATGCACCAGATGGCAGCCACACAGCACAACGCGCCTACCCCGCCGCACCTGCTGCCCAACATGAACAACCACCATTCTCCGAGCCCACACGCTTCGCCGAACCTGAACCAAGGCCCCTTCAGATCACCCGGCCATTCGCGACACACGTCGTTGGATCCCAGCGCGGCCTACGGTCAGATCACGGAATGGGGGCAGATGGCGGGCGGCTTTGGCCAGCACAGGTCTAGGTCTAGGGGCAACAGCGATGCTGCGTCCTCTGTACACGCATCGTCGGTGCACAACTCGCCGTACCTGCACCACCAGGACAGCTTGGACAATGAGCAGCCGTCACCCCTCATCAATGCACAGAACGACCCCCAGCTATTCCAGGACCCTGTTCCAGGATTCGACCGATTCAACCTGAACAGCAGCAATGCGCACATGAGCGCGGGTAACAGCCCTCACATCTCGCCTCGTCTGCTTCCGACGAATCAACAAGTCCTTCCGCAATTCCAGCCCGAAACCTTTGGTCTCGCTCAGAACATGAACCCGTATGCGCCTCCAGACATGAATAGCTACCCAGGTCAAGCTGAGCCGTTCCCCTCACTGAACCAGCCTGTGCCTGAGTTCGGTCAGGCCGACGCCATGTCACCGCCGGAAATCAATATTGACTTTGCACCGCCTTCACGGCAAGCAAGCTTTGAGCCACCCAAGCCCGAGCATCAAATAGATGCGCTGAGCCCGCCAGACAGATGTAAGCAGTCCAATAAATCCTACCAACCATTTCTAACAGCGAAACAGCACGCAGCCGGAACAGAACTCGCGCCAGATCCGATCCTTTCAGCAGTGCTAGCTCGCGCGCATCAACACCAGGCTCGGATGTGAACCGCTCACTTTCCCCCCACGCTGCCAAGTCTCGTTCCCCTTCGCCCTCGAATAAATCCTCGCGCCGTTCTTCTACATCAAGCGTACCCAATCGCGACTACATCTTGGATCTTGCAGATCCGTCGCGACCTGCGCCGGCGGATGGCTCCAACCCAAAGCGCACACAGAAGCATCCGGCAACCTTCCAGTGCACGCTGTGTCCGAAGCGCTTCACTCGAGCCTACAACCTCCGATCGCATTTGCGCACACATACGGACGAGCGTCCGTTCGTCTGCAGTGTCTGTGGGAAAGCCTTCGCGCGCCAACACGATCGCAAGCGACATGAAGGCCTCCATTCTGGCGAGAAGAAGTTTGTCTGCCGTGGCAACCTCAAGAATGGCAACAACTGGGGCTGCGGTCGACGATTCGCCCGTGCAGATGCTCTTGGACGTCACTTCCGATCCGAGGCAGGCCGCGTGTGTATCCGTCCGCTACTCGAAGAGGAGGCGCGCGAGAAGGGTGAATGGGATGGCCAGAACCAGCAGCTGAACAATGGCAATGGCATGTTCGCACCAATGCCAGCTCAAAACTTTGGTGGTATGATGCCCGGGCAAACTGGCTTCGAGTCGTTCCCTCAGGCTGGTGGGATGCAAGCCCCACAGCCATTCCTGCCTGCTGCCATTCTCGCTCAGTACCCAGCACTCGCGGGCATTCAGTGGGATCAGCTCCCAGCCGGGCCGCCTGACGACGATGGCGATATCAGCGGTCGCAGCAGTTTCGATGCTTCTAGTGGAGGCGAGTATTTTGAAGAAGAGAGCGACTATCAGCAGGGCGGTCAACAGCCCATGTACGCTGGTGGAAACAACAGCGGATGGGTTAGTGACTCGTACGACGGACGGTAACCGTCCTTCTTCACGCTCTGCTTTCTCTGGCGGCCTTCATCTCTTCACGATTCTGCAACGCATTCACGACTTGTTCCTACGAACCATGCGCGCCTGTGCCTTCTGTCACTTCATGTTTCTTGTTTGGATACCACTTTCATTGCCTTCGTACGCGCCTAAGGGTCATTGATACCCCCGGATTGGAGACTATCGAGGAGTTTTGCTTTGGAGATGGGCCTCGACGCCTGCTTGCTGCTATTTTTGCTTGGTGGCGTTTAGTGATCTACTTAGACGAGAGTATATACCACACGAAATGCAGCTTCAAGCTTACACTTTAATCTTGGTTCTTTGAGATGTGGTGTGACTGGTGCATTGTCTACGCTGAAAATCGTCTTGATGTATGTAAGTTTAATCATGCAACATGGGACGCCAGCCGGAGATCTAGTATGATTGCTAATCTAGAAGCGCATCGTTTGCAACGTGTGTTCGCTTGTGTTCTTGTACCACGTGTTTGTGAAAGCAAGCACAAGAGGGTCTCTAGCCTGGTTACTGAATGCGCGTTTTGGAGACTTATGCTTTGTAGAGGCGCACATAGATACGCAAATTGTAGGATCTCCTATCATGATATTGGTTCATGCTATACTGTCCTTAAGACAAGCAGGGAAGATGCGAAGATGCGCGTTATAAGATGTTCTATGTGTTATATGCGGCCTCGTCCCTACGTCTGAAAACTACAAACATGCAGAGCAAAAGAAAGCGTTTTCTGGAAAAGGTGAATTCAAATCTTAGAATATACATAAAGTGGTAAAAAAAAGATGCAGAGAATCACGCAGAGAGTGCGGAGCTTCTATAGGCTTTGCACGAGCAAAAAAGGAGAGTGGGCCTGACCGGGATTCGACTTTACAAACGTTAGACTCTAAACTTCACATATTCAAGACTGTGACAACTTACACCCGGGGCCTGTCACATAACAGATACTCTGTATCCAGGATAATTTTCCCGAAGCGACAATCATACCACTAGACCATCAGGCCGACTTTTGTCTTGTTGATGACAAATTTCGAAAGTAGGTGGTTGTAGTACTTGGCCAAAACCACTCACAAGGACATGTCGAGGACGCCTGGAAAGTCGTTGGGTAAGTGGAGTCGCGTGGGAATGTTGGTTTGAGATGGCTGGTGCAGATTTGGTACGTGGACATGGTGCGCAGTGGGGCAGTGGTATATCTTAGTCAGGGTGGGACGCTTCTAATCATGGAATTCACAGCCTCACTTTACTCCTTTGGGAAGACTTTGCGACAGGAATCTCGAACTTCTTGTCGACCTTGACCGTCTGTGCTGCAGACATCGATCGCACGGATAGCAAGATCAAGCCGCAGACCCAGCACGACATCGAGATGCAGACTGCCCAGCACAACACCACCACAACCAGATTGCATCGTATATACATGCAAGGTCAGCATGCAGGTATCACAAGACCCCGATCTTGACGTCTTGGTAAAACAGAACAGGCTGGGCACATCTCCTTATCGCACGCCTCATTTGCCCAGTAAAGTGTCACCGAAGCTTATGCGCACTGGGTGGAGAGCCGATCATACAGGCACAAGTATGCCCTGTGCATGGTGACGGGAGGGAGCCGACATCGCTAAACCTATGGCGATCCTCCCTGCAACTGTGCGCTCAACAACTGCTACACCGACATTTTGGCGCCGTTGCGTTCAAGGTGGTCGCCATCACGAACGAACATGCTGTGCGTGGACGCTCAACGACTATCATGTTTTCACTTTAATCGCGTGCCGTTGTCATCATCAAGACATCAGACGGTTTATTTGAGCACGCTGCGACCATGATCAAAAGTGCGGGGGAGACGTGCTGGGCATGCTAGAGTGGGTCCCTTCCATTGGTTCGGGCCAGCCCTTGTGCCACATGCAGTATAGTGGGTGCCCCAAGCTCCCTCCCAGCAAGCTCCCATCCACTGAGCACCACGGAGTCCAACGCTGCATCCCCGATGTGCCCACTCGTTATGAAGTGAACAAATCCACGAGGGTGTCCTGAGTCGTTGTACAGCACAGCTCACTGACCGCTCTCTGTAGCGATTCCAGAACGCAGGCCAAGGAATCCGAAAGGTGGTCGCCGCTGCTGTGTTGTGAGGCTCGAGGGCTTAGAAAAGGGAGAGCTTCCCCTCACTGTGTCGCGAGCTCAGCTGTCAGTTCCTGTCCTCTCAACACCTGTTCCTGTCTACCGGTTCGATCGATAGCGCTTCCCATTTGCCCGCCGCCTTCCGAAGCTTACTGACGCCCGCATCTTTGCGTCACTGAAACCTTATCGTCTTATAATCTACCACTAATTGCTCGTCTTGCTTCTTTTGCATACTACTACTTCTTCCCCTTCGCGCGCACTTGCGTTTCGTTCACATCAACTTCCCCACACATCAACACTACACACATCTTCGCAATGGCCGCCTCAAAACCTAGCGTTCGCATCATCAGCGCCCTCGCCGGCCCCCGCCTTCTGGGCCCTCGTCTCACAGTCCGCCAGCTGTCAATGACAGGTTCGACTGCCTCTTCATCGCTCCTCACAACCGACAAGCCCTATGCCTCAAATCGTTCAGCTGGACCCATCCGCCTTCATGGCGAGCAAACCATCCCAGTCCCCGAGGCTACCGAGACCGGCAACAAAGTCCGCCGCTTTAACACATCGAGGAGTTTGAAATCCGTTGGCGATTCCAGTACCCTGGACTTTATGCACTTCCCGGAGTTCGACCTGGAGAGCCGAAGCGCGCCCATGGGCATTAGAGTCCCTATCATCCCATGGGCCAACGTTGCCAGCCGGGGTGCTGAGAGCGAGGATTCCGTAAGTCTTGTCCCACTCTCTGTCTTCTGCTTATCGCGCAAGAGTGCTAACGACATGCTTCCTAGATCCCCATGCAGCCCACAATCTACACTGTCTCCGCTGACGGTACCCACATCCACTCCCCCTCCGCAATGACCGAAGTGTCCGACACAAACCAGTCTGGCTACCAGGGCATCGCTGAGGCTGTCGCCAACAAATTCACCTCGACCCGTGAGGAGGGTGAGGGTATGGTAAAGCAGATCTGGAATGACCTCATGGAGGATCTTGCCGATCTTGCGAGTGGCTCAAAGCGCGGCTCTAACAAGGCTTAAGTGGGGTGTACATACACTGTCATGACTGCCGTCGGTGAACGGCGGTTCTGATGGCTACGTGGGCTTCGCACTGTACTGGACCTCCGATGGCTATCGGGTGGGTCTGGGGATGTTGAGTCGAAGCGTGTTTTTGCTTTCTTGGTACTGTGGAATGGAAGGGTCTAGCGCGAAGTGCTCGGGCTTATGAGATCACGAAATACATTTTAATCGCTCTTTGATCAGTGTCTCATTCTTCGTTGCAATGCGCTCGTTTGACTACGCTGCCCGGTCCCCAACCTTTGATCAAGGTGTGCGCGAGCACGGTGCTGATTGATAAGGAAATGTGGAATGACAGCCATCGAGATTGTAAGCGTTGGGTTCTGCCATGGCAATGGAATACACCAAGTCCTCTCATCGAAGACCTCCCAGTTCTTCCATCAGTCCGCAAAGAGCCCGCACAAGAGGTGGTCCAGTCTCGCGATCCACATCCGGGTGTGTGGATTCAAGAAGCATGACACCCACCTTCATAACCTGCGAAGGAAACTTGAGGTTACAGATTTCGGGCCGAGTGATCGCCCCAGACTCCGATGGCACTGGCTGGTGCGTAGAGATGATGCGAAGGCACGGTATACCGCTATTCGTAGCAATGAAGGAATTAACAACACTAGCCTGGTTATCAGAGGCGGCATCATCGAGGTAGATAACCTTGCTCGGAAGCGAACTTGGCCGTGTGCGCATCGGCGTCGTCGTACCGGTCTTCTTAGCCAGGTCGCGCATCATCATGCTGTATGTCCAGAGGACCATGATGGCATGGTATAACATGAAGGAATCTGGGCCGCGGATCTGGTAAGGTGGGATTTGTCGCGCAGCTCTTACCACTTGTCCAGCATGCCAGATTGCGACTCTGGCTTCTTTGGTTTGGCTCCAGGGTGAGAGGTGAGTGTACGCGCTGTTGGCAGCGCTCTCGCCGCATTTGCCGGCGAAGCGCGTGATTAGATCGAGGTTCACGTGGAGGTACATCTGCAAGAATTGGTGGAATAGGCAGGTTACGGCTGGATGTTTGCTAGGTAAAAGGTCTTCGCGTTGTAGATAGTGGTATCTGTGGAAGAGTGTCAGCTTTGTTAGTTATACGGGAAGATGTACCAACAGTTTTTCCTGACGAGATCGAGCCCAGAGCTGTGAAGCGGCGTCGCTGCTCTCGTTCATCAGCGCAGATTGCTGTCCATACTCCCAAATCTGAGCAGCAATACCGTGTAGATAGGATGAGTGAGCGACCTGCATGTCGATGGTGGCAGGAAGACAGTGTATGTCAGCTTCGTCTTTCAGAAGTGTTTGCAGTGAGGGAGCGCTGGCGACGACGTCCATGTCAAGATAGCGCATTCGCCATGTCTCTGCTGAAGGTGCCAACCACAGCGTCTTTGATGCAGGCAACATAAGCGTAAGTTCAGCGTAGCTGATCAGTGGCGGGCGATGCTTCGCCATAGTCATGTGGATATCGTGCTCGAACAAATGATATACCAACCTGTCTGTATTAGATGCTGGGTGAACAGAGTCCACTGTATCTGCCATACCTCTTGTAAGATTCTTGCTCCACCCACTGCTTCCACTTTGCATGTAGTTCCTCGTCGCCATCCTCTGCAGATGGTGTAACTGCAGGATACCGGATGTGGTCGAATCTGCCAGCGCGCCGCAGTGCCTATAGAGTCAGCGTGTGTTATACTATCATAGCAGAGCTTCTTACCGTGACAAGAGATTGCAAGCTACTCTCCGCGATTTCCATCTTCCTCCTGTACCCACAGAACGCCCCGATATCAAGCCAAAGCATCGAAGCTTGGAGGTATTCAAGGTCGCGTATCACACTGTTATCATTCTCGGACTGGAGACGTATTAGACATCCTTCGACTTGGTGTCAGGCCTGGTATCTGCAAAAGACTTACCAACCTGTTTAACGCGACTCGGACTATCTCTTGTAGCGCCAAGCCTGTTCTGCTCACCGAGAGTACGCCAAAACATACGCACCCAGCTGCCACCAAGGCGGTGAGATATTCTGGCCGGGAAGTCTCGCTTTCGAAGGTATATGGATGGATCCATGCATCAGTCTCAGTTCTTTTTGCAATTCCAACCTTGATCAGCTTGTCGACGCACTCTGCCGAAGGGAACGACGGAATGGTGATATGGCTCTGTGCTGTCTTCGACACCAATTGGAAGATGCGGTCGCGGGCTGCCGGCGAAAGCTTATCTGGGATCACAACGTTGGAAGAATATGGCATGTGTGGTGACGAGGCAAGATCTACGTTACGCTCGTCCAGAGCGATGTTTTCGTGCTCGCTGAAAGCGTGCTGGTTACGCTCGGGGATCCAGAACCTAAAGTAGGTCAGCGCTGATTGGTCTATCGGTCAGTGTGGCTTACCAGGCAGACTGTTTGAAGACTGCATGGCGCCTCTTCGCGGAGTTGCTATCAATCTTCTCGTGAGCAACATCTGTATTGAGAGGCGGCGTTGCAGAAGGCAAGGCAGTCACCTGCGATGTCTGCACTTCTAGCATCTGACTGACAGTTGGAGTGAAATCATTGCCAAATATGTCAACCTGACCAAGCCAGTCAGTCTCTGGCATCCATGCTGTCAGATCTGGAGGCGGTTGCATGTAGTCACTACCCAAAAAGTCAGGTGCGGGAACCATGATCTGTTCGAAAAAGGCCGGGATGGTATGCTGGGTATAACCAGTGGTATTGTACAGATCGAGTAGAGCTTGCGCCTCAGTATTGGTCTCGTTGAGGTAGACATCGTTCAGTTGTATGTCATCGTCAAATTGGTATGGGTTGTTTTGCTCTCCAACAGATGCTGCAAACACTTGCGCTGACTGTTGTCCTACACCTGCTTGAGCGAGCGGTGACGGATCGGGCGACTTTGTCAGGCATGGTAGGCTTTTCTTTTGGCACCGTTTGCATGGCCTTCCATTGTCGCATTTGACTTTTGATACGACGCAGGAGTTACAGGCCTTTGTGGCACGTTCTGCTACGCGATATGGGCCTACGAGCCCATCTTTAGCATTCTTTGTGTGAGTTGCTTGATGCCTGAGTAGCAGGTCCCTTCGGTTGAACGCTGCAGGGCACTCTTCACAATGAAACGATCTCTCGTTGCGGTCTGTGCATCGTTAGGATTTCGCTGAATGACGGCCAACGGTAAGCGAAACTCACGTGAGTCTAGATGTCGGTTCAAGTGGTCGGCACGTTCGTATGATCGGTGGCAGACTTGACACTGAAGCCCACCAATTGACGCATCGGAAGTCCGCTTACGTTTCGAGGGTCGCGCATTCGTTGGGGTCACCGCTATCTCGACTGACATAATTCAAGAACTGAGGAACGGAAATGTGGGAAAAAACGAGCAGGTAGTTCAAAGCGCATCAAGGCTTCCGGCCATCGGAAAGTGGGCGCCCCTACCCTTGTTCAGATGCGGGGTGTGTCTGAACCGTCACATCAATCGAGCCGACGGCACATCAATTGCCGAACCTTCAACATCCTCGGGAGTAGTCACGTTTCACATTGCAAGCCTCACTCATCGAGCCATGTCGCCTATGTCTACAATTGCAGCAGAAACATCGATTCAGAGGGTGCGGCTCAGGTGTCGCCAATACCCGTGTCGACCGAAGTGTGGGACCTGGTCTAAGCCACTACTGTTGTTTTGAGACCGACCGTTATTGCTGACATAGAACGCCTTTGCTCCCAATCATGCACTCCCCGATAGGTGCAGTTGTAATCCATGAATTCATCAGGGTGCCTGTCCCGGTTAGATCATGCCAAAAAACCTGCGCGACTTGCACTCACATTTTGATCACATTGCTGCCTCGTTCCGTTGCAGGCTTCGCAGCTTCCCGGCTGAATCGCTGTATCAAGCTTGCACGTTCGTGTCTACTTTTGAAGACGTCTTCTAGGATCGAAGACACTTCGTCCTTGGATGGCCTGTCAATGATGTGACTGAAGAGCGTTCCTAAAGCTTCGGCGTCCTCAATGGTTTGGCTTGCACCTTGGCCTTGAGTCGGTAGCATAGCGTGCGCGGCATCCCCAATGATAATCGCGCGTCCAGAATGCCATTTATCTAGCGGATCCAAATCGCGTAGCTGCCAGAGACCGATGCTTTCGGCATTCCGGAGTGCATCTTTGGTCCAGCTGGGGAAATCCTTGAATGTTTCCAACATCTTTTCAGGGTGTCCTTTCGTCACCCACGACTGCGCTTCGTCGGAATTCTCGTTCATCTGCTCGTCCGGTACCAGTCCAACGATACTGTAAAGTGATCCGCCGCGTGCAGGACCCATGATGAGTCGACAGGAGTGTGCCATGATCATAGAAGTATAGGGCTCCTCTGGGTTGATGTTTGCGGAGAATTGTGGCGCGCGCTCATTCAGAATCGCAGTCGGTAGCATAAGCCGGTATGCCGAGGAACCTGTGGGTTTGGGACGGGCCTCTTGACCGAGTATAGAAGTACGTAGAGCACTGTGAATGCCGTCCGCGCCAATGACAAGGTCTGCTTCCAAATGCTCACCATTCTCAAGTATGACCTTGCCTTCTTCACAGTCACACCGAGATACTCGTGCCGAAGTACGCAGTATTGCATGCTGGCCATCCCGTTCGATGGATGTAGCTGCCTTCTTGAGATAGGCGTGGAGATCTTCGCGGTGCCACATGATGCGGTCTGCGCCATACTGCGTCTTGCTCCGTAGAGGTATTTCATTCACCATCTTGCCGTCAGCATTGTAGATCCTGAATCCGTGGTCGATAGTGCCGTTCGAGCCGTTGAGCAGATCTGTCAGCCCCCACGACTGTTCTAGAACCCTTGTGGCGTTGGGTTGTAGTGAGATCGTAGCGCCGATCTCTGCGCTGAGACGAGATTGTTCGAGGATCGTAATCTGTCGGTTGTCCTTCCTAAGGGCTATAGCTGCTGCCAGTCCTGCGATACCACCGCCCACAATGATGATCCGAAATGGTGTTGACAATGACATTGTGAGCGCAGTCGTGGGTGTGTAGGAAGAGAAGTTGATGGGGTATCACGATGCCGTGCCGGAGGTTTATCAAACATGCTGGTGGTATTCCGGGAAAGCGGTTACCTGATAATCGATAACCTCTTGCCGTCCTAGCACGGGAAACCTGCTGGAATTGATCCCTACCCTCCACTTTACGAGATCTTCTCTCAACATCCCCGCAATGTGTATTCAGGCTCGTGCATTTCGCACGCGCCGTCGTCGTAATCGGGGTTCGGAGAGGTGGGCCCACACACGTTCGGCCCGTGTGGGCAACGCCAAAGGCTGCACATCGCACAGGCGCTCAGATATTGTGTGAGAAGAATGTTGAATATGACCTCCAAGCCAGTCTTCCCAACACAGCGATCAAGTTTCATCCAATTCGGCAAACAGCCCCAAGACCAATATACGCATCGACATGATTTCCACCGCAACGAAGACAGCGTCGGTTACGCTGAAGGCCGTCGAAGATCAGCGCATGAGAGTGGACGGCACGGATACGACGTTCGGAGACTGGAGGGACGACCTGGCCAGGGATGGCTATGCAGTCATCAAGGGTGCAATTCCGAAGGAGAGGGCCGACAAGTACGCAGACAAGATGTATAGCTGGTTGGAAGGATTGTAAGTACAGACGCCGACATGATATCGCAAAGCACTCACACTCTCCAGCAACCTCGGCTACGACCGCAATGACTTGTCCACGGTCCACAAAGACAAGCTCCCGTTGATAACTGAAAAGGGCATGTGCCTTCAATATGCTGTTACCCACGAAGACTTTGCTTGGGCGATCCGAGGAGAGCCTGGCGTTGTTGGAGCCTTTGAGAAGGTTTACAATACCGAGGACTTGATCGTGTCGTTTGATGCGATCAACTTCACATTGCCGTATGTTGGGCGCATCCGTGTCTCGAACAAGCTGACAGTCGCTCTAGTCGCTCAGACTTGGCACCAAACAAGCCGTGGCCTCACCAAGACCAAGACCCATTGAAACCTGGATTCCGGTGTCTGCAAGGCTTGGTGAATCTGCTTCCCAATGGTCCAGAGGACGGCGGATTGATCGTGTGTCCGGGCGGACACCTGTTGTCCGACGAGTTCCATAAAGACATGGCGGACGAGGAACGCATTCCAGCGTGGACACCAGAGTGGTATGGCTTCACTGACAACGGCATGAAGTGGCTCGAGAAGAAAGGCCTGAAGTGGGTGAAGGTGTGTGCAGAGCCCGGCGATCTGCTGGTGTGGGACTCCCGCACCCCTCACTACAACCTGAGCTCCAAGACGAAGCAGCCTCGTTTTGCAATCTACACATGCTACATGCCTGTGGAAGATGCCACTCAAGAGGACTTGCGCAGGAAGAAGGATGCGTACGAGCGCTGGGTGGGAACGACCCACTGGCCAAACGCGAGGCACACAGGCTCAAACGTTGCGAAAAGAGACGGAGTGGACGACCCGCACAATCGGTTCGAGCCGGTGAACAAGCAGATCATGGATGAGAGGACATTCAAGCTGACTGGCATTCCGTATATCAAGGCGGAAGTCTAAGTGTGAGGGTGGCTTGATTTTGGAGCGCGCCCAAGGTGGTAGGGGAGGTGGTGGATGAGTAGCATCCAACGCGCCTGATCTGGTACGCGTGCCTAGCGTGACGCGTTAGTCCAGATTAGGCCGCTTTCTCTCGCTAGCTGAAATAAAAAACTATGACATCAACGAAGCTTACCCAACGTGCCCGTCTGACACCCATCTATCACGGCATGGCTCAACAACCAGATAACGGCGCTGAAGAGGATCACCAGACTATATCCAGCGTTCTGATCACAGTGCGCTGCTGTCCAAATGACTCGACTTGATGCCGACAATGCCTATGACGCGTTAACGCACCCATCACCAACGAAGACCTAGCCAACACCGACACTGACATTGCTATGCGAGGCCATGGTACCCATTCATACGACCGTAACGTACCGGCTTTCTCAGGCCGCCGTTGAAGGGCCCTTCCAAGGACATACAGCACATTGAAGCTAATGCTACGTTGTTGACATGACTGCCCGTGTATGTTGCTAGCCCACCTCTGCCACAAGCGTCACTGATCAGGCGAAGCAGTCACATAACATGATACGATACGGCTCGAAGGCCAATCAAGGGGTTTACAAGCGATATCTACTTTCAACAGATCTGAATTAGACTAGGACGCACGCGCTTCCCCAGCTACGCCAAAACAGCAACACAACAGTCTCGCTGCAACGCCAATACAACACAGCTCCACTCATCTGCCTGGTATTTCCGTAGATTCCCCGCCGACGTGACACGAGCATACGACAGACTGTCTTCTCAGTGCGACATCGAAGGGTGGCCTGACACCTTCTTCATCGCCCACTTGCCGGTATAGGCCCTGATCTTCTTACCATACAGGAAGACGGGTATGCCAAAAAGACCGAAGAGTGCCGTGAGTCCGGCGTACGTTCCGAACGTTCCGTCGTAGCCATCGGTCTCGATGAATCTGGCGACACCATAGCTGGTGCCGAAAGACACGAAGCCTCGAAGAGCCGTGATGACAACAAGAATAGGGCCAGCGCGTGCTGGATCTAAATGTAAATATGTAAAGTCAGTGTATGTCTCACATGCCGTCCATCCGGAAACACTTACAGGAGTCAAGAAGGTACGTGATTGCAGCGATGTTGGCGCCAACGAACGCGAAGTAATACGCTGCATTGGCGAAGACGAAGACGAACCAGTGGTAATCTCCTGGGTTTTCCGCTGCCAGGCCGTACAACGTGGCGGCAAGGCACCCACATAGCAGGGGAATCCAGAGCAGCAACAGGCGATTCTCAGGTTCGTGAACTCCACCATTGCGTCTTGCTCGCCACTTGATTATGACATCGCTGCCGTTACCAAGGAGTGGGAGTGCCACAAAGGCGACAACGATCTGCCCAGCGTTGACGTATGATACGGAACTGTCCGACCAGTTGTACGGAGGCGCGTGTACTATTGTGCCGTACGTTGTTCCAATGGCGATGTTGACGCCAATAGTAAGACCGTTTAGGCAGAAGGCCCAAAGCACATTGGGGAACAACATGACCTGGAAGGTGTTGACGAAGCCGTAGAAACCTTCCATCCATTCCGGTTTGTTGACGAAGATGCGCATATCTGACCAGACTGTGCGGGGAAGAAATTTTGTGTTATCCAGAGGCGGTCTTTCGGAGAGCTTAGCCGGCTGTGGTGCAGTCGCCCTACATCCTTCTAGCTCACCTCCCTCTTCGGCTGAGAATTGACCATAAGCGGTCAGAGGGCGATCGTACTTTGACTCGGGAACCCAGAAAATGGAAGCAATGAACGTGGCTGCGCAAAGACCGGCGCCTAGGTAATACCAGTTGGATGGGCCAACCGCTCCAGCGATTGGTGATGCGCAGATGATGTACACGGCTGACAGAACTGTCTGCGTAGCAGATTGCCACATCAGGAAAGTACTACGCTCGTGAACGAAGTGGATTTCCTACACCCTAATTAGAGAACGTTTCTCGCGCCTTTGTCTTGCTATCGTTACCTGGATCATCATGGGGACCAGTGCCTCGCTCTGACCTGCAGCAAACCCGAGGAGCATCCTAGCGCCAAGGTGCTCGTTGTAGTCTTTGGCATTTGCGGCCCAGACGGCTGATGCTATCAAGAGCAACAGCGACAGAAGGTAGACAGGGCGCCTTCCGATCGCAAGAGCGAGTGGCATGCAAACTAAGTTGCCTACCCCCATGAACATTGAAGGGTACGTCATCAGCGCGGTTATGTCGGCTGCACACCCGGTCAGCGCAGTCAGAGCATGTGAGGAGCTGAGATCACTGACCATATGTAGCTCCAGCTGCGGCATAGATAGGGATATACCAGGTAAGAAGACCTCCAAATCCGGACACGAGTGCGAGACCCAGACTGGAGAAGATCGAGACCAACACGATGAAGAGAATCTTGCGAAACTTCGATAGATTCAACGGGTCTAATGAGAAGACTCAGTACGTGAGGCGGCGAGCTACGTGCTACAGAGTACACAAACCTTGAGGATCAGCGCTAGGGGCTGGAATCAAGAAGATCTCGTCGAGGTCGGTGATGGTCACAGTTCCCATCGCCGCAGGCTCCTGGATGGGCTTCACGATGCCTGTCTCAGCATCTGAAACAACCTCATATCGTTCGACTTCGGTCTTCATGGTCTTCGGGGTTTTGATGTCGTCGAGCATCTTTGCGAAGTAAACGATGTTCTCGCGCTATAGCGAGATGAAGGTGAAGTCAACGGAAATATAAACCCGCTCGTCCAAAACGGAAGAGCACAAATGGCTGTTAAGTTCGATGAGAGTGTACTATGCGCGCAGAGAGGTGGTTATATCTAAATATGCGCTTCGGCTCCTCTTCTTCAACGTTCACCTATTGGTACGTGGCACTTCTTCTTGTCGTCTAGCCCGCGTCCAGACTCGTGCCACGGCCGACGATTTCGTTGGCGTTTCCAAGCCTTGGTCTGGAAATCAATGCCACATTCACATCCCGGCTGAGCAGAACTCCACTTCACGAGCATTACGCGGCAGTGTCGCACGAATGTCTATCTGGGGTTTCTGGCATGACTGTGGGGTAGGTAATCCGGGGTAGCGCGTGCGTCGGAGAGTGGGCTAGCTCGCGGAAGGAGGGCCATGTTCAACCAATCAGTATCGTGCAATTCGCAACCATTCTTGGCTTCAGCTCCTGCGCGGCGCAACTGCCGAGCTTCTTTACGAGTGTTTGCAGTTGTCTCAGGGAGCCTTTGCAATGTCACAAGCGGAGAACATACCCTGCAGACGATGCGCGGCAGTCCTATCGCTATGCCAATGCACGGTCGAAGTCACTACTATCATTTCATCGTACGGTTCTGCGTCCACGGACGCGAACTTTGCATGCGCAGAGTGTGTCACAGCAAGCATATTCACGAACAAACACCGAGTGACGTAACTTAGATGAAGTTGTGCGATATATTGGGCTCATTCAACGCTCTATACAATTGCAACAGGCAGAAAAGGCAGTATGATCTTGCTCGGCGTGTCTGCTCCGACGTGTATCCTGTGCTCGCCCTTGTTCTTCTCATGTTCCGGTCGCGGTTTCGAGAAGGCCGTGTACTCTGCAATACTAGGAAACTCACCGGAGACCTGAACGCTGATCGATTCTCCTTCGTCAAAATCGACACCCATGGACCAAATACCGATTTCTAGTTTCACGATCTCACCTGGTGTGATCTTCTCTTCCTTCTCGTGGGGGTGGAAGGGGAACTGCTCATGGATGCTTCGCGCCGGGTCGAATGCCCGGTGGCTGGCACGCAATACGCCAACGCTGCCGAGGTGCAGATTCAGGCTCGCGCGTTCCTTCTCTGGAATATCATCGATACTTTTGTAAGCTGAGGGTATCGCCGAGAACGGGAAGCAGAGATGCATAAGCAGCTTTCCGTCCTTATCTTTCTTGCGCAGGATGACAAAGACATTCATGTCGTCGTGTGAAGGAGCTGACATGTACAAAACGGCTTTGGGCAGGCCAATGAGCCGTGACTTTTGCGTGAACTTGTAGGTGAATTCGGCGATCGATTTCGAGTCTTGCGAGTCGTAGCTGACCATCTCGGTCTTGGATGGGGGTTGTTCGGTCAAGCCGGAGCCGGACAGGTAAAAGTCCTTGTATTGGGTCCCTGGAACAGGGAAATCGGAGAACTCGATGCCATCAATAGCTTCACGGTCGCCAAATTGGAGTGCTGACCATCGCACCCTAGCCATCTTCTCCCAGTCGTTGTCAATGCCCCGCAGATACTTATCGAAGTAGGTATGCAGTTCCTTATCCGCGTGAGGATCACAGTATAACTCGAACCATTCTTGGTGTGAGCTCCATCGAATCCACTTCTTGTCATGAGGTACTTCGAGCCATCCACGTACGGAGCCCATTGTATGGATGCTGGAAAAGTCGCTTCCGCTGATGAAGACAGGAACTTCGATCTTTGTCATATCAGGGCGCTTGTCGCTCCAATACGCGTTTGCGACAGGTGACCTCCGATGCATCTCAGCGAAGTCCTCGATGCCGCCGCCCGGATTGTTCGTCTTGATGATGAAGTGTGTGATGAGATCGAAATTTGACATGCTGAAGACGCCACCTCGACAGAATTGCTCGCGGTAGATATCACCAGACCCTTCCCAGGGTGCAATAGCGGCAAGGTGTGGAGGTCGTAGAGAGGCAACATGCCACTGGATGATGGCCAGCGCACTATTGCCGGCCATGCCTACTTTGCCATTACTCCATGGCATGTCTGCCACAGCTTCGATGACATCGTAGCAATCTTCTGCATCTTGAGAGCCCATGATCTGCCATGATTAGCTAAATAGTAGAGTTTGCAATACTGAGCATACTGGTATGGAACCGTCGCTGTTGCCCGTGCCGCGAGAATCTACCGAGATGATCGCATAACCACGTGGGCACCATACAACTGGATCAAGTCCCTCGAACTTCTCCAACCCGCTGAGCGCTTCATTCGGCACGCAGCAATTCCAAACGCAGATTGGAAGCATGTGTAGAGCGGAGTACTTCTTGCCGTAGCATGACCAGCTTATCACTGCTGGTAGCTTTTCGTCTTCGGGAACGTCGGCGGGCCGGTAAATGTCGACATAAAGGCGACATCCATCTCTGACCACGATCTCGACATCGTGATCAATTCGTATGTCAGATTCGAGAGGGCGGGCGTTGTACGGTTTCGCGCCTTTGCGAAGAACTTCGGTTTTACCGGGTGTGAAGCCTTGGTAGTTGTTCACACCCGGCTCAGGCTTTGAGATGGGCTTATAGGCCACTTGCATAGCGACTGGCATGTTTGACGTTGGCAATGGTGAAACGTGTGGACGAGAAAGAGGAGGAGAACAGTGAGCGCAATCGGTAAAGATACCAAGCTCCGTGACAGCTACTTGAACAACAAACACATCTACCCGGAACGCGACGCGTCGAGTGCACTTTGCGACGTCGTGCCGTCCACCTCGGCAAGCGTTCTAGCCCGAAGGGTTGACCGTCCCCCACACGTCCCGAGTCCCACAAATCCTGCGGCATAGCTACATATCGCGGGGTATGGCGCCCACATGTGCCGAGACGGTCGGCAACGCTGCCCCGACATCCCCAAACGATGACTATTGTCCCGAGCACAACATCATACAAGCTTCTCTTCAACATCCAACATATAACATCAACTAAGTGCAGTCAAAGGCTATTCCACCACAGCTTCATTCCAATAAGTTTCGCCATCTCCTGCATTTGAGCATTTCTGATCTCGTCACTAACAATACGCATTCAAGCCCTCGTCTTAAGAAGATGGCGCCTCACGCCGAAGAGCCAAAGCCAGATAGCGGTGTTGATCTAATCTCGTACGACGGTACCGTATATGGCGATTGGCGCGACGATTTCCACAAGAACGGCACAGCAATCATTAAAGGCGCCATCTCACCCGAGCGCGCAGAGTACTACAAGCAAAAGCAGATTGAGTGGCTTCAATCCTTCGGTCGTGGCTTCGATCCCAACGATGAGTCAACATGGACACAAGAGCACCTTCCTGTGAGCTTCAAGGGCGGGATGTACTTTGCCTACTCTAGCACACACGAGAAATTCGTTTGGTAAGTTGTCAATGGAATGCGATGTTTGCAACATACTGATGCAGACTCAGGGAAGCTCGCACCGAGCCCAAGGTCATCGAAACCTTCTCCAAACTTTGGGGCACCGAGGAGCTCCTCTGCTCATTCGACGGCATGAACATCACACTGCCGCGCCAGAAAGATCTCAAGTGGAGCCCCTGGCCGCACTGCGATCAGTCGCCTCACCGCAAGGGCATGCAGTGTGTCCAAGGCCTGTTGAACTACCAACCCAACGGCTCTGATGATGGTGGTCTGATCTTGATGAAGGGTAGCAGCAAGCTGTATGATGAGTTCTTCCGCGAGAAGAGGGAACAGGACAACCATGAGGATAAGCCCCCGGAGGAGGAGGACTTCAAGGATCTTTTCATCTTCAAGGACGAGGATGTCCAGTGGTTCAAAGACCGCGGATGCACACTCGAGAAGGTGAACCTTGAAGCTGGTGATCTGGTACTGTGGTATGTTCTTACTATCTTTCCTCCCCTATTTGGTACCTGAGTTAATATCGCGCAGGGATTCTCGCACCATGCACTACGCCTGCTTTCCTCAAGGCAACCGCATCCGTCATGTCCAGTATGTCTGCATGACGCCCGCCAAGTTCGCGAAGAAAGAGGATCTCGAACTCAAAGCCGAGCTCTTCAAGACGTGGCAGGGTACGACACACTGGCCGCACTGCAATATCCGCAAACAGGGCCCGCCAGAGAGAGATGGCAAGCCTGATCCGCAGAATAGAACGGAACCACTAGAGAAGCCGATTGTTACGGATAGGATTCTGCAACTAGCTGCGGTAAAGGCTTACTAAGAGCTGAAGCGGCCCATATATGACGAAGAAATACGCGGGTTCTCAGGACTTCAAGGTCGTCTTTCGCGGCAGTAGAGTGAATTGTGGTGCATGCTTTCGTACGCTCTTATTTCAGCTATTTCCAGTCTGGGCTTTGCCTTCTGTACCATGATACTCTTCCGACAATGGATACAAGCCAATGCTCTTGCCTATGTACGTCAGAGGTCCTCAACCGCAAGAAGGTCGTGGTTGTTATTCTTGGACCATATGATAGCACCGGAAAGATCGTGGAGGCAGCGATATCTTTAACATATACTTCTCTTCTCTCTAGTCAACGTCTCATGACTCTAAATACAGATAACGAAAATGTTTTACAGCTAGTGAACTAAGACAAAGGAATGCGCTGTATCATCCAATCGGTGTGGTGCCACTGGGAACTGAGAATCGAAGCGTGCTGTCTTTACTTCTCAGCCTTCTCACCTCGAAGGCATCTTGTCCAATTCTTGTTCTTTGATATTTCTTTGGCCTTGTCTAACTGCTGTGCACGAGACCACTTCGACTCACCTGGCTGCTTCAAATTTGGTTTTCGACCATTGGAGAAGAATTTCGTAGCACGGGCAGCTGCTCCGACCGTTCTGGAAATTGCCTTAGCCACGGATATAACAGCATCGACAGCCGACCTGAACAGGTTGGCAATGGCGTTGATAAAGTTTCGTTTTTCAGTAGATGGGCTTTCTTGCGGTGAAGTGGAGTTGATGTTGGTGAAGTTGATGTTGGTGGAGTTGATGTTGGTGGAGTTGATGTCGGTGGAGTTGATGTCGGTGGTGCCGTCTCTTTTCTCCATAGATCGCTTTGCATTCTCAGCAGCCGCGTCGCCAACCTCCAGAAATCCTTTCGCAAAGTCTTCTTGAACGATATCGCTCTCATCGTCAGGCAATGCGTTGTCCAGCCAATCGTCGTCGATATCAGAACCAGGCCATACTTCAAGCATATCCCCGTTGATGCTGTCCAGCAAGTCCAATGAGAAGCCGCCGTCAGCCATCTCAAGCATGGCCTCCGTACCAATGGCAGCGGCAGTAAGAGGAAGACATACAGCCATACGGCGAAACTTCTTCTGGTTTCTTTCAGATCGTCTCTGTTTGTCTTTTTCGTCCCACTCCGTGTTCTTTTCTTCTTTCTTTTTCTCCAGGCGCTCTTTGATCATGTCCTTGAACTTCTCAAACTTCTCCTTGATCTTCTCCTTGATCTTGTCTTTGTAGGTTTTCTTCTTGTCCTCCTCACTCACATCTTTGTCTCTGATACATACTGTCTTCGTGGGATCCGACTTCATGAGCGGTGGGCACTTGATGCATTTGGTCGGGTCGGACGGGTCTCGAATCCTGTTCTTCTTGCATCGAGCCTTTCTTTCACAGCTCTCTCCATCTCCCGCTTGTCTGTCAACTAAGGGAAATCGAGCTTCGCGGCCGAGCACGGATTCTGGCTGTGAGATATCGAGATCGGATGCCGTACCCCTGTGGACACGTTGCGAAGGTAAAGTGGTTTCGCTGGGGGTATACGCGGCGATCAAATGATTCGTTAAGAGGAACAGTGCTTTGATGGTCTTTGCAACATGCATGATGAGGGATTGGCAAGAAGCTAGCAGTAGTGTAAAGGTAGATTTTGATGTGAACTGAGAAGGACTCACGTCGATGGCTTTCTTATCAATGTACCTAGGTAAGCTGCCAACATTTCTGATTCGGTGACTGCTTGCGCAGGGCTAATCTAATTTGAGTGACGAAACAGTTAAGATACGTGGCGTATCCTACAATTGATCATATGAGAGGTATGGGACTGCATCGGACGGCTCAATTCTTCGCACGCGATACGTTGCCTCAACCGTTGGCGAGGCCACTCTACTCTCTACTCAGACATCCTGCCACATGATGCACACTGCCACGAAAGCGACGCTGGGGCGGGTGAGCCCAACACAACGAACACTGCCTTCACGAGGCACGGATTCTGCCCTGTGTAAGAACCTGTGGGGTGGAAGCTGCCTATAGCCCCCAACCCACGTAACCTGACCGGGACCTCTATGGCCCCGCTGTGCAACCAAACTTCTCGGCCTGCTTCAGGCCCCATCTTACATACATATTTTCGAAACCAAAAGGTGCAGTCTGACACCTGGGCAGTCTCGGAATTTCGAACTTGCTATATCGAGCGCCATATGCTTACCTACGTACAGTCGATCAAGGAGGACTTCTTTGCTTGTTTGGTTGCCGATGCGAAAGACATTAGATTCACCGTCTAATCACGGTGGGGAAGTCTTGCTAGACTAAATACATGAACAAGGAGCTCTCGGTCACTAAGAGTTCATCAGCGTATAGTTTGATATGGAGCGTTACATTGAAGCGAAAGATCATTACACGAAGCAAAGCGTCTAATCATATCGCTACATTTGCGGCTATAACCATCTGGCGTTTAGACTTCATGATCAAGCTTGCGGAAATCATATCGCGCAGAAACTGATACATGTGGATTGCCAGCTGAACTAAACAAACACCCTTCAAACTCAATCTAAGCAAACAATCGCGATTTCATTCACTTCAGCTCCGGAGCTTCCATGCCATCGACCGACCACAAGTCCCAGACTTCATAACTTCCATAGTTCCCCACGAGGCAGCCATCGTCGCCATACGCCAAGATATCCGAGGGCTTGCAGTCGTCGCCATTGAAGAGGACGACAACGGAGCCAAAATCTTTGTCACCTTCACCTCCGGCTTGTTCAGTTTCATTGTGTTCGATAATGATGGCTGCAGCTACCCCAGCGTTGTCGCGGTTGCAGCCAGTGCTGGCATCGACATCTCGCCAGCCAAGGTTGGCACCGCGGCAGCCCGCAGATTGACTATACGCCAACGCCAAAAGTCAGTAGTTGTCACACATATGGATTATGGAAGGCGATGACTTGCTAGTGATGGAGGCGATAAGCGTTGGCTATGCAGACCAAGTGCTGGAGGAGGAAGAATGCCTTCATGTTCATAGAGACTGTGTATGTGAAAGAGGTGTAAGAGTCGTCTTTGATTGCAACGATCTTTACAGTGAGGATGAGCGGTGGATTGCGTTTGATGCCTGCTCAGGAGTAGATCTGGGCTGTGAAGATTCTTGAAGGATCTCAAGGTACGTTTGTAGCCCCAGGACAAAAGGCATGGGTAACATCGCGTGGCTCGTAGCGCTCATGTGGTTAAATTTGGCAAGTAGTTGGACATGGCATCTATTTGAGAGCATCCCTGTAACTCCTCAGTATGCAAGTAATGTGGGGTTTGGATCGGAAATGAGTATCCGAGGATACCGCACCGCCTTCAGCTCAAGCATTTGGCCCGTGGGGGCACTTTTCATAACCGGGGGCTGGCCCCGTGGCTCTCCCGCAGCGGCACGGCCGCCGTCTTACTCTTGCGTCAGAGTGTTTCGAAACTTCACGTCTTGGCTTCTTACGAGATCTCCATACATGCATTGGAAACATTCTACGCAGATAGCCTGTGCCGCATTTATATCAGCAATTACAAATCTTGACCCCGGGAGGTACTACGTATAGTCCTAGGATCGTGGAATGACTCCGTGCCACTCTATCGCCCCCATTCTGTGCTTTTGTCGGGGATCCTGGAAGCCTATGCCTCAGCTTCTTATGACATCTTCATGCATGCAGTGGGAAGTTTCGTATCATCATCCGAAACGTAAGGCTGACCTCTTCTTGGTCTTACTGAAGACCGAGTGTCGGCGGCTCCTCATATATGCTGACCAATTTTGGCCTTTATTCAATACTGAGCAATCGCCTTTCGACGACAGTGCCTCATAATGCATCCGATACATTCGGAACAGGACGTTTGAGCGTCTGCAGAATCCATGCTGCCAATTTGGTCGATGAGACAAGCGTATACCAATACGGCCCCAGGGTGTTGTGCTACCTAGCATATCTCTTATTCGCCAGAATGGAGAAGCGGAATCGAAAGCGGGAATTGGCCAACTACTTGACCGCTCCGAAGTTCAATGACAGGAACAAGTAACCAAATCAATAGCTGGTTTGAAATCAATGACTAGGTACAGTGTAACTACCATGTAATTTGCAAACGCGTAGGAAAAGAAAAATGCCTACTCTTCCACAGCACCCAGCTCTACCACTAACCTCATGAAGGGCTTGAACTCCTCTGGCATCCAGCTGTGTAGGTCTTCGACATAATGTCGCGGGACTTTTGCCCCATGCTCTGCAAGGTATCGGATCATGTCATCAGATTTATCGTACATAGCCGTCGCTAGTGCTCGTAATGGGGCGGCTCGATGCTCACGGATGTCCGTGTTCCAGTCAGTGACATCTTCGTTGACATCTGCACCCGCTTCTAGCAACATCTTCACAGTTTCCATGTCGTGCTTCTTGACTGCTAGCTGCAGCGTCCCCGAGTCCTTGAACCAGTCGATTCCGAATCTGTCCAACAGGACTCGAATTGACGCAGCCTTCGGCCATGGCTTTTCAAAGGGTGCAAAAAACATTCCTCGGAACCTGCTCACACTTCCTCCATGGTCTATCCACCAGCGAGTGGCGTCAGGTCCCATGCGAACCATACCACACCAGGTTGAATTATGCGTAGTTGAATTGTAGTTTAACTGCTGTGGGTCTGTGCGCCATTGGCAAAAGTCCAGGTCGAACAAGATATCGAGCCATTCCACACCGTTTTTCCCATACCAGCCGCAAAAGGTGTAGGAGTCGAAGTAGTTGGGCGAAAAGCCGATCTCGAAGCAGAAACGGAGTAGCTGGGTGTCGCGTATTTCTGATGAGATTTTCATGAGAGGACGGGAATAGTATATTGGGTCTATGCCAGAAGATTCAAGAAGTTCTCTGATGGCAGGAATGTCGCCTTGAAATGCACTCAGGAAGATCGAAAGGATGATGGTTGTATCTACGAACTCGTGTAAGCAGTGAGACCCACAGCCGGTCATTCTGCATTTTGATCACACTTACCATCGTCTGTGGGCGGCTCATAGTTCTCGCTGAGCAGTAGATCTCGTACTTCTCTCTCGAAGCCCCTCAGATTCCATGCCTTTTTGTCGGCAGACTCTACCGTAGATTTGGGAAGCTTGTAGTAGGCCACAATGTGCCGCAAACATTCTTCCAACGTTCTCTCGCCACTCAATCTCGCATCGCGCGCTTCGCCAAAGCTGGAGAGAGTCGTTGACATTGCGATCGTTATCAGCGATAAGGCTCACTATGATGCCTAGGTATGTGAGAAACGCAAACCTTGGAAGTGAAACAAATTCAAGGCTGGTCGGATCCAGAAGGTGGGAAAGAGGGCGGGAAAGAGAGCGACGAAGATCTGTGTACTTTGAGCGCAGACGTGTACTCCGGGCTTCTACAGTTGATGATTTTGAGAGGTGTGCGGGCGGATATTAACCTGAGGGTGGCACAGTGACGCTAGTGGATTCATAGCTAGCGGTGTACACCTACAAGCGCTTATTTGACATCGGCTTGATGTTGCCTAACATGCCAAGGGTGGCGCATTCCAACCTTGGAGGTACCTAATTAGCCCAGGCGGACTCAGGGCATTGACGTTCTATCTATGTTACTACCCGATGCACGGAGAAGGCGTCGCGCGCGCAAGGATTTAGGGAGACAGAAGACCTCGGGAGGGCTGTTTCAACCCCGAATCCCGATATTTCAAGAATTATGTGTGTGACGCCTCAAGGTCGCGTCTCTTGGTGAGCATTGGGGGCTGTAGGGCTTTGCGATACCTCCCTAGGTAGGTAGGATGTGTTGAATCTTCTTGAGATGTGGCCATGTGCCACGGGACACATGCCTGCCTTTGTTTCAACGCGCGATTGCAAGGCAGATAGTCAAACTGGAGTTCCTGTACTATCAAGATACCGTGGCCAAAGATATCGACACAAGTCTCGCTGAAATCCTTGCTGAGAACTAGGTATATCTTCTCTCAACTCCTATCAGCATTGGGTAAACGTACACTGAATCAACACTTGTCGCCTGGACTGCGTCAATCCTTACGTTACTGCGTATATTTTCATCCTGCCATCGCTACCACGACATGAAGACCACATGGCTCACTATCCTGTGCTGGACTTACATCCGGCTGTCCACATCTTTCCCTGTCGATGACAGGCCCGCATTTACACCATGGGATCTGGCGAAAAGAGAGATCGAAGCAGCTATCTTCTCCAATCCTCTGGGACCCCAATTTGGAGTACCTGATGAGACGTGTCGTGGCACGCTGGAGGGCCCCAACACCGGTAGTTGCTGGAAGATGGCAGATGTCACAGTTGATGTGAGTAGTTTTACCCTCTGAATCTTTTTAATCCAATGACTAAGCTACCTAGAAATTCATCGCAAACCGAAAGCCCGAGGCCAACGAATGCGAGGTGCCCTGCCTTTTCTACACCTCGAAACTCACGGGAGCGGCAGAAAGGCTGGCCAATTTTGTTCTGAAGGAGGTACTTTTGACGGGGGCTGCGGAAGGACCGCGCAAGTACCAAACTATCTGGGTACGTCTCGCTAGGTAGAGTACAACCACGCGAGAATGCTAACTACTCACAGGAGCTACATCCGCCAAAGTTCTATCCAAACAAGAATGACCTGGACAAGACTCCCGAGGCCAAGTGCATCTACCAGGACCAGAGGGATCAGGACTACGACGCGAACTTCGATGGTTGCCAACGGCTATACTTCAAGTCAATGTCGAAGGCCATGGCAATGGAGTGCAAAGGCGAGGTCTTCTTGATGACCAATTCAGATCTGAGCGGTACTCGCCCCGAAGGAAAAAAAGAAAAAGTTCCAGTGGATGGAATTTGGTGGCAGGTTGAATTTCCGACACTGATCGATGATGCTCGACCCGCAGACAAGAAAATCACAAAAGTCAGTCCAGAGCCACCCCATAGATACCAATTCATGGATGTTTAGGTTAACAGTCCCTCTAGATCAGTTATCTTCAAGTACCTTTTAGGGACCTTGGAACGCTAACTGCAGAAGAGAGAAGCAAGCCCCCCAAGATTGAGGCGAGGGGGGAGTATTGGCCTAATGGAGTTGGCAACAAGCATTTGCAAAGCTTTCGCAACGAACAAAGTCCGCAATCGACGCCGAGCCCGCAATCAACCCCCACTCCCACCCCCGAGGCAGCCAATCCGGTTGAGACCCCTTCCAGCGGTCTTGTCAGGAGGGCAGATCGGACAGATGAAGAAGTCCTTGAACCTGATGACGAAGGTTATCCTTATCATTACTCTATCGATGAGATCTATGACTGGTACAAGGAAGCAGCGTGGTAGAGGCTGGGAAAGGAAGACATGCAAGAAGATCGAGATTGGTTTGGTGGAAGGCCGCGACATTACAACGATTTTGCTGAGTCTCTTATTCCTCGAGTGGTATTTGGCGATGTAACTAGACTTTCCATATCTTTTTATCAGCTGGCGTTTATTGGTACATGAATGGATCCGATGTCTGCAATTCGCTCAAAAAGCCATGTTAAACCCGGCTCAGCCTATCACATTGCACGTTGGCGTGCACCGCCACAAACGCCACGTCTGCATCTATAATTGACAACCGGCTGAGTGGACGACACGAGCATCTACGTGTCAAGTCCACCGCGTATAGCGGGCATAGTCGCTGGGTGACCGAAAAAAGTCTCCAGTATTTGCCCGACGTACGACGGGTCGGGGCGATATGGCTGACATTGCGGGGTGAGCGGAGGCTTAGCTTGGGAAGTAGATATGTTGCACCAGCTATAAGTAGGAACGCCAGCACTATCGACACCAACCTTGTAGTACAGTCTTTTGTGATAGCAATCTTTCCTTCCTCTTGTACGACATATACCAAGCTTTCCAGCAAATCTTGAATCCTTGGATCTCCACTCACAATGCCAAACGTCCGAATCGGCCCGACACATGAAGGCCGTGCTCAAGGACGCATGTTCTGGTCGCCTGCAGAAGAAGGGTCATGCGTGCGAAAAATGAAAACAGTTCGTCGGAAGGGCATCGTTGAAGGACCTAACGGACACCCGGTGGTTGCAATCTCGAGACGAGCGGAGGAGAACAACCTGGTTTACCCAAATCCGGACACCTCGAGCACACGCTCTTTCCGGCTTGCCCAACGTCTGACAATACCAATTTCGGCAAAAGGTCAAAATCTGGACGAGCCAAAACGTATTACTGGAGACCTGAGCCTTGAGCGCATAATCACGTCGACACAGGCCGCGCGGAGCGATGATGTTGGGAGGGACGCCGCTCCAAAAAGAGCCTCGAAGAAGTCGTATGAACATTCCAGAGTTCTCCAGTCTCCTCAGCCGGATCTCGAGGTGGCAGGCGTGAGAGAATGTACTAGCCGACCCGAGATATCTTCGCCAGATACCACAGCAGATACCACAGCGCGCAACTCTTTCATCGGCGATGTATGGTTGTCGTTCGACCATATGATAAAGCACGTCGCGGCAGTATTTGAGGGGAAAACGACGCCTAGAAAGACTGTTGTGAGGCGTCCGTTGTCCCGATTCTGGGTTGATGCAAAAGGTGTGATGGCTGTAGCTATTGCGTCGATGTAGAAAATCGGAGTTGCTGCTTAATGATGAAGTGTCTTGTTCACACGCTGGACTCTTGGTGAGCTTGAATCCAAGCAATGGCGTTACACACACGGTCTAGTGCTATTGGTCGCCTGTTGGTATCCTTTAGGTCTTCCCTATAGGATTCGAGTAACTGGTAGGACGCCGAAAGCTCCCCGTTACGCAGCGCCAATACTGTACGTATAAATATCCAAAGTGACTCTTGTTCGAGGTCGAGACTTGTTGCATAGATCAGTATATCGCTTACCAGCTCCCGCTGTAGCGATGTAGCTACGATAGGCATCAGATACAGCAGGAACGACCAACCAGAGATATCGCTTGGGTGTCTGCAGCACCAATCCTTGACGCCGTGGGCGACATGGTCAACCATGTCGCTGCTATCAAGCTTAGATACCAGCCTACGAGCATACTGCCAAGCGTGGTAGTTCTTCGGATGCTGCTCTCCAGACTTGTAAATAGCGGCGAATTCGCTCTCCCAAAACGTTACTATTTGTTCTTGCGATGCATCTCCCAGTTCTATGAGTCTCAAAGAGTCCACGATGCTGAAGCGGTGGTACCACAAGGTCGGCGACTTGGACTGACGATGAAGTGGAGAGGTAAGTATGCTGTTCAGAAAGCACAGCTCTTGTCGTAATGCCCTATGGTATGGAGTGCCAACATGAAGACCGTGAGCTTCTTTTAGCTGGAACAAGGTGCGTTTTCGATAATTTGCTGCAGTGAGATGCTCTGGGTCGAATAGAAGCATGACCTTTGTCGCTTGCAATGTCTGTGCAGCCGTGATAGGATCATGTGCCTTGCTATGCACGAAGAAATGTTGGCGGGCTTCCAGGTAGGCTAACGCAAGTATCTTCTTCGGCACTCCCAGACTCATTCCGTCTTGCATTGTGATGCCATCCGGTGGCTGTATAGCAGGAGGTAGAATCTCGATCTCGATGACTTCGTCTGCATGCTCCTGGAAGTACTCGCTCAATGAAGCAAAAGCCAGCCTCTGGAATTCCTCTTGCTGCCTGCATTTGGTCGTCATGGCGGAAGATCTGATTTCGTGGGTTCAAAGTGAAAGCTGCCCAGCTGTCGCAGAAGGAGGACCCTTGCGCACGACCCCACCGCGTTAGCTTGCAGCTCCCAAAACCGCCTGGGCACCATTATGACATAACCCTTGACTTCAACACGATGCAGTGAGAACACGCTGCACCGCGATACTGGTCCCCATCCCTCAACATGCCGTCTCTCCTCCTGGTTGTCTTCACCCTGCAGCTGTTGCTCCACATCATCAACACCGTGGGCGCATCCACGGTCAACGACCTGGTAAGCCCCGCATCCGAAAACAAACACGCAGGAACCTGGGACTGACACATGGCAGCTATGGATCCTGTACAATAAGCTGCCGACGCCAACATCTGGGTCTGCGCAGAGATGCCAGGCCCTCAAAAAGGATATTGTGCGCTTGAAGCGCGAGCTGGGCAACACGTCGCCTCAGGACAACTTCTCAAAATGGGCCAAGCTCGACAGGCAGCACAACAAGGCTATGGCTGAGTTCCAGAAGCTAGGTAAGCGCTCCTGCGCGGAGACGCTCCCACCGGACACGTCAAGTGCACTTGCTAATGCTCTTCTCTCCAGATGGTTCCCTGCGCTCGCACCAGTCCACCTTCACTTCCGCCGTCTCGACCCTGCGCTGGCTTGGCACCCAAGGCCTTCGATTTGTTCTACAGTTCTGGTTCTCCAAGTCGCCTATGTTCTGGGTACCTGCTGGGTGGGTGCCATACTACGTCGAATGGGTGCTGAGTTTCCCGCGCGCACCTCTGGGAAGCGTGAGCATAAACATATGGGGTATCGCGTGCGCAAGTATGATCGCGCTGGCAGCAGAGGCAGTAGCTGCGGTTTGGGTACTGGTCATGCGCAAACCAACACCTGTGGCGGCAGAGAAGCAGCGCGAGAAGCACGAGGCTATGGCCTTCAGCGCAGACCAGAAGCCTGCAGAGAAGAAAGAATTGTGAGCGCGCTACGTGTCCGATTCCGCGTGTATATTTCATACAACTTCAAATCAAGTAAAAATTCAATATGTCTCCCAACAAAAGACGCAAAGTCGTCGTGGCTTTCGCTCAGACACTGCAACACGAGTGGGATGATCTTGGCAGATCCTTTGGCTTCTTCTAGGCTACAAATTGAACTCGTGATCGTGGAGAGTAGCGTATCACCGAGTCTTCGAAAGAGCCATCCATCTACTAATCTAGATTCCTTGACTAACATCCTAAAAAGAACGACGCGGTGCACGGCAGCTGGCATGAAACTGCATCGTCCAACCGCATGCGTATAATCTCGTTGGAAGCGAAGGGTTTTGTTTGGTGTGGAATGGTCGCACTGGAAGCTTGAGAGGGAGAAAAGTGAAAATTCCGCGCTAACAGCTCGCGGCCCGACAGTGCCCCCGAAGAGCGCTTACCATATTTGGACTATCGCGTCTCATTGGCACGTATAGACAATGTGAAGAGCTCCATGAACTTAAGGAACGAGAAATTCTGCGTCTGAAAGTCAAAGGTTGCTAGCTAGAAGTTCAACGGAATATTTGTCTATAGCTGGTTCTCCCACTCGCTCCCTCGGATTATGTCACGTGCGTTTAGACCGTGCCCGAGGTCCAGGGCTGACCGGCTTGAAAATATCGCAGTGTACATCTGCCGTGTCTCGCGTGTCGTCGATCGTGCCTTACATGAACATGATCGACTATTCTGGCCGTTGATCACCACCATTCAATAGCATACATCCTGGTTTAGCTCTGTCAGCTACAGTGTAGTCGCTTGGAATGCAACACGGGACGGAGATGGGTGTCACCTCGTGTCGTGTGCTGCTTGCCTAACCGCACCAGGTAGAAAGTCTGCCGAAAACGAAGTGAGTCAGCCTCCGACTCATTGTCGTCGCGTTTCAATGCGCTTTGACAAGGCCAAGCGAGGGGAGCCGCCAAAGTCCAATAATGAGGCTCTACCGCGTCCTTGTGGGTCTGTGCGCATCTTCCCCATATCCGCATGAATGGTTCAGCGCTCGCCGGTTCCAGGCCGATCCAAATCTGGCTGTCATGTGTGGATGAGAGTTCCCCGCAATGTGGGATGAGATTGCTAGGTGCAGTGATCGCTCAAAGGTTGCGCACCTCGTTCTGCTTACGTGCACAGGGCTTGAGTAGGGTTTGCAGAGGCGTAGACGGCGTCTGGGGAAGCATGATCGCGGCTGGTTTCTCGAGTCAAGTGCGTGCTGGCGTCCCCCTAACCTCGCTGGTTTCATGCTGCGGCCGCGAACAAACTTCGTCGACATGATGGCGGCCGCTGTTGCATGTGCCACCTGTCGCGCCCAATGCCCTCACCCGCTGCATCTAAAGCTGCTCACACAAGGCGAAAGCCGAGAAACTTCGAGACTTGAGCGCTCGAGAGCCATGGCCCACGGACGAGGACTGGCTCCGTGACCGGCCTAACGGCGCCCAGTGGCAGCGCCGGCATTTCGGTGAGATTGTACCGGGACAGGCGCTGTGACGAAATGGCGTTTCTCTCCCCACACGGTGGACAAATGCTCCTCCCAATGACGTTTCGAGGATTCAGACGCCGGCCCAAGGCCGTCTAATGCGTTTACAAGTCGCGCACTTAGCGATGCGCACTCCACTTTGCTCGCCGCTGCTCAACCGTCCGCCTTTCCTGGGGTCGATAGTCCCTTCACCGCATCGACCCGCGTGGCCCTGCACACTGCTCGACTCGACGCAGCCGTCTCCTACACCACCCGTTGTCGGCACCCTGTCCATCGCTCCTTCCCAGACCACACCCATCGCCCGTATACGACCCGTCGACGAGGCTGGCGCCAGAGAATGCCGTGGCCTGAATATCAGATCCCGAGACGACCGCGCCCGCGATAGAACCAACGCTCTCCGTAAACAATAGCCCGTCCTCCTCTATGGCATCGATATACACGTTATAGCGCGGCGCACGACATGACGGATCTTGACTTCACCAATGGCGACTTCCCTACGCGAGGACCTGTGGTACTGGGAGTGTCGGCTGCGACGCTTGCCATATGCTCCGTTTTCGTTGGCTTTCGTCTCATCTCCCGATTTCTGGTGGTTAGAAAGCCGGGATGGGACGACTACACAATGATCCTGGCCTGGGTCCTCGCGTTTGGCGCATCCTTCTCGATATGCTACGGCACTACCAAAGGCCTGGGGCGGAAGCAAGAGAACATACCCGCGCAATGGCAAGAGCCCATGAAGAAGTCCTCCTTTGTCTTCTCGGTACTCTACGTACGTACAGGACTTTGTATCCATAAGCCGCCAGCACTAAATCCCCACAGAATCCAGCTTTGATGGCCACCAAAACCTCGATCCTCCTCTTCTACCTCACGCTGTCCAAGACACACAAAGTATTCCGATGGGCCACCATTGCCACCCTTGTCGTCGTCAATGTCGGCGGGCTCGCTCTGACAATCCTGAATCTATGTCAGTGTCGTCCTATTGGCGCCGCTTGGGCTTCTCCCGTTCCCGACACTGCTCACTGCACCAACATCGTCACGATATACCTTTCCTCGGCACCGCTCAACATCATCACCGACATAGCCATATTATTCCTGCCGATGCCAATACTCACTAGTATGCGGCTGCCGAGGAAACAGAAGGTGATCCTCGTTATTACCTTTGGTTTCGGTATCTTTGTCGCAGTCGTCGATGTCATTCGTATCGCATACCTGCAAGATGCTCAGCGCGATACTCTTGAAGCCGCACAACAGCAGTCTTCCGAATCTGGCAACGAACAGAGGAACACTGGCGATTTTGCGTGGTTCTCATCTCTATCATTCATGTGGAGCACCATTGAGATCAATTTGGGTATCATGTGTGGATGCGTTCCCGCCCTGAAACCCCTAGTCAAGAGATTCCTACCTAGCTGGGTCATCGACCATACTATGCGCGACAACACTACCCATACAAGCGACGAAGCTGTACTTCATCCCGACATACTCGATTCTCGGCGGCGCTCAGACCCCTTAACGCCTCCCGCTTCCCCACTCAGCAAACCTCCTCTCGCTCGTAGAAGCGGTGGTGATGAGCCGATGGGTATGATGGACTTTTTGACTACGCCTGACATGACCGAATTGCCTCAACTGAGACCGTCCAACACCACTGTTACCTACGCCACCACCACCCGCACCCAACGCCCACCAACATTTTTCGACTTCGTCAACACTGGGCAGAAAAAGAATATCACCCTCCGGAGCAACCGAGAAAGTGTATATCCCGTGATCATGGTAACCATACTGTTCTTCATCTGGGGGTTTGCCTATGGTTTCCTGGACGTACTCAATTCGCGCTTTCAAGAAGTAGCTCGCACGAGCGAGTGGGAGACAGTTGGACAACATAGTGCCTATTATGTTGGCTACATTGTGGGACCTTTGACTTTTGGACGGATCGTCTTCAAGGCCTGGGGGTTCAAGGCATGCTACATGGTCGGTCTTTCAGTCTATGCTTGCGGAACCCTCGTCTTCTGGCCTTCAGCTGTGCTCAATTCCTTCCCAGCGTTCCTGATCTCAAACTTCATTACCGGCGCGGGACTATCGACATTGGAACTCGGCGCAAACCCATTCATAGCACTATGCGGACCGCCTGAGTATGCGGAAGTGCGATTGAATCTCTCACAGGCTGTTCAGGCTGTCGGCACCATTGTTTCCCCACTTTTGGCGAAGAAAGTACTCTTCCCCGCCAACGCTGCCAGCCTCATTGATGTGCAGTGGACATATCTCGGCATATCTCTCTTCAACATCGCTCTTGCAATCATATACTTCTACGTCCCGCTTCCTGAAGCTACCGACGAAGAGCTAGAACTAGCCAGTCAACGCACTGTGCCATTTGCCCGCGAGGCCACCATCAAGATTGGGTCCAAGCCAGTCAAAGTTCTTTGGATTGGTCTGAGTATGGCGGTCTTATCTCAATTCTGTTACGTTGGCGGCCAAGAATCCACCTCCACTTCGTACAAGGAGTACCTCAACCGCGTCGCGCCCTCCGTGGATTATGTGTCACAGCAAGCCTATGGACACACTGCTTTCGCGGTGTCTCGGTTCCTGGCAGCCTTCATCGACATTTGGGTAAAGCCACGCTTTAGTCTTCTGGTTTTCTACCTAGGCGCAATTGCAACCGCTGCCGCAGCAATGCATGCTTCTGGCAGTGGCGGTGCAGCCATCATTGTCATCATCATGTTCTTTGAAGGCCCGCTTTTCCCGCAGATTTTTGCACAAGGGATACGGGGTATGGGCAAGCACACCAAAGACGCTTCCGTACTTCTGACGGCAGCTATCGGTGGAGGGGCCGTTATCCCACCGATAATGTATGCCGCGCTTAAGATCAAAAACGCACAATACGCTTTCTGCGTCATTGCAGCGGCTTACGCTGCTGGCGCATTGTATCCGATATACCTCAACTCACTTGCCGCGTCTCGGCAGTTATCCGATCCCGTACGCGACGAAAAGACCAGGAGAGAATCAGAAGCCGAGGGTAGGCGGCGAGGGTCGATGAGCGAAAAGCTCAGAAGGTGGAGTAAAGTCAAGAAGAGGCTGAGTGTAAATAAAGAGGATGAGAGATTACCTTCGGTTGAACATCGCGAGAGGCGCAGTTGGCCTGAAGGCCTGGCGCCGCGGAGCGATAGCCTAGCCATCGAGCCCGTGCAGACTCGTACACCGAGTTCATCAAGCTCTGCGAGTAGTAGGTGAAGGCTCTGCTTGAGGTGGCTTGTATTTGTATCGCGTACGGAGTTATAGGGAGATACCATGGGATTGTTTAGGGTGCCGCTTTAGCCGCTGAGGTTTTCTTTTTGATAAAGGACCTCCCGAAGTTAGTGCAATGAAGGGGCGACTTTTAGGACAAAGCAAAACTGGCGAGAGAATTCAACCTCAACCCCAGATGAAAGGACAATTACCGTGGTTGACATGTGTGACATGTGACGTGATTGGTTGCGTGCACGGACTTGCCGGTTGTTAGCATATTCTTGGGCCTTCGTATGGCTCTGCTGTCTCCACCACAGCAACAACACAACACCCGACACCGCCCACGGCCCACGCAACGAGAGCCCGCCCATTGCATCACCACCCAGACATCGCTATCCGGCTCCCAACAAAGCAGGCGTGCGAAATCACTGCGTTTGCGGGCCCTTTCCTCGTCATGAGTGTGCAGTACCAGCAGACATTCACGCCCCCTCATCTCTTGAACAACAACCGCTGCTCTCCCTCCCGCAACCGTACGTCTACCCGCTGCTCTCAACACCTCAACTCCATGTCAGCCACTAACTTTCACCCTCACGCAGTCTTCCCCCCTTCCGCCGCGATGACTGGCCGCAAGCGGAAAGCCGAGGACGATGGCAGCGGCGGTGACGACGACCGCATGAGTGCATCGCCAACCACATCTTCCGCCGTACTCCCACGACCAGCGCCGCGAGGCATGAAGCGCATGCGAACCAACATCTCCGGCCGCCCGCTCCCGCTCCCTCGCCTCCTCGAGACGCTCAGCCCCGACGAGATGCGCAACCTGCTGCAGTCCATCTGCCAGCGCCACCCGGACATCGGCAACGAAGTCGTCACAACCGCGCCCCGGCCAAGCATACAGTCAACGTTGGAGGTCCTGTCAAAGTACGAGGCGGCGTTCCAGGCAGCCTTCCCCTTTGGCGGCCGTGCGTCATCAGACTATGCATACAATAGGGTGCGGCAACAACTTGATGAACTGCTCGACTCCCTCAAAGACTTCACACCTCACTTCCTCCCGCCGCACGAACACCAGCCCGCCACATCGCTCGCCTTCCTCGATGGTGCCACCGAGATCATCCATCGACTACCCAACTGGGATACGTACCAACACAACCGTCACAAGCAAGAGGCATACGAGGAGATGGCCAAGGCGTGGGCGATGGTCATCCAGGAGGCAGCAAAGAAGGCGGGCGGAATACAGCTCCAATACGGCGGATGGGACGAGAAGATTGCGAAACACAATGAGATCTCGGGCGGAAAGATGCAGGAGGCAGTCAATGAGCTACGCGGAGGACTCGGCTGGATGGGCGCAGAGACACCCAATCCCGCCACCGGCGGGTCCAACGATGCCATGTCCATCCGCCAGCAGCTACTGAGCGGAAACTACGGAACTGGCTCTCCCGCAAGCATAGGCGCTTGGTAGATCGACAGCAACGCCCTTTGACCATCGACCGTCATCACCATTTCGCCTCACTACAGTCCCCATTCATCACAGCATTACTACCATGGCGATCTCCCAACAATTACGGCCTAATCCATACCCGCGAAAGATACCATTGCATGGAGGCATATTCCCATGATAACGACTGCATAGCGTTTCCTTTCAGTCTTTATTCACGTACAACAGCATATGGCAGGGCCGTTCCATCATTGCACTGGCGTACCGGTTGCGACATCCACCACAAAGAAGACCCCGAACCTCTGATCTTTTGTGCATTCCTGTCCTCGCCTGTTTTGGGGGCGTAATGTTTTGTCATTATTACAAGTCATGTACCCGGTTTAGGGGTTACCGTGCGGCGACGGATTGCACTCTTTTCTTTACTTTGTTACTTGGGGGAAGGAAGGAATGATACCATGCTCGGTACTGAGAGAGCGGATGGGAATGGATGGATGGTATATAGGTGGGTGGAAAGCTGGGCTGGACTGGAGTATGGAGATGAATAGACTTTTTTATGTATATACTGACTGTTTCTTTGATGCAATCTTCGCATTGCTTGGATGTTGCTGACTATGGTGTGTCGGGATGTTCTTTGCACCTGAACGCATTGTTTGGCACTTTCACGTGGCAACGCGCGCTAGCGCTGCGGCGCGAATCCACGGCGGTAATCACGACCCCGGGGCTGAGGCCGCACCTGCGCCGCGCTCATCACGTCTCATCCTCACCTTCATCGCTGCGGGTCTCTCGCAGCCACAGACGCTGCTGGACCTTGTCCCAGCACACCCGACATCTGCTGTTCTACCCGCTCGTTTCTGTCTTCAGCCCACCACCATCTTCAAGATGGCGATCGCCAAAGCGCTTCCTAAACTCAAAGTCGAAGTATTCGTCAAGAACGCTCCGCTTGAGGAGCACGTCGACGACGATGATCAAACTTCGGATAACGAGGTTACTAAATTCATCGAAGCTTCGTCTGGTGACAACTTCGAAGTCAAATACCGCTTCTCTCCTGGGTTCAGCATACGTCACGCCATGTTGGTTGAGTTGGAGATTGATGGCGAGTATGCCGACTCTGCTGTCTTCAACCCTGGCAGTTCTGTCCGCTGGAACAGCACGTATGTCTTCAAGGGATCGCGGGAATTCGAAGATGGCGGATACTTTGTGAGGAAGTTCTGTTTCTCGCAGCTCGAAATTGATGGTTACGTCTTTCCCTGTCTCTTGAGTCACCGGGTCGCTGACTTCTGCTTCAGATGACGGTGATACACGCAAATTTGAGGACTCACTGAAGAAGAAGCTCCATAGCGTGGGTGTTATATCTTTGCGCTGTTACTGGGTGACAGCTAGCGGATCATCGACTCCCAAAGCTAAAGCGCAGAAGAACGAGTCTCTCGGTGTTGTACCAGAGAAGGCCCTCAAGGGTAGCGCGCTATCTCATCAGGCTAGGTCAGCGAGCTTCTTTCCCAATACTCACAAATACTTATACTATGATTAGCTACGGCGCCCGAGAAGTCAGCCAGGCGTACAGCACGTGTAGAACCACGAAAATAGACGAAACGCCGTTCGCAGAGTTCACCTTCAAGTATCGCTCGAGAGGTGTGTGAGCTCTCCGTGGTCGCTGTATTCTTACTAATGCCGATTCCATTTAGCTGCTCTCAAATCCCTCCTCGTCATCCCACGAACTCCTAGCCCGGTACCGCTCGAAGAACGCGACATCAACACTCTTACCTTGGAAGAATCTCGTGAGCTCCTTCGTCTCCAGCGTGGGCAAATGGACGCCGCTCCAGTCATCAAGCGAGAGGGTATCAAGCGGGAACGAAGCAGCACCATCATCAACGAGGATAACGACGATGACGACGTTACTTTCGTGTCCGCCAAGCGTAGACGTCTTCCCATTACGCTCGATGAGAATGGTGCCGAGATTATCGATTTGACATAGGGATGGATCGGTGCCTATACCATGGTCCTGGCAGAGTTTTGGCTTTTCTCTTCGTTCTTTTCGAAGGCTCTCTAGCTTTCTGCGGCGCTGTTCTAGTTTCTGGCGTATAGATGAGGCGTAAAGGATTGACTCTAGCGCAAGACACCGCGGAGTGGTCTTATCGTAGTCACCTCGAGTACAAGCAAGGCTTAGTACGAATTTCCTCATTCCAGCGTCTTTCTCAGTTATTTTGTGGGCTTATATATTGGTCGCCTCTCTCACCTGAGCAACTGTGAGCCTCAAGTGAGCGCGATCCTTGTGGCTGGTCCCTCTAATCGTTCCCTAGCGACATTGTCTACTCAGTCTCTCGCGGCTTCTTCTCTTCTCTCTTCGTTCCATCGCAATGGCCATCGCAACGGGTATCCCTGGTTTTGAAGTCACTATCGAGGTCGACGCGGCAGCACTACCGGAACACCAACATGGGATCATCGACGACGATGAGGTTGCAACCTCTACATCTAGGTATATTGAAGCGCCATCAGCCGCCAACTTCTCCATCCGCTATTTGTTTCGTCCACCTTTCACCCCACCCTCGGCAGTACAGATGGATGTGCTGCTAGACGGTAACTATGTGCAAGCTCCGTTCGTCGAATGGGGTGGGAAGGAAGAGTGCGAGGGATACCTTTGCTCACGATCCACTTCATCGACTGGCGGACACAGCTTTACTCAGGGTTTCCACTTTGCTGAGCTGAGGACCGGTGAGTCCTGGTGTCTCAATATTCGTCCTAATGGCCGCTGACAAAGCTTAGATGAGACCAACATTCCCATGACCAAGGACCTCGCGGATCGACTGTCACCCATCGGCCGCATTGTGCTTTACTTCTACTTCATTGAGCATCTGGAAGCAGTGAGACCGGCAGAAGTACCTCAGCTTCCTAGTAACAAGTTTGATGTTCTCAGCGAGAAGGCATTACACAAGGCGGCTGCGATGCAGGGCGATCAACTGTCTCATCAGACTAGGTACGTTCTTCCCGCGCAGTACGAGGAAGGATGATCGCTGACATGGCCGCCAGTCTAACAGCACCCGAGCAACGTGATACCATCACTTACAACGAGGTCAAGACGACTGAAAACGAGCCTTTCGCAACGTTCACCTTCTACTATAGGTCGACAGGTTAGTCGCACGCATACATAGTTAATTCGTGATGATAGCTGACAGTCACTCAGATGCGCTCAAGTCCATCGGCGTCATCCCGCGTACCCCAAGCCCATCTCCGGAGCCTGAATTAGAGGCTGAAGACAGGGATCCAGAAGATATGACCGAGGAAGAGTTGAGAGCTGTGGTTAGAAGCATGCGCGTAAGTCGCATCACAGGTCGAAGGCATGCGATTCAGGAGTCTTTACTGACCATCAAACAGGAGAAGAAACAGAAAGCAATCACGATCAAGCGCGAACGCGAGGAAGAGCGAGAAGGCAGTGAGGATACTCTAGTTGGTGATGAGGTCGAGTGGATCGGCAGCCAGCCGGCACATCCGATTGTGAAGAGAATACGTCGCATGCCTGGTCCTGATGATGAGGTCGTGGCTCTGGATGATTGAGCGCATCCTTCATGCAAGTCGAAGGGCTGGTACGTTAAGCAAGTTTGAGGAACTCGCGTGCTTCTGGCGTAAACACCTGGGCACGATCGCTTGATCGTCATCCTTCGCGGCAATGCTGGTAGCATTATCGGACGATCTTTTATTTCGTATCCATCTATTCATGCGTAGTTTAACATTCGGTTTTGTCATTCTACACCCTTCGTTCGTCTGGGGCGCTAAAATCTGCGCCAACTCTGAGGTTACTTGGAGGGAAGGAGCCACCAACGCGGCAGCCACGTTCACCTCTCGTACTGAAGCGCGCGATTTTCGTGACGCGTCGGAGCCGAGAACTCTTGGGCCAACTTCTCTCACCTTCCAATACTCGCCTTCACCTCGGCTTCTGCGCTCTAGCACTGACATCTTCAGTCGAGGTGAAGTCTTCTTACTAGAATACACCTTCAACATATTCTACGCATCGTAGACCTATCGCGGCTTCCTCTTACCCTCATCGCTGACCTCTCATCGCACTACAACCGCACCTTCCGCAATGGCAGTCGTAGATGAGGCCCCCGGGCTCGAAGTTCATGTCCAAGCTGATGGCAACCCGCTTCGCGAGTACACCGACCGCCACACCACCGTATCGGAAGCTATCTCCGAAAGCTACATCGAAGCAAAGTCAGACTCAACATTCGAAATTCACTACTCATTCAAGGCGCCATTCCCCGTCGACCGCCCTGTGTCTATGATTGTCACCATCGATGGCAAGGATGTTGATGAGCCGCTCATTCGCCCCGACGAGCTGTACGACGCAAACGGCCATGTCAGTTCTGGACCGATATCGAACGATGGTAAGGATTGGTTCACACAGCACTATCGCTTCTCGCCGCTTGATATCAGTAAGTCATCTTCATCCCTACAGAATAAGCACATGCTGAGAGAGGTGCAGGAGAGTACAGCGAGGGACGCATCCCAGAAGATATGCAGAGCAAACTACAGCCTATAGGTATCATTACCTGCGAGTTCTACTTCCTCGACAATGCAAGACGCAATCCGAAGATCGCCTTCGTACAGAAGGAGTTGGAGAGGCTGGATACGGTCAACGAGAAGGCTATCAAGGGCGAGTCGCTGTCGCATCAGGCAGTGTACGTATGACTCAACTTGCATGTTGCGAAGAGCTAACGTGATCGCAGTCTTGGAGAGACAGAGCCCACGGAAGAGATTCAGTACTATGATGCAGATTACGCTGATGGCGGAGAACCGTTTGCGACATTCCACTTCTACTATCGCTCACTCGGTAAGCTTCCCAACATTTAAATTTATCGAGCAGACACTAATTATCACGTCGTAGCTGCACTCAAAGACCTTCACATAATCGAGCGTACGCCTGATCCAGTCGACGTTCTCGACAGCGATGATATGGTGCTCGGGCAGTTGAACAGGGAACAACTAGAGTCTATCGTCCGCCGCTTCAGAGTACGACACTTCTCACAGCATATCAAGAACCTCATTGACACCTACTAGGACCAAGAAGAGACCCGTGTACGCATGAAGCGCGAGCTTTCCGATACCTCCACCGTGGCAGGCGACGACCACAACGTCGATAGTCCAGTCATAGCTTGCGACGACGACTTCATCGAGATACGTTCGGTTGATCTGCGCAAAAAGAGAAAGCTTGAACGTGTCAGACAGATGCCAAGCGATGAAACTGAAGTCATTGTATTGGACTGAGACCGGAGAATGGACAGCGCGGAGGCCGACATGGCAGTCATTTAGGAAGTTTTCGCGAGATCAAGCTGCAATCTATGCTAAATTCCCCGGTCTAGATATCAATATAGGCGTCTTCATGTCACTCAGAACATTCGCATTGGTCGTGAATGATGAGTGTCAATGTCCAGACAGATTCAATAACGCTGTAGCATTACACAGTATAAATCCGACAAAGAGGCCGCGACCGCCCTCCAAGGCCCAGTAAGAAAGCAGTAGAGTGCACAGCGAATGTTCTGAACACATAAAGTTCCCACCACGTCAACGATACGAAAAGACTTTATACAGTAGCAGGTCTAGAACAACCGCACATATGGCAACCCCGTACATCGACATACTGGCCAGCGGGTCTACCAGCACACCCACCAACACACAACCAAGCACCCCACGTCTAGCCCACCTCACGCTCCCCACAATCCAAACCGGCTACCAAAACCGCCTCTTCACAGCCGTCGACCTAACGTCAGCCTGTCTAACTAGAATTCGTGAAACAAATCCCACGTTCCACGCCGTAGCAGAGATAAACCCCGACGCTACATCACTCGCCCAGCACCTCGATGCCGAGCGACTCAGTAAGGGCCCCCGAGGCCCCCTCCACGGCATACCCATTCTGCTTAAAGACAACATACCCACTCTCGACGCCACATCCACAACATGCGGCAGCATGGCACTAGTCGGTGCCAAACCATCGCACGAAGCCGACGTGGTAAGCGCAGTGCGAAAAGCAGGAATGGTAATCTTGGGCAAAGGAAACATGGCCGAGTGGGCTGGATTCCGTTCCACGAGCGGGTGTTCGGGCTGGAGTGGAAGGGGAGGCCAGACAACGGGTATATACTATCCTGGTATGAAAGCAAGTGGAAGTTCGGGGGGTTGTGCGGTGGCTGTTGCACTGGGGATATGTTTTGCAGCGCTGGGAACGGAGACGTGCTACTCGATCGTTTCTCCGGCAGAGAAATCTGGGATTGTGGGGTTCAAGCCGACGCGTAATCTTCTCTCCTCCGAAGGCCTCATACATGCTTCTAAGAGACTGGATACCGTTGGTGTGCTCACGCGAACAGTCTCGGATGCTGCGCTCCTCCTCATCGGTATGGTTCAACACAGCGATCATCTCCCCGCCCAAATGAAAAAGAAGATAGTGCAAGATCTCAGCACTGCAAATTCAATTCCCCACCTCCACGGCATACGAATCGGTATCCCTAGCTCCCTGTCCGACATGCAACATCTACCCACCTGCAAGAAAACAGCATTCGAAAGAACGCTCAAACTGTTAGAAAGCGCCGGCGCAACCATCGTCCGCAACGTCCAAGTCACAGGGGCTAAAAGCTGGGACGCCCTTCCGCAAGAAGCCAAAGACATCGTCCTAAACACAGATATGAAGATTGCGATAAACGACTACCTCTCCTCCCTCGCCACAAACCCGCATAACGTGCGTAACCTCGAAGATCTCATCGCGTTCACAAAAGGACACCCGGCCGAACAGTACCCGCAGCGGAACGTCGAGGGTCTGGAGAGGGCGCAGGCTTCCGATCCGAACGATCTGCTTTACGAGAATATGCTGGCGAGAGACGAGTACTACACGGGCGAAGGCGGTATCGACGCTGCATTGTGTAGGAAGTGTTGCGATGTCATGCTTGTGCCTACGTTGAGTGCTACCATGCAGAGCTTTGCTGCGAAAGCGGGAAGTCCGGTCATGAGTGTGCCCATGGGTGTGTTTCCGCAAGATACGCCCGTGGAGAGGGACGCGAGGAATGGGTTGGTTAATGTGGCGCCTGGGATGCCGTTTTCGGCGTATATCTTTGGGCGAGCGACGAAAGATGAGGATGTGGTCAGAGTGGGGCATGTGCTAGAGCGGTTGACAAATGTTAGGGAGACGCTGGTGCCGTACGTAGATGTGGAGGCTGAGGCTGGAGCTGGGATTGCTGCGGCGCCCTGAGCCCTGGCTGTTAGAGAAGAGGCATTGAGACTGTGGAGGGATGACACGGTAGAATGGGAGCATATAAGCACACCAAGAAGAGAACCGACGATGGTAGGATGGGGGATCAATTCAAGATGAGACTCTCAGTATCCGATGCTATGCTAGTGAACATGAACCCTGGCGGTAGATGAGCCTGCTTGTAGTTCACGATACTGTTCCAGTGAAAACTTCGTATCCAGTAGGTGCTCCGTATTCAGCATTCCATGCGCGCTGCCTGCTGTACGATGCCACAACGTGTCTTTGAAGTGTCCTCAGTCGAGCGAGATGACTTCGTCGGTGCTGGTAGGGAAGCAGCGTCGCTTCGCGGGTCGCTCCTCTACCATCTCTACGTCTTCGTAGTCATGGTCGTCATCGGGGTGGTCGCGCTTACGAGACTGGGTCTCCTCGTGCTTGAGCTACGGTGTTCTGTAAGCTTGCGTCTTGACATGATGTAATGAAGAACACTTACGTAGATCTTCTGCACCTTCTCCTCCGACAGATCTTCCTTGAAGGGCTCTGGGCTAGGTGTGCGGGGGATTATGGACAGGTACTTGAGAGCTTCCTTCGACCGGTATCGGAACTCGATCTCAGCAAGAGGGCGGGAAGGGCTGTCGACATAGTCTGCGTCCATGAATGTAACGGGTGCAATGCGGTGCAGCGGGTCGAGGCTTCCAAAACTGTTAGCGCTTTGCAGGGAGGAGGTTATGCTATACATACGTTGTCTTGTGCGAGACAGATGAGCCTTTCAGTGCCTTCTCAGGGACCTCGTCGTACTCTCGCATGGACGGCACGTCCTTCCACGCGCGGGCGAAGCGTACGTTAGTGACCCGGTGAAAGGTGATTGAGATGTTGCCAGTCCATTTCAGCTGCTTCCAAAGCGCGTGGTCAATCTCGTAGTTGTCATCATCTGGATCTGTTAGCGGCATGGCACCAATGCGCACTGGCTAGACTTACGGGTGTTGAGATCAGCGAAGCGGAAGCGCTGGCCGAGGTACTTGTGGCCGATGAGCGCGCTGCTGTCGTTGACCTGTCTTGTGATGCCGTAGAGGTTGTACTTGTGCCTCTCGAAGATGAACTTGCGCATGTCAACACCGTCGATGTTGACAATGACCTTGATGGAGTGGCGGTCGAAGACGTAGCCGGGGATGAAGAATCGGACGCCAAACTGCTCGCCCGCTTCAGCCTCGATGTAGACTACCTTGGACTCGGAATTAGCATCTTCTCGGTCAGCATGTTCTTTGACGGGGCGACCGTCCACGAGGACGGCCGCCTCGAGTTTGGGGAAGAGGGGATGGGGGGCCATGACGAGAGGTTCGGCTGTGGTGAAGAAGAGTCAGAAGAAAAACTCTACTTAAGTCGCGCTCTGCGTCCAAACAAACGGTGTTGCTGGGGAAGGAGCAGTGAGTACGTAAGCAGCCACGTGCTTCATGCCCAAGCGGAAGGCACGACGCGACACTGGCCTCACCATCTTCACCGCTCACCTCATCTATCTGTTTGACCATTCATCTGGTCAACGTGTAGCTTACAAGCGCCGCTCACCTTTCACTGAACGTCACACCAAAGTTCTCTCTGAAGGTATACAGTGCCTTTCCATCTCTTACAGAAACATTTGTAGCGCAGCGTGTACCTCCAGGGTACACTTTTGATATGCATAAACCAAATCGTATAAGTGTCTGTGTATGACCAGGGTATATTATGATATACGGAACCCACAGTGTATAAGCGTATGTATATCTCAACAGCCATTCTGACAGGAGACTGCGCGAGACGCTGACGTCATGTAGCCGCCTCTCCCGTCCTAGATGCTGTTGTTCGCTACAAAAGAATGTTCCCAGGCCGTAGCCAAAACTCCAATGATGCAACGCTTGAGTGAGAATGAATAGTAAAAGAACGTGTCATGAAGTCTCGTAATCATATCGTAAGTGTCGAACGGGTAATAGGATGCTAGTCGCTTTCCATCTTTTCCTCCGGTACTGGTTCATTCAATCGTGCTTGTCGTGACTTTCTTCGTAAGAATGCTTGCAGAGAGAACATCACCAGCAATATCAGTGCGTTAACGGTCATTACGATCTGCAACCACTTGACGGTAACCTGTAATGATGTTAGTGAGTCGTGTCGCGATGTACTTGCTTGTAACTGACCGCCTCGGCGCATGCTACGCTGGCATTTTCACGGTCTCCCCTCGGGATAAAGCCCGGTTGGTAATTGCATGTTGCCATCTCGCGCGTACAGTACACGTTGGTGTTCATTTGACCACTCATCATGAGCCTTTCGGAAGTGCAGCCCCACTTATCGTCGCCTCGCTCGGTGTAGTGAAGCACGACAGCTGCGATAGCCGTGGCGGAACCAGCAATAGTGGTGACAACAATGCTGAGCATCCAGAAGCGACGTGTGCTCTACTGGACATTAATGTGAGTGCTTCGGCTTGAGGTCGTTAATACATACGCTATTGTATTGCGAGTCCATATCCGGTTTGCGCAGAGTACTCCAGGCAATAAGAGCCACCACGGCTGCCGTCAGGTTCAAGCATCCGGATACAATAGTGGCATCTGTCGGCGCCTCTCTGAAATAGACAATCGTGTCATCGACGACATATTGTTGCAGCCGGTCATTGAACTCGCTCGTTACTACTTTGAGACCTCGAGGAATAACCCAGTCTGTAAGGATCCAGTAATGTGTTGTCAACGCCACCGAGACTATCGAGAGAAGGAGGAAGACGATCGACGGAACGAGGGCGAATTTGAGGATATTGTCATATCGAAGCATGCTGTCGTTTGGGAGTCGGTCCTACACCGGGGAAGGACGCTGAAAGTGATCGCCGGATTCCAGAAAGCGGAATGGCAGCCCGTAAAGACATGGGCATGGCCCTACCTAAAATAAGGCGCGACGCTCGTCCGTTCCCTGCTGCGCCGTTCCAACTACCAGCGCGGATGTCTAAAAGCTTGTCCGGGGCTCGGCGCTCATCATGACCCGCCTTTGGCACAGCCATGTCAGACAGTATCGGGCTGCGCTATGCGTGATCGACGTGACAATAGCAATACTTAGAACGACTGGATATTATGAGAGCCTTCCTGTCGCACGATTGTCTTTCAGAGGCCCTCGCCGCCTGCGCCGTGAAGAGTGCCTGATGTATCTGCCGTGTTTGTATAGCGTCCCAGCCACTCGCGCCACGGGACTCACCGCATAATCGGCAGTGACTCCGAAACCTCTGACAACTGAAAAGACGCGCTCCATGTCCGCGCCGCTGGTCGCCTGGCTGGGCGTAAAGAAAATTGGACTATGATTGGCAATGTTTCCATGGACGCAGCTCTAGTTGGAGTTGAACAACGTCATCATAGCCCCGTGAGGGAGCGAGCCGAGTTCCGTGGATGGTATTGCCAAGACTCACGTACTTGCTGATTTGCCGGCCTATCCGACACCATGGCCCATTGCGCACATACATCACCACTTTTGGCTCAACGTTAAATGCAGGTACGTAGCGGGGAAACTGGGGTTGGGGGTTGGCACGACCAGCCTCGAGATATCTGCATTGTCGATGACGCAGTGAGTGCACGTGCTTCATGGTCTAGGCGGCGCTACATCCGCGAGCCAACTCCATCTTTTGCACTTGCATCGTAATATCATTTCCATACAATGCGTATTGAGTGACAGGTGTCTCACACTACCGTAGACATGACATTGATCGGATATACTGAGTACCTCTTGCATCTCGAGGTCGGTACCGTCGACCCACGGCTCCTGGAATCCACTTGCCCCGAATAATCAATCTCGCCGGACTTGACACATAACACAGCTAACCCTTACCACTCGAGCTTTCCTCCGCTAGCAAGCTTGTAACCAAGCAACCACAAATTTTAGGTTTGGGCTCCTTGACGAACCGGTTACTTCCATCCTCGAATATGCTCTTTCGTCTCGACCCTCTTTTCACGAGCCGGATCTCGAAGAAGTGCGTTCTTCAGAACGATGTCAATTCGCACTTGATTCGACCTCCTGAATAGTGACACACGGCATCTCCCTCGAAAAGTGACAGCGTATTCCCCGGAGTAAGATCTGCGAACTCTTTTCATATTGCGGGTCAACAAGCACCCTCACATGCCGTAGCGATTGGAGCAACTCCCAATCAGCTTTGTCTATATGCTCTATGAGACTGAGCATACAACCTGGCATAGCCAACAGCGAGGTCATGAGCTTGAGGTTGTGAGCTCCCACAATCTTTACAAGCCTATCCCAGAACCAACAAGAGGTGATATCGAAGGTGCAGGTACTAATGAAGATGGAAAATGCTTCATACTTGATCTGACGTGACACGTAGAGTAGAGCTGCAGATTTAGGTGGGGGTCGCCGAGGAGTGCCAGTGGGTTCGTATAGCGAGATGTGGACGGTGGAATCGGTGAATGTGTACTCGTAGATCTTGACTCGAAGCTCTACTGGGAGCTTCAAGAGCGGGGACATCAACTGGTTGCGTCTAGCACTTCTGTAGTGTTAGCAGTTGGATAGGTATGTTTGCGGCATATCTTACATGATGTTGCACTCTTCGCCGTTGCGCAGAAGCGGGACAGACGGGGTACGATGGCCCGTCAATGACATGATATCAGGCCGGTGTTACTAGGTTCCTGTTATATAATTATGGGTCTCGAGTAGAGCTGTTGTGTGGTGAAGGAAGCAAAGCTTGCTCGCAAAGTAGTCGCGTCAAGACATTGATAGCCACAGCTGACCCGCCTCACAATGCCATTTCACGCCAATTGCGAACATCAATTTGGCCTTCACTTTGACCTTCACCTGCGCGTGGAACAAACGCTTAACAGCGCAACGTCACAGCAAGGTTTCCAGTCACACAACACTGACCAACACGAAAGTCACAAAGAAAGCACAAAGACAAGTTCAACAGTGGAGAGAAAACAAATCTCCAATTCAAAAGGATATATACGAAGTAATAGAAGATATTTACAAGAACAGATGAATCCACACACCTCTAAGCAACAGCTGACTCTATCAGACTCGCTTAGATCTTTCCGTAACCAGCAGACTGCTGGACGTTCTTAGCGCTGGCAGCGGTGCCGGCAGCGGCAATGTTCTTGCCCTTCATGCCAGCAAGGATGCTGGTGTCAGAGCCAGCAAGAGTACCAGAGCTGCCGTAAACGTTGGGCTCGCAGTTGCGACCCATGGCAGACTTGCAGGCAGCGCCGTTGTTGCCGACAGCGAAGACCTTGCCGGGAAGGCCAGACTGAGCAGCCTCCTTGACATTCTGGAAGACGTTGCCCTCAGCGATGATCTTGGCGCCAGAGTCGGCCTCGAAAGCGTGCTGGGAGTTGGCGTAGAAGTAGTTGTTGACGGCGTGGAGGAGGGTGTTACCAGCAACCTTGGGCGAGCGGCCGGAGGTGTGGTGGATGTAGTTGCCCTTGAGGGTGACCATGTCGTTGGCACCGGTGAAGTACATGCCCCAGTAGTGGTGGCTGTCGCAGGTAGCAGACCAGGCGGTGGCACCGTTGATCTCGTTGTTGGTGATGGAGACCTTGCCGGAAGCAGTGTTACCGAGGACAATATGCTGACGGGCGATCAAGTCGGTGGTGACGTGGTCAATCCAGATCATGTCGGCGCCGTCGACGGTGATGGCATCACCACCCCAGACGTATTGAGGGTTGATCTCAGTAATGCGGATGTTCTGGATGATGATGTTCTTAACGCCGCCAGTCATGCGGAGACCCTTGCCCTTCATAACACCCTTGGTGCCTTGGCCGATGATAGACTTGTTGCTCTTGACGGTGATTCCTAGTACACCGGCCTTGTCGTAGGTGATGCTACCAACCTTGGGAGCGCTGGCCTGGTAATTGTCGCACCATCCGTTCTGGTTGATGGCGATCTGGCAGCCGGAGCCGGTACCCCATGGGCGGCAACCGGAGGAGGTAGCCTTGCCCTCGGTACCAGTGAAGTCGAAGGTCTTGGTGAGGACGATGGTGCGAGGGGAGTTGTCGCCGAGATAGCTGATGAGCTGAGCGGTGCTGGTCGGGTAGACGGGTGCGGCGTTGCCTCCACCAGTTACACCTGGAATGTGTTAGCATAGAGCGGTGATGAATATGGCACCGAATGCTTACCCTTTGCAAAACCCTCAGCAGCGCCCTTGACGGCATCAGCAGCGTTGACGCTGGAAGCGAAAGCCGCGACAACGGCGGCGAAGAGTTGGTACTTCATAGTGAAAAGTTATCGAGTCGAAGATAAAGAATGGATAGCAAACACAGTTTGCTGAAAAGAATGACAGGTGATGAATGAGAGAATGAGAGAATGATGCTAAGAACTGGATGATACGATAGCCGGTGGCTGTCCCGTTCCTTTATATCTCGTAGGATTCTTGGCTGGTGTTTGAAGCACGCCCCACTCACTCTACCTACGGGGGTATGTTCCTTCCGAGCATGCACCTGGACCCTTTGACGCCGTTCATCACCGACGGCAGTGGGTATCGGACAATTCGAATCGCTACTAGAAGCCAGGACGCGCATACCAGTGCCTGGAGCGGGCGGAAAGATACTTCCACCACCAAAGAGTCATGAACATGTCGACAGTGCGTAGTTTGGTGCTCATGCATCCATGGATAGGTTGATTGATGGGCGTTTACAAACAGAATGGCGTTGCGGAAGTAGCTTCGCAACGAGTCTAGTCCCGGCAGTCCCGCTGTTGTCGTTTCATGAACATAACAGGGCAGCCACTAGCTCCACAAAACCGTGCCCGGGCCAGACTCGACGGAAACATATTGATTAAGCTTATCCGACATAAGATGACAGGACTGCCCCTTGCGGGAGGGTAGAAGACCTGGTCTGTGGCTCACGAGGCTGAGCTTTGCGAAATCCCGGGGTTCTGTAGGAGTGATTGTTCCGATAGGTGGAATCTGCAACAGCAACCAGGTTTGTCCGAGAGCGCAAGGCTGACGAGAGATGAAATGTGATGAACAAGAGGAGAAGACAAGACTAATCAAGCATTGCCTGAATCGTTCTTCATCATTGCGAATGTCGTTGGTTGCAGTGGTGACGCGATCAGTTAGCGCTGTCAGCTGTCACGGTTAGCAAGCGCGCCATCCACCAAAGATTCCCGGGTTGGTGGACGCGCAAACTTTCCATCTTTAAGTTTACTTCCCGGCTATAGAACGGGTGGTGGGAGACAACATCGCACGGACGGGTTGTGATGGTGATGGTGTTGAAGCATCGAAGATGGCGGACTGGTGAGGATTGGTCCGATGCGACACTAGCGCGTTTTACTTGCGGTTAGACGCCCACCACGTGGTTCTGCATGACGCCTTTCCCTACTCTCCAGTAGCTAGCCACGACAACGAAATGAAGCGACTCGCAGCCTGAACCTCTCCTCTGCGAGACTGCATAACCCAATTACGCAGCTCAACGTCGACTAATCACTAGATCGTGGTGCTTCCACGCGTTTCCCAGCAGCATGTGGGACCAACCACACAAGAGCAGCCGAAGCCGTCAGAAGCAGAGCAGCTCACACCGTGCAGCACCGAGATATAGTAGCCAAGTCCCGCGTAGTTACCGGGATACCCAGCATTCAGAAAACTACGTCTCGTCGCCCACGAATTCGAGCTCGGACTACGACACCCCACGTCGTGGATACTACGAAGATTTACCCCCCAATCATAGGCGACATGTGAATCGGGCTATGGCATCCGAATACGCTACGCAGACAAGAGAACCAAGGAACGTGTACGATTTCTCACAGCATCACCCAAGGCATCAACCACGACCGTCTGGGCGACCACAGTATCGGGCTCAGTCTTCAGATCCAGACTGCATCGCACAAGATTCTCAGTCTGACGAAGATTACATAGCCACGCCTGAAGTAAAGAAAGATGCTTGGAAAAATCGTGGGTCTCGCTACGATGACCGTTCCACGGACGATTCCCTGGGCAATGGCTCTCCGATCCGCCGCCCTCCTCCAGAGAACTACAGTGATAGTCCCCCCTCAGACTATGCTCCTCATCCCAAAGCCAATTCCGAAGATCGGAGGGTAAAAGCAGGCTGGGGCAATAGTGATTCCTTCAGCCAACCGCCCCGCCTGAACCCTAGGGAACACGAGAACTACCGCGAAGCAAAGCAATTTCTCGACCGCTTCCAACAGCTCCACACTCATACAACGGATCGGTCCGACACCGAATCCTACAGCGATGGTAGCCCAGCGAATCGCATCCCAGTGAATCGCCAAGACAGATTCTCCGGGCGACACCCAGACCCTGAGCAAGATGATGAAGATGACTACGCGCCAAGTCCACACAATTACCGAGAAAGACACCATAGTCAACGCACTCGTTGGAGGAATGGAGAAGAGTCTTACCACCGATTCGAGGAGGATAGCCGCCGCAACCATCGTGAGCCTCGTACAAGGAATCCAGATCCCCGATCTGTCCGGCCCAGTCTACACCGCCCGGGCAGCTCCTTCCATCAGGCCAGCAGCTTCTCAGCTCCTCCTCCTCCTCCAAGACATGTAGACCACTCCCGTCACCGACGCAGTTCAACATACTCAAGCGATGACGACCATGCAACGTACTCCGACCATAGACCTGGCGCCCACACAGCCGCATTGTCAGACATAGCATCTCGACCCAGCTCCTCACACTCCGACCGCCTCTCCCGCGTCCCCACAGCCGTAGACTCAGAAGACTACCATTCGCCACCCCCTGCAGTACCTTCACCACCACCTCTATTCCGACGGCATCGAGATAGCGGAAGCGACTACGCCCCCATGCCCGGCGCCTTCCGAAGCGTGAGTAGGAGTCCAAGTCCCTATGCACCAGTAAGGGGAGGAGGAAACAGGAGTCCTTACATGTCATCTCCTGTTCGTAGTACACCTGTTAGAAAAGGGAGGGGGATTGGGAGGTATAGAAGTGACAGTGATGATAATGGTGTAGCGGAGGGGAGCGACTATCTTCCTAGTGATAGCGAGGATGATGAGCGGATTAGTGGGGGTGGGAATGGCGTGGCGGAGGGGAGTGACTATGCTTCTAGCGATGATGGGCGGAGTGATGTTTGTGAGAAGGATCCTTGGGGTGCTAGGGTTGCTGGTGTTGAGAGAGCAGGTGCTGGTGGGAGGGCATATGGGAAGATGTGGTGATAACGATGGGAAGGGTGCGCGTGAAGATGATGAGATGAAGCTTGACGAAATGATGTAAATGTGTAACGACTTGGTAATATGATGTTTCTTTCTTATTTCATCCCTAGGTGTGGTGGGACGACACAACTACCATCACATCAGCACCCCATTCATTGCTAAACTAACGTGTGCATACTCGTACACTCGTGCTGCTTCGCCAAATGCATGCCATTCGATATCCAAGCCGAAGCACCTCACTCTGCCATATGATACAATGCCTCCTCCATGGTCTCGTTCATGTGTTTCTAAGCACTGACTGTCGTCGCTTCCGTAGCATCAGGCACACCCGCCTCAGCCAAAACTTGCTCTGGCTTGAGTTCAGCCGTCGACATGGGTCCCTTCGGCCACGGCTTTCCCCTCGCATCCTGAACGCGAATGATCTGGTTCTTCGGTCCAGGCACACAACCTAAAAACAAACTGTTAGCACCAACTCATGTTTGATCGTGATATGCATCTCGTACCTTGAACAACCACAATACCATTCGGCTCGTCAACCTGCAGCACCCTCAAGTTCTTGACCGTTACACTCTCGTTTCCCATGTTACCTGCCATGCGCTTTCCAGGCAACACACGAGAACCCGAACCCTGGGAACCTCCCGCAGAACCCATACCACGATGCATGAGCGATTGACCGTGAGAAGCTGGTTGACCACCGAAGCCGTGTCGTTTCATGCCCTGCACAAATTACCCGTTAGCATTCCATCCCAACTAGCACTGCCCGTCCTCATGAACAGATAGAGACCCAGAACTTACACCAGCGAATCCCATGCCCCTACTTATCGCCTTAACATCCACCCACTGCCCCTTTGTAAACCACCCCGCACCCACCATCTCCCCGACACTAACGCCCAATCCCTCCTCATCTTTAACCTTGAACTCAACAACCCATCTCTTGGGACTCACGCCCGCACCCGCAAAATGACCCAACATAGGCCTCGTAACATTCCGCGCTTCTTTCTGCCCAGCCCCGATCTGGACAGCCCAGTACCCGTTTATATCTCTCCGCTTATGCGCCACGACTTCATTGCGGTCGAGTTGCAGAACAGTGCATGCTGTGCGTTTCCCCGTTTCGGGCTCGTAGATCGATGTCATGCCCTTCTTCAAAGCGAGAAGACCAGTTCGCAGGGGCGTGCTGTGGGCTTTTCGCTCGAGCGCTGCCGTTGATGTGCTGGTGAGGGCTTCTCGCGCGGGGTGATGTGCGAAACGGTCGGGTTTGGGACCGAAGGTAGATTTTATGGTTCGGATCGATGTGTATGCGATGGCGGGTCTTGAGGAGATTTGTTGCGCATTTTGCTGGAGGAGGCAGCGCGCTGATGAGGGGAGGAGGAAGGACGGCGGTAGTAAGCCCCAATTGAGGGGCGCTTTGGGCGGCATTGTAGTCGTGGTGTTGTTGCGTTGGAGATGCGGCGCTGGCTTGTTCGCCGCGGATATTTTGAGATTCCCGGCCTGAAGCTCAGATTCAGTGCACGGGCCATGCTGCGCACGTGTAGTTCTGTTCACGGCCAAGATCTGAGCTAGGCTCAATGCACACTAGTAGGTCATGGCGGGGTAGGTAATCGCAGTCATGGAACATGCATGTCTACCCGCGAGCAGGCAAATTCAGCATGTCTGTTCAATGAAGCGCAGTTATTGATTGAAGCGACCGCGTGTAGGAGATGTTATGTTTTTGAGCTTTTAGAGCCATGTCCAGCAGGCACAAGGTACCAAGATACAAGGAGACTATACAAGTCAGATACCACCCGTGCTCAACGTACCACTATATACTGGTTCCTCTCTCCCTTCCATAAATAACAAGAAATTTTAGCAATGGGTATCCTCCAGTTGTAGAAACACCGAAACTCCTGCACCACACAGTGGCGCTTAATATGACATACATGACCCATATCAAATAGGTTAACTCGACCCCGGCATCTCCTCAGCGCAACAAAACGTCTAAAAGACAGTAGAAGCGCAAGACGTTGTCACGTTGAACAACTTAGAGTATATTGGTGGCGGGGTTCCCTTGCACGATGCAATTGGCGGGAAAAGACTACGCGAGGTCAGTATAAAAGTGCTTGAAAAAATGTGGTGATGAACTTACGCTTAAAACCACAGAACCCGGACGCACTATGGTGTTAGGACCGATCTGGACTCCAGCCGCGATCATGCAGTGATCACCAATGTACACGTTCTCCCCGATAAGGACCTCCTGCGCAACCTCTGTGCCGCCGTTGCTGCCTTTTGGGGATTTTGTATCGGTCGGCGTCTTCAGAGTCTGTATAGTGACTCGAACCCCAATCTTGCAGTTCCTTCCGATGGCAATCCTCGCCGAGTCATGAAAACGACAATCAGCGCCGATGACGACATTCTCACCCAAACTCAGATGGTAGCCGTAGTCGCAAGCAAAGGGCGCAGCAACATGACAGGTCTCAGCCATATGAGTTTCGATTCGTCTCCCTTCCTCGCCTCTCTTACCCGCGTTCAGGATTTGTTTGAAAAAGTGGTCGACCGTGTGACTCGATAGAACGTTGGAGGGGTTGACTTTGCCGTTGAAATAAGATTGTGCTTGCGCGCTCAAATGACGCTCTTGCATCAAGGCCTTGTCAAAGGGGTTGAATGGCTCTCCAGCAAGCATCTTGTCTTTTTCAGACCTGTACATGGTCGATGTAGACGTCGAGGAGTAGCGTGTCGGTGAACGCGTAGGTGGCAAGGATGTTGGTGGTGGTGGAGGAGGCTGATGCTGCGGTGCCACATGCAGCTGCTGGATAGGCTTGGCGGCCCTAGAAATGTGTTAGCTGATGAAGTCCGAGTGTGTCCAAATTCAAGTCAAAGATCAAACACATGAAATAGACATGATCTGATGTCGAAAAGTTGTTGACAATTCGGTCGGTTCCCAATCAGAAGAAAATACTCACATAGTGGTAGGGACAGCAGTGTTGATAGCGAGGTGGGTCGTGCTTGGCGGAGCATGGTGATAACCACGAGAACTGTGGTGAGGCTGCTGTTGCTGTTGATGCACAGGTCTATGGTCCAGGCTTGAAGGCCTTTCATAGTGGTTGACCGCAGGTTGCATGTACTGTACTGATGGTGGTGGTGGCGGCGGTTCTGGCTGGTAGGCAGCTCGAACTGGTGGCGGTGCAGGCGCAGAGTCACTCCAAGGTTTCCATGACTTGCGATCGATACCATTGGTTGAATGCATCTCAGAGTGTGTGTATGACACTTCAGTGCTATGAGGTGGTCTGCAGTGAGGTGTGTGCGTTTCTTGACAAGTTGGGCACGTAGGGTAGGCAGCGAGCTTGTCCTTGGCTATCAGTGCAGGTGGTTTGGCGGGTCCATTCTTCGGCCAAGGTACCTTGTTGGCATAGCCTTCACAGACAAAGCCACCGCGTGTGCAGTTGTTGCCTGATAGAGGTCAGACTTGGTCAGAACAGGAAGCCATTTTCAAACGTACATTCTGGTTTGGCCTCGTCGCACTTCTTCTTCCTCCTACGGCATGTTCCACAGCCAGTCTTGGTGCGGTTGGCAAATTGCTGTGGAGGTTAGTATTGGTCAGGGGTTAGGCTCAGGGTACATACCCGTTTTCGCTTCTTGAGCTCGACCTGTACACCAGCCCGCGTGAACTCAGTCTCTTCGATCATGTCACGGCTAAGAGACTGCGAATCAGGAGACATGTCATTGGTGCGGGTGTGCTCGATAGGACGCGATTCATGGCGTTGAAAATGCTGATGGGCTGCGTGAGGCAATTCACGGGGCTCGGTTTGCCAGCGTCGTTCAGCGTCTGGACGACCTAGTGGAGGCAGAGTCGGTAGTGGAGGGGCTTCCATGCTCATGGTTGTGTTGCGGTTCAAGGGCTGGTATGGAAGTGGAAGTTGCCTGGGGCCAGCGGTCCTCTGATCAGGGCTGTGTTGGCCGTAGGCGTCTTCTTCGGAGCCGGAGCGTCTTCTCTTATTTGGGTGTTCAGGAGAAGACCTTGTCTTGTCTGAACTATCAGGAGATCGATCTCCACTGCCAACAGTGGACGAACTCGTGTCGCTCTCTGGGGAGCGGGAGTGATGTTTGGGCTCAAGATCTGGGGAGACGGGACTCCAGGCAGAAGGTTTGGCGGCAACGGCTGGCTTCTTCTCGTCGGGCGGGCTCAGAGACAATCGACCATTGACGGAAGTAAACGCAGGGCCATGGGGAGCGGAATTAAAGGCGGGCATATGCAGTATGGTCGACATGTCCAAGGCGGGATATCAGAGCTGGGGGTCAAGGCTGGATAGTCTACGGAGTCAAGTCGAATCTACGGCGGGCTATGGGGAGGGTGTCCAGCGACCATAATCTTGGTGTCTCGTTGGGGTCGTGAGAGTCTTTGCAGTGACGATCTTGAGTGATGCCGGGGACAGTGTCGTGGTTACACTGTAGCGTACTCGGAGTAAGATGAGTTCAACGGTCAGGTCAGGCACCGTGCGGGACTCGATGACTGGTGGCCCGGGAGTCGTCTGTGCTCTTCAGAGTCAGTGTGTGCGTAGAGGGAGGATCCCGGGGTTGGCAGCGCGGGCGTGGTGTCGTTCGGGCGATGCGATGCCAGCGAAGCCGCCTCTCCACGGCGGGGGCTGTATATGGCGGGAAGACAGTATATGGCGCGACGAATGTGGGAGGGGCGACCCGACGCCAGACGCTGGCCACGGATGAGCAACAGGATTCAACGGAGGGCGGCTGTTCGCTCCTTCTGCTGGCGCACACATGGGCTCTACACATCCCGGGCGGCCACCCATGTCGTCCCTTCCTCATTGGCCCGAGCTGCAGGCGGCCCCTGCCCCCCGCGTTTATCTGTCCCACCCGGGCTGGCACAGAACCATCACCGAACACCTCGTAGAAGGACCACAGACGCGGTTCCTTCGACTATCTACATAATAGACCCTGCATTTTGGCCGCTGCCACGTTTTTTTGGCGGAAAAGTCGCGTCTACAGCCCTACAGCCGTTTTCTGGGTGTGAAGGAGGGTAGAGTGGGCGGAGAGGCCTCCAGGATGGCACAGACGGCTGCGTGCGACCAGCGCTCCCGGCGTGCTGGCATGCGAGGTTGATCCACCAGGAATCGTTAGAAGGATGCAAGCCAACGCGGAAACCTCACATTAAAGTGCTGTGTCGTTGTTATTGGCGCTGCCCAAACCTTAGCTTATCCACCTGCTCCATCGCCAAACGCAGTAGCCGCGCTGCACGCCCGCGCACCACCAAACTCTTCACCAGACCGCGGCACCGCAGCCTGCCCGACACATAGCGAGCACACAAAACAATGGCAGCCCCCGCCTGACGGCGCCCGCGACGCCTGCGATGACGGCTGCGAATCACTCCGACTCACCACCACGCGCTGCGTATCGCCCGGCCTCCCGCGCGCTTCCATCAAGGGGTGCCGTCATGGCCCATCGGCACTGCCTCCTCCTAACCGCCTGCTCAGAGGCCTGCTGGGTGCCTGCCTCCGCCGGTTTCAAGGCCAGCACCAAACAAGAAGGCGCTCATGGGTCTCGCCGTGTTTCATTTATCAGATCCACGCCGCACACCTTCCCACCACGCCCACCCGTCCTATGCCCTTAGCATCATCAATATGCTCGGCTGCGGCACTGCCATAGGCCTAATGCTTGTGCTGCGCTCCATATCCAAGTCGCGAGTGCCACTGTCTGCTGCGTGATACCCTCCATGGTTGGCTGCCCGGCCCGTCTCGTACACCTTCATCTATGGGCGCTTCGCGTGCAAACTTTGCTCGCCAGGAACCCGCCCGCTCAATATGGTCAAACCTCCACCACTACATACGTCAAGAGCCGCGATGTCTGTCCTCGGCTAATTGGCAGGTGCGCAACTTACCCGTTGTATGCTGTACGGAGCACTGTCTGACTCTCACGCGTTGCTCGACGATCGGTCATGCGTCTGAGCAACCCCGGTGCGTCAGCCAATAGCACCTCATCAGTTTCGCCACGCATTGCACACGAAATAACGCCTCGTTAAGCGCGGCCGTTTGTCGGCTGCGACTTGTCGCTGTAACTCACTGCAAATGTGGTTCGTGTTATGCGTGCGCAGCTTCTTCACAATTCCATCAGTCCGTCTCGCTGGTTCTCGCGGCGCGTTCCGTTCCCGCTAGTGATCAGACAAAGACCTGGACCTGCGCCGCAGGCCGTACGGCATTGTCCTCACAGCTGTGCCGCCCGCTGGATTTCCAATCCGCTGGATTCCAAGAACGGCTCAGCCCTTGCCATGGTGCTCACGGAGCTGACGTCTGCTCTCTCTCAGCCTCGCCTCATCCTTCCGCTATATGACTCGAGTAGCGACGGGAAGCGCGGAACAGCGCGCTTGTCACCAACGTCTACATACGCCGCCCACCTCCGTGCCAAATCTCGATTCTCCATTCATATTGATTGTGGAGCGCCACCTTCCGTGACCAACCTGACTGCGATGATGTCGCACCTGATTATGCATTTATCTGGACCTGTTATGCAAACTCAGATGATCACGCTTGCTGTTGACGTCGTCGCTGGGTCCCGAAACAAATACCCACGGTCGCACTAACCCATCGCGAGCATTAACAGCATGCAACAGCTCAAGACTGCTCACAGCGGTACTCGCGCTCTTTTCGCCGAAGAGATTCGGCATTTCTCCAGACACGGCCTCACCGACAGGATCCGAAGGATTCCTCTTCGGTAGAGTGTTGCGGCCTGAGTCGGACGTGGTCCAGATTTTTGTCTAGTGTGCTACACTCAAGCTTGATAGCTTCACGACACCAGCAACCTTTCTGTACTAAGGTTTCCAAATCACAAAACGATACTCTATTGCCATGTCGGACATGTAGTCCAGCAACGTTGCTTCGCGCAATCTACCCATTTGGCCATTGTTGCTCGGGATGCGAGTATGCCGGGCTGCGGCACAGTTCGCCAGCAATTCCGATTACGTATGCGGCGTTGGCAGGATGCATAGACCAGACGGATTACCAACGCACCTCCCCGGCGTAAGTTGTTGGGATCGATCAAGAATTTCGATGTACTGGCGAGGGAACTACTGGTGAACTCATCGTTTCCCGACAATATGGTACCGACTGTTCGCTTCAACCGATTCCGCAACTTTCGCATCAGACAACGACTACTGAGAACTGCGTTTCTAGCGAACAGATTCGGAGCAAACTGGTGTAACGTACTGGATGCTGATTGCAGGATCGCGCGCTAGTACACGACGATTACTCCGAAGTCCGCCCTGTTGCAGCCAAACGAGCCCTTCCAATGTTTACGCCCGGCAGGTGAACAGCACGCCAGGCTCCCGGATAAGCAAAGCCTATCGAGATATGTAAGGGGTTATTTACGCCCTGTCCGTGCCGCATTTACCAAGCTGTCGGGACATGCGGTGATGCACTTTGGAGACGAGCATACTTTAGCATTCACCTTGCCTACTCGATTCGGACAATGCTATTCTGACACCAAGAAGGAAGATTATTGAAACATCAATAACACGACCAGCTCCGACTACGGTAAAACGTCATAGTCTCTATGCGCTGCTTGATGTGGGCGAGTCAGCGCTTACCGAAGCGCTTAAGGTTTCACAAGATGCGTAGACAACTGCCGGCCGCTTTGAACCGACATCCTCATTCTGGCGACACGCGGTGTGACGGATCCGCATAATGTGAGATCTCACCCGCGTATCGATCGTCCAATCAAACAGGAAGGACGTCCGATTCTACCATTCTACGTTCCGGGTATTGATCGTTGGTGTCGCCGTCATACCGAGCATCCGAACTGTCACTTAGGGTTGGAATTCTTGGGATCGGGATTCTGTCCTCAGCGAAGGGTTCAAAGCTGCGTGTTCACTGTTTAGCATATGCTGACTTCAAGGGATATCCTAACATAAGTGAGTCGGTCCGAAATCTGATTACAGATGCGATAGACGTACGATACAGACGCGATGCAGGTTCCCAACATCTGTTGGTACCCAAATATGACACGCCATTACTCGTCACACCGCCAGAGACAGAGTATTGTCACCAGAGACTTGGGAGGTGTGGAGACGATCATCAGGTAGGCAATTAGTATATGCCGTGTTGCGGCTAACTGTGTACATCCTGGACAACTAACGGCGTAGCTTAATATAGAACGCAACGATATTCGGAAGCCAAGTAGTCCGTTCCCCAATGTCAAGGCCGACTGATTGTCGGGAACACCATACCATTAGTCAGATGGTTCGAAGAATTATCCTAAAAAGGGCATGCGCAAGTTTACCATCGGCACCCTGTGATCAGGCTCTTCATGTCGCATTAACAATGTACTCCGAATTACCAACTGCTTTAGTCTGGCACCCGAAACTCTCTGATTTCCATTACTCATATGCTAGGTGTACATTATCTTGTCGCCACCTGGCACTTCCCCGCCGGCTTTGAAGAGTGACACTCGACTCGATTACCAAACAAATTTACCGCCATCAAACTAGAATCTTGGTCTTTTGGACATGGCTATGCTCTACTCCCAACAGTAGTCTTGGACAATTCCCAGCGGTAAGGCTCAAACGCTCGCTACCTCCACAATGACCGTCGCTTTACTTTCATAACGGAGAAGTTGGTCAAACACTTCATGCTGTTCCACCACCGATCAAATTACCTAGGTATGATCGTGCTCTCTTCTCCCATAGGTTCCCCTCCATTACTATACCATCTGCTTCTCACCCAGCTTACATTTCAATGCAGACGAACATTGGCAGCATCTTGTATTACCTTACTCCTGTAGCTCTCATCATGCATGCCAAATCAGCTAAGCAACAAGTCTCAACTCAGACAGGATACGGCAGCATCTCCGCGTACTTCTGTACTTCTCATCACAAACTCCAAATCACAAATACACAAATCAACTCTTCACTCAAAACTCTTAGTCAATATGCCATTCGATGCTATTTACTCCACTCTCTCGCCTTCCAATTCATTCCTTCCCTCTGCTCCGCCAACCCACATAATATACAAACCGTCTTACAAAAAGGGTTTCCCACAAAGATCCAAATTTGGGGGGTATCAGAAAAATGCGCGCTCTTGTTTGCTTGCTTCGGGGGTTAAAAGAACAAAAAAGAGAAGTGAAAGCCCTCCAATCCTAACAGTCTCTCTTTCTCTCTACTTGCACACTTGCCATCCGTGTCTGTGTTGGATCGTGGGTATACATGCTCTTTGGCATGGTTGACCCCGTTCCTTGATGTTGCAGCTTTGGTGTCTGCTGCTGCTCTCCTCGTTTCTGCTCTCCCCCTTCTTCACTCATACGTACCCAGACTGGGCGATTTGCTGGTTCCACCATCTATATGCAAACTCTAGTCCGTCTTCCAGTGACTTGTTAACCGGCCGTCGTCATCTGCGTTTGAGATCTTCAATTCGATGGCGTAGAGACCCATTGTGATACCCAGATTAATCCATCTCCAGAAGTTGCCGCCGGCATCACCACCTTGGTTCGTCCACCACTCGCCTGTCACGGCACTGCCGTCGCCGCCGTTTCCGCTGGCAAAGTGCTGCATCAGCAGACTGGTGTAGACTGCAATGATGATGCTTGGGCTGAACCAGGTTAGGAAGCCCAGGATCTTGGAGGTCTCGTCGTCATCGTCTAGACTGGGTTCCTGCGATAGTGCGCGAGCGCCGCTTTCTCTGATGGCAGGAATGATACGCGCCGCGGCGTACATGACGAATACGCGGTAGGCGAGAGAGATGATTACGGAAGGCGTGATGGTCATAACGGCACCGACCATGAGGTTGAAGCCGGTATGGGCAATGGTAGGCAGAGAGCCTAGCGCATGGAGAAGTGTAGTGTATGAAGCCATGATGATAGGTGGTAACGGAGGAAGAGCGGGATCTGAAGGAGCGCTCGACTCGGCGAGCGAGCCTGGCGATGGCTGGTAGTCGGTGAAGATCTGGTAGATGCAGAGAGTAACATAGGCGAACTGCAAGCATTAGCAAAGAACGTAGTTGGTGAAGGTCAGACTCACCAAAAGCGAAGATTCGACCGGGTTGCCCCTAGCACTGACGATACCCCATCCGCCGAGGAAAATTGCGGTTGTGATAGCGACACCGATCAGGATGGCGTCGACGTTGCTGATCTCGGGAAAGGTAGTGATGCGCCAGAGGAAGTAAACGGAGGTCGAGATGATGGACGCGGAGGTGATGAGAAGGCCGATCTGGGGATATCAGTATATTATTTCAAGCAGAGAGAAAAGTCGTACCATCCAGCTGTCACCACGTTCCTTGTTTACAACCCATTTGGTAATCTGGCCTGCGGCTTGAATGACCAGAAGACTGCAGAAGCCCTCGGCGATCTGGAAGACGGGTGTGCTGTATCGCAGAGTCTTGTCCCAGGCGCCTATCGACGCACTCTGCAGCAGTCCTTCACTCCCAAAGATCCATTCCTGGACACTCTCAAAGTCGGCTCGCTTGCCGCCAAAGGTGCGTTCCACCCAGCCCGAATTGGCGTCGGCATCGATGGAGAACTTGTTGAGACTCCAGATCAAGAGGGTGGGTATGGCCAGCCACTGCGCCCAAGCTATTACATTACACAGAAACCATCTGAAGCGCGAAGAGTCTGGCGTGGCCAGGCGCAGTATCGAGTAGACGAAGTAGTAGGCGCTGAGGGAGAGGGAGAAGGCGAGGCCACAGGTGCGGCCGCCAATGTCGAAGGCGAGGGGTATGGTGAAGATGATGGCGCCGAGGAAGGTTGTCGACGAGACTACCCGCGATGCTGTAGCCCACATGCGGACGCCGTCGTCGCCAAGCTCGTGCAGCGACGAGCGTGGCGTCTGAGCGGGGCGGCGGGGGAGGTGCGAGGGGATTGAAGCGCGATGGACGCGCAGGCAGCGCGGGAGAAGCTGGTGGGAGTCACTCGAGGGGGAGTGGGCGTGCGGGAGACGTGGTTGAAGATTCGCGAGCAGCGGCCTGGCTATCGATTATCTTCACGTGTCAATCTCGCTAAGTGCAATGCTCGAGCGTCGCGGAGCGGGCTGCACTGGGCTTGGGCTGGCCGGCGGCTGGGGGTGAGGTCGCTCGGCGGGGAGCAGGCTGCAGGGCGAGGAGCGGTGCAGGAGAGACTCTGGTATTGCTATCGATACGATATTGAAGCTGCTCTGTGCGAGTAGGCACGACTTGGGGCTACGGATGGATGCGTGCTCGCGTGCGCACTCGGGGAACAGCGCACGATGATGATGGCGACGGCGCGAGTCTAGGCCTGGCCGTCCTGCGTCTGCCGTCAGACAGTGTCTTGAATCCTCCTGCCCTGCTCTTGCTGCCTCCGACTGTGACGAGCTGGCCGTGCTTGCTTTTGCGTATCCCACCTACTAGCGCCCGCGGATCCTGCCAAGCCCAGGTGCCCGCGGCGGGACCGTCTTCTTATGCGAAACTTCTACTAGCAGCAATTGCATGTTCAAACTACGACCTTTGTTTGCCAGACCCTCGCGAATCGCCTGGAACACATACAAGCCACCCACGCCAAACTACTTTGCCAACTTCTCTGCAAACTACGCCCGCACCATGGCCGAAAGCCCCACCAAGAAGCTCAAGACTGACGTGCCTGTCATTGGTACGCACAATGGCCACTTCCACGCCGACGAGGCCCTTGCCGTCTCCATGCTGAAGGAGTTACCCACCTACCGCGACGCTCAGCTCATCCGCACCCGCGACCCCGCCGTTCTCGCCGAATGCCACACCGTCGTCGACGTAGGCGGCGAGTACGAGGACGACAAGAAGCGCTATGATCACCACCAGCGCGGCTTCGAGGTCGTCTTCCCCGGCCACACCACCAAGCTCTCCTCCGCCGGTCTTGTCTACATGCACTACGGAAAGGACATCATCACCGCTGTGACTGGTCTGGAAGGCGCCGACCGTGACCTCCTGTACGAGAAGATTTACACGGACTTCATCGAGGCCTTTGACGCCAACGACAACGGCATCAACGTTCTTGCGCCCAAGGACCTAGAGAAGGCGGGGCTGGAGAAGAAGTTTGAGGACCGCGGCTTCAGCATCGCCAGCGTAGTAAACCGCTACAACTATGGCAACAAGTCGCCGACTGCAGACGAGACCAAGACCCCAGAGGCCAAGCAGGCCGATGAGGACTTCCGCTTCACCAACGCATCTCGCTTCGTAGGCGAGCAGTTCCGCTGGGAACTCCTCGACCGCGCCCGGTCGTGGCTCCCCGCTCGTCACCAGGTCAAGCAGGCCTACGACGCGCGTCTTCAGTACGATCCCCAGGGACGCATCCTAGTCCTCCCCGAAGGCATGCCGTGGGCCGACCACCTCTACAACTTCGAGAAGGAGGCACAACAGCCACAAGGCGTTGCCCCTCAGGTTCTTTACGTCCTCTTCCCCGAAGACAAGCCCGAGGGCAAGTGGCGCATCCGTGCCGTCAGCAAGGAGAACGGTGGCTTCGAGAACCGCAAGGACCTGCCCGATGCGTGGAAGGGTGTGCGCGACGAGCAGCTCGACCAGGTCTCTGGTATCCCGGGCTGTGTCTTTGTACACGCCGCTGGTTTCATCGGAGGAAACAAGACGTTCGACGGTGCGCTCGCAATGGCGAAGAAGGCATTGGAGTTGTAGATGGTTATGATGGAGTGAGACGAAACATTGGGTTGAGCGTCTCCCGCGAAGCAACGAAAGTTGCTTACACTTTGCATATGCATGGTTGGCGTTCTGGCGCTTTCATACAAAAGTTATGATACCAACGATACACTTGGTTAGATGAATCATGAAAATACATGATCAGCCGTCGAAAGACGACAATGGCTTGCTCTCTTCTTGCAATATGTTTTGTGTATGTCTGGATTGCAGCCTTAGGGCCTTCACTCGTTTGTATTGGGGTTATCACAATGCTTGCTCATTGTAGCAAACTTAGAAGATGAAGAAATCATTCTGAATTCTATCCGTCATTGATGTGTGATACCATCGTCCACGCACTGGAGACACGCATAACCGAGGACCTCACGCCCACTAGAGACGTCGTGGATCACTGTCCCAAGCCAATAACCGCCTTGCGCACACGACAGCCGGAAGACCCTGATTCTTAGCTTGTTGCGCGAGCCAAATGCGCAGCTAGATCTTCAGTGCAAGCTTCAGGTACTCCACGCCCTGCGTCAAGTCTAGAAGAAGTCCACCAACGAGACCCGGCCAATTCGGGTCGAGACGTCATACGGGGAGAGTCGGGATGACTGGGCCAGACGCCGCTGAGGATGGCACACGACTCGTACCCGCGGCTGTCAGCGTCTCGGCTGTGATTGGCTGGAAAAGTGGAAAGGCGGCTGTCCGTGGCGAAGATTTTGTAGATCCGCAAGACGTGAGGTCGGATAGAAGGCTCTCGTACACTCGTTTCACATTGCTTTCTTACCAACGAACCAGAACATCGCGACTTTCTTGCTTTTTGATTGTTTGACAACGCATCTGTGTCTAACTCCTCACACCGCACTTTAATCGGCACGACTTTGCGGAGAAACAAGAAACAAAGATACAGGGCACGAGCGGTGAAAAGCGTTGAGCACTTCCCGCTTTCCCCGACGATCGTTTATCGCCAGCGCACGGCCTGCTTTTCGGCCTTTGCCCACCCGTCTCCAAACCTTTTGCACCCTTCACAGTTCACAATCCACCTAAACTCCACACCACAGCTATCACAGCTCATCAATACATACCATCGGATTCTCGGGTCCGAATCACTGCGAACACGTCACATCGAAGCGACAACGAACATTACCCGACCCACACGACAGCGCACACGACCACACGATGAAGTACTTCCAGCAGACAGTCGACTTCGACTACACATGGGAGGAGGTCTCGACGAGCAACTGGCGCAAATACGGTCCCTGGAACGAGAAGACACCCCATGTCATCGCCGTCGACACATTAAGCCGCTCCGTCGACCCAGCCACAGGAATTGTAAGTGACTCCTTCTTTCACATGTCAATTTGGCGCGCCCCACCAGCCTCACCGAGCAGAAAACTAACACACCTCAGCTCCGCACCGAACGTCTCATCACATGCCAACAGTCGACACCCAAATGGATACAAACCATACTCGGCGGCCAGGACACCTCCATGGTCTACGAGACCTCCTACGTCGACCCCGTCGCCAAGAAGCTCACCCTCTGCTCCATGAACATGACATGGTCCGACCTGCTCAACGTGCGCGAGACCTGCATCTACCACCCCGTCGCCTCATCACCCGATAAGACCGCCTTCACCCAGCGCGCCGAGATCACCGCGCTGTGCGGTGGCTGGCAGAAAATCAAGAACAGCATCGAGCAGTTCACTGTTGAGCGCTTCCAGCAAAACGCTGCTAAGGGCAAGGAGGGCTTCGAGATGGTGCTTGAGCGCGCGCGCCAGGTATTCCAGGAGCAAAGAGAGATTCTCGCGCTGCAACAAGCGCAGCAGGACAGCCGGATCCTTCGCCAGGCCAAGATATAAGGATGAAGAACAACAATCCGCAACATCTCGAGTTGACAGTCCGACTCGCAAGCGCTGCGAATTTTCCGTCCAACATCACCACACGGTCTTTCGGTCCACTCCGCTCGATCATTTCCCATCCATCTCGACTCTTCCATTTCAACACCATTCAAGCGTTCTTCATACCTGGGTGGGATCCTTCCTTTTTTACTGCAAAAAGTGCACTTCAACGGCGTTATCAAAAGCATGGGAGAGGCGCAGATACCCTTTTCACTGCATACTAGACGCCATTATGCATTACATACACGATAGAGACGAACCCATATACAAAGAAGCATTATTAGATATTTGGAGTAGTCAAATGAAAGATTATCATCGAGATTGGCTTGTTGCTGGTGTGGATATCGACGTGCGAGATGAGTTTGGGTCGACCATTCAACCAAAGTGAAGATGCCGTCACTACTGTGGTCGAAGGGTAGGTGATGGCATCTACTTGTAATACATCACGCACACTATCCAAACGGCAAAAAGACTCTCCTTTCAACTCGCGTTTATCCCCTCCATCAACTTCAATACCCTCATCCCCAATCCCATTTCTGTCCTCATCCCCATCCTCAACTACCACAAACAGCAACAACCATGGAACACCGCCCCCTCAAGCGCCGCCGCCGCCGCACCTCCAGCATCAACGATCACGACCAACCAAGCCGAAAATGCGTCAGGTCGATGTTGAACGAACTGCAACGAACGGCCGAAGAAGTCAGATGCGCGCTTAATGCTGCTACCTGTTTGTCTGTGGAGGAACGGATGCGTGGTGCGCTGATTATTGATCATGTGGAGATGATGTCGAGGATGATGGAGAGGGATTATGGGGTTGGGGATGGGGATGAGGAGATGGGAGAGGATGACGAGGAGGAGTATGAAGAGATGGAAGAGGATGAGGATGAGGAGATGGAAGAGGACGGGGACGGAAACGAAGACAACGCTGGGGGTGATGTCGAAAATGTCGCGGTTGACGAACCCGAGCTTCCAGTTATCAAGGGTATGCGTGGATTTGTAGAGGAGAAAGATGAGAATGAAGGGAGTGGTGGAAAGGAGGGTGGTGATGAAGATGAAAATGGATATGGTGATGGAGAGAAAGAAGACGAAGATCCTTGGTCGCCTTGGATTAAGAGGGGAGTGAGCTTTTCAGCGGGTGCAATATGTACGGCATGCACGGAGAGTGAGGGTGGCTGAAATTGTTTCCATTGCAACGTCGCGACACATGAGAGATTTAGTGTATGGATGGTTTAAGATGGGTTGAGATGGGTTGATCACGTGGGTGTAGGGCCGGGCATAGAGATCGCGAGACGGTCATGTGTTCAACGAACAACGTTTGCGTATTATGTTCTTTTGAATGAAAGACTCTTGATAACCTTACTTTGTTGCGGGATAAAGCTACGTGCGGAATTAGCCATATCGCAGAAGAGATGTTCAAGGGGAATCATGAAAGGGTCTGTGTGTTGGTCCCGAACGCGCAACAGGAAGGCACGATCTGTATCCGCGCTACACGAACTTGTCTTCATGGCATGGACTGTGATGTATAAGAGGAGCAATGAAACAATCACCTTATGTCTCGACAAGGTTCAAGATCCATACGGCGGATACCCCGCAAAAGCAGCTGTTCTCCTTGTCGCGTCCATGCCCAAACTACCTAGGCACGTCATTTCGGACCGTCTCGCGACGCGTAATTTCTCGCTCTTTCCGCGCGACAATGTCGTGCGTTATCTTCTTCTTTGCGCAAACTCATCGTCTTTAGCATCCGTCCATAAGGTAAAACGACTATGGAGCCACCTCTCAAGCGACAACGCGCTGATAGCGCCGAAACCGTGCCCTCGCATCCAACTCATAACGCGTCAGATGCAACACCAGCTCCAGCAGCCACATCATCTACAACGCATCCGACCATCCCGGCCGATGATCTATCACGTATGGTATATGCCCTCGATAAGGCATCGATAATCAACGAAGATCCGGAGAAATACGGCCACAACCTCCTCATCAAGCTTGCCGTCGAGGACCCCGCCATTACAGCCACGATCAAAGAAGCCCATGACGCCCACGTGGAAGAGGAGAAGAACCGGGTCGTTGAGTTTCAAGACGTTATTGATCAGCTTCGCAACTCTATCCCTAAATCAGATGAAACCATGAAACCCGAAAAGATACCTGTACGATCTTACCACGTTGAGAAGAGGTACAGAACCTGCATGTACCGAATCTGCGATCGAACATACGAATATTCGTCTTTCGGCACCAAGAAAAACGCTTTGGATGCGTGGAGGAATCTCCTCGTCTTGCTAGTCCAGATACCGGACAAAAGATTGCGGGCCGCAGTCATTGATCGTATCAATCTCGAAGAGGCGTGTAATTTCCTGTCCCATCCCTGGACTAGAGGCATGGAAGACATCGTACACTCCTTAACGCCAGCGCAGCGCGAAGAGGTGTGTTTTATGCCAGTGGATGGAGCGACGGTTACATATGATAAGTCTGGACGTTCGACAGGCGCATTCAAAGACAAGTTTACCGAGGTGACGAGAGAATTAGAAAAGGCGGACTGCCGTATCCAATGGGCTGCTTTTTGGGGGCCGTTGATGGTATGGCCGGTGGATCCCGAGATCGAGGAAATGAATGAACAGTATGAGATGGATATGGAGGGTGCCTACGAGGATGGTGATTACGATTGCTAGCAATCGACGTAAGGGCTTACAGATAATGAAACATTCTTAAGCTAAAATCCTAGAAGGCCTACTAGGAATCTTGCGGGACAGACCTATTGTTCGGATAACTTTGTTGCTAGCTCACCCCCTCACTCGTGAAGTTTATTTGGGTCGACCCCTCAATCTTGGTGCGCATGCCATCAGCACTAATTGTGATGACTTGCGAACACCTTCAATGAACGATGCAACACCGAAATACTCTTAACGTCGCTTCTACACACTGCAGCAAACATGGGGCGCACACTGAAGCGACGACGTCTACTTCCCGACAGCGATTCCTGTCCTTCAGACGACCTCTATTTTAGTGCAAGCCCGTCGCCAGAGGACACGCTCCCCCAGTATGACCTTGTTGCAGCCATTCAGATGCTCGATAATAAGCCCGGAAACACCTCGAAACGCAGCTACAGCCAGCGTCTACTCCTTCAGCTTGCTGAGGAGAATCCAGCCATCGCGACCAAGATCCGACGATCCCTACACAAGCATAAAGGCGTAGACATCAGCTTCCAGCCACATATCACCGGCGTCAACGGCATCAACGGCAGCATTCGCAGAGCTGCAAATAATGTCTTTCACGAAAACGAAGACTGGGCCTGCAGTAGCTTATACTGCGGCACATTTGGTATTATTAAGGAGATTGTCGATGAGGCAGGCAGATACACATCCTCGTTCGCGACCAAGGAATCAGCCCTGCGGACGTTGTTAAAGCTAGCCCAAGCTTTGTTGAACATCAAGGACGACACCTTGAAGGAATACGCACCGAGTTATCTCGCCTGCAACAAGAGCGGTTTCCAGAGAGCTGTAAGGCGTATCTTCTTCACTATGAGCCGAGCTGAGCGGAGGGAGATGATCAGAACGACGTGGGGCAAACTTACGCTGCTCCAGAAGATGGATGACCTGAGTGGGAAGTTGGATGCGGCTGGGTTCTTCACGGGTTTGGGTCGTGTTCTGGATCATGTGGAGACGTCTCTGGACCCCGATCTTTCGGAATTGATGAATGATGAACAACTTCTTGCTGATGAAGAGCGCGCGGATAGGGAGGCGGAGGACCCAGCCTGGCCTAGAGTATCTTTGGAAGAACGAGCCGCGAGAATGAGAGCTGCATGGCGTTTGGGGTCTAAGTGAGCTGCAGGGGTGTGAGCTTAAGGCGTGTGTGTGTGTGTGTGTGTGTG